>NW_027507758.1:634325223-635012723 GCF_037356315.1 Lithobates pipiens
TGTGGGGTCCCTGATGTACAGGAAGACAGGACTTCAGTGACATTTCCCTCACTCAGGACAGGAATACGGCTTCTCCCCCTTGTGAGATCTCTGATGTCTGTTAAGACTGGACTTCACTGAAAAACATTTCTCACACTCAGGACAGGAATACAACTTCTGCCCCGTGTGAGATCTCTGATGTGTGGAAAGACTGGCCTTCTGTGAAAAAAATTTCCCGCACTCAGAACAGAAATACGGCTTCTGCCCTGTGTGAGATCTCTGATGTGTGGAAAGGCTGGCCTTCTGTGAAAAACATTTCCCGCACTCAGGACAGGAATAAGGCTTTTCCCCCGTGTGAGATCTCTGATGTATGACAAGGTCTGATTTCTGTATAAAGCTTTTCATGCACTCAGGACAGGAATGTGGCTTCTCTCCTGTGTGAGATCTTTTATGCACATTAAGATGTGATTTAGAATTGAAACACTTCCCGCACTCAGAACAGGAATGTGGCTTCTCCCCTGTGTGAGTTCTTTTATGCGCATCAAGATCGTATTTTGAACGGAAACATTTCCCGCACTCATCACATGAAAATCTCTTATCTGTTGGAAGGACGGCCCCGTCCCTCACAGTCAGAGGTTCCTCAGGATAAGAGGAATACGATGGTCCATCTACACTGTGTGGTGCCGGATGGACATTTGAGGTAGTCGGGTTTTCTCCTGGACTATACTGTGTGATGTCCTCATCTTCTACTTTACAGTCTGGAGACAAAGTGAGACAATCCTCTGAGGTTTTCCTCATCTCCCGTCCATCTACTAAAATAGAAATACAAAGATTATTACTAGACATGAGCTGATTGGTTCCCCTAAACCAGGACTCCGCCCACATCAGGCAGCTTTGTCTTTGAGGATCTTACAATTCCCCCCTCAAGGTAACTAGTAAATGGGTCCTCTGTAGGGTGGCAACTAATGATTATTTTCATAACTGATTAGTTGGCCGATTATTGTTTTGATTACCGTATATACTCGAGTATAGGCCGACCCGAATATAAGCCGAGGCCCCCAATTTACCCCCGAAAAACTGGAAAACTTATTGACTCGTGTATAAGCCGAGGGTGAGACATGGCTGTCCATCCCTGTGTGTCCGTCCATCCCTGTGTGTGTGTCCGTCCATCCCTGTGTGTCCGTCCATCCATCCCTGTGTGTGTGTGTCCATCCATCCATCCATCCATCCCTGTGTGTGTGTCCATCCATCCATCCATCCCTGTGTGTGTGTCCATCCATCCATCCCTGTGTGTGTGTCCGTGCAGCCTTGTGTGTCCAGCCTACCTGTGTCCCGAGCCTCCGTCGTCCCGTGCCTCCTCCGTCCCGTGCCGAGCCGAGCCTCCGTCCTTCCAGGATCGTCGCTCTTCTCGGCGGCCATTCTACAATTCAAAAGCCGCGCCTCCGCCTCCGCCTGTGATAGGCGGAACACTCAATTTCCCAGCAGCCTGTGTTCCGCCTATCACGGACATCCTCTCATCCTCGTCCGTAGTACGAGGATGAGCGGATGTCCGTGATAGGCGGAACACTGACTGCTGGGAAATTGAGTGTTCCGCCTATCACAGGTGGAGGGGGAGGCGGAGGCGGGGCTTTTGAATTGTAGAATGTCCGCCGTCTGTCTGCTCGATACGCTGATCGGGCAGTCAGACGGCGGTGACTCGAGTATAAGCCGAGGGGGGCACTTTCAGCCTCAAAAAAGAGGCTGAAAATCTCGGCTTATACTCGAGTATATATGGTAATCGGATAAAAAAAAAACATCAAAAAAAGATTGGTGTATAATTGAGTTAATATTCTTGAATATCTATATACAGCGGTAAATATAAATATCCAGATATATAGTTGGATATTTAATCCACTCTGAGAATAACAGACAGATAGATGTATTATTAGGAGGGAGAATCTGCTACATATCAGAATCAGAGATCAACATTATTAAAATGTAAAAAAGACATAAAAATTACCAGTTACACTTACCGGTAATGGAGTTTCTGGGACGTCTTCCAGGACGGCACAATGAGAGATGACTGGTCCCACCTGAAAGGAAACACAATCAACAAAGAGGTTAACACCCCCGCCCCTCCCTGTGTTTCTCAGTTGTGAAAAAGTATCGACCCACACCAGTGCACGAGAGTGAAACACCTCAAAACTCCATACAAAAACAAACATGCCAAAAGAGCAGGTGGGAAGTAGGCCTGCCGTCCTGGAAGACTTCCCAGAAACACCATTACCGGTAAGTGTAACTGGTCATTTTCTCAAGTCATCTTTCAGGACGGCACCCTGAGAGAAGAGCAAGTAGCTCAGGCCTACCTTAGGGCGGGAAACAGCTTGTAGGACCTTCCTACCAAACGCCAGATCCTGAGGTGACAGCAACTCCACCCTATAGTCTCTCAGGAAGGTGGTCTGGCTTGTCCATGTCGTTGCTCTGCATATTTGCTCCACCGATGCTCCAGCCCTTTCTGCCCAAGAGGTCGACAGAGACAGAGTAGAATGAGCTTTAAAGATCATTCGGGCTGCCCTACCAGCCTGATCATAGGCTAAAGTAATAGTCTTCTAGACCCATCTTGCTATGGATGCTTTAGACGCTTGCTGACTGGCCAGAAAAATTAACTAACAAATGGCTGGACCTTCTAAACTCTTTTACTTTATCTAAATAAGCCAACAGACAATGTCTGACATCTAAACAATGAAAGGAACTTCCTCTCTTATTCTGAGGATTGGTGCAAAATGAAGGAAGGACAATCTCTTGAGTTCTGTGGAACTTATGCCGCGTACACACGAGCGGATTGTATGGCGTACTTAGTTCGTCATACAATCCGACAGACAGTCCGTCGTACTTTCCACTGAACGGACTTGACCACACACGGATGCACAAACAGTCCGTCGAAAGCTTGCACGATGACGTGTACAGCACGTACGACGGGACTAGAAATAGGAAGTCCAAGACACAGCAAAGCACCCTTCCGCCGTGTAAATCCTTTCTGGGCATGCGCCATTCTTAGTCCGTCGAACTAGCATACTGACGACCATATTGTCCGCTGAAACCAAAGTACGACGGACAGAATTTCGAAAAAACCGAAATACTTAGTACTCTGGACTGCATGCTGAAAAAGTCCGCTGAAGCCCACACACGAGCGGATTGTCCGCTGAAATGTGTTTCGACGGACTAAGTACGCCATACAATCCGCTCGTGTGTACGCGGCATTAGAGGCTACCTTCGGGAGATACAGGGGGTCCTGCCTGAGTACAACCCTGTCATCAAATAATAAAAAAAGGGGTCTTTTATTGACAGAGCCGGAATGTCGCTTATCCTCCTGGCCATTGTAACCGCCAGCAGGAAGGCTGTCTTTAGGGTAAGCAACTTAAGAGGTATAAGAGCTAACGGCTCGAACAGTGCTCTGGTTAGGGCTTCCAAGACTAATGTAAGGTCCCAGGGCAGAAACTTGCTCATCTGCACTGGGGACAGTCTATCTCTGGCTGACAAGAACCTTTTAATTAGGGGATCCAGAGCCCAATCTCCTGTCCAAAAAACAGGACAAGGCTGCGACTTGAACCCCAAGTGTCTTGGTTGCCAGCCCCTGATCCGCGTCATCCTGGAGAAAATCCAGTATGGCAGGGATCTCCTGTTGGGGAGTCCCCTTCGCCTGGCACCAGTGCGAGAAGACTCCACAGACTTTTGTGTAAATACGCCTAGTAACCGGCTTCCTACTCAAAAGAAGGGTGTCGATTATTCTGTCAGAACACCCCCTTTTCGCAGGCTCTCCCTTTCAAGAGCCAAGCCATCAGCCGGGATCTGGGTGGCAGACCGGGCCCTGAAGGAGAAGGTCTTGCCTGTCCGGAAGACGCTGAGGGGGAGCTATGGACCAATTTCCCAGGGATTGGAATGTGGCCCAAAGGTGGCCCTCCCACAACCTCTGAGGATAGAGCCACCACTGTTGAGACTCCTTCACCCTTGCTGGAATGAGAAGCTTGTGGTCCAGTGTTCCTCTTTTCCCATCCCAGGAGAAATTGCTGGAGAGTCCTAGAATGGAGTTGAGCCCATGGGACCGCTGGGATACAGGATGTTATCAGCCCGAGAATTCACATGACCCTTCTGTAAGAGACCTCTTCTACATCTAGAAGGGACGCTACTGCTAAAATAAGACCCTCTACCTTCCCCTGGGGCAAAACAAGCTTCTGTGCTGTTGAATCCACACGGAACCCTAGATTGATCTTGGTCTGGGCAGGAACCAGCGAGGATTTCTCCTGGCTGATGATCCACACCAGGGACTCCAAGGTACTCACTACCTTGGCCAGGTCGGGGAGAAGGTGATCTCGATTCTGGTTGTAAACCAGTATCGTCGAGATAGGGGATCAGCATTACCCCTTGGAGATGAAGGAATGCAACCACCTCTGCCAGGATCTTTGTAAACACTCCCGGACTGGCTGCCAGTCCAAAGGGTAGGGCAGAAAACTCCCAGTGCTGCACTCCCTGCTCTGAGGGGATCGCAAACCTTTGAAAGGCCTGGTGCTCTGGAAAAATAGGGACGTGAAGATAGGCATCCTTCAAGTATAATCGGTATCATAAATACACCTTTCAGAAGGTGCCTTCTGTGAGTATAGACGCTTTCCTTGCGGAACCTCTTGTACTGCAGGAACGTATTTAACTTCCTTAGATTTATTATGAGGCAGTACTTTCCCAAAGTCATTGAGACTATGAAGATGTGGAAAAAAAAAATCCCTGTCCACACTGTCCTACTGGTACTGGCACTATGACCCCCCTGCTCTGTCAGCTGTCCGACGCTGTGTAAGAGAGGGTCCCTGGGTAAGTGGGTTTAAAG
Source organism: Lithobates pipiens (assembly GCF_037356315.1). NCBI lineage: Eukaryota > Metazoa > Chordata > Amphibia > Anura > Ranidae > Lithobates > Lithobates pipiens. Next base: position 634,330,058 of record NW_027507758.1, read on the forward strand.
GAAACTTGGGGGAGGTAAGGAAAGAAACTCCAATCTGTAGCCCTCTCTTTCAATCTGAAGGATGTGGGGACTCTGAGTAATTATTTCCCACTGAGAACTAAATCTTCCATTCTACTTATTTCCCTTACTTTACGAATCCACATCCATAGTGTCGGAGGTTGTGGGGATTTCCACTTAAGAGGGATGCATGCCTTAGCAGCGTCAAGGATGTGGCGAATGACAGATTTTTTGTATATCTTCCCTGGTATATTGGAAGCATGGAGGAGGTAGAATTCTGGGTCCTCCGGTATTTTGCGTTCTGTGAATTTTTTTAAGGATACGCTGGATCTCCGTCCAAAAGTGTTGTAATTTGGGGCAGGTCCAAAAAATATGTAGGATGGTGCCCTTGTCTCCCTAGCATCTCCAACACTTGTCAGAAGTGTCTGGAAAGATTTTCTTCAGTCTCACTGGAGTTCTGTACCACCTGGTGAGAATCTGAAAAATGAGTCTCTTGTGTTCTCATGCAAATAGATGATTTGTACGTGAACCTGAGGATGTGTTGTCGTTGTGTTGTACTGAAAGTTTTACCTAGGTCACGTTCCCATTCTCGTATGCAGTTAAATTAATGGGGTTCTGCAGAGGTGACTAATAAGTCATAGTCGGCAGAGAGTGCGCGGGGCAGTGCTCCCCTCTCCGAACATAATTCTTCGAAAGTGGTAAGGGGTCTGGAAAAGATTCCCGGGCCGGGAGGGTTCTGTGGAAGTGAGTAATCTGGACGCACTCCAAAATCCTAGTCGGAAAAAACCCAACTGGTCCACCAACGTCGAGACTGTCGGCCATGTTCCTGCATCTATATATTGTGAGGCTTGTGTGAGGTTCCGGAATTTGGCATGGAAAATGGGTTTCCCCAAAATTAGGTACAGGGGTGACGTCTGAGTAATTATGTGGGTGGATGTGAGCAGGACTGAGTAGAGTTTGGCTGTGTTGCCTATTAGAGGTTGGTTCTTCATCTCCCTTAGAAGGGAGGCAAACAAATATCAGCCTATTCAAATATATAGCTTGGTAGTACTTGCGTATGTCCGGTACTGCCAATCCCCCTTAATGCTTAGGTAGCATTAACTGGTTACGTTGTAGCTGTGGATGTTTGTGAGCCCAAATGAAATCAAAGAATAGCGTTTGGATCTGCTTGAAATATCTAGATGTAATATGGACTGGCAGCACCTGTAGAAGATAAAGAAAATTGGGGAGGATGCTCATTTTGATAATGTTGCAGCGACCAAACCAAGAATAAAGCCCGGCGTTCCATTTGTCTAGGAGCTGCTTAACTTTTCAAAGTAGTGGAGGGAAGTTTAGCTCAAAGATTTTGGCTATGTTGGGGGGGACTAATATGCCCAAGTGCGTCAGTGCTTTGTCAGTCCATTTTAATTTAAAATTGTTTTGTAACTGTACGATAGATATTTGTGGAAGATTAACCCCCATTGCTTCCGACTTGGAGAAATTAATCTGGAGATTTGAGAGAATGCCGTATCTCTCAAAACGCTTTCATCAAGTTAGGAAGTAGGGTTGTAATATTGGGCCATAAGACCACCCAGGCCGGGTGCTTTACCCTGCTTAGTAGCACCAACAGCTCCCTGGAGTTCCTCTATAGTGATGGGGTCTTCAAGGATGTCTTTGTCTACGTCTGATAGCAGCTATGAGTAAGCGCTGTTTGTAGCGTGAAACGCGTTAGAAATTTTATTCAAAAATCCTTTTTTGTTCCCTTTTTGCTGTGACATTTTGTTCAATGGAGTTTTGCACTTGCATTTTGAAGAAATAAAGGCATCTAATTTTTACACAATCCGGAGTGCGGCTATCCAGAGTTTTGTTCTGTTTCTACACATTTGTCTACGTCTGATAGTCGGGGCATGAGTGATGATGATAGATAAGAATCTATCTGGTCTTGAGTGGGGGAGTTTGGGCATCAGATTATATAAGGAATTATAGAATTCCCGGAATTCTGTTGTTATATTCTGGGGTTTCGTAACCTTTGGTCTGTTGGGAGGTACTAGATGTGGGATATATGTTGCTAGTTTATGTTCTCGCAAGGTTCTGGCTAGTAGTTTCCCATACTTATCTCCACATTCATAAGAAAACTTCCTGCATACCTGTAGTGCTGTCTTGGCTTTAAATTGTAGGAAGTCTGAAATTTGTGTACGTTTGACAAGGGAGTCTCTCGATAAAGAGGGGGACTGTGTCCGTTTACAACGGATCTCTAGAGCAGCAAGGTCTGCAAGTAGGGTCTTAAGTTGTTTGGTTCATTTACGCTTGATCCTGATCCGCTTTAATCAACACACCATGAATAACTGCCTTGTGTGCCTCCCAGATAATGCCAGGGTCACAGTCTGGGGTGTCATTGGTTCTAAGATAAAATCTAAGAATTACTTACCTGAGATCAAAGCCCCCGCATCGGTCCACGGTCACCTCCTCCGTCGCCGCCATGAGACCCGGAGTGACTTCCGTGTATTGCGGCTCCGGCGCTGTGACTGGCCAGAATGTGCGCGGCAGCCATCAATGACAGCATGATCACATTCATTAAATGGCATGCTCAGTGCGCCTGCGCCATTGTCTACAGCGTGCGTGCGCTGTAGACATTGGTGACGTCTTTCTTGCAAAGATTTCCTTAACCGTGTAGGTTAAGGAGATATTTCTTGCACCTACAGGTAAGCCTGTACCACTTTAAGAATGGGTAATTTGTCATCCTTAAAATGTGTCTTCTGTATGAAGGCCACATCTGATTTAAGATGATGCAGGTCTTGTAGAAGCATCTGTCTTTTCTCGGGTGTGTTAAGGCCCTTGGCGTTGAGCGAGATCACATTTAGAACCTCCATGGCAATGGTTAGGATGGGGAGGGAGTGGGAAAGGTAGGTGGAGGAATCTGTTTTATTTTTTATAAAATCTTTTCTAGATGGTGGAATTATTTATAATAAAGTAATTATTATTTTTTCCTAAAAAAATTGTTTTGTTCCTCCTTGAAGAATCCTGTCCGGGCTGTTTGCCCTCCTTTTCTCTCTCTCTAGAAATAAATGCAGCGTTAATATTTATTATACATTACACATGCGTCTGATGTCTAAGTAGATTAGTGGCCATTCTGCAGTTCATAGGAGCGTGGGCTCTTCTCTCCCCTTGTCTGGCAGTTCTATCCAGGGCGTGTATTCCGGACCCGAATCTTGGGGGGGTGAGCTATAGGGAATCATGTAGATGATATTCTCCTGAAGTTGCCCATCCAGTGCAATAAAGTGCCATATGCTCCAAACTATGATTGGGGTCACTGGCCCCGGCCCCAGAAGGAGGGATCGCTTCTCAAGGTGGTGGGGCAAAAACATGTCAGTCGTCTTGCTATGGGAGTCACAGAGTTGTCACAAGTCTCTCAGAAAATGGGGGTAAATGGGCAGTGAGTGGTCTGTGAAGTACGGCACAGTGAGATGGACAACACATGGGGAGGTGGACAGTTAGCTGGCGTGGGATTTGAAATCTGTGCCCAGGGAGAGGGGGTGTTTATGACTCATGTGTCCGTTCTGCCGGCGGTGCCTGGGAATGTTGCCTGGTAGAGCAGGTAGGCTGGTTGTGCTGGGTCGTAGAGGAACCTGTGCAGCTGGATGGCCAGTGGATGATATGTAGACAGTTCTGTACGCTCACGGTTTCAGCATCCATAAATGTGAAAAGTGCAGGCAGATCTGCAGGGGAGCGGAGCATGAATGATGCCTATGCCTTCCAGAATGTAACCGCCAAGGGGTATCCCCATCTGTAGGTGCAGTCATGATGTCTTGCCGTTTCTAGTACCGGCTTCAACAGGGCTCTTCTCTGTAGTGTCGCTCTCGATAAGTCAGGAAGGATTTGGATGCTAGCTCCATCAAATTCGTTTGGACGATGGTCCCAGGCCTTACGGAGGATGGTGTCTTTCTGCGAGTATTGGTGCAATCTACACACAACGTCCCAGGGCCTGTCTGGATCTGTTGATTTAGGTCCGAGGGCTCTGTGCACCCGATCTCTCTATTGTCGATGAGGGAGCTTCCATAATATTATGAAAGATAGCCGTGACTGTAGGAGCCAGGTCCTCCACACTAGTGCACTCCTGGAGTCCCCCGCAGTCATAAGTTGTTTCGACGGCTGCGGTCCTCCAGGTGAAGCTGCATCTCTCTGGCCGTGGCAACTTGGGAGGCCTGAGAGCACTCCAGGGCTGACACCCTGAGTTCCAGGGAGAAGGCCAAGGCCTCCTTCGTATCCATGCATTCTGTGAGAGAGTGCAGTTCTGTTCTCACCGCCACCATATCTCTGCTGTGTGCCTCCTCTGTACGAAAGATTAGGGCCTCAATGTCCCACCTCGTGGGAAAAGCCTGAAGCATAATGCAGAGGTCTTTTTCAAAGCAGCCCAAGGATTGTGAAGGACCAACCATGTCAATCCTAAAGGCTGTCGGGGTCCCTGAGAGGTTTTTGGGTTCCGTAAGTGGAATGTGAGAGTCAGGCGGAGTAGTAGGGACACTATCCTCCATGCGAGGTGCACGTGTGGTTACTGCAATGGCGCCTGGTGAGGTCTGCCTTGGAGGAATCTCTGAATACTGGTCTGGGAGGTCTGGTTCTGTACTGTTTGGAGTTGCTCATGTCGTATTCAACCCACATGTCTGCGTTCCTCGCCACAAAAGCCAAAGCCAAGGCAGGGCTCATAGCCGCTGCATTGGCTTCCCCAGCTCTGCGCAAGAGGGTCTCGGCTCATCGATCCATCTGGTCCCGGATGATGCCTGCATCCTCAAATGAGAGGTTGGATTGCTTGGACTCTTGAGCCAGGGAAGCATCTAATCTAGGTGTCTTCAATAATCTCTCTTCCTCTTCCTCCTCGAAGGGGTACCTACGTTTCCATGTTTTAAAAACTTCAAAAGTTTTCTTTCAGGAAGTTTGGAGTTTGCATGTTTACCCTGTGCCTGCGTGGGTTTCCTCAGGGTACTCCGGTTTCCTCCTACACTCCAAAGACATGCAGGTAGGTTAATTGGCTTCTGTCCAAAATTGGTCCTAGCATATGAATGGGGACCTTGGATTGTGGGCTCCTTGAGGGTAGGGACCAATGTGACTATGCAATGTACAGGGATAGGGACAATTGTAGACACTCACTCAGGTTGAACTGGGTGGACTGGTGTCTTTATTCAACCTTACTATGTAACTATGTCTGCCTGGTCTGGAATCCTCCTCCTCCTGACTGTCCTCAAGGCCCTCATCAGAACCGCTCTGATCAGGGGATTCAGCCTCCTCCTCCTCAGAATCCTGAGAGGGGAGAGGTTTCAGGGGTTCCGGCTGCCTATGTCTGCTACCCTCTGCTGGGTTAGAGGAGGGGCCTCCTGGGAGGAAGAACCCTCTCTACTAGTTTGAGGTTCAGGGTCTCTAGCTTTGAGGGTTGCTTGGAAAGCTTTAAGGGTCATCAGCATCTCTGGCTGAACGGGGAGAGAACATTTTTCACAACCTGAGAGGTTTCTTTCCCTGCTTGCTTGTGGATACACTTGTAACAAAAAGGTTTAGAGTGATCCTGAGGTAATTTATCATTACAGTATCCGCATCTTTTAGAGCAAGAAGGGGCTTTAGGATGTCTGGCAACCACCTGGGTAGTACTGTCCTCCTCTGTAAGAGATACATATACAAGTTAGAACAATGCTCCCTTGCTATGTCCCGCAGGAGTAAGAGTCACTCCCTGTGGTCTCCTCTAATGTTGCGACCGATGAGGGCCTCTCCTCTCTTTCCATCTTGTCACCACTGCCTGGTACTGATGATCCAGTAAGAGAAAGATTTGGATGCCTGCTCCACCGCCAGTCAGCCCCGGACCAGAAGTGAGGCATGGCGACATAATTTCTGCTGCTAAGGAGGAAGCAGAGAAATTCCTATTCCTGTAACCAGCAAGATGGCACCAAATCCTCTCAACTCATCCGAATGGCGACATCTCTCACTGCCAGTCACCCGCGCGACCTTCTGCAGGAGTGCCAGGATTCGGGGGTATGCCATACCTGGCGCCCCAAGGGAGACCCGATCGGTGGCTCTGCCCCACTGAATGGATGCCCACCAGGTAAGGGGGGAGGAACAGGAAAATGGTCCCTGAAGTTCTGGGTACCCCACTGTACACAGGGTTCTTCAGGTCTCAGGGGGGCTCGTCCCAAAACTGCCACCCCCCAAAAAAGTGGAAAGACCCCCCCAGGAAAGGCAAGCCCCACCGGACCCAAAGACTTCACAAGCCTGTGGCCCCGGCACCCAGGGGGAGACCACCAGCCCACGGCTTCAGGTCTATAAGAAAAAAAACAAATGGTTTCTCTGTGGAGAAACACAATCAAGAACTGAGGAGCACAGGGAGGGGTGGGGGTTTTAACCTGTTTGTTGATTGTGTTTCCTGTCAGGTGTGACCAGTCATCTCTCAGGGTGCCGTCCTGGAAGACCACTTGAGAAAATCTATTTTGCAGATTATCAGACAGGAGTGTAATATAATATGATGGATGACATACTCCCTTGTCATAGACAGGTAGATGGGTACAAGCTCCCTGCATCTGATGTCACTTATTTCGGCCCATACACACAGTGGTGTAGCATGGGTTGTCAGCACCTGGGGCAGGGCAAGAGATTTGCGCCCCCTAACCCGTGGATTTTTAGAATGCTCTGAGTCCCTTCAGCTAGTACAGTAATACTGACCAACCTGATTCCTATACTAACCTACCTGATTCCTATACTGACCTGTCTGAGTCCTACATTGGCCATTAATATACTGACCACTACACTGACCTACCCGATTCCTATACTGACCACTACACTGAACTACCTGATTCCTATACTAACCACTACCCTGACCTACCCGATTCCTATGCTGACCACTACACTGACCCACTTGACTCCTACACTGTCCATTGCACACATTATTATTGCTCACCGATTGGTTGCTAGATGATACTGCACATAATTACCGCTTACCTATTGTTTGCTAGAGGTTACTGCACATCATTACTACAAACTGATTTGTTGCTAGAGGTTACTGCAAATTATTATTGCTCACTGATTGCTTGCTAGAGAGTACAGCAGATCATTACTGTTCACTGACTGGTTGCTCAAGGTTACTGCACATCATTCACTCACTGGTTGCTAGAGATTATTTGCAAATTATTAATGCTCCCTAATTGGTTGCTAGACATTGCAGCGCATCATTACGGCTCACTGATTGGTTGCTAGAGGTTACAGCACATCATCTCACTGCCTGCACACCACAGACTACGGAAGTAACGAGACCCACCAATAGACAGAAAAGAAGAACTAGAACTATAGGAAGCCACAAAGTATAGTATAGAGTTCCCCTATAGGAAGCCACAAAGTATAATATAAAGTTGCCCTATAGGAAGCCACAAAGTATAGTATAAAGTTCCCCTATAGGAAGCCACAAATTATAGTATAGCGTTCTCCTATAGGAAGATACAAAGTGTAGTATAGTGTTCCCCTACAAGAAGATAAAAAAAATCTTCTGCCTTTAGAATCACTTGCTTCCTTCTCTTGCCCAGGACTACATATCCCATGAGGCATTGCTTCTCACACAATCAAGTTCTCAGGCATTTACTGACAGGTATGGATGGTGTACTGAGCTGTATTTACTGATATGTAAAGAAATAATGCATTCTGTATGCAGGCTAATTAATCGACTTACCAACTGTTTCTGAAAATAGTTGACAACTGTTGTCATAATCAATTAGTTGTTTCAGCCCTACATCTCTGAATCTCCTACCAGTTAATTTCATTCATGGACCTTAGTCAGAGAGTGAGGAAACTATGAGAACTGTCTTTTATAAGAGTGACAGTGATGAGGGGATTATAGGACAAGTGGCCCCACTCCCTTTATCACTCATTGCCATCTTCACAACACAAGAGGTACTGCACTTAATTATTTAGTCCATGATTTAGTCATAAATAACAGCGGGGCTGAGTCCCACCAGAGGCTAGAGAGTGAGGATGGGGGGAGAACAACCAAGATGAAGACTGGGCTGATCCTGAAGACCACCATTATTGAGTTTTTGACTCCTCCCTCATTATGCCTTTCTGTTTAAGGTTCCAGAGTTTGAAGATGTTATCACATTATTATCACCATATAATAGTCTATGCTCCAATCAAATTATCAGATATAAAATGTCCAGCTGGTAGGAAATGGGTGCAAAAGAAGGACTATGTAATGTACAATTTATTATATAAGATACAACAAATAGGATTTTATAGTATCAGAATTATGTAATGTACAGTATACAGTGCAGGGTTCTGGACTCATAATATTGGTATTCAGTAATAAGTGGAAGCTTAAATGCTTACATGAGACAAGTGGCAGAGGTCCAACACCGCTGCCTCCCATCTCCTGAGACTGCACTCAGTGACTATACAGACATATCCCTCCACCCGGAACAGCCAGCAGACAACTGAGCAAGAAAGCCTGGGAGAATTGTTCTGTTAGAGATCTTGCCATAAGACCCAAAGCACATTCCCTAGGTCCTTACAGTAGGTCTAGTAAAGCCTATGGTGAAAATCAACATTTTGCTTTCAGCTGAACCCCAGAATCTCCATAAATGCAGTCTAGATACATAAATTGTGTCTGCAGCACAGAGAAGGAAAATTATCTGAGAGAAATACAGGACAGGGAACACAGCTCAGGAAAGTGATCAGGGGATTACAGGCTGATATCACCCAGTCCATGCCCTACTCTGGACCAATCAGTGAGCAGTATGGGTGGAGAAATATATTTAGTGTTAATGACCCACCTGTGCTGATCTCTGTAGGAGTGTCCTCCTCTATAAATGTCCCCGTTATTCCATCCTCCTCTATAGACTGCTGATCATCCCTCACACACCTCTCTTCTTCTTCTGCTTTAACCTCAAATTCTATATCGATTGGATCTCCACTCTAAATCAAGAAAATTAGAGAGAATATCAACTATAAGATATAATCTTTATTATTGCGACGTCACATTAAAAAAAAATCTACACATTGGTGTTGATTTACTAAAGGCAAAACCAATACGCACTACAAGTGCACAGTGCAGTCGCTGGAGATCTGAAATGAGGGGAAGCTCTGCTGATTTCTCTACAACGACTGCACTTCCAAGTTCGCCTGTAGTGCACAGTAGATTTACCTTAAGTAAATAAATCCCTTTCTCTATTCAATTTCATGTTCTAGATGATACATCCTACCAACCTTATAACAGTGAGGGATGGTGTGATCTTCCTGCGTGGAATCCCGGGAATACAGAGGATGGGAACATCTCTCTGGTGGGTTCCTGGTATTAGGTGGCTCCATCTTATCCTTGTGTCCTTCTGAAAACTCCATCACTCCATACTCCTCATCCTCCTCTTTATACTCTTCTTTAACATCAATATTATCATCCCTGAGGTTTCCACTCTGAATATATAATAAAGCATTCATTGTAATAAACATGCTGTGTATAAATCAGAACAACCAATAATTGTCAATCATCTACCTGATGATGTTGAGGGCTGGTGTGATCTTCCTGTGTGGAATCCTGGGAATACAGAGGACGGGGACATCTCTCTGGTGGGTTTCTGCGTTTGGATGTCTCCACCATGGTGTCCTGGTACAGATCTTTGTGCTCTTTTAGATACTCGGACTCCTCCATCACCCCATCCTCATCATCCTCCTCTTTTATCTCTTCTTTAACTTTAGAATCTCTCAGGTTTCCACTCTGAATATAGAATAAAAATTACATCAATGGTAACAATGCAGATAATGTACAGATCCTAATGATACTATCAGTGGTTATTCCTCATCTACCTGATGATGGTGGGGGATGGTGTGATCTTCCTGTGTGGAATCCCGGGAATACAGAGGATGGGGACATCTCTCTAGTGGGTTCCCATTACTGGATCCATCTGTAGGAAACACACACACTGACTGAATACATTGTTTCTATGTGTTTATCAGATGATGGGGGGATCTAGGTGGAGCCTCCGTACTGCTCTCTCCTTTACAATAAAGTCTCCTCTTACCCGGTGATGTGAGGGGCGGCTGATTGTCCATCATGACGTCCTTGTAGAGATCCTTGTGTCCTTCTAAATACTCCCACTCCTCCATGGAGAAATAGACAGTGACATCCTGACACCTTATAGGAACCTGACACACACAATGATACAGTCACCATCCAGGCACATCCCTTGTCTGTTACTGGATAATATCCCAGAATTCCCAGAATCCTCCTCACCTCTCCTCCATCATCTCTCTGGTGACTTCTAGAATCTTCTTTGTATTTCTCTATTCTATCAGGGAGGGAGGTGGAGGCAATGTGATGGTCATATGATCTGCAGACTTCACAGGATGAAAACTCTAGATCTGAAGACAAATAGTAAAATCAAATGATATTCCCAGAACCCCCCTCACCTCACCATTCAGGATTCAGTTTTATTAAAACCCCACTTCAGACTAATGCACAATTTACTCACACAGGACCACCACACTATGCAGGTTAAAAGCTTGTAGTGGGCATTCTGATGTCATTACATAAATGCAGGAACAACAGTCATACTTTGCTAGTGAGGATGCCAAGGGTCCGCCCACATCCTAAGTGCACCAGAAAAAAAAGGCCGATGGAGGAATATTGGGAGGAGGAGCTGTGAGATCAGTGTGATGTCATAGGACATGCTGACTCTGGATGAAGGGACATTTGGATGGGGAGATTTGAGGAGTCCTTTATATGAGGCTTTCATGAAAATCAAATCATTTTTCCTGGGTGTGTCCTTCCTCTCCTAAACTGAAGAGTGAACTTTGACCATACAGAAATCTGTCAGGAATCTGTGAAAGTAAGCTCTTGGTGACGTGCGGAGGAACGGAGTGTAAATAGCAGACAATTTTTTCCAGAGCTCCTAATGGTGGGGATGGATTTCGCTGAGTGCTGGTGCACTGCAGAGTCCCTGCAGGTGAGGAGAAAAGCTGTGTAAGAGGATATGGAGGAGAGATGAGGAGGAGACCCAGGAATCAGGATAACGGTCAGGACAAGCAACAGGCGAGCGCATCCAAGAGATGAAGCCGGGGTCACGACACAGAAAATCAATCCAAGGAAACAACAGGCAGGGCAAGGAATAGCAAGAAGGAGCTCAGAGACAAATGAGAATATTTCTCAGCCAATGGGAGATGATCTCAGCATGACTTACATAATGAAGGAGATGAGGGGGAGGGGAGGAAGTCACTTATGGTGACCATAGAGACATGGAAATTCAGCTGGTTCAGCAGGGATCGGTCACATTTCCATCCATGTGTGGTCACTGCCGGATAAAAATCACTCCATCAGAGGCTGCAACCAATAGCTTCATCACTGATCTGTGTATTCTGAGAGCGGAGGAGCGCCCCCATTGTCAGAATACAATAGTGCAGCGGGGAGGATTCCCCCACCCCCCTTCAATGTGTGGATGGGGGAATCGCTTCACTTTTTTCCTCTCATCCCGCTGGATGAACGATAAAACTGAACCATGTATGGCCAGCTTTGGAAGCAAAGTATATTAATCATCAACTGATCCCCCTGAAGGGGTTAATCTACATATTACCTCCTCAGATTCAGCAATGTCTCCTCTTCTGCCAGTTCCTGAAGTATCTCTACGTCCTTCCAAATGGAACTTTCTGTCTTTTGCTTACATCACTTCCTGTCTGTATCTGGCATCACTTCCTGCCTGTATTCCATAGAGACTTCCTGTCTGGGTACAGGTGAGATCACCATCTTGTGGAGCTCAGAGGAACTGCAGCCCCAAGAAACATCTCATAGTGTGAACACGGCCTTGTGCTGTGTGTGTATGTACTGTATATCCCTCCCCTTTCTCTCCTCCCTGAGTGTGTATGAAGCGGCGGAGCTCTGAGTGCGTATGAAGAGGCGGAGCTCTGAGTGTGTATGAAGAGGGGGAGCTCCTGCTGGAACAGTGATCGTGGGGGGGAGGAGTCTAGGAGGGAGATGACAGAAAGCGCAGCAGACTTGCAGGAGTGAGCGAGGAGGATCCGATTCCTTTGCCATCGGAGGTGAGGAGAGTGTGAAGGATGTTGGTGACTCTGGTAGATGAAAAGCTGGGAGTAGGGTTGCCACCTGTCCGGTTTTGACCCGGACAGTACGGGTTTAGGAGGCTGTGCCCGGGTTTCCCTCTGCCTCACACCCGGACAGCTGACAGGGGTACCATGGGGCCTCCTTTTACGAGCCCCAGCACACAGGGGGACCTGGACAGCAGGGGCATCGGAGCGGCGGGCGGGGGGAGCAATTACAGAGCAATCAAAACATATGGGAGAGAGAGGCGACAGACAGCTGCTGGTGCGGAAGGTTTTAATAAAATAAATGCTTAAAAGCAAACAATCCACTCACTCTCCATGTCAGAGCTGTATATGTCAGTCTGTGAAGTTGGACGTCCCATCCCCCCCTCCGATCTGCTCTTATCACTGAATCGCTGGAGGAAGCCGAGGATACAGAGCTGCGGGGAGACTGCAGTAAGCTGCCAGCCTGGGATGCTGTGACCAATCGGAGCATTCCAGAGGCTTAACCACGCCTCCATCATCAGAGGCTGACAGTTCACATGAGTTCACATGAGTTTCCCGATTCAGTGATAAGAGCAGCGTGGAGCGGAGGGGAGGATGGGACAGCCAACTTCACAGACTGACATATACAGCTCTGACATGCAGAGTGAGTGGATTGCTTTTAAGCATTTATTTTATTAAAAACTTCTGCACCAGCAGCTGCCTGTCGCCTCTCTCTCCCTTATGTTTTGACCCTTCTGTGTTTGCCACCCCCTCTGTAACTGCCCCCCCTCCTCTGTAATTTCCCCTCTCCTCTGTATTTGCACCCCTTTCATCTGTAATTGTCCCTCATTTCTCTGTAATTGCACGGGCCCCTCCTGTCACACCGCACCCCCTCCTGTCACTCTGCACCCCCTCCTGTCACTCTGCACCCCCTCCTGTCAGACTCTGCACCCCCTCCTGTCAGACTCTGCACCCCCTCCTGTCACTCTGCACCCCCTCCTATCACTCTGCACCCCCTCCTGTCACACTCTGCACCCCATCCTGTCACATCGCACCACCTCCTGTCACACTCTGCACCACCTCCTGTCACACTCTGCACCCCCTCCTGTCACACTCTGCACCACCTCCTGTCACACTCTGCACCACCTCCTGTCACACTCTGCACCACCTCCTGTCACACTCTGCACCAACTCCTGTCACACTCTGCACCAACTCCTGTCACACTCTGCACCACCTCCTGTCACACCGCATCCCCTCCTGTCACACCGCATCCCCTCCTGTCACGCCGCAGCACCACCTCCTGTCACGCCGCAGCACCACCTCCTGTCACACCGCAGCACCACCTCCTGTCACACCGCAGCACCACCTCCTGTCACACCACAGCACCACCTCCTGTCACACCGCACCCCCTCTTGTCACACCGCACCGCACTGCCCTACTGACACTGTCAACTGCTCTACTGACACAATTTACTACCCTACTGACACAATTTAGTGCCCTACTGACACTGTCCACTGCCCTACTGACACTGTCCACTGCCCTACTGACACCATTTACTGCTTTACTGACACTGTCCACTGCCCTACTGACACCATTTACTGCTCTACTGACACTGTCCACTGCTCTACTGACACCATTTACTGCTCTATTGACACCATTTACTGCCCTACTGACACCATGTACTGCCCTACTGACACCATGTACTGCCCTACTGACACTGTCCACTGCCCTACTGATACCATTTACTGCTCTACTGACACTGTCCACTGCCCTACTGACACCATTTACTGCCCTACTGACACAATTTACTGCTCTACTGACACTGTACACTGCCCTACTGACACTGTCCACTGCTCTACTGACACCATTTACTGCTCTACTGACACTGTCCACTGCCCTACTGACACCATTTACTGCCCTACTGACACCATGTACTGCCCTACTGACACTGTCCACTGCCCTACTGATACCATTTACTGCTCTACTGACACTGTCCACTGCCCTACTGACACTGTCCACTGCCCTACTGACACAATTTACTGCTCTACTGACACTGTACACTGCCCTACTGACACTGTCCACTGCTCTACTGACACCATTTACTGCCCTACTGACACCATTTACTGCCCTGCTGACACCATTTACTGCCATACTGACACCATTTACTGCTCTACTGACACTGTCCACTGATCTACTGACACAATTTACTACCCTACTGACACCATTTACTGCTCTACTGACACTGTCCACTGATCTACTGACACCATTTACTGCCCTAATGACACAATTTACTGCCCTAATGACACCATGTACTGCCCTACTGACACTGTCCACTGCCCTACTGACACTGTACACTGTCCTACTGACACTGTACACTGTCCTACTGACACCATTTACTGCTCTACTGACACCATTTACTGCCCTACTGACACTGTCCACTGCCCTGCTGGCTGACAGTGTCCAATTTTAAGGTAGGCTATTGTCACTGACATTTCTTTTATTAATCGAATCATATTTTATGGGTACACTAAATGCTTTTGTTTTATTTAATCATGCCCATTTAAGTCCCTCCACTGTTAATGCAATTTGGCTATAGCAACTGTCCTGTGTAGCACACTTCATTACTACTCTTTTTGGGTAACCCAATGTATTTTACAATCCTATAGCGTGTACTACAAAAAAATTGCCGTGCGCCGTGAAAATGTTCGGGTTTGGCTTGAAGAAAAGGTGGCAACCCTAGCTGGGAGTCATATTGCTCTGGTGAGTGGGGAAGCACCACTAAGGGGCGCCCTCACCATCACGTGTGTAAGAGGTGGAAGAAGGCGTGGCTACACTACAGCTGACACAGTTTAGAGCACCGAGAACTTTACACCTTATCAACTTTTCATTGATTGGTGGATTTTTTTTTTTTAGCAAAATAAGTTTATTGAAGTAGATGCAGTGGACTTGCAGAGAACACTATACTGAGCACAAAATATTGTATGATTACATGAATTTTCACAGATTTTTAGTTTATTTAATATAGCAGCAAATATTATAAGATTAAATAAGTAGGTGCAAAGTGGAAGCAGTGGATCTGCAGGGAACATCATCTTGAGCACAAAGCACTTTATGTTGTATATGCATTTGCACATGGATCAGTTTACTTCATTTACTGATAAACATCATGAGATCAATGAAGTAGGTGTAAAGTGGAAGCAGTAGATCTGCAGATATTATTTTGAGCACCTAGACCAGGGGCGGATCCAGAGTCTAGTCTTGGAAGGGGCACTGACAGAAAATATGTTTTTTTGGGGGGCAATTTAGCGGGGAAATGGCTGGTGTTAGCGCTTAAATCATTATGGCACCATGGTTGTTATGGTGTCAGGATGATTGAAGTGTATTATTCCTACTATTACATTGTAATATAAAATGAAATAGTTCAACTCACCATAATGCAGAATCAGTGAGAGCCCTGAGTGTGTCACCTGTCGCATGTGGATTGTCACCTTCCACGTCGCCTGTCACCAGATGCAGATTGTCACTTGCCTGCTAGCTGGTCTCTTGCTGCGTCCCAGAGTCAGGCAGCAGATTACCAGTCAGGCAGCCGAGAGATGATATAATCTCTCTGCTGCCTGCACAGTGAGGGCAGAACTGCAGGGCGGGCAGTGAGAGATGATGTCATGCCTGCCCGTGGAGCTGCCTGCGCTCTCACCCGCAGAGACACCCGTCCACTCACTGACCGCATTGCCCCGTTGCCACCCCTGGATCCTCCCCTGACTTAAACTTTATATATGGATGTATATATATTTAGGCCTGAACAACAGTTCTTACCTAGTTTCATAGTTAGTCAGGTTGAAAAAAGACATGAGTCCATCCAGTTCAACCTTAGTTCTCAAAAGGAGTTCCCAAAAGCAGCAGGATTCCAGGGACAGTGAGCACCTCTACACCCCCAGGGCCTAAAACGGAGGAGGCTGCCATATGCAATATCCAGCAAGCTTTCCAGGGACGGTGCCACCAGCTAAACCCAATCCCATGTGTTGGGACAGGTTACAAGGCGGCCATGTGGGCTGCTATTTTTAAAAAAGGGGACATAGAGCTTCTACAAGTTTGGGACTTTGCAAAAATTTCACCAAGAGGGCACAGAGCTCCTATAACTGGAATTCTTTGCCAAATCTAAAGAGTCATTATTCTAGAGGGAGCACAGTCCAGGATTTGCCATTTTTCAGAGTACAGAGTAAAGGAAGTTGTCCTCATGTTGTTCTAATCGAGTCATCCAAGTGGAGTCATCGAGTTCTATTCTCCATCTAAGTTTTTTTCCCAATACAACAAAAAAAAAAACAAGCCCATAGACTGATTCTTTGTGTGAGAATTGGAAAATGTGTGTTGCCTGGCTGTGGGGGGACCTGAAAATCAAGCGGCCCTCTAGGGCAGGGATCTCCAAACTACGGCCCTCCAGCTGTTGCACGTCCCATGAGGCATTGTAAAACTCTGATATTCACAGACATGACTAGGCATCATGGGAATTGTAGTTCCAGAATGACTGGAGGGCCACAGTCTGGAGACACCTGCTCTACGGGATTGAGCTACATGTACTTTAAGGGTTCATGCACACAGGACATTTTTACAACTGCTGTTAGGGTTGTCTGACTTTTTTTAACTGCTTTTAAACACCCCTCCATGTTGGCCTATGTGTCCATGCACACATAAACTGTCAGAGACATTTGGAGGCATAAGCATTTAGGGGCAGTAGAAAAAAAGACAGCCTGCGCTTTCAGGAGCAGTAAAAACGTCTTATGCCGCTAAAAGCTGCTAAACGTGGCTTAACGCTGTTAAGCCGCGTCAAGCATTTTTTTTACATGACAAAATCATCGGTTCCCGATGAGAGCCCATTGATTTGAATGGAAGTCTCACCAGAAATTGCATCACGATGATCCGACTTGTAGTGCGACTTGTGTGCTGAGGATCTTGAAGAGGAACCCCATGCCAAAATGAAAAAAAAAAAACAGTGTAGGATCAGTACCAGGCCTTTACAGGCAGGACTAAAGCCCCACCAAATTTGAGTTTATGAGAGTAGCTTTTGAGCAGAAAAGACACCTAAAGCCTTGTACAAACGATCATGTTGTTGGCAGGGGATTGTCTGTTGACAGACTGTTGTCCTAAAATCTGACCGTTAGTACGCTCCTTTTGATAATTGTTGTCCAACTTTCTGCCAACTTGGACGAAGACGCAACGCAACCCTGTCCTCATGAATAATTAAATATGGCTCTTTACAGGAAAGAAGAACAGCCAATTCCGAAAACCTCCTTGCTAAGGATATAGCAATCAAGAATACTAATTTCCTTGTCAGAAGGACTAAGGGAGTATGCTCTATATCGGTTCAAAGGGCTTTCTTTGCGACACTGACGAAACTAAGTTCAGGTCTCAAGGGTTCAAAGGTGATCTAACTGCCGGATTAAGCCGCATCACCCCTTGCATAACCAAAGAATGCGAAGCAAGTGGTCTTTGAAATAAGACCGTTAAAGCCAAGACTTGGCCTTTAATAGTACTCAAGGCCAGCTTCATCTCTACCCCTAATTGTAGAAAAGCAAGTATTCTGCCTATGCTATACTTCTGAGGATGCCAACCCTTGGACACCAAGAAACATAAGCCCTCCAGACTCTATAACAGCCATTCTCAACCAGGGTTCTGTGGAACCATGGGGTTCCTCCAGAGGTTGGTAAGGGTTCCTGACCACTGAACTCTATACACAGGGCTGTATATGACATGTTCCTGACCACTGAACTCTATACACAGGGCTTTATATGACATGTTCCTGACTTCTGCACTCTATACACAGGGCTGTATATGACATGTTCCTGACCACCGCACTCTATACACAGGACTGTATATGATATGTTCCTGACTTCTGCACTCTATACACAGGACTGTATATGACATGTTCCCGACCACTGCACTCTATACACAGGACTGTATATGACATGTTCCTGACTTCTGCACTCTATACACAGGGCTTTATATGACATGTTCCTGACTTCTGCACTCTATACACAGGGCTTTATATGACATGTTCCTGACTTCTGCACTCTATACACAGGGCTTTATATGACATGTTCCTGACTTCTGCACTCTATACACAGGGCTTTATATGACATGTTCCTGACTTCTGCACTCTATACACAGGGCTTTATATGACATGTTCCTGACTTCTGCACTCTATACACAGGGCTGTATATGACATGTTCCTGACCACCGCACTCTATACACAGGACTGTATATGACATGTTCCTGACCAACGCACTCTATACACAGGACTGTATATGACACGTTCCTGACCACCGCACTCTATACACAGGACTGTATATGACACGTTCCTGACTTCTGCACTCTGGGCCGTTATTTATGGTTAAATATAAACTGATGACCTGTAAACCGACACACACAACTTTTATTTTTATATTTTTATTATAATTTTACTTTTAACAAGATTGCAGTCATAAAATTAGGAAATAGTAAAGTTAGAAATCCAATTGGTCAGGAAACTGACTTGTCTGGATTGTGGATTATTATAACAAAGTATTGTAGAAAAGATATCACCATAGAAAATAGGGGGAACGTAGAAAATAAACCCGGATATGAAGGTGACATTTGTGTACGAGGAACACCTTAACAATTACCACCATTTTATTCTCCAGGGCCTCTGCTTTCAGAAAATAAATAAATAAATGTTTGAGGGTTTTATCTAATCTTCAGGCCCAAAATCTGCATTTTAACATGTGTGCAAAAATAATGCAAAAACAGCTCTGGCAGTGAAAGGGTTAATGTGAGCTAGATGGGATCACTCTGCTGTGGTCACACTCTAAACATTAGAGCTCCCCCTAGCTGCAGCCTGATAATAACATTGCTAGGAGGTCTATTCATTTATCTGCTACATACTTTCCATCTTTATATAAACCTCTCCTGACATTTAGGGGTCTATTCATATAAAATTGTACAGCAATTTGCCAATTGAAAATACATGTACATTCCTTCTGTGTGAATGAGGGGAAAATTGAGTTTAATTGGCTATTTGCTGGTTGAGTAATTTCCATTGATTTAAAATATAAAATACTAAATTTTCCACTAACTGGAGACAATTGCTATTATACTTAGCGCCATCTAAAGTCCAAACATAGTATTTTTAATTTTAAATCAATGGTTAGTCTAATATTGTTGGCTTTTTTAACTTATATCCTTCAATGTGTACTGTACTCATAAGTGTATGAGTGTAACCTCAGGTATTAGTATGAAGCCTTGCCTGATGAAGCAAAATAAAAGGTCTATTTTTCCAAAAAAAAATTGGACTAATGTGACAATCATACATCCAGCTGTTACAATTTCTGGCTGTAATTTAACACAGTGATTTCCTACGATCATCAGCTCCATCTAGTGGCCATAATCAGCTATTTTTCCTGAAATACCTCAATTAGAGCATTATGGTCATTAGATGGAGTCAAGGAAATCAATGTATGAAATAAAATACGGCCAATATTCATCACAGCTGGGCGAATGCTGGTCATAACCATTCAAAATTTTTTTTTAAAACAGACCACTAAGTGTTTGTGAAATCTCACACCACAAAATGTACTCAGCCAATGAGAGGTAATGACTCCATTTTTATTTTTCTACTGCTATCAATGGCCAATACAGTACAACACTTCATCCATGTCTTTAGTGATCTCTGATCTCCTTAGCAACAGAGTTCTGTAATTTGCCGATGTCGGCTTGTAGTTTTCAATGAACTCCCACACCGGTGCTGAGCTCTCTGGTAGATGAGGAACAAGGAGATTGTCATAAGGGACAAGGAGATTGGGACCCCGATTTAGTCCCTCGGACAAGTCCTTTTTTCAAAAAATGTCCACACCCCTGGAACTGTTTCTTACATGATGAAGAGCAGCCATGGAGTATATCTGAGGAGTATATCAGGGTGTGCTTCTTCCCCACATGCGAGCTGTGATGTCCAGCAACATTCATATAGAAGACATTTCCCACACTCAAGGCACTAATACACCTCAAGGGTTGTGTGGGGTCCCTGATGTACAGGAAGACAGGACTTCAGTGACATTTCCCTCACTCAGGACAGGAATACGGCTTCTCCCCCTTGTGAGATCTTTGATGTCTGTTAAGACTGGACTTCACTGAAAAACATTTCCCACACTCAGGACAGGAATACAACTTCTGCCCCGTGTGAGATCTCTGATGTGTGGAAAGACTGGCCTTCTGTGAAAAAAATTTCCCGCACTCAGAACAGAAATACGGCTTCTGCCCTGTGTGAGATCTCTGATGTGTGGAAAGGCTGGCCTTCTGTGAAAAACATTTCCCGCACTCAGGACAGGAATACGGCTTTTCCCCTGTGTGAGATCTCTGATGTATGATAAGGTCTGATTTCTGTATAAAGCTTTTCATGCACTCAGGACAGGAATGTGGCTTCTCTCCTGTGTGAGATCTTTTATGCACATTAAGATGTGATTTAGAATTGAAACATTTCCCGCACTCAGTACAGGAATGCGGCTTCTCCCCTGTGTGAGTTCTTTTATGCGCATCAAGATCGTATTTTGAACGGAAACATTTCCCACACTCAGTACAGCACAACCTCTTCTCTGTTGGAAGGACGGCCCCGTCCCTCACAGTCTGAGGTTCCTCAGGATAAGAGGAATACGATGGTCCATCTACACTGTGTGGTGCCGGATGGACATTTGAGGTAGTCGGGTTTTCTCCTGGACTATACTGTGTGATGTCCTCATCTTCTACTTTACAGTCTGGAGACAAAGTGAGACAATCCTCTGAGGTTTTCCTCATCTCCCGTCCATCTACTAAAATAGAAATACAAAGATTATTACTAGACATGAGCTGATTGGTTCCCCTAAACCAGGACTCCGCCCACATCAGGCAGCTTTGTCTCTGAGGATCTTACAATTCCCCCCTCAAGGTAACTAGTAAATGGGTCCTCTGTAGGGCGGCAGCTAATGATTATTTTCATAACTGGTTATTTGGCCGATTATTGTTTTGATTAATTGGATAAAAAAAACATTAAAAAATGTTGGTGTATAATTTAATTAATATTCTTGAATATCTATATACAGCGGTAAATATAAATCTCCAGATATATAGTTGGATATTTGATCCACTCTGAGAATAACAGATGGATAGATGTATTATTAGGAGGGAGAATCTGCTACATATCAGAATCAGAGATCAACATTATTAAAATTTTAAAAAAGACGTAAAAATGACCAGTTACACTTACCGGTAACGGAGTTTCTGGGGCGTCTTCCAGGACGGCACCCTGAGAGATGACTGGTCCCATCTGACAGGAATTACAATCAACAAAGAGGTTAACACCCCCGCCCCTCCCTGTGTTTCTCAGTTGTGAAAAAATATCGACCCACACCAGTGCACGAGAGTGAAACATCTCAAAACCCCATACAAAAACAAACTATGCCAAAAGAGCAGGTGGGAAGTAGGCCTGCCGTCCTGGAAGACTTCCCAGAAACACCGTTACCGGTAAGTGTAATGCCGCGTACACACGAGCGGACTTTTCAACGTCCAAAGTCCGACGGACTGAGTCCGTCAGACTATTCGATCGTGTGTGGGCTGCAACGGACTTTTGATTCACCAAAGTCTGACGGACTTTAGAATATGGAACATGCTTCAAATTTTCCCGAAGGAACTCCGCCGGACCCGGTCCCCTTCGAAAACTCCGCTCGTGTGTATGCTACTCCGACGGACTAAAACCGACGCTAGGGCAGCTATTGGCTACTGGCTATGAACTTCCTTATTCAAATCCAGTCGTACGTCATCACGTTCGAATCCGTCGGAGTTTAGTGTGATTGTGTGTGGCCAAGTCCGCTCCGCCGAAAAGTCCGTCAGAACTCCGTCGGAACTCCGTCAGAACTCCGACGGAACTCCTTCGGAAGTCTGTCGGACATAAGTCCTCTCGTGTGTACGCGGCATAACTGGTCATTTTCTCAAGTCGTCTTTCAGGACGGCACCCTGAGAGAAGAGCAAGTAGCTCAGGCCTACCTTAGGGCGGGAAACAGCTTGTAGGACCTTCCTACCAAACGCCAGATCCTGAGGTGACAGCAACTCCACCCTGTAGTCTCTCAGGAAGGTGGTCTGGCTTGTCCATGTAGCTGCTCTGCATATTTGCTCCACCGATGCTCCAGCCCTTTCTGCCCAAGAGGTTGCCAGACACCGAGTAGAATGAGCTTTAAGGTCATTCGGGGCTGCCTTATCAGCCTGATCATAGGCTAAAGTAATAGTCTTCTTGATCCATCTTGATATGGATGCTTTAGAGCAGCCTTTCTCAACCTTTTCAACACAGAGGAATCCTTGAAATAGTTCTCTGGTCTCGGGGAACCCCTGCTAAAAATTTGAAATCTACAACTCTTGATACATTAGTGTGATGGTCAGTGGGAAGAATAGTCCTTAGCCCTTGTACACACGGTCGGAGATTCCGACGGAATGTGTCCGATCGGACCGTTTTGTCAGATATTCCAACTGTGTGTGGTCTCCATCGGACTGTTTCCGTCGGAGTATCTGACGGACCAAGTTTTCCAACTCGCCCATAAAAATTTTCAGACAAAATGCTCCGATCAGACATACTCCAATCATGTGTAGACAAAGTGCCACGCATGCTCAGATCAAATTCCTACATCAAAGCTATTGGCTACTAGCCTGAACGTAGTCCCGTCGTAACGAAATAACGTCATCACGTTCTGAACGATCGGATTTTCCGACAACTTTCTCCGACCGTGTGTATACAACAGCTTCGGACAAAATCCGGATTTGGTTGTCGGAATGTCCAACCGCGTGTACAAGGGCTTACACTTGTGGTCATTGGGAAGAATTACCTCCTTACAGATAGCTAAAAAGATCAATGGTGTCAGTGGGAACTTATCTCAGAAGCAGAAATTGTCCAATGCTGAAGGAACCCCTAGCAACTTCTCGAGGAACCCTGGTTGAGAATCACTGCTTTAGATGCTTGCTGACTGACCAGAAAAATGTACTAATAAATGGCTGGACCTTCTAAACTCTTTTACTTTATCTAAATAAGCCAACAGACAACGTCTGACATCTAAACAATGAAAGGAACTTCCGCTCTCGTTCTGAGGATTGGTGCAAAATGAAGGAAATCAAATCTCTTGGGTTTTGTGGAACTTAGCGGCTACCTTCGGGAGATCCAGGGGGTCCTGTAATGAATAATAAAGGAAAGCACTTGAATCCACTCAAAGATCTAATTCAATTTAGGGGATAATTCCATCAATATGACGGGCTTCCTTCCCAGGAGCACAAACGTATTATAGAAGCAAACAATGAGGGAGGATGTGAGACCATTGCGGACTCACGAATGCTCACATCGGGACAAGAAAGCTCAAGAATATAATAAATGAAAAGATGGTAAACTTTATTAGAAAATTCACGCAGACATCTTAAACAGTAAAAAGTGACTTCACAGGTGAATCGCCCATCAAAACCCATGGGGTCCTTTCTATGACAATACCAGATATACACAGTTGAAATAAATGGCTGTAGAAAAATGTGTAAAAAAGGGTCAAAACAGGAAAAAAACAAAACAAGACGTGGTATAAAAACAATGCTAAACACTGCTATTAAAGATGTGGGGTCATCCCCTCCTGTGTTCCCTCCCGTCTTCCCTATGGACCCAGCTGAAGCTGATAGTAGATGAATGTGGGCCAGGCAAAAAATGCACACAGTTCTATCCAAAAATGTCCTTTTTGTAAGCCGTATCAGGGTCAATGGACGTGCGGTCAGGAATAAGTTCCACAGATTATGGCATATAATATATAAAGTCAGGGATCCAAATGATCAGGTATATGTTTGTAGCTGTAACAAATTTACCTGAAAGTACAAATATCGTCCATCATCTGGTGGTGCAGTCATATAGGATACGAGAGACCCAGTGTGTGCCGCTGGTGTCACGCTCTTCTTGGTCGAAAATGCAGCGCTCACTGGTATGGCTTCAATGGAGGTCCTGGCGGAACAATACCGCTATCAGCTCAGACACCATCCAGAGACAAACTAGCGGATTCTGAGTAGAGCGGAGCGATTGCCGGTCACACAAAAGTATGCAGCCTGGGTCTCATAGATCACACATCCTGAGTCTATCCAGGTCACAGGTGGACTCAGAGGAAGCGAGTCTCCGTTAGTATCCAGCAGAGGGAGCTCTGAGTAGGAAATGCACAAGTCTAGTGAGGACTGAACAGAAAGTCTCATAGTCTAGCGTGGTCTAACGCTGCTGTCATCCCCCCCCTGTGCGCCCCCCGCATGATCCCCCATCCTTACGG
This sequence comes from Lithobates pipiens, assembly GCF_037356315.1. Lineage (NCBI taxonomy): Eukaryota > Metazoa > Chordata > Amphibia > Anura > Ranidae > Lithobates > Lithobates pipiens. Next base: position 634,354,390 of record NW_027507758.1, read on the forward strand.
ACCGTTTTTGGCATTTGCATAGAGACTTTCTGTTCAGTCCTCACTAGACTTGTGCATTTCCTACTCAGAGCTCCCTCTGCTGGATACTAACGGAGACTCGCTTCCTCTGAGTCCACCTGTGACCTGGATAGACTCAGGATGTGTGATCTATGAGACCCAGGCTGCATACTTTTGTGTGACCGGCAATTGCTCCGCTCTACTCAGAATCTTTATTTCATATATTTTGATATATCTTTACATTTTTCATTTCTCACACAATCACATCTGGTCACGTGTATTTACATAATTTTTTCATTTTTTTGTGACACATTATTATCTATCATCGAGTATTACCTTCTTTATTTTTGTTTCAAAATGATATTCACCAATGTCTTATAAACAGTGTTTATTCATTCACTTAATTTTCATTTTGTTATCATGGGGGTTTCAATTATTTCAAATATTTGATTATTTCAGTCACTTAACCAATCATTTCAATTATTCAATTAGAGATGGTACTTAATACACTTTTTGTGCTGTGATTGTTTGCTATGAATAAGCACTACAGCTAGTGCCTAACGTCAGCAATTTTTCCTTGTTTGCTGTGTTTGTTGAGGTGTGATGTGATTTTCCAATAAAAGAAAGTGGTCTTCTGAAGAGTGCGGCAGTCCAGAGCTTGTTTTTCGTCTGTTGCTAGTGGTAATAGTCAGCACCTGTGGCTTCCCAGCCGAAGAGACAGTTTACAGCCTGAATGTGTGCTTCTGGAGCCGTGAGATCCCTTCTGCCGACTGAGGTAGTCCGCTTCGATATTGTATGCCCCCTTTATATGTACTGCTGAGATGGAGGAGATTCTCTGCTCTGCCCACTCGAGGAGCTCCAGAGCCAGGGTCAGAAGAGCACGAGACCTGGTGCTTCCCTGATTATTCAAGAATGCCACCGCAATAGCATTGTCAGAAAGGATCTGGACCTCACGGCCCCCGATTCTTTCCTCGAAGGCCCTTAAGGCCTCTCTTACCACCAAGAGTTCCCGGAAGTTGGAGAAAGTGCTCCTCTGACTTTGGTTCCAGGGGCCCTGGGCTCAAAGTTCCTCTAAGTGGGCCCCCCAACCCCAGGCGCTTGCATCCGTTGTTACCCTGGGGGTTGGAGTTGGGCCCAAAGGTGGCCCTCCCGCAACCTCTGAGGATAGAGCCACCACTGTAGAGACTCCTTTACACTTGCTGGAATGAGAACCTTGTCGTCCAGCGTTCCTCTTTTCCCATCCCAGGATAGGAGGACTTGCTGGAGAGTCCTGGAATGGAGATGAGCCCATGGGACCGCTGGGATACAGGATGTCATCAGCCCAAGAATTCCCATGACCCTTCTGTAAGAGACCTCTTCTACATCTAGATGGGACGCTACTGCTGAAATAAGGCCCTCTACCTTCCCCTGGGGAAAAACAAGCTTCTGTGCTGTTGAATCCACATGGAACCCTAGATCGATCCTGGTCTGGGGCAGGAACCAGCGAGGATTTTTCCTGGCTGATGATCCACCCCAGGGACTCCAAGGTACTCACTACCTTGGCCAGGTAGGATAGAAGGCGATCTCGATTCTGGTTGTAAACCAGTATGTCGTTGAGATAGGGGATCAGCGTTACCCCTTGGAGATGAAGGAATGCAACCACCTCTGCCAGGATCTTTGTAAACACTCCCAGACTGGCTGCCAGTCCAAAGGGTAGGGCAGAAAACTTCCAGTGCTGCGCTCCCTTGGCTTTAAATTGTAGGATGTCTGCAATTTGTGTACGTTTGACAAGGAGGTCTCTCTCTAAAGAGGGGGACTGTGTCCGTTTATGATGGATCTCTAGAGTGGCAAGGTCTGCAAGTAGGGTCTTAAGTTGTTTGGTTCATTTGCGCCTTATCCTGGCCCCGTGTTTAATCAACACACCGCAAATAACCACCTTGTGTGCCTCCCAGATAATGCCAGGGTCACAGTCTGGGGTGTCATTGGTTCTAAGATAAAAGTCCAGTTCTCTAGTAACGTCTGCTAGAACATCTTTGTCTTGTAGGAGACTTTCATTCAGTCTCCATTGTTTAGTCCTGGTAGTCATGGAATCGTGGAGAGCATAAGACAGGAAAATAGGGGCATGATTGGACCAGGTAATGGAGCCTATGGTTGAGGCACGTACTGCATGTAGCTGGGCACGAGGGACAAGAAAACAATCAATGCGCGAGCATGTCTTATGGGGGAGGTTATAGAAAGTGAAGTCTTTTTCCGGGGGTGGAGGAGACACCATACTTCAATCAGTTGTTTTTCATGTGGGGATTGAGCAATGCGTTTATGAGAGCCGAGGGAGATAGATGACAGACCTAAGGATGTGTCCTCTGCTGGAACTAATGGGATGTTCAGGTCTCCCCCTACAATCAGATAGCCTTCTGTAAAATTGGTCAGCTTCACAAGTGTCTTACCTAAAAAAGCCTCTTGGTGTTCGTTAGGAGCTTTGCTAATGTAATCCTGATGTCGCTAACCATGCCCTTCACAAACAGATAGCAACCTCCTGGGTCTATAATTGAGTCAATAAGCGACCATGGTACTCTGCCTGAAAGGAGAATGGAAACCCCCTTGATTTAGCCGTCTGGTTGGTGGAGTGATACACCGTCGGGAATGACCTGTTCTTAAGAATGGGAAATTTGTCATCCTTAAAATGTGTCTCCTGTATGAAGGCCACATATGATTTAAGATGATGTAGGTCTTGTAGAAGGCATTGAGTGAGATCACATTTAGAACCTCCATGGGAAGGGTTAGGGTGGTGGAGGTATCTAGAAAAGATTTTATAAAAAATAAAATAGATGGTGGATTTATTTATAATAAAGTAATTATTATTTTTTCCTAAAAAACTGTTTTGTTCCTCCTTGAAGAATCCTGTCCGGGCTGTTTGCCCTCCTTTTCTCTCCATGTTTTTTGTATGTGGCAATGTGGTCAGCGGAGGCTGGAAAGAAACTCACCGCCCCTCCTGGCCCCCCTGACCATAATAAGTAGTAAAACTGTTACACGAACATAAGCAAACAGTGCTATCAAACATGTATCTATCTAGAGCTGGTGCATCTAGAACTCAAACATTTTCTTCAGTAACCAACATTCAAAGCTAATCTCCATGGAACACTTCCCCACCGCTTGACCCATTATACTGATCCCATACACCTAACTGCCGCAGTCACAGTTGACTCTGCTCCGTGTCTCCCCCACCGAGGGGGAAATTGCCCCCGAAGGGGAGAAACATCAGGGGGCCTGGTACCATCCCCCAGATCTGTCCTCAGCAGGCCAGTAAAAACATTAATGCCCAAAATCTAACCATTGGGAGAGTTCAGTGTTAGTGGGGGACCGCAGCCACCCCAAGGGGGCCTAAACCACCACCACCACCACTCCCCGGCGGTTAAAGAGAAGTATACCCCCCTGTCCACCCCCTCCAATGGGAGGCACCAGTACGGGGAGAGAAAAATTGGGGCTCTAAGACCCCCAAATATGCCTGACGTTGTGAGGACAGCTTCCCCCATAACTCAGACCTAGAAAAAAAAGAAGCGTTAATATTTATTATACATTACACATGCATGTGATGTCTATGTAGATTAGCGGTCGTTCTGCAGTTCATAGGAGCATGGGCTCCTCTCCCCTTATCTGGCAGTTCTATCCGGGGAGTGTATTCCAGGCCCAGATCTTAGGGGGGTGGGCTATAGGGGATCATGTAGATGTAAAGTCCCATATGCTCCAAACTGTGGTTGGGGTTGCTGGCACCAGCCCCAGGAGGAGAGATCCGAACACTTATCAAGGTGGTGGGGCAAAAATAACGCCAGTTGTCTCGGTATGGGAGTCGCAGAGTGGTCACAAGTTTCTCAGAGAATGGGGGTAAATGGGCAACGAGTGGTCGGTGAAGTACAGGAGAGTGGAGATGGACAACACATGGGGAGGTGCACAGTCATCTGCCGTGGAATTTGAAATCTGTGCCCGGGGAGAGGGGGTGTTTATGACTCACGTGTCCGTTCTGCCGGCGGTGCCCGGGAATGTCGCCTGGATCTCTGAGAGCGGGTGGGTAGGTAGGTTGTGCCGGGTCGTAGAGGAACCTGTGTGGCTGGATGGCCGATGGATGATCTATAGCCAGTTCTGTACGCTCACAGGTTCAGCATCCACAAATGTGAAAAGTGCAGGCAGATCTGCAGGAGAGTGGAGTGCCTTTCCGGAATGTAACCGCCAAAGGGTATCCCCATCAGTAGGTGCAGTCATGACATCTTGCTCTTTATAGTACCGGCTTCAACAGGGCTCTTCTCTGTAGTGTCGTTCTCGATAAGTCAGGAAGGATTTGGATGCTAGCTCCATCAAATTCGATCGGACGATGGTCCCAGGCTTTACGGAGGATGGTGTTTTTCTGCGAGTATTGGTGCAATCTACACACAACGTCCTGAGGCCTGTCTGGATCTGTTAATTTAGGTCAGAGGGCTCGTGCACCCGATCTACCTCTATTGTTGGTGGGGGGGCTTCCATAATACTATGAAAGATATCCGTAGTTTCATAGTTTCATAGTTAGTTAGGTTGAATAAAGACACCAGTCCATCCAGTTCAACCTGAGTGAGTGTCTACAATTGTCCCTTTCCCTGTACATTGCTACACCCACATCAGTCCCTATCCTCAAGGAGCCCACAATCCAAGGTCCCCATTCATATACTAGGACCAATTTTGGACAGAAGCCAGAAGCCAATTAACCTACCTGCATGTCTTTGGATTGTGGGAGGAAACCAGAGTACCCGGAGGAAAACCACGCAGGCACAGGGAGAACATGCAAACTCCAGGTAGGTAGTGTCGTGGTTGGGATTTGAACAAGCAACCTTCTTACTGCTAGGTGAGAGTGCTAACCACTACACCACTGTGCTGCCCGACTGTAGCAGCCAGGTCCTCTTAATACTAGTGGGCTCTGGGAGTCCCCACAGCTGTAAGTTGTTTCGACAGCTGCGATCCTCCAGGTGAAGCTGCATCTCTTCGGCCATAGCAACTTGGGAGGCCTGAGAGCGCTCCAGGGCTGACACCCTGAGTTCCAGGGAGGAGGCCAAAGCCTCCTCCATTTACATGCGTTCTGTGAGAGAGTGCAGTTCTGTTCTCACCGCCGCCATATCTCTGCTGTGTGCCTCCTCTATACGAAGGATTAGGGCCTCAATGTCCGACCTCGTGGGAAGAGCCTGAAGCATAATGCAGAGATCCTCTTCCAGGCAGCCCGAGGGTTGTGAAGGACCAGCCATGTCAGTCCTAAAGGCTGTTGGGGTCCCTGAGAGGTGTTCGGGTTCCGTAAGTGGAATGTGAGAGTCAGGAGGGGTAGTGGGGACACTGTCCTCCATGCGAGGTGCACGTGTGGTTACTGTAATGGCACCTGGTGAGGTCTGCTACGGGCCTCGGAGGAATCTCTGAATACCAGTCTGGGAGGTCTTTGGTCGGTTCCCATGGGTCACCGATCTGGTTCTGTACCGTCTGGAGTTGCTCATGTAGTATTTACATGCATAGTTGTCGTAAGAAAAGGATTTGGATGCCTGCTCCACCGCCGGTCAGCCCCGGACCGGAAGTGAGGCATGGCATCATCATTTCCGGTGCTAGGGGGGAAGCCAAGAAATTATTATTCCTGTCACCAGCAAGATGGCACCAAATCTTCTCAACCGAACGGCAACATTTCTCACTGCCAGTCACCCGTGCGACCTTCTGCAGGAGTGCCAGGACTCGGGGGTATGCCATACCCGGCGCCCTGAGGAAGACCCGATCAGTGGCTCTGCCCCACTGAATGGACGCCCGCCAGGTAAGGGGGGAGGAACAGGAAAATGGTCCCTGAAGTTCTGGGTACCCCACTGTACCCGGGGTCCTTCAGGTCTCAGGGGATCTCTTCCCAAAATTGCCACCCCCTAAGAAAGTGGAAAGACCCCCCCCCCCCGGAAGGGCAAGCTCCACTAGACCCAAAGACTTCACAAGCCTGTGGCTCCGGCACCCAAGGGGAGACCACCAGCCCACGGCTTCAGTTCTATAAGAAAAAAACAAATGGTTTCTCGGTGGGGAAACACAATCAAGAACTGAGGAGCACAGGGAGGGGTGGGGTTTTAACCTCTTTGTTGATTGTGTTTCCTGTCAGGTGTGACCAGTCATCTCTCAGGGTGCCGTCCTGGAAGACGACTTGAGAAACTCTATTTTGCAGATTATCAGACAGGAGTGTAATATAATATGATGGATGACAGACTCCCTTGTCATAGACAGGTAGGTGGGTACAAGCTCCCTGCCCCTGATGTCACTTATTCCGGCCCGTACATACAGTGGCATAGCGTGGGTTGTCAGCTCCCAGGGCAGGGCAAGAGATTTGCACCCCCTAACCCATGGATTTTTAACACTCTGAGTCCCTTCAGCTAGTACAGTAGTACTGACCAACCTGATCCCTTTACTGACCTGTCTGATTCTTACATTGACCACTAAACTGACCTGATTACTATGCTGACCACTACACTGACCTACCCGATTCCTATGCTGACCACTACACTGACCTACCTGATTCCTATACTGACCACTACGCTGACCTACCTGATTCCTATACTGACCACTACACTGACCCACTTGACTCCTACACTGTCCACACATTATTATTGCTCACTGATTGGTTTCTAGACGATACTGCACATAATTACCTCTTACCCACTGTTTGCTAGAAGTTACTGCACATCATTACTACAAACAGATTTGTTACTAGAGGTTACTGCAAATTATTATTGCTCACTGATTGCTGGCTAGAGAGTACGGCAGATCATATTTGCTGAAGGTTACTGCACATCATTACCACTCACTGGTTGCTAGAGATGACTGCATATTATTAATGCTCCCCAATTGGTTGCTAGACATTGCAGCACATGATTATGGCTCACTGGTTGCTAGAGGTTAAAGCATGTCATGGTTATGCAGTGATCTTCCTGTGTTTGCTTACCTCCCCTCATGTCTTCAGACTAAGAGGCCAGCCACTTCCACCTGGTGGTTTTTATAACCTCTCCTCTAAGCATGGCTCCACCCCAGGCCCTATCAGGGAGCCCTATATTAACCTGTGCACTGCAGGTCATCAGTGCTGATCAACCATTGTGTATTCCTTTCTGTGTTAGCTTCCTGTTTCCTGCCGTGTTCTCTGCTACTGTTTTCCGTTACCGACTTTGGCGTGTCTTGACTATCCTTGTTTGCCTGTGATCCTGACCTTTTGGCGTGTACCCGACTATTCTTATCTGCTTGTGGCCCCGACCTTGGCTTTTTCCCTTTACCATCCTTATCCTCCTGTTGCCTACTGTGGGTGTGAGCTGGGGGACCCTGGGGGTCGCGACCTGGAGCCAGTTGCAGCCAAGTCCATCCTCACCACCAGAGGCGCTGGTGAACACCTGCTGGCTCTTAGACTCCGTGCCCCAGGGAATCTTACGCTCTAACTCCAGTGGGATCTGTCCCCCGTCTGCAGCAGTCAGCCGTAGGGTCCACAACCTTGCGGTGCACTCCTGATCCCTATGGTGTGCACCTGTCACCTCGCCTCAAGGTGACCTGACAGTTTGATCAGCCATGGACCCGGCTGATGTGCCGCTTCCTGCAGATGATCCATTGCAGAGCTTAGTTCGGCGACTTGAGACCCAAGAATCGCATCAGACCGAGGTGATGCGATTCCTTCAGGATTTGGCATCCCGTTTTGAACAGGTTCAGGTCTCATTAGGACCCCCAGTTCAACATCCGCAACCGCTATTTGCTGCTGCACCTATCGCATCAGTCGCAGCCACACATTCATTACTACTACCAGCTCCAGTCCGTTTCTCTGGGGACTCCAAGGCTTGCAGGGGGTTCCTTAGCCAGTGCACTATTCATTTTGAACTTCAGCCCCAAAACTTCCTGTCCGATCGGGCAAAAGTTGCATATATCATATCCCTCCTGTCCGGCGAGGCGTTAGCTTGGGCCGCCCCTCTGTGGGAACTGAATGATCCAGTGGTTTCTAGCCTGTCTGATTTCTTGAAACTTTTTCGGAATATCTTCGAGGAACCGGGTCGTGTCTCCTCAGCGGCTAGCGCTCTTTTACGTCTCCGTCAAGAGTCCGCGTCTGTGGGACAGTATGCTCTTCAGTTCCGTATCCTCACAGCTGAATTGAGCTGGAATAATGAGGCCCTAGTTGCAACCTTTTTACATGGCCTCTCTGATAGAGTGAAGGATGAATTAGCAGGAAGATCTCTTCCTGCTGATCTGGACAGTGTTATCACCTTGTGTAACCAGATCGATATTCGCTTTCAGGAGAGGGCCCTGGAAAAAAGACGCCAGCACTCCCCGTTCTTTAGGCAGCCTGAGCCCCCAGTCCCTTCTCTGCGATCCGAGGAACACCCCCTGCCTACTGAGGAACCTATGAAGTTGGGCTGGACAAAATTATCTCCCGAAGAACGTGCTAGGCGCAGAACTCTGGGCCTATGCCTCTATTGTGGGGCCAAAGGTCATTTCCGTGACACTTGTTCTCTTCGCCCGGAAAAACGCTCAGGGCTAATACATCTGGAAGGTGGAGTATTAGACCCTGAAATATCACTTTCACCTTCTCGTCTTCTCCTTTCTGTGTTGCTTCATGTCGGTGCTTCCTCTCGTTCGGTCTCAGCACATCTGGATTCCGGAGCCGCTGCCAATTTCATGGATTGGGAAACTGCATCCTCCATGAGACTTACCCTTTTGCCCCTTACAACGCCATTGGTGGTCTTGACGATTGATGGCACTGTTCTCCCAGGGGGCCCTATCCGCTTCCAGACTCTTCCTGTTAAGATGTCAGTAGGGACACTCCACCAGGAGTGGATATCCTTCCTTGTCTTACCTAAGGCTTCATCTCCTATCATATTAGGTCTTCCTTGGTTATGGCTCCATTCTCCGCACGTTGATTGGTCTGCTGGACAGATCCTGGCTTGGGGTTCCTCCTGTTCCTCTTCCTGCCTACTCAAGGGTGCCCCAAAGGAGAGACTTCCTGTTACTACCATCCCAGTATCTTCTGCTCTTTCCACTGTATATAGCGATTTCTGGAATGCATCCTGCCATAGTCGTACTTTTGCACTCTCTAGGTCATGTGGTACTCTGGATGAGGGGCCCACTTATGAACCTGAGTCGATCATTCACTCCAGTTCGCATAACCATTTACCTTTGCCTGTCCCTAATTTCCCTTGGACGCACAGCCAGACTAACTTGTCTGCAAGTTCCACAGTTGCTATGCCCTGTGATGCGATTGAGATGGTCGCTACACCTGACAATACTATTCAGTCGACCTCTGCCCCAGTTATGCCAGTCCAGCCCATGCCCAATGAGCTTCCTGCTTCTTGTTTAGCACCTTCGGGGACCTGGCCTCACCCTACAGCTACTATGTCCGTTCAAACCCGTTTAAGAGGCTCAATCCATCCTTTGGATGGAATACCTCATTCGGCCAGGAGGGGTTTTCAATCTTTTTCTCAGGGTTCTCTGCATTCTGTTTGTGTTGCAGCTACCCAGCTTGACTCTTGTGACATGTCACTTTCTAACCAACATAACCTCAGGGATCCACTGACCTCTGCCCAGTCTGGTGGTCCTGCTATGGATGCCCAGCTCATTCTTAAGGGTGGAGGGGTTCCTGATCTTCTCATGCCCTTACCCATTCCTAAAAAGCCTTTAGTCCTCAAGTCCTCTCATCCTCTCACTACCTCTGTTTCGGTCTCTGAGGATAATTTAAAATACGAGGTTAGTCAAGTGTTGGATTCCCGGCTCCGTAAAGGCATTCTTCAATACCTCGTACTTTGGAAAGGGTTGGGTCTTGAGGAGAGGTCTTGGATCACTGCATCTGAGGTCTTTGCTCCCTGTCTGTTAAGGAGGTTCCATCTGGAGTTTCCCTTTAAGCCTGGACCCAGGCGGGGGAGGGGGAGGCCTTGTAAGAGGGAGGGTACTGTCATGGTTATGCAGTGATCTTCCTGTGTTTTCTTACCTCCCCTCATGTCTTCAGACTAAGAGGCCAGCCACTTCCACCTGGTGGTTTTTATAACCTCTCCTCTAAGCATGGCTCCACCCCAGGCCCTATCAGGGAGCCCTATATTAACCTGTGCACTGCAGGCCATCAGTGCTGATCAACCATTGTGTATTCCTTTGTGTGTTAGCTTCCTGCCGTGTGCTCTGCTACTGTTTTCCGTTACCGACTTTGGCATGTCTTGACTATCCTTGTTTGCCTGTGATCCTGACCTTTTGGCGTGTACCCGACTACTCTTGTCTGCTTGTGGCCCCGACCTTGGCTTTGTCCCTCACCATCCCTATCCTCCTGTTGCCTACTGTGGGTGTGAGCTGGGGGACCCTGAGGGTCGTGACCTGGAGCCAGTTGCAGCCAAGTCCATCCTCACCACCAGAGGCGCTGGTGAACACCTGCTGGCTCTTAGACTCCGCGCCCCAGGGAATATTACGCTCTAACCCCAGTAGGATCTGTCCACCGTCTGCAGCAGTCAGCCGTAGGGTCCACAACCTTGCGGTGCACTCCTGATCCCTACGGTGTGCACCTGTCACCTCGCCTCAAGGTGACCTGACATAGCACAATATTACAACCCACTGATTTGTTGCTTAAGGTTACAGCACATCATCTCACTGCCTGCACACCACAGACTGCGGAAGTGACGAGACCCACCAATAGACAGAAAAGAAGAACTAGAACAAATTATTAGCAATGAGGGTTGAGAGGTGCCCTGTGTATGGAGTGCAAGGCTGAGGGATGCACTTTGTACAGAATGCAGGGCTCAGAGGTGCACTGTGTATGGAGTGCAGGGTTGAGAGGTGTGCTGTGTACTAAATGCAGGGTTTAGAGGTGCACAGTGTACGGAGTGCAGGGTTGAGGGGGTCCGCTGTGTGCAGGGTTGAGGGGGGTGTGCTGTGTGTTTGGCGTGCAAGGTTGAGGGGGGTTCGCTCTGTGTGGCGTGCAGGGTTGAGGGGGTGCGCTGTGTGTGGCAAGCAGGGTTGAGGGGGTGTGCTGTGTGTGGCTTGCAGGGTTGAGGGGGGTGAGCCTGTGTGGTTTGCAGGGTTGAGGTGGTGCACTGTGTGGCTTGCAGGGATAAGGGGGTGCACTGTGTGTGGCTTGCAGGGTTGAGCTTGTGTGTTTTTAAGGGGTTGAGGGGGTTGCGCTGTGTGTGGCATGCAGGGTTGAGGGGGGTGTGCTGTGTACATCTCTCTCCTCCAAATGCAAAGCTCTCTTTCCCACAGATTCCAGTGCAGAGCTCAGCTTCAGCTCCCCTCTGGCTGCCATCATCCTGTACATAGCTTTCCTCTGTAGAGGAGTACTCACAATGTCCGTGCAGCTGCGGGTGATGAGGGGCTTTTGTCTGTGTGGATGATGCCTCATCCTCTTCCTCCTGGCCCTGGTTTCCTCCAGTCCTGGGGTGGTCAGTGCAGGGTCAGAGTGCCGGTGTCCTGTTGAGAAATACCGGGGTAGCATAGCAGCATACTGACGGGCACAGGCAGGACTCAGGAGAAGTGGCAGTGGTCGGAAGTCCAGGCTGTGGGGTGGGCTAAGTGGACAGACAGCATGTCGCACGAGCCGGGATCCTGGACCTCGTGTGTGGGGAGTGGCTTGTAATGGAGAGGATGCCTCGTAAGTAGCCTGCCCTCCTCCTTCCCCGCCAGTTTCCACATGGTCACAATCCCTGGGATCATCATGGATGGTCTTCGGTGTTCATTTACTCACTGCTGTGTCATTGTCACTCAAAGAGGAAGAGCTCACAATCTCCTAGGCTGCACAGAACAGAAGAGCTGAAGGTCACCTGCCGCTTGCCACTGTGCCCCTCTAAATTTTGCACCCGGGGCAACCGCCCCCCCCCCCCCCCACAATACGCCACTGCTATTTCACACAAGGCAAAAACGGTATGGGAGAACAGGATGTAGGACCCATAGATGACACTGACTGGGAGGAGATTTTAGTGGGAACCAAGACAGTGTCTCCCAAGCTGTCTGGTAGATTGACACAACTGTATATAGTACACAAAGCCTACCTGACACGAGTGAGATTGGCAAAAAAAAACAGCACACGGCGGATCCGACGTGTCGCTTATGCAGGGCTGACCCAGGCTCGTTTTACCATCTCATATGGAGCTGCCCACATGTCCAGACGTATTTGACACAGGTTGTCTGTATCCTCCATGATAAATATGGGCTCCCCTGTGGTGCTGTACCCTAAGTTATGTATTTTGGGGCTACTACCAGACGTAGAGGTGGACAAATACCACACAACATTCATTTTTGAAACATTATTCCTAGCACGTAAATTGATAGCTCAGAGAGGGATACAGAACGTGCCCCCCCACACTACAGTTATGGAGAAAAGCAGTTAATGACACCCCGCCATTCAAGAAACTGATCTACGCACACAGGGGATCTACACAAAAATATTCCAAGATCTGGGAAAGATGGTTGGAGGACGGGGAAACCTGTATATAATTGTTCCATACCCAGAGCAGAGTTCCCCTGTACCTATGGCACACTTTGTTTATAGGTTGGTGTAAATTGCCACCTGATTCATTGCACCTGTGAATATGTGTATGCACACCCTGTAACATTCTTCCATATTTAATTTCGCTGTCATAATATGTAACTGACCTTCTATGGCTATATGTACCCGAATGGTTTGTAAAATGTGCTTTATATCAATAAAGTTGTTTTTTTCCAAGTAAAAAGAAGAAATGTCATTTTGTGCAGGGACTGTTCTAAACTTTACAGGCATACTATAGACACCCCCCAGGCACGATATTTAAAGGAATATTACACTTATTGTTTCACTGCATTATTAAAATCGCTGCCTCTGAAAAAACTGCAGTTTTTAATCATTTATTTTGCACTTATACATGTCCCCTGGGGCAGGTCCCAGGCCCCCAAACACTTTTTATGACAATAACTTGCATATTAGCCTTGAAAATTAGCACTTTTGATTTTTCACGTTCGAGTCCCATAGACTTTAACGGGGGTTCGCGTGTTCACACAAATTTTTGGTCTCTTCGCATGTTCTGACGCAAACCGAACTGGGGGGTGTTCGGCTCATGCCTACATAGAAGGGAAGATGAGCGAGACGTATCTCAGCTGGCCTAGGCACGGACATAACAGAGCTATGGTGACGATGTATGGGCCGGCTCAGTGGGGTGTGGAACAACGTTGATCTGGGCCCAACGATCTGAATCTTCTAGGAGAGTCTTTGCGTGGGCTCCTCAAGACCTCAGTTAAGTGGAGCTGTTTTGGAAGAGGGGCTAAGGTGCAGACCCATGCGTAGAGACCATAGGAAGGCCTCTGATTCGGATGGGTCTTGGAAGGAGACCTGGTCGCCATTAGGAGCCTTGAGCCGAAGGTTGACTGGGAAATCCAGGGTGAATTTGATTTGGTGCTGGTACAGTTTTGTGCATATTTGCTAAAAGGCCTTCCTTCTCTTGGAAACTTCTGTGGAGTAGTCCACGAAAATCAGGATCTTCATTCCATCAATTTGGAGGGATCTGGTTTGCCCGAATTTCTGCAGAATGAAGGCTTTGTCTGAGTAGTTCATAAATTTGACAATGATTGGTCGAGGTGATTTGGGATCGGAGTTAAAGGTTGCCATGCGGTGAGCCAGCTCCACTGTGCAAGGCCCTGGAAGGCCCAATGCTTCAGGGATATGTCTCACACAGAGGTACGTTAGGGCAGATGGTTGTAGGGATTCTGGGACACCTACAAATCTCAGATTGCTCCTTCTGGACTTATTTTCCAAATCGTCCAATTTTTCCAAAATAAATTTATCAGTTCTATCTTGGGCCTGTTCCATGGATTGCACCTGATAAAGTTCCTCTTCTATGTTTGCTATGCAGTGTTCAGCCTCATTAGGCCTGGTAGCATGTTGCCCTAGCTGGGCCTTGAGCTACTGCATCCCTGCACTGACTGCCTTCTCCACAGAGTCAGTTATCATGGGTGAGAGGAGTGCTGCTACAGCCTGGGCAATCTGTTCAGTGCTGTTATACCCATGAGATGGTGGAGGGGGGACATTCTGCGAGGAGTACTGTGGGGAGGAGGGGGCCAAACCACCGCTTACCTCCATTTCAGGCCCCGTTTACATGGATGGAGCTGAGTAGGCCAAGACCGGGGCCTCGATTTGTGGCTGTGCTGTTGGAGCCACCGTGGCCGCGTAGGAACGGCCGCAGTTTTTTTCAACAAAACGGTCCATGGTGCGACCATGGATGCTCAGGGGAGGCCGCCGGTGTGAGGAGTGGGTATTGATGATTTTATATGCCGTTTTTCGGAGTCGAGGTCTGGGAGCTGATGCGGAGAGCAGCTACTCCATACGGTGCTGCAACCAGAAGTAACTTTTACTTTATGTAATAGTAATGCCTTCTATCACCTCCAGTCTATCAGCCTCCACTTCTTTTTTTTGTTAAACAAACTTGTCATACTTACCTGCTCTGTGTAATGGTTTTGCACAGAGCAGCCCTTATTATCTTCTTCTGGACCCCCCCCCCCCACTTCTGTCTCCTCCTGATGTCAGAGTTCCTCTATGTCCCCATAGGAAGATAAAAAAATCTTCTGTCTTTAGTCCTCATGCACACGGACGTTTAAAAAAAAAAAGGGTTGTAAAGCTATGCCTGCCTGGAAAAAGCGGCGTTAAAAAAAAGGATTTTTTTACCGCGTTTTGCTTTAGCGTTTTTTAGCGTTAGCATTAAGTAGCGTTTTTGAAAGAAAAACACATCTCTTGGCTATATGCACTCCCAAATTTCCCACCATGCCACAGAAACCAAAGAAAATATGTTACAGAGCATGTCTCTGAAATTTTGGTAGGAGAGAGAGAACGGAAAGCATTTCAGAGTCTGTTGGAGTCTTTTTTTCATTTTGTGGATTTTTCTGAGTAATATGGATCCTAGGGCTAGGGGATAGGGTTAAGACTTCTTTTTATGCTTTTCTGTTTCAATAACTAAAATTTTTATGTTATCTTAGGTTCCTTGCCACAGGACAAAGTTATGCCTTGTTGCATCACTACTTCCTCCTTGGCCTCACAATGGTGTCAGAAGTAACAAAGGAAACATGTGTGGCAATATGGGAGGAATTGCATGAAAGTGTAATGCCAGAGCCAACAGAAGACATCTGGGAATCAGTTGTCGACACTTTTTGGGAGAAAACTCAGTTCCCAAATTGTATCGGTGCTCTTGATGGGAAACACATCAGGGTGAAGAATCCTCCAGACTCAGGGTCATCCTATTTTAATTACAATAAAACAGGATTTTTAAAAACAGCTTACCTGTAAAATCACAGAGCCATAGTAGTTAGTATGTGGGTTATAGGGCCACTGATAGGTGGTGGACACTGGCACGCCCTAAGGCAAGAATTATACTCCCTATATAACCCCTCCCACTACTGGGAGTCCTCAGTTTTGTAGCCAAGCAATACAAGTGAATACCAAGAAGGGAGGGACCTCTGTGTCCCCTAATGTACATCAAAGAAAAGG
The DNA here is from genome assembly GCF_037356315.1 of Lithobates pipiens. Classification (NCBI taxonomy): domain Eukaryota; kingdom Metazoa; phylum Chordata; class Amphibia; order Anura; family Ranidae; genus Lithobates; species Lithobates pipiens. Next base: position 634,369,841 of record NW_027507758.1, read on the forward strand.
ATTTTACAGGTAGGCGGTTTTAAAAATCCTGTTTTCTTTTCATACATCAGGGGACACAGCCATAGTAATTACAATGTGGGATGTCCCATAGCATTGGCAACTGAAGGGAGGGAGACACAACAAAAAAGTAGGGCAAAAAGGAGGCCAGAGGACTCATACTGCAGCCTGCAGTACACTGCGCAAAAAGGCAATATGCTCATGACTTTTAAAATCATAAAATCTGGTAAACGTATGAACTGAAGACCAAGTTGCGGCCTTACAGATCTGAACCCTGGTTGAGTGTGCTTTAACATGAAAAGGTGGCATTTTCTTCTTCAAGCTGTAAGCTTGAACAATCACTTGACCAAGCCATTTGGAAATAGTAGATTTTGATGCTGCCTGTCCCCTTTTTGGACCTTCGGGCAGTAAAAATAAGACATCTGTTTTGCAAACCTGAGCGGTTGCCTTTGAATAGACTCTGATCGCTCTTACTACATCAGGAGAATGTAGTGCCTTCTCTTCCCTAGATTGAGGCTCTGGGAAGAAAGAAGGAAGAATAACATCTTGGTTTAAATGAAAACCTGTCACCACTTTTGGTAGGAATTCAGGATGAGGATGTAAAACCACCTCATCCTTATGCATGATCAAATATGGCTCTTTACAAGACAGAGCTGCTAGTTCTGATACTCTTCTAGCAGAAGAAATGACAATCAGAAAGATTATCTTTCTTGGCAAAAGAACCAAGGGAATTTCTCATAAAGGCTCAAACGGCTGATTCTGCAAAGCTGATAAGACCAAATTGAAATCCCAAGGGTTTAGAGGTGCCTTGATAGGGGGATTAATCCGCGTTACCCCCTGATCAAAGCTACGCACCATAGAGTGGGAAGCAAGAGGCCATTGAAAAAATACTGACAAGGCCGAGATCTGGCCCTTGATAGTACTCAAGGCCAGCTTCATTGCTAATCCCATTTGCCGGAGATCAAGGATCCTACCTATGACATGCTTCCTGGGGTGCCAACCCCTGGATCCACACCAAGAAACATACCCTGTTTCCCCTAAAATAAGACCTAGCATGAGTGTCGGTGATGGCTGCAATATAAGCCCTACCCCCCAAATAAGCCCCACCCTCTTTCCCCAAAAATAAGCCCTACCCTGAGAATAAGACATAGAAGGACTTTAACTAGGGCTTATTTGGGGGGTAGGGCTTATATTGCAGCCATCGTCGACACTCACGCTAGGTCTTATTTTAGGGGAAACAGGGTATGCTTTCCAGACTCTATAGTAAATGATTCTGGAGGCCAGCTTCCTGGTATTAATCAAGGTAGACACTACCGAAGGAGATAACCCACGATCCTATAGAATGTGGGTTTCAATAGCCAAACCATTAAATTTAGCGTCTGTAAGGTAGGATGGAATACCGGACCTTGTGCGAGAAGGTCTGGCCATAATGGCAGAGTCAAAGGGCCGCCTACTGCCATCTTTATGATCTCTGCAAACCAAGATCTTCTGGGCCACCAGCATCACCTCCTTTCGTTCCTGCTTGATCCTGTGGAGAAGGCACAGAAGTAGCAGAACTGGAGGAAACGCATAGATCAGTGAAAACTGATCCCAATGGAAGACTAATGCATCTGTTCCGCATGCTAACGGATCCCTCGTTCTCAACACAAAGTTGTCGACTTTGTTGTTGAATCTGGACACGAACAGGTCCACGTCCGGAATACCCGATCTCTGACATATCGCTGGGAAGATGTTGGGGTGAAGAGACCATTCTCCCGGAAATAATTGTTGGCGACTCAAGTAGTCCGCCTGCCAATTCTCTATTCCTGGAAGGAAAATTGCCGATAGGCAAGGAATGTTGTGTTCTGTCCAATCTAGAACATGATTCACTTCTTTTTGGGCTGCACGACTTCTTGTGCCCCCCTGGTGATTTTTTTAAGCAAGAGCCGTGGCATTGTCAGACTGAATCCTGACAGGACAATCCCATAGTCTGACCGTCCAAGATTCTAGGGCCAGACGTACTGCCCGAATCTCCAAAATGTTGATAGGCAAGGTCCTCTCTAACTTGGACCATCTCCCCTGGACAGAATCTTCTTCCAGGACTGCTCCCCAGCCTAGAAGGCTGGCATCTGTTGTCACCACTTTCCAGGATACTGGTAGAAAAGATTTTCCCTCTTGGAGGTTGCTGGATATCAACCACCAATTTAGGCTCTGACGTACGTCGGAAGCAAATTTTATTGGAAAATCCAAGGCCTGAATCTTTTTGTTCCAGACATAGAGGATGGTGTTTTGAAGCAGTCTTGAGTGAAACTGCGTGTAAGGGACGGCCTCGAAAGATGGCCATAATTTTCCCCAACAATCTCATGCACAGCTGAATGGAAGGATTTTTCTTTGTTTTGATAAGTTGAATTAGTCCTATAATGGAACTAATTCTTGTCTGGGGTAAGAATACCTTCTTCTGTACGGTATCTATGACCAGCCCCAAGTACTGTAATCTCCTTGATGGTTTTAAGGAGGATTTTTCTAGGTTGAGTATCCAACCCAGAGATTCCAGGTAGTTTACAGCTGTGATCAGACTTCTGGTTAGACCTGAGACTGAATAATCTATTAAAACTAGATTGTCTAAATAGGCTAGGACCGTTATGCCTTGATCTCTTAATCTGGCTAAAGGAGGTGCCAGAATCTTTGAGAACACCAGTGGTGCTGTGGCTAGACCGAATGGCAGGGCCACAAACTGAAAATTATGATTTTCTATTTCAGAGCGCAGAAATTTCTGGTGAGTGGGAAATATTGGCACATGGAGATATGCATCCTTGATATCGTTTGAAGCCAAAAACTCCCCTCCTTACAGGATGGAATCAACCAATTGGATTGACTCCATGCAAAAGGATTGGATGTTTAAGTGCCGATTCAGATCTTTGAGATCTAAAATGGGTCTTACCTCTCCATTTGGTTTTGGAACCGTGAAAAGGTTTGAATAAAAACCTGTGCCCTGTTCCTCTAAGGGAACCTCTGATATCACCAACTGGGATAATGGATGATCCAGAGCTAGAAAGAGAGACTTCTTTTTCTCTGGATCCTTGGGAACATTTGATCTTAGAAAACGAGGAGACGGAAAGTCTCGGAACTCTAGTTTGTAACCTAGAGAAACTGAAGAAGCCACCCATCTGTCTTGACATTGTTCCTGCCAGATCTTTGAAAATTGCAGGAGCCTTCCCCCCACACAAACGAGCGGGGGCACCCCTTCATAAGGAGGCTTTAGCATTCTGCTTTGTGGGCTTTCTGCCCCAAGATCTTTTGACCCTGGTCCTGCCCTAGGGGTCTTCCCCTTGAATCTGACGGTTGAGGCCATCGAGTTTGCCTATAGGCTGATGCCCCTGGCACAGGCGAGGAAACACGCTTAAAGGAGAAATGTTTGAACTTCTTCTTTACTGGTAAAAGAGAACTTTTCCCATTAGAGATCCTTTGGAGGTATTTATCCAGATCGTCTCCAAATAGCCATTAACAATGAAAGGGGAAACTGGTCAAAAGCATTTTACATGGTGCTTCGGCTGACCACTTTTTCAGCCACAGAACTCTGCGAGAATGCACTAGTCCAAGCATAAGCCGTGAGGCTTGAATGATAGATTCTTTCATAGCATCTACTGTGAAACATAGTGCGTCTGATACACCAGCCCATTGCTGGTCCTGCTGATCAGGCAGAATTTTAGGTATCTCCACAAACTGGTTAGATGAAGGGGTACTGTGAATAGATCTGGCGCTATACCTGTATATGAAAATACCTAATAATGTGCTAGATTAAAAGTGTTACATCAATCCGGTGTATAAGTGCCAATTGTGCAATATATTATTCTAGTGTTGAAGTAAAAATGTAAACTATAACCAAAAAAATCAAAAAAAAAGTTTTTCGCCAACAATACAAATTCAGGGAAAGAGAAAGAACAAACCAATTTTAAACATTCTGAGCTGAGAAATAATTCAATTTTTAACCCCAACCAGCAACAAAACGAGGGAATCAAAGTTTTTAAAAAATTAGTTGAAAAAGACATTAGGGAATTAACAATCAAACCCTCCAAGAAGAAGGGCATCTGGAAGACCATAAAACAATTGGAAAAAAAGAAGGATATAGTCATAAGACCAGCGGACAAGGGCGGTGGACTGGTCATACTTAATAAAATAGACTACGAACAAGAAATGGCCAATCTTTTAAGCATTCCGGACACTTATCTACAATTAAAGAAAAATCCAAAAACGGCATATAAAAACAAACTAAAGAGCTATGTTCAAAAAGGCCTAAACAAAGGGATTCTCAACAAAAAAGAAGCCCAATATTTAATCCCAAAAGCACCAAAAACTCCTGTAATCTACTATGTCCCAAAAATCCACAAGAGCCAAACGCAACCCCCGGGGAGACCCATAGTGAGTGGGATCGACTCCCTTTTTTCAAGATTGGGAGCATATGTGGACGGTTTTTTACAACCGCTGGTAACCAAAGGCAAATCTTACTTGAGAGACAGTAGACAACTGTTGAAGGATTTGGATAACGTTAAGATTGAGGAAAAGGACTTATTAGTCACTATTGATGTCAATTCTCTATACACCAACATAAAACAAAAGGACGGTCTCAACGCGGTAGAATGGGCCCTCCACAGAAGATCAGACTTAAAACAAGAACAAATAGACTATGTACTTGAAGGACTAGACCTAGCGATGAAACATAACCACTTCTGGTACCAAGACAAATATTATGTACAAACCAAGGGAGTTGCTATGGGGGCTAAATACGCACCCAGTGTAGCAAATTTATTCCTGGACCACTGGGAGGAAGAGCAAATTTATGGAACCCCCAGAGAGAATTTAAAAATGTACAGGAGATATATAGACGACATTTTAATAGTCTGGGGTGGTTCCCAAGATGAACTACGGTCCTTTTTGGAAGAAATAAACTCTAATATTTATGGCATCACATTCACTGAAAAATGCGACACTCAAAGCATAGACTACTTAGATCTACAAATTTTTAAGTCAGAAGGATCACTGGGTACAAAAACCTTCTTTAAGGCTACGGATAGAAATGGGTATATACCTACGTCAAGTTGCCACCATCCAAGATGGATAGGCAACATACCCAAAGGGCAACTCCTAAGAATATATAGAAATTGCACTAAAAGAGAGGATTTTGACGCACAAGCAGAGGCTATCATTAGAAGATTTACACAAAAAGGATATAAGGAACCCTACCTCAGAGCCCTCAAAGAAACTATAATGAAAACTGAGAGGAAAAAACTAATAGAGGACAAAATGACCGGCAGGAATAAGAAGAATATAGAAATGGCCTTCTTCACAGGTTTTAACAGACATCATAAACAAATAGAAAAGATCATAAAAAAACATTGGCCAATTTTAAAAACGGACGAAACGTTAAAGAAATTATTACCCAATAACCCTGCGTTCATTTATAAGAAGGCCCCTAATCTAAGAAATAAATTGGTTAAAAACACGATCGACCCCCCACGACATATAACAATTAGTAAACACCTAAAAGGTTTTTTTAAGTGTGGACAATGCCTCCCATGTCGCAAAAGCAAAAAAACCCAAAGAAAAACCACTACATTCGTGTCAGTTACCAACGGAAGGACATTCCCCATAAAAGAATTGATTTCCTGTAAAAGTACGCATGTGACATACGTCATAGAATGCCCGTGCCGCAAACAATATGTAGGAAGAACAACACGGGAACTACATATAAGAATTGGTGAACACATTAAAAACATTAAGAAGGGATATGACAAACACAGTGTCTCACGGCATTTTAGGGATTTTCACAACCAAGATCCCAACCAAATGATTTTTTATGCCATTGACAAAGTGAAGGGACACTGGAGAGGTGAAGACATGACTAAGAAGATTTCACAGAATGAAACAAAGTGGATTTTTAATTTAGAAAGTTTACATCCAGCAGGAATGAACATAGACCTGGATTTGAATTGTTTTATAACTAATTTTTAAATTTTCAATTTTTAATTTTTAATTTTTAGTTTCAATTCAATATATTAATTTTATAAAGAAACATATTGTTTCCACATCTTCTTTTTTAATAATCCCATTCTTAATACACCCAGAAGGAATACAACCCTATCCATACGATCATTGAAGAAAATATATTTAATGTTTAATTCCTGATCAAACACAGTTTACAGCATCTCGGGTCGAATGTTGTCCACCAACTAATAATGCTAAAATTGCATGAATACAATTTCACTCATATTACTTTGGAAGAAACAATTTCGGGTCGAAGGTAACATCATAGCACTGAGGGTCGAAGGTTATCTATTCAACTAACGAACACTTCAAACCATTATTTCTAATAAGGAAAATAGTAAGGGCATACTCAACCATTTTTGTACTTATACTATCATTGAAGAAACAAGTATAGACGTTTATAGGTCAAATTTTGGGTCGAAGGCAAACTATAGCACTGAGGGTCGAATGTTATCTATTCAATTAACGAATATTCCAAACCATTATTTTTAACAAGAAAAATAGTAAGCAAAGAAGAGCACATTTAATCATTGAAATAATCCTCTCTTTTGCATATATACATACAGGTAGCCGGGAAACCAAAACATTCTACATCAAGTTAATTTTATTAAATATTATTTACCTCACCTCAATCCAATCCTTCAACTCTATTTTTATTTTTATTTTTAATTTTCATAGTTTATTTATATTTTTTCATATTTTTACCTTCCACCTCATTCTTTCAGCTATTTTATCCATTACACACATATGGTTTTATCACATTTTTTACCTTTCTTTCCCTCCGTATTACACAATTAAATCCAAATTTTACCCGCTAAAAGCCTCTATCGGTTCTAGGACTGACTAGTAATACTTTCACAGCACGGTCTGTCTAGTGACAACGTCACTCATTTTCATGTTTTTATCATCAGTTTTATTTGCAATTTGTATTCATTATATTTATATGTTATATGTAATTTGTATCTGGTTTTATTGAGCAGCATAATCATATTGTAACAAACTAGTATACATATATAGCTCTGCATGAAATACGGTCGGTAAGCTAAACGGCAGAATACTGCATAGGATGATAGTAGGAACACAATCACCACCGCGCTCTATTCGACATATGGGCATTCCCACAGTTAAAATGGCGGCGGTTGTCCGCGCATGCGCGATAGGTGTATTGTGTCCTATAAAGAGCGTGAGGTGTGTAAAGATGGCCGCTCCGGATGACGTCCTAGTGACGAAACGCGTAGGGCGTGGCCTATCGAATACACACTTCTAATACAGACGGCGTGGAAGCCGAACGGAACGCTCGCAGCCGCTTCCATATCTTTCATATTGCATCGTTTTTATTGCATCTATTTATGCCATTACTTCCACCAGAATGTGTGAGTAGTTTTAATTATCTTCTTAAATAAATTGATTCATACGGTATCACACTATGGATGGTCCTCTCTTTTAATATATATATACTGTGGCACACTCCACCTGGAAATAACGAGGGATCCTCAGCAGCCCACTTGAAGCAAGCCAGAGAGCGACACAGTAGCTCATACTGTGAAGGCTGATCCACCCCGGACGGGGTTATTTTTCTGGTGAGAGTACATCCTAGAAGTGTCCACAATGCATGAAGAATAGTTTTTGGATCCATCACATCCCCTCCTTTACCCACGGGATATCCCCCATTAATTGCACTGCACTAGAGACTTCTTGCTTTTTTACTAATTTATCTTTTATATATTTTTAGATTTTCTCTCTGTATACATTTTTATATATTTTTTGGGACAAATATTTAATAATTTTAAATTTATTTTTATTTTCACATTTTTTATTTATTTTTATTTATTTTTTCACTCCCAATATTTGGCATGTTTCACTTGTTGTACTGATATTTATCACATATTTATTGTACATTTTTATCATTGCATGCATAGACCTGATTGTCACATCTGTGCACTTTAAACCCAACTACTGGGTTAATTTTGTGGTTCATATTTTACATGTATAATTTTCATCTCAGTTATCACCAACATATTAAGTAGCTCACAGGTTTAAGGTATTCATATGATCTAGAGTTTATTAATTTAGGCTTTCCATTGCACTTAAGCTAAATTTTACATTTCTAGCCAGCACGCTGGCAAATATTTATCAGGGCGACAAATATTCTATATACACATTTTTTTTGATTTTTTTGGTTATAGTTTACATTTTTACTTCAACACTAGAATAATATATTGCACAATTGGCACTTATACACCGGATTGATGTAACACTTTTAATCTAGCACATTATTAGGTATTTTCATATACAGGTATAGCGCCAGATCTATTCACAGTACCCCTTCATCTAACGTTCTCCACCCCACCAGGTGGATATTAATAGAGGCAGCTCTTACCTATTTTATTAATTTTTTCTTCCCCTATATTTTATATGTGATACTTTTTATATATTTTTTATTCACTTTATACATTTTCTACATAAGCTCCATAGCGCAACCTATTACCTTTATTCCTTCATCTCCACAAACTGTTCCTTAATTGACTGAGATACACCATTGGGCGCAAGAACCAGCTGTGCTACTGAACTTGCTAAAGACATATTGCTTTTAGAAAGAAGTTCCAACTTTCTATCTGTTGGATCCTTTAACATTAGCGCATTATCCACCGGACATTTGAGACTCTTGTTCACTGAGGCGATTGCAGCATCAATTGCTGGAACCCCCCATTTGTGCCAACCTTCAGGATTTTTGGGGTTCCTTCTCAGAGGAGCCCCTTACCTGGACCTTGTAAAAGACTCTGCCAGAAACTTTCGTGCCACTATGTACCGTATATACTCGAGTATAAGCCGAGATTTTCAGCCTCTTTTTTGAGGCTGAAAGTGCCCCCTCGGCTTATACTCGAGTCACCGCTGTCTGACTGCTCGATCAGCGTATCGAGCAGACAGACGGCGGACATTAAAATTCAAAAGCCGCGCCTCCTTCTCCGCCTCCGCCTGTGATAGGCGGAACACTGAATTTCCCAGCAGTCAGTGTTCCGCCTATCACGGACATCCGTTCATTCTCATACTACGGACGAGTATGAGAGGATGTCCGTGATAGGTGGAACACAGGCTGCTGGGAAATTGAGTGTTCCGCCTATCACAGGCGGAGGACGGAGGCGCAGCTTTTGAATCGTAGAATGGCCGCCGAGAAGAGCGGCGATCCATTGGCACGACACGGGACGGAGGAGGCACGGGACGGAGGAGGCACGGGACACCGGAAGGCACGGGACACCGGAAGGCACGGGACAGAGGAGGCACGGGACAGAGGAGGCTCGGGACGACGGCGGCTCGGGACGGAGGCTTGGGACACAGGTAGGCTGGACACACACACAAGGCTGCACGGACACACACACACACACACACACACACACACAGGGATGGATGGATACACACACAGGGATGGATGGACGGACACACAGGGATGGATGGACGGATGAATACACACACACACACACACACACACACACACACACAGGGATGGATGGATACACACACAGGGATGGATGGACGGACACACAGGGATGGATGGATGGATGGACACACACACAGGGATGGATGGACGGACACACACACAGGGATGGACGGACACACAGGGATGGACAGCCATGTCTCACCCTCGGCTTATACACGAGTCAATAAGTTTTCCAGTTTTTTGGGGGTAAATTGGGGGCCTCGGCTTATATTCGGGTCGGCCTATACTCGAGTATATACGGTAAATAGTACACCAAGTCTGGTTTTCCCAGAGCCCAGTCTTCCAAAAGGAGAGGACTTACAGGCAAAACCTAATTTCTTCGGATGACGAGGCCCGGGTACCATATAATCTTGGGAGTCAAATATCGGCCCGAGATATGGATCCGGTTATCATAGCCCTTAGGCCCTCGCAGGGACCTGCATAGAGCTTTCTTCATAGCACATGATTTACGCGACCAACCACCTTAGACACTGGCGAAAAAACTGAGGTGCCTCCCATATGGGAGGGGTTATATAGGGGAGGAATTCTCCTTAATTGGGGGTTAGCCAGTGTCCAATCACCAGAGGTGCCTATATAACCCACTATGTAATGAAGCTCCTGTGTCCCGTGATGTATGATCAAGAAAAGTCCTTTGCACTCTGCCTTCGGGGCAAGCATAATGCAAAGGAGTGCTGTTGTGCATCATAAAAAAAACACAAATTGAACAAATTTATTTTCAGTCAAAAAAGATATTTATTTAACAAAAATAAAAGGTTTGGGATCACAACTGGTGATAGGCGGTGGTGGATGCTTGCTCACCATGGGCATGTGGGGATTACAGGGTAATGCTCGGGGTTGGCGATCATGCAAAAAATCCTGCTGGTAGCGGGGTACAGGATATTAGGGAATAAAATGGGAGGTGGAAGGTGAAAAATCACCGTAGGAGTGTGGGGTGTAGAATGAGGTCTGGGACGGGATAGGTGGTGGTTGGCGTTGAGGAGGGGGCTGATATTGAGAGGGGGGTGCTAGCACTGCTGAGGTCCCGGGGGCCATTGGGGGGGGATTACGAGAAACATTATATGGATTGCATGGAGGTGGCCCACCACTTAGTTTTGCTTGTCGGAATTGCGCAGCAATACCATAAATGCGATCCATACAATTCTTCTCTTGGTCTCCCCCAATGTCCTCTAGGATGTGGTATAGGCTGCGGCAGAAGCAGGCGCGTGGGTTGCTGACATCCAAAAACACATCCATACTGCGCCTCTCCTGCAGCACTTCCTGCAGCAGTGCTAGCACTCTGTCATCTGCCTCCATATTGAAGCCGCCCCTCGTCTGACGACCACGCCCACGAACACCGCCACGACTGCGCTCCTTTCGACATTGTTGACTTCCAGTCGACGCAGATTCCAAGGCCCTTGATTCCTAAAAAAGAACAAAAATGTTTACATTGACATGGACAGACAGACATAAGCAGTTACCTCATCTGTGCACTGAACACCTCCCTCACTCAGTGCATGTGGAGATCCAGTGCTCACCATAGGACGGGTGGGTCTTTCAACTTCTGCCTCTTCTGCAGCCACCTCTCTTTGTCTAAGTTTAGAAGTTGTCCTGCAGACAATACAAAATTAATAAACGTAACCACTTCAGCCCCGGACCATTTAGCTGGCCAAAGACCAGAGTACTTTTTGCTTTCTGGCACTGCATCGCTTTAACTGACAATTGTGTGGCCGTGCGACATGGCTCCTAAACAAAATTTACTTCCTGTTTCCCCCCCCTCAAATAGAGCTTTCTTTAGGTGGCATTTGATCACCTCTGCAGTTTTTATTTTTTGCGCTATAAAAAAAAAGAGCGTAAATTTTGTAAATAAAGCAATATTTTTTACTTTTCGATAGAATAAATATCGCCAAAAAATATATAAAAAAACATTTTTTTCCTCAGTTTAGGCCGGGACGTATTCTTATACATATTTTTTGTAAAAAAAACAAAGACAAAAACAAAACGCAATAATCGTTTATAGATTGGCCAAAAGTTATAGCATCTACAAAATAGGGGATAGTTTTATGGCATTTTTATTAATAATAACGGCGATCTGCAATTTTTATCATGACTGCGACATTAAGGCGGACACATCTGACAATTTTAACACATTTTTGGGACCACTGTCATTTTTACATCGATCAGTGCAATTAAATTGCACTGATTACTGTAAAAACGACACTGGCAGTGAATGGAGTTAACCTCTTCCTCTCCGCGAGACGATCGCCGGTGTCCCCACGGACATACAGTCCGCGGGACCCGCAGTCGGACTCACGGAGCTTGCGCCGCCAAACATGAGCCGCCACGGTGGCAAATTCAAAGGTACACCCATTTGCGCAGCCGTGCCATTCTGCCGATGTATATGTACATGCGGCGGTCGACAAGCGGTTACAATAGCCATGGAACATACCACCTGAAAAGCAATGTAAATAGGCAAATAGATAAAAAAAAAAAAACTTACGGTCTGGTGTTGTCCATCATATTTTGCCGTAAGAACAGCAAATTATTGTGATAGACATGAGGTCTTTTGGCAGGCGCTGGTGCTCCACTACATGCTGCCTTGTCTTCGTCCGTCAGGTCCCTCCTGACAGGGTCGCGTAGTGATTTCCAGTGGCGCTGTAAAGTTTTGCCTAAAATAATGTGGAAAACAAGGGTTTAATATACAATCTTCATTTACATTACACGCAAACAGATCATGCATTCAAGGAAAATAGACTTACTTATTTCCTTTCTTTCTCCATGTCTCATGTCTTCCCAGCCAGGGGTAATAGCAACACTTATACCCTCCCATGCTTTTACTTTTCTGATGTGGTCTCCATGTAGTAGATGTGCCACATCCCACAGTTCAGGATGGGCCTGAATAGCATTTATTGGGTCAACTTGTGACACAGCACTTGCCATCTTCTTGGTCTCTTCTCACCTACCCACAGTCACATGGCTGTGCAAAGGACTCTTGGGTAATCTAATGTCCAGAGAGGAATTTCCTGTTTTCACAGAGATTACAGTGTCCAATCAACTTTTTAGCAGCAAAAAAACGCCGGAGCTCAAAAACGCTGGTGCCGCGTTTGTGCACATTTTTACAGCTCTAGTGCAGCGTCACGGAACGTACTGGTCCTGGCTTTTTTTTTTACAGCTTAAAAATGCCTAGGTGAGCATGAAGCCATAGACTCACATGGACAGGTATTTTTAAGCTGCAAAAAACGCTCAAAAAAGCAGCTGTAAAAACGTCCGTGTGCACGAGGCCTTAGAATCATTTGCTTCCTTCTCTTGCCCAGGACTACATGACCCATGAGGCCTTGCTCCTCACACATTCAAGTTCTCAGGCATTTACTGACATGTATGGATGGTGTACTGAGCTGTATTTTCTGATATGTAAAGAAATAATGCATTCTGTATGCAGGCCAATTAATCGACTGACCAACTAATTGTTTCTGAAAATAGTTGACAACAGTTTTCATAATTGATTATTTGTTTCAGCCCAACATCTCTGAATCTCCTACCAGTTAATTTCTTTATTCATGGAGTGAGGAAACTATGAGAACTGTCTTTTATAGGAGTGACAGTGATGAGGGGATTATAGGACGAGTGTCCCCTCCCCCCTCTATCACTCATTGCCATCTTCCCAACACAAGAAGTCCTGCACTTCCTTATTTAGTCCATGATTTAGTCATGAATAACAGCGGGGCTGAGCCTCACCAGAGGTCAGAGAGTGAGGATGGGGGGAGAACAACCAAGATGAAGACTGGACTGATCCTGAAGACCCCCATCATTGGGTTATTGACTCCTCCCTCATTATCACTTTCTGTTTAAGGTTCCAGAGTTTGAGGACGTTATCACATTATTATCACCATGTAAAAGTCTGTGCTCCAATCAAATCATCAAATATAAAATGTCCAGCTGGTAAGAAATGTGTGCAAAAGTAGTCAGGACTATGTAATGTACAACTTATTATATAAGATACAACAAATAGGATTTTATAGTATCAGAATTATGTAATGTACAGTATACAGTGCAGGGTTCCGGACTCGTAATATTGGTATTCTGTAATCAGTGGAAGATGAAATGTTTACATGAGACAAGTTGCAGAGGTCCCACACCGCTGCCTCCCATCTCCTGAGACTGCACTCAGTGACTTGGGTCTGAGACTATACAGACATATCCCTCCACCCGACACAGCCAGCAGACAGCAGAGCAAGTAACCCTGGGAGAATTGTTCTGTCAGAGATCTTGCCAGAAGACCCAAAGCACATACCCCAGGTCTAGTAACACCTATGGTGAAAATCAATATTTTGCTGTCAGATGAACCCCAGAATCTTCATAAATCCAGTCCAGATATATAAATTGTGTCTGCAGCACAGAGAAGGAAGATTATCCGAGAGAAATACAGGAATACAGGACGGGCAACACAGCTCAGGAAAGTGACCAGGGGATTACAGGCTGATATCACCCAGTCCTTGCCCTACTTTGGACCAATCAGTGAGCAGTATGGGTGGAGGAATGTATTTAGTGTTAATGACCCACCTGTGCTGATCTCTGTAGGAGTGTCCTCCTTTATAAATGTCCCCGTTATTCCATCCTCCTCCATAGACTGCTGATCATCCCTCACATACCTCTCTTCTTCTTCTGCTTTAACCTCAAATTCTATATCGATTGGATCTCCACTCTAAATCAAGAAAATGAGAGAGAATATCAACTATAAGATAATAGGATTTTTGTACTGGTAAAATCCTTTTCTCTGAAGTTCATTGACGGGCACAGCTCCAGTAATCTTGACAGTAGGGTTATTCCGCCACCTTCAGGAGAGGACTAGACAGAACATGTAATAGATGTGAAGAACAACAGAACTTACAGTTCCGCCCAGGGGTTGGTCCCTCTGGTAATAACCCCTCAGCCTGCTTCCTGCAGCTCAGTACGTCAACAAGTAGTATAAGGTAAACCATAGGAGGGGAAGGTGCTGTGTCCGTTAATGAACTTCAGACAAAAGGATTTTACGGGGAGTACAAAAATCCTATTTTCTCTGAAGTTCATTGACGGACACATCTCCAGTAATCTTGACCATAGGGACGTCCCCAAGCAGTGTCATAACGAGGGTTGGGAACAGCAAAGATGAAGACTTCCGCGCCCTCAACATAGTTGAAATCACAGCGTCAGACAGGCCTTGGTTCCTTAGCACCTGGCTTTCAACAGCCATGCCGTTAAAACCAGCGACGGTAAAGCAGGATGGAGAATCGGACCTTGAGACAGAAGGTCTTCTCGCATCGGTAGCCGCCAGGGAGCGTCCGCTACCAGGCGTACTAAGTCGGCGTACGAGGACGCCGAGGCCAATCTGAGGCAATCAGAATCACTGGAATCTGTGGAGCAGACATGGTAACAGTTTTAGCAGAGGAAAGGTGTAGATCAGTCGGTACTGATCCCATGGAGCCACTAATGCATCTGACACTTCCGCCCAAGGATCTCTTGTCCTGGATACGAACTTCGGCACCTTCCGATTGAGCCGAGAGGCCAGGAGGTGTGCCCCACCACAGGCACAGAAGCCTGAACTCCTCCAAATGCAATGACCACTCTCCTGGGTCCAGCATCTGGTGACTTAGATCGTCTGCCTGCCTTTCTACTCCCGGGATGTAAATGGCCGACAGGGCCGGTAGATGCCGTTCTGCCCACCGAAGGATGTGAGTGACCTCCAGTGCTGCAGACGAGCTTCTTGTTCCTCCTTGATGGTTGACATATGCCACCCCATGGCGTTGTCTAATTGGATCCTGATCGAACGCCTTCTTAGTCTCATCGACCATGTGGAGAGGCATAGCCTGATTGCTTGGAGTTTGAACACATTGATCGGCAACTTGGATTCTTCCCCCGATCAGAGGCTCCCAGTACTCCACCCCAGCTGGTCAGGCTGGCGTCCGTTGTGATCACCGTCCAATGCAGAGGTAGGAACGACTTCCCGGACCGAAGTGCCGGAGATCTCAGCCACCAGAGCAGGGAGTCCTTGACTAACTGGCTCATCCAAATCTGACGATCCAGGGATAATGGAGATTTGTCCCATTTTGTCAAAATCTCCTTCTGCAAGACTCTGGTGTGAAATTGGGTGTACGGTACTGCCTCGAAGGCCGTGAGAGTCTGCAGTTTGTCTGAAGGGAGAATCCCTCTCGCTTCCACGGAGTCCAGCAGTAAGCCTAGGCACTCCAGGCGCTGAGTCGGCACAAGCACCGACTTTTTGAGGTTCAACAGCCATCAAAATTCCTGCAGGGTTTGCATGGTGACTGCCACATCCTCTAATTTGGAGGCGGAAGATGCTCTCAGGAGGAGATCGTCTATGTAACCCACGATTGCGATCCCGCGTTGTCACAATAACGCCAAAATTGGAGCCAATACATTGGTAAAGACTCGGGGTGCTGAAGCCAAGCCAAAAGGGAGAGCCACAAACTGGTAGTGGTCTACCCCTACTGCAAATCGCAGAAACCTCTGATGCCTGAGGCATATGGGTATGTGCAGGTACGCGTCCTGGATATCCAGAGATGCCAGGGAGTCCCCCTGATGGAGAGCAGCAACTACAGAGCGAACTGATTCCATTCTGAACCTCTGGACTTTCACAAAGCAATTGAGGGATTTCAGGTCCAAGAATGGACGTACCCCTTCCTTTTTGGGGACTACAAACAGATTGGAGTAGAACCCCTGAAACCTTTCCGTTTCCGGAACAGGCACTATCACCCTGCGGCTTAACAGGTCCCTAACTGCCCCCAACAGGGCCTCCCGGCGAGCCGGGAGTAAAGGTATGCTGGAGGGAAAGAATCTGTTTGGTGGCCAAGAGAGGAACCACCGGGCTACAAACTCCCAAAGGCGACCCCCCCACCCGAGCTTGCAAGGCCAGGGACGCTTCTGTCCTTCAGAGGTCGCCCTGTCGGACTGGGAACATTTTGCCAAAGTCCTGGGCGGACGAAAAAGCCTCTTTTGAGAGGAAAATGAGGGCTCTTGCCTGCAGCATGCCTCCTTACTCTTCCTGGACTGTGGGAGCAAGGTGCTCTTCCCACCTGTGACATTCTTAATAATGTCATCCAGCGACAGGCGCCGCAGCACCACTGCTGACACTGATGACCTGGAGAGCAAGGGAAGCGTATCCAGGGCCGCATCACAGATGTACTTAAGACCTTGCAATAACTGGTCTGCCAGTTCTACGCAGACAGGAGAGGCCTGCTGCTTCTCCAACTGGCGGTGCAAAAGTTTTGCCCACTCAGTAAGTGTCTGCGACACAAATGCTGTGGCCAGAACTGGTCGTATCGCTGACCCCACTACCGTAAACAAGGAACAGGCCACTGCCTCTGCCTTCCTGTCGGTAGGGTTCTTAAATGCAGGAGTCCCCTCTACCGGGATCATCCATGACCGGAGGAGCCGACCATTTTTTTAAGAAGGCTCTCTTCAAAGGGGTAATGCACCCCCATTCTTTTTGGGACCTCGAAGGTTCATTGCGGACTTCCCCATTCCTTGTATATGAACATATCGAAATAAGTCAGATACGGAAACACCTTAGGTGTACGGGCTGGCTTACGGGACCCAAAAGGGACCGCTACTTCAGCAGAGGATCCTGCTGTATCCTGAATTTTCAGGGTATCACGCACAACTGTGATAAGTGCTCCAACTAGCGATTTGTCTTGCGCGGACCCGGACGGGGACCCATGCTCACTGTCCGATCGGTCCTGTTCGGTGTCCTCTGACACATCAGAGCAGGGGCTGCAAGTCACTGCGGGGCCCGAATCTGAGTCAGAACTCTCCCCGGAGGACGGGGGGGGGCAGGGGGAATCTTTTACCACCTTTGCGCCCGCACACCGCCTCCACCTTGGCAACGAACGTTTCAAGGACTGCCTACAAAGCGTCCAAAGGCACTGCACTATTTGCAATTGCAGGGAGTTCGGGAAGAAACACCAGTTTCTGAAGCCATGCTGACCCACCCTGTCTGCCACCCTTGGGGACTTAGGACAGGTGCTCAGTCCCACCCTCCTAGCTGCTGCAGACTGAGGGGCCCCCACCGCAGGACTCACCGCCCAACCGAGTGCTGCGCCGCTAAAAGTAACTGTACACATAGAATGAACAGAGATAATGGAGGCAGACAGCACTATGGCGGCAGCACATGCAGAGCCCACAGACACCAGAAGAGAGACCACAGACAACCAGCGCAGCCCCCAATCCAGGATCAGAGCCCTCCGGAGGAGCCCTGGCTCAGGTACACAAACCGTTCAGTATCTCAGTCATGCAGCATCCCCCACAGAGGAAATTAGGGACAGGGAGAGGAAAGGGAGAAGAGAGACCCCCTAATCGACCTCCCAGGGAATGCCCAGCTGTTCAAACCCGCCGAGGCAGGAAGAGCTGTACTTACCATCTGGACGAGCTGGGGATATCCCATCACAGACCCACATTCAAGAAGTACAGGGTGGCTGTTGGCCACGGTACACTGTAACAAAGACATCGGTAGTCTGGTCATATGTGTGCCCCGGAGCGTTGCGCTCACTGGCCGCCCCTGAAGCCTTAGGGGCATGTCGTGGCGACCCAGCGCATAGCTAGGACCTGCTCACGCTCGATGACTAGGCTGGGAGACTACAAGGATCCATATTATCCAGCCTTTCACCCAGCCGGCTGTTGATAGCAGATCACAGGATCTTAAAATCTTGCGCAAAAGGCAAAAATCCAGAAAAAAAAAATCCCAAAACCAATGGTCCCGGGGGAGTCTAGGTCCTTCTCCTTCACTAGGCAGAAAAAAAACTGAGCTGCAGGAGGCAGGCTGAGGGGTCATTACCAGAGGGACCACCCCCTGGGCGGAACTGTAAAGTTCTGTTTTTCACATGTATTACATGTTCTGACTAGTCCTCTCATGAAGGTGGCGTAATAACCCTACAGTCAAAATTACTGGAGCTGTGTCCGTCAATGAACAAAAGGGAAATAATCTTTATTATTGCAACATCACATTAAAAAAAATCTACACATTGGTGTTGATTCACTAAAGGAAAATCCACTACGCACTACAAGCGCACTTGGAAGTGCAGTCGCTGTAGCTCTGAGGGGGAAGATCTGAAATGAGGGGAAGCTCTGCTGATTTCTATCATCCAGTCACGTGCAAGCAAAAATGCTGTTTTTTTTATGTTCCCCTCAGATCTACAACGACTGCACTTCCAAGTTTGCCTGTAGTGCACAGTGGATTTACCTTAAAGTGGTTGTAAACCCTTACAGACCACTTTAACCTACATGTAAGCCTAGATTACCTAGATTACAGGTAAGCCTACACGCTTAAGGAGATATTTTCTTAAAGACAGGCACCGCGCCATAGACAAATGGCAGAGGCACTGAGTGTGCCATTAGTGAAGGGGATCATGCCGTCACTGACGCCTCCTGGGCGCATGCGCCGGAGTGACGTCATCGCTGCTCCAGCCAGTCACAGCGCTGGAGCAGCGATACCTGGAAGTCACTCCGGGTATCATGGCGGCGACAGAGAAGGTGGACGAGTCGCCTTGGGGACATCGATCTATACTAGCTCATTATGCCATTGTCCTGCAGGGTGTTTTTTTTTTTTTTATTAGAGAGGGTTTACTTCTTCTTTAAGTAAATAAATCCCCTTGTCTACTCAAGTTCATGTTCTAGATGATCTATCCTACCAACCTTGTAATAGTGAGGGATGGTGTGATCTTCCTGTGTGGAATCCCGGGAATACAGAGGACGGGGACATCTCTCTGGTGGGTTCCTGGTATTAGGTGGCTCCATCATATCCTTGTGTCCTTCTGAAAACTCCTCCATCACTCCATACTCCTCATCCTCCTCCTTATACTCTTCTTTAACATCAATATGATCATCCCCGAGTTTTCCACTCTGAATATGTAATAAAACATTCATTGTAATAAACATGCTGTGTATAAATAATAGCTAACAATAATTGTCAATCATCTACCTGATGATGGTGGGGGATGGTGTGACCTTCCTGTGTGGAATCCCGGGAATACAGAGGACGGGGACATCTCTCTGGTGGGTTTCTGTAGCTGGATGACTCCACCATGGTGTCCTGGTACAGATCTTCGTGTTCTTTTAGAGACTCCTCCATCACCCCATCCTCATCATCCTCCTCTTTTATCTCTTCTTTAACTTCAATTTTAGAATCTCTCAGGTTTCCACTCTGAATATATAATAAAAATGACATCAATGGTAACAATGCACATAATGTACAGATCCTAATGATATTATCAGTGATTGTTCCTCATCTACCTGATGATGATGAGGGATGGTGTGACCTTCCTGTGTGGAATCCCGGGAATACAGAGGACGGGGACATCTCTCTGGTGGGTTCCCATTACTGGATCCATCTGTAGGAAACACACACACTGACTGAATACATTGTTTCTATGTGTTTATCAGATGATGGGGGATCTAGGTGGAGCCTCCGTACTGCTCTCTCCTTTACAATAAAGTCTCCTCTTACCCGGTGATGTGAGGGGCGGCTGATTGTCCATCATGACGTCCTTGTAGAGATCCTTGTGTCCTTCTAAATACTCCCACTCCTCCATGGAGAAATAGACAGTGACATCCTGACACCTCATAGGAACCTGACACACACAATGATACAGTCACCATCCAGACACATCCCTTGTCTGTTACTGGATAATGTCCCAGAATTCCCAGAATCCTCCTCACCTCTCCTCCATCATCTCTCTGGTGACTTCTAGAATCTTCTTTGTATTTCTCTATTCTATCAGGGAGGGAGGTGGAGGCAATGTGATGTCATATGATCTCCAGACTTCACAGGAGGAAAACTCTAGATCTGAACACAAAGAGCAAATCAAATTATATTCTCAGAAACCTACTCACCTCACCATTCAGGTCTCCATTTTAATAAAGGTATTATTTATACTGAGGTATAAATTACCCACACAGGACCCCCAAACTCCGTAGGTTAAAAGCTTGTTGCCGTTATTCTGAAGTCATTATATACAATGCAGGACCAACATTACTACTTTGCTAATGAGAATGCCATGGGTCCGACCACATCCTAAGAGCATCAGAAAAAAAGCCAGATGGAGGGACATTGGGAGGAGGAGCTGTGAGGTCAGTGTGATGTCATAGGACATATAGACTCTGGATGGAGGGACATTTGGAAGGGGAGATTTGAGGGGTCCTCTATATGAGGCTCCGATGGAAACCAAATCATTGTTCCTGGGTGTGTCCTTCCTCTCCTAAACTGAAGAGTGAACTTTGACCTTTACCATACAGAAATGTGTCAGGAATGTGTGAAAGTAAGATCTCATGTGATATCAGGTGATGTGCGGAGGAACGGAGTGTAAATAGAAGACAATTTTCTCCAGAGCTAATGGTGGGGATGGATTTTGCTGAGTGCTGGTGCCAAGTTCCCACCTCCCAGGATCACTGCAGGTGTGGAGAAAAGCTGTGTAAGAGGATATGGAGGAGAGATGAGGAGGAGATCCAGGAATCAGGATAAAGGTCAGGACAAGCAACAGACGAGCGCATCCAAGAGATGAAGCCGGGGTCACTACACAGAAAATCAATCCAAGGAAACAACAGGCAGGACGCGGAATAGCAAGAAGGAGCTCAGAGACACATGAGAATATTGCTCAGCCAATGGGAGATGATCTCAACATGACTTACATAATGAAGGAGACGAGGGGGAGGGGAGGAAGTCACTTATGGTGACTAGGGATGAGCTTGGTGTTCGAGTCGAACGCATGTTCGCCCGAAGCCAGAACTCCGTGGGCTGTTCGCTTAAAAATTTGCGTGGCGCTCACGGCTCACAATGCACTGCGCCATCGCAGTGCATTGCTGGCTCATGATTGGCCAAGCATGCACTGTGACCCCGCATGCTTGGCCAATCACAGCGCCGGCAGCGAGGAGAGCCATGATTGGCCATAGGCAGAATGCCTGTGGCCAATTATAGCTCAGGCTCTGTAGTACACGCCCCACACTATATAAGGCCGCCAGCGCGGCGGCCTTGTGTAGTGTTCCGGCGTCTGCAGCAGTTAGTGGATGTTGTGTGTGTGCCTTCACCACACAATACATCTGTATCTACCCTTCATTGCTGTTCTGAGTGTTCTCTAATTGAGCCATCTGCCATCTGCAGTAGCTAGTGGGCAACTAGGTGTTGTCTGTGTGCCAGCACTGCAGAATACACCTGTATCTAGCCATTGTTGCTGTTCTCTAATTGAGCCATCTGCAGTAGTTAGTGGGCAACTGGGTGTTGTCTGTGTGCCAGCACTGCAGAATACACCTGTATCTAGCCATGGTTGCTGTTCTCCAATTGAGCCATCTGCCATCTGCAGTAGTTAGTGGGCAACTGGGTGTTGTCTGTGTGCCAGCACCACAGAATAAACCTGTATCTAGCCATTGTTGCTGTTCTCTAATTGAGCCATCTGCCATAGTTAGTGGACAACTGGGTGTTGTCTGTGTGCCAGCACTGCAGAATACACCTGTATCTACCCATTGTTGCTGTTCTCTAATTGAGCTATCTGCAGGAGTTAGTGGGCAACTGGGTGTTGTCTGTGTGCCAGCACTGCAGAATACACCTGTATCTACCCATTGTTGCTGTTCTCTAATTGAGCCATCTGCAGTAGTTAGTGGGTGACTGGGTGTTATCTGTGTGCCAGCACCGCAGAATACACCTCTATCTACCCATTGTTGCTCTTCTCTAACTGAGCCATCTGCAGGAGTTAGTTTGTGTTGTGTGCCTCCAGCACAGTATACACCTGTAGCTACCTATATTGCTCTTCTCTAATTGAGCCATCTGCAGGAGTTAGTTGGTGTTGTGTGCCTCCAGCACAGCACAGTATACACCTATATCTACCCTTTATTGCTGGTGTTCTATAATAAAGGCATCTGCAGGAGTTAGTGGGTGTTGTGTGCCTCCAGCACAGCACAATATACACCTGTATCTGCCCTTTATTGCTGGTGTTCTATAATAAATGCATCTGCAGGAGTTAGTGGGTGTTTTGTGCCTCCAGCACAATATAAACTACCCAATTGCTGGTTTTCCCATCTCCCTGCAGGCCATTACCATGTCTGGAAGGCCAACAAGGAGAGACAGACAGGCACGAGCCAATAAAAGAGGGCAAGCAGGCTCTGTGTCTAGAGACAACAGTGCTGGTCGTGGATGCGGTGCATCGTCATCAGCACATGGCCATGGGACACGCTTGTCCTTATTTTTGGCAGCTGGACTTGTTGAGTCACATCATGTCGAAGACTTGGTAGAGTGGATGACCAAGCCCTCTTTATCCTCCTCATCCTCTCTCACCCAGGCTCAGGGTACTGGCAAAGCAGCTGCCAACGCATCCTCTTCCCTCGTCTCAATGTCCTCATCAGTGACTCCTTCTCTAGGCCTACCGCGTCCTCCTGAGGAGTCCCCCGAATTGTTTGAGCACAGTGTTGGGTACATGCTCCAGGAGGATGCCCAGTGTTTTGTAGGCTCTGATGATGATACTCAGCTAGAGGAAGGCAGTAGCATTAGCGCAGAGAGAGGGGATGCTCAAGAAGGACAGTAATCTAGCAGTCATGTTCCACAAGCTGCAGCATACTGCCAGGTTTGCTCCAGTGATGAAGAGGTAGGGGATGATGACGGCACTGGCTCCACATGGGTGCCTGGTAGGAGAGAGGAGGAGGCACATCTCCAATGAGGCAGGATGCCCTCGGGGGGCAGCACACCGACTGAATCACACCGCAGAGCTCCGCCTGTGCAGGGCGCTGCCTCTGCGCGTTATTCTAAAAGTTCTTTGGTGTGGGCCTTTTTTGAGACGAGTGCATCAGATTGCACCGCTGCTATTTGCAACATATGTCTCAAGCGTATCTCTTGTGGCCAAAACATCAGCTGCTTGGGCACCACATGCTTGACCAGACATATGTTGACCTGCCATAAAGCTCGTTGGCAAGCGTACCTCAAACACCCAAACCAAAGAACAAAGCGGACCTCTCCTTGCTCCTCATCAGCTGGGATCTCCAACCCAACTAGACCTTCAGTCCTCTCTGAAACCTGTGCTGAGAGGAATGAAGGTGTAGAATTAGGTGTGTCACAGCCAAGTGCTTGCGGGCACTCTGCTAGCAGTACACCCACGTCCGATTGTAGCAGGCAAATTTCCATGCCCCACCTGCTGGGCTGTAGAAAGAAGTTCACTCCCAGCCATTCACATGCCCAGCGGTTGAATGCTAGCTTGGCTAATTTGCTAGCACTTCAACTGCTACCTTTGCTAGACTCGGCCCCCTTCCGTGAGTTTGTGGAATGTGCGGTTGCTCAGTGGCAGGTCCCCAAACGCCACTTTTTCTCACGGAAGGTGATTCTGGCTCTCTACTGGCATGTGGAAGGCAATGTCCTTGCCTTGCTGGACAGGGCAGTCAGCGGTAAGGTGCATATTACTGCTGACTCATGGTCCAGCAGGCATGGACAGGGACGTTACCTGTCTTTCATGGCCCATTGGGTCACTCTTCTGGTAGCTGGGAAGGATGCAAGACAAGGTGCAGTAGTGTTGGAGGTTGTTCCGCCACCATGCCTCCAAAATGCTACTACTGGTTGTGACACACCTCTCTCCTCCACCCCCTCCTCTTCTTCTTTCAACATGGCCTCTTCCAGTGCTCTGTCCTCGGAACCAGCGGTGCTCCGTAGGTGTTCAAGGGGCTACGCAAGTACGCAGGCAAAACGATGCCATGCCATGCTTGCGCTGGTTTGTTTGGGGGACAGGAGCCACACTGGGGCAGATATTTTGTCAGCTCTGCAGGGGCAGGCCGAGATGTGGTTGACGCCATGCCAGCTTAAGCCAGGATTGGTGGTTTACGACAATGGCACCAACCTCCTCTCCGCCCTCCGACAGGGACAACTGACCCATGTGCCCTGTGTGGCTCACGTCCTTAACCTGGTGGTGCAGCGGTTTTTGGGCAGGTACCCGGGCTTACAGGATGTCCTGAAGCAGGCCAGGAAAGTCTGTGTGCATTTCCGCCGTTCATTTAATGCCTGTGCTCCGCTGGCTGAGCTCCAAAAGGAGTTGAACTTGCCCAAGAACAGCCTTATATGTGACATGCCCACCAGGTGGAACTTAACGTTGGCCATGCTGCAGCGGCTGCACATGCAGCAGAGGGCCATCAATGAGTACCTGTGCGACTACGGCACCAGGACAGGGTCAGGGGAGCTCGGTTTTTTCTCACCAGCCAGTGGGGCATGATCAGGGATGCATGCACTGTACTGTCACCGTTTGAGGAGGCCACAAGGACGGTGAGCAGTGACAGTGCATGCATCAGTGACACTGTACCTCTTGTCCACCTCTTGGAGCATACGCTGCGTGGAATAATGGACAGGGCACTTGAGGCAGAACAGAGGCAGGAAGAGGATGACTTCCTTGCCTCTCAAGGCCCCCTTTATCCAGACAGTGTTCCTGCTGTCCCACCCATCACACAGGAAGAGGACGAGGACGAGGAGGATGATTGTGTCAGCATGGAGGTGGAGGCTGGCACTCAGCATCAGCAGCAGCAGCAGTCTTGTAGGGATGATTTACAGTCCCAAGAAACCTGTGGACTTGTACGTGGCTGGGAGGAGGTAGCTGCGGATCATGTTGTCCTTATTGACCCAGAGGACTCCGGACCGAATGCCTCAGCTAACCTACGCTGCATGGCCTCCCTGATCCTGCAAAGCCTGCGGAAGGATCCTCGTATTCTTCGGATCAAGGAGAGGGACCATTACTGGCTGGCCACTCTCCTTGATCCACGGTACAAGGGTAAGGTTGCCGACCTTATCTTGCCATCGCAGAGGGAGCAGAGGATGAGACATCTCCGGGAGGCCTTGCAGAAAGGTCTGTGCAACGCGTTCCCAGAGACTGGGAGGTTACAAACTCCTGGTCCTGGACAAGGTGTTGCTGAGGCATTGGTCAGAAGGAGCGGTGGAGAAGGTGGTAATCTCACCGATGCGTTCAGACAATTTTTTAGTCCGCAGCCCCAAGGTATGATCGGTTCCAGCAACCATTGCCAGCGTCTGATTTACATGGTGCAGGAATACCTAGGGGCAAGGTCAGACTTTCCCACCGAAAATCCTCTGGCTTACTGGGTCTTGAGGATGGATCACTGGCCAGAGCTTGCACAGTATGCAATTGAGCTACTGGCTTGTCCTGCATCCAGCGTTCTTTCGGAACGCACCTTCAGTGCTGCTGGTGGCTTTGTTACCGATCACAGGGTGCGCCTGTCCACCGACTCGGTTGATCGACTGACCTTCATAAAGATGAATCAGTCTTGGATCACCCACAGCTACCAAGCACCTGAAGCTGATGTAACCGAATAATTTTTTTTTGAAATATCACACCCCTTTAAGACTGCCTATGCTGATGCTGAGTGACTGTCCTGTTATGTTGACTGACTATCCTCTTCCTCCTCCGCTGATATCTTGGAAGAACATTTTTGGTTATGGGTGATGCCACCAGCCCAATTTTTAAGCCCCTGTTTAACAGTGGCGTTTAATTACAATTTTTGATGCAATGCTTTGCAGCAGGGCTCATTCCTGCACCACAACTATAGTATATGGGAGAGGTTGCAGTGTCGTGGCACCAGCACCAGTGCCACCAGCCCAATTTTTCAGCCCCTGTTTAACAGGGGCGTTTAATTACAATTTTTGATGCAATGTTTTGCAGCAAGGCTCATTCCTGCACTACAAATAGAGTATCTGGGAGAGGTTGCAGTGTCGTGGCACCAGCACCAGTGCCTAAGGCCCAATTTTTCAGCCCCTGTTTAACAGGGGCATGTAATTATAATTCTTGATATAATATTTCACAGCAGGGCCCGTTCCTGCGCCCACCAAGAGCAACTGTGAGGACTTACAGTGTTGTGGCACCAGCACCACTACCACAACCACCAAAGGCCCAATTTTTCTACCACTGTTCAACAATGGCATGTAATTACAATTCTTGATATAATCGTTCACAGCAGGGCGCCCCAGCGCCCACCAAGAGTCACTTTGAGGGCTTACAATGTTGTGGCAACACCAACACTTTTTTTTCCGCCATTTCTGCAGAGCATATAGGGCAGGCCCCTACTTTCAAACATCCAACTTACAAACATCTCCTACTTGCAAACGGAAGGAGACAACAGGAAATGAGATGAAAAAAGATGGACGGCAAAACAAATTATACAGGGGTGATAATCCTTCCCTATGTTTTCCAAAAAGCTTAAAAATAGATTTTTTTGACTGGAGCTACACTTTAACCACTTTCAGACCGGACCATTTTGCTGGTAAATGACCAGAGGTCTTTTTACAATTTGGCACTGCGCTGCTTTAACTGGTAATTGCGCGGTCATGCAATGTTGTACCCAAACAAAATTTGCGTCCTTTTCTTCCCACAAATAGAGCTTTCTTTTGATGGTATTTGATTGCCTCTGCGATTTTTATTTTTTGCGATATAAACGTAAAAAGACCGCAAATTTTGAAAAAAAATGATATTTTCTACTTTTTGTTATTAGAAAAATCCAATAAACTCAATTTTAGTCATACATTTAGGCCAAAATGTATTCAGCCACATGTCTTTGGTAAAAAAAAAGTCAATAATTGTATATTTATTGGTTTGCGCAAAAGTTGTCACATCTACAAACTAAGGTACGTTTTCTGGAATTTACGCAGCTTTTAGTTTACGACTGCCTATCTCATTTCTTGAGGTGCTAAAATGGCAGGGCAGTACAAAACCCCCCCAAATGACCCCATTTTGGAAAGTAGACCCCCTAAGGAAATTGATAAGTGGCATGTTGAGCCCATTGAATATTTTATTTTTTTGCCTCAAGCGATTGAATAATGACAAAAAAATAATTTTTATTTTTTTTTTACACAAAGTTGTCACTAAATGATATATTGCTCACACATGCTATGGGCATATGTGAAATGACACCCCAAAATAAATTCTGCTGCTTCTTCTGAGTACGGGGATACCACATATGTGGGACTTTTTGGGAGCCTAGCCGCGTACGGGGCCCCGAAAACCAAGAACCGCCTTCAGGTTTTCTAAGGGCGTAAATATTTGACTTCACTCCTCACTACCTATTACAGTTTTGAAGGCCATAAAATGCCAAGATGGCACAAAACCCCCACAAATGACCCCATTTTAGAAAGTAGACACCCCAAGCTATTTGCTGAGAGGCATGTTGAGTCCATGGAATATTTTATATTTTGCCACAAGTTGCGGGAAAATTACAAACTTTTTTTTTTTTTTTCACAAAGTTGTCACTAAATGATATATTGCTCACGCATGCCATGGGCATATGTGAAATGACACTCCAAAATAAATTCTGCTGCTTCTCCTGAGTACGGGGATACCACATATGTGGGACTTTTTGGGAGCCTAGCCGCGTACGGGGCCCCGAAAACCAAGCACCGCCTTCAGGCTTTCTAAGGGCGTTACAGTTTTGAAGGCCATAAAATGCCAAGATGGCACAAACCCCCCCCCCCAAATGACCCCATTTTGGAAAGTAGACACCCCTAAATTTAGGGGTACACTAGTGAGACTAGGTAATAAATGGCGGGTGCCCTGAAACTATAAAAAAATAACTAACCAACCAGCGTCACCTGTAACAGTTATATGGTGATCACTGGTGAAAGGGTTAACTAGGGGGCAATCAGGGGGCTTTATGCGGTAGTATATGGGGGTCCCTGGCGCTATAAAAAGCTGCGGCGAACCTAAATACCTACCTGCCTAACTAGCGTCACCTGTGACACTAATACAGCGATCAGAAAAACGATCGCTTATTAGGCTGGGTTCACACTGGAGCGATGCGGGAACGCCACGAATCCGCGGCGGGTTCCCGCATCACATGCCTCCCGGCGGCAGTTCACACTGCCCTATGCGAACTGCTGGGAGTGTCAGTGAAATGTTAATGACACCCCCAGATCAGTTCGCATATCGCAGTGCGATCTGCAAACTCGGATCGCATGGTGTGAACACCCATGCGATCCGATTCTGCTGCGGACCAAAAAAAGGGTCCCGTGCGAGTTTGCGGCGGGTGCAATGCGAATTCAGCCATACTATCTGTATGGCTGAACTCGAATCGCAGAGATCGGATGTGATTTGCACTGCAGTGCGGTGCGAATCACATTCGTTCTCATAAACCGCTGCAATGTGAACCCAGCCTTAGTGACACTGGCGACGGGGGGTGATCACGGGGTTAAACCTTTATTGGGGGGGTTAGGGGGGTACATTAGAACTAAAGGGGGCTAACCCTAACTGCCCTAACAGTTATTACAGTCACAAATGACACCAATGCAAAAAAAAGAAAAAAAAAATGACATTCGTGTCACTGTGACTGGGGGGCAGGGGTAATTGGGGGGGTGATCGGGGGGTAAAGGGGGGGTGTGAGTGTGCCTGGCATGTTCTACTGTGAAGTGTCGTGTTGGTGCAACTCACCGATCCTCTCTCCTCGGTGCCGGAACGAAAAATACCGACACGGAGGAGAGAATACATCACTTCCTCTGCCTGTGTTTACATTACAGGAGAGGAAGTGATGTGACGAAGGATTTCTATTCGTCGGGAGCGATCGCGAGGGGGTGGCCATGAATGAATGGCCGTCCCCTCATCCGGGATCGCTCCCGAACGAATACCGACCGCCGCAGGCACCGGGCGGGGGCAAGGACGTACATGTAAGCCCTTATGCCTGCCCGTGCCATTCTGTCGACGTACATCGTCGTGCGGCGGTCGGGAATTGGTTAAAAATGTACCAGTTCAAAATTACAGATTCTACTTAACACAACAAACCTACACAGTCCCTGTCTTGTTTGCACCGCCTGTATACTGCTGTTCTGAGTATATAGGGCCCGGTGGCACCACGCATTTCCTTTTTTTAATATGGGTACGGGGTTCCCCTTAATATGCGTACAAGACCCAAATAGGCTGGTAATGGGCAGGGAGGGCTACCCATGCCATTTTTCTCAATGATTTTCATCCATATTGCCGGAACTAGATATAACATTAAAACCGCAAGCAGTTTTAAATGACTTTTTTTCAGTTAAAATGTCATTTTGTGCAGGGACTGTTCTAAACACGGGAAACACACGGGAAACACTTCACAGGCATACTACAGACACCCCCCAGGCACGATATTTTAAAGAAAATTTCACTTTTTTTTCACTTTAATCGTCATTAAAATCAGTGCTCCCGCCAAAACAGCTGTTTTTCAAAACATTTTAGGCATTGACCCATGTCCCCTGGGGCAGGAGCCAGGTCCCCAAACCCTTTTTAGGACAGTATCTTGCATATTAGCCATTCAAATTAGCACTTTTTATTATACAGTACAGTTATACAATAGTGCTGGGGGGAGGATTCCCCCCTCCAATGTGTGGATGGGGGAATCACTTCAGTGTTTTCCTCTTATCCTGCTGGATGAACGATAAAACTGAACCATGTATGGCCAGATTCTGAAGAAAGATATATTCATCATCAACTGATCCCCCTGTAGGGGTTAATCTACATATTACCTCCTCTGCCGCCAAATCCAGCAGTGTCTTCTCTCTAAGTCCTTCCAAATGGAGCTTCCTGTCTGACCTCACTTCCTGTCTTCCATAGAGACTTCCTGTCTGGGTAGAGGTGATAGCACCACCTTGTGGAGCTCAGAGGAACTGCAGCCCCAAGAAACTTCTCATAGTGTGAACACGGCCTTGTGGTGTGTGTGTGTGTATTTTAAGGATGAGCTCAGGCGTGTTCGCATGATCCACGTGCACTATGCGTGGCTGCAGAGATTGGGCAATGTCTCACTGCCTGTCGGGCTCTGCACGTGGAGTATGAGAACATGCCTGAGCTGAAGAGGCGGAGCTCTGAGTGTGTATGAAGAGGAGGAGCTCTGAGTGTGTATGAAGAGGCGGAGTTCTGAGTGTGTATGAAGAGGCGGAACTCTGAATGTGTATGAAGAGGAGGAGCCCTGAGTGTGTATGAAGAGGCGGAGCTCTGAATGTGTATGAAGAGGAGGAGCCCTGAGTGTGTATGAAGAGGCGGAGCTCTGAATGTGTATGAAGAGGAGGAGCCCTGAATGTGTATGAAGAGGCGGAGCTCTGAGTGTGTATGAAGAGACGGAGCTCTTAGTGTGTATGAAGAGGAGAAGCTCTGAGTGTGTATGAAGAGGAGGAGCTCTGAGTGTGTATGAAGAGGCGGAGCTCTGAGTGTGTATGAAGAGGCGGAGCTCTGAGTGTGTATGAAGAGGAGGAGCTCTGAGTGTGTATGAAAAGGCAGAGCTCTGAGTGTGTATGAAGAGGTGGAGCCCTGAGTGTGTATGAAGAGGAGGAGCTCTGAGTGTGTATGAAGAGGCGGAGCTCTGAGTGTGTATGAGGAGGCGGAACTCTGAATGTGTACAAAGAGGAGGAGCCCTGAGTGTGTATGAAGAGGCGGAGCTCTGAATGTGAATGAAGAGGAGGAGCCCTGAATGTGTATGAAGAGGCAGAGCTCTGAGTGTGTATGAAGAGGAGGAGCTCTTAGAGTGTATGAAGAGGCGGAGCTCTGAGTGTGTATAAAGAGGCGGAGCTCTGAGTGTGTATGAAGAGGAGGAGCGCTGAGCGTGTATGAAGAGGAGGAGCTCTGAGCGTGTTTGAAGAGGCGGAGCTCTGAGCATGTTTGAAGAGGCGGAGCTCTGAGCATGTATGAAGAGGCGGAGCTTTGAGTGTGTATGAAGAGGCGGAGCTCTGAGTGTGTATGAAGAGGCGGAGCTCTGAGTGTGTATGAAGAGGTGGAGCTCTGAGTGTGAAGAGGCGGAGCCCTGAGTGTGTATGAAGAGGCGGAGCTCTGAGTGTGTATGAAGAGGCGGAGCTCTGAGTGTGTATGAAGAGGTGGAGCTCTGAGTGTGAAGAGGCGGAGCCCTGAGTGTGTATGAAGAGGCGGAGCTATGTGTATGAAGAGGCGGAGCCCTGAGCGTGTATGAAGAGCGGAGCTCTGAACGTGTATGAAGAGGCGGAGTTCTGTGTATATATTGCCATATTGCTCTGGTGAGTGGGGAAGCACCACTAAGGGGGCGCCCTCACCATCACGTGTGTAAGAGGGGGAAGAAGGCGTGGCTACACTACAGCTGCCACAGTTTGGAGCACCGAGAACTTTACACCTTATCAACTTTTCATTGGTTGGTGGATTTTTTTTTTTCAAAATAAATTTGTTGAAGTAGATTTAAAGTGGAAGCAGTGGACTTGCAGCGAACACTATATTGAGTACAAAATATTGAATGATTACATGAATTTTCACAGATTTTTAGTTTATTTAATACAGCAGCAAATATTATAAGATTAAAGAAGTAGGTGGAAAGTGGAAGCAGTGGATCTGCAGGGAACAGCATCTTGAGCACAAAGCACTTTATGTTGTATATGAATTTGCACATGGATCAGATTACTTCATTTATTGATAAACACCATAAGATCAGTGAAGTAGGTGTAAAGTAGAAGCAGTAGATCTGCAGAGAATATTATTTTGAGCACCTAGACCAGGGGCGGATCCAGAGTCTAGTCTTGGGAGGGGCACTGCCAGAATATACGTTTTTTTGGGGGCAATTTAGCGGAGAAATGGCTGGTGTTGGCGCTTCAATCATTATGGCACCATGGTTGTTATGGTGTCAGGATGATTGAAGAGCATTATTTCTATTATTACATTGTTATGTAGCGCCGGCTCCTGAAGAGCAAGCGCTATGTGTTTTTTTTTTCTATTTAAAATTCCTAAAACCACAGTTGGGTTTTGGGGTTAATTATACCAAATTATGGTTTCAGTACCAGTCCAGTTGGATTGCACTGGATTCTGCTTGGCCACAGGTGTCGCTGTCAGCACTGGCAAGTGTGAGAACGCAATCTAATAGGGCGTATTGAGTACCATTCTTTCTCGGAACCAGCCCATTGGGAGTGTCATCTTTCTGTGCATTTTGGGAGAGGGTACTTAAGGTACTGACATCACGTGTTTCTGGGTTCCGGTCCAGAAGATCTTTTCTGTCTGTTTGGTCCTGATCCTCCTGACCAGCCCTCATGGCCTGGGGTGCGGATCCATCCAATTCCAAGTCTCGGGGCTGACTATCCCGAGGCAAAGTAACTGGGAGGAGGATTCAAAGGTGGTCCAGTGCCGTCTCATCTGTGGAGAGGCCCAGCAACTGAGGAAGCAACCAGGGGAGGACTCTTCGGGAGAAGGCCATGCATAAGGCTGGCTTCTCAGAAGGAGCCTGGAGGCTCAGTTGAAAGACACTAAATGGATGTACACTCATACGGTATCGCCGGACCGGCTGCGAGATACTGGTACCGTATGATAGCTCTCTAAATTTATCTACATCCTTCAGTTACATTCAAGTCTATGGCAGAGACTTTATTTTACTTAAACACTCTATGGGCTGCTAGGCCTAGTGAGAGGAGGTCTATCCGGTAGCTGTGAGAATCCAGTTGTTGTGAGTGGTAGCTCTCTGGAATTCTATAGTGAGAGACTTCTTATCTTTTGCAGTTCCAAGAGTTCCAAGAGTACCTGAACTTCCTACCCAACCTAGACTGTTCTGTCTACTTATTGTCAAATAAAAATCCCAAAAGTGGATCCAGTGTCAGTTTCTGCAGTTCTTTGGGCCATCTACCTCGGGAAACGCCTAGAAGCACACAAGGTCAAGAAGGTAACGGTAAGCCCAATAAAACTAGCCGCTCCTTCGGGGGTCAGATCTACAGTTATATAAAATGAAACAGTTCAACTCACCATAATGCAGAATCAGTGGGAGCCCTGAGTGTGTCACTTGCCACGTCACCTGCCACACATTGCGGATTGTCACTTGCCACGTCGCCTGTCACCAGATGCAGATTGTCACTTGTCTGCTACAGTGGTCTCTTGCTGCGTCCCAGAGTCAGGCAGAAGATTACCAGTCAGGCAGCAGAGAGATGATGTTTTCTCTCTGCGGCTGCCTGCACAGTGAGGGCAGAACTGCAGGGATGCAGGTCAGAGCGGTGAGAGATGATGTCACCCCTGCCCACGGAGTCGCCCTCACTCTCACCCGCAGAGCTGCCCGCGCTTTCACCCACGGAGCCACCCACGCTCTCATCCGCGGACCAGCCCGCGCTCTCAACCACGGAGCCACCCGCGGACCAGCAACAGACGAAAAACAAGCTCTGGACTGCCGCACTCTTCAGAAAACCACTTTCTTTTATTGGAAAATCACATCACAGCTCAACAAAAGCAGTCAACAAGGAAGAATTGCTGAAATTTCGCACTAGATGACTAGCTCATATGATTAAGCACTACAGCTAGTGCGAAACATAAGCAATTTTTCTTTGTTCGCTGTGTTTGTTGAGCTGT
The DNA here is from genome assembly GCF_037356315.1 of Lithobates pipiens. Taxonomy (NCBI): domain Eukaryota; kingdom Metazoa; phylum Chordata; class Amphibia; order Anura; family Ranidae; genus Lithobates; species Lithobates pipiens. Next base: position 634,403,630 of record NW_027507758.1, read on the forward strand.
GATGTGATTATCCATATAAAAGAAAGTGGTTTTCTGAAGAGTGCGGCAGTCCAGAGCTTTTTTTTTTTCATCTGTTGCTAGTGGTAATAGCCAGCACCTGTGGCTTCCCAGCCGAAGAGAACAGTCTACAGCCTGCATGTGTGCTCCTGGAGCGGTGAGATCCCTTCGCCTTCATATTACGCTGTCCACGGACCCGCCCGTGCTCTCACCCGTAGAGCCGCCCGCCCACTCACTGACCCGCATTCTCTGAGGGGGCAATTGCCCCGTTCCCCCACTGGATCCTCCCCCTGACCTAGACAGGGATCTCAAACTGGTGGCCCTCCAGCTGTTGCGGAACTCCAAGTCCCATCATGCCTCTGCCTTTGGGAGTCATGCTTGCAACTATCAGCCTCGCAATGCCTCATGGGACGTGTAGTTTCGCAACAGCTGGAGGGCCGCCAGTTTGAAACCCCTGAAAACTTTATATATGGATATATATATATATATATATATATATATATATATATATATATATATATATATATATATCCAGGCCTGAAGAGCAGTTCTCAAAAAGAGTTCCCAAAAGCAGCAGGATTCCAGGGACAGTGAGCACCTCTACACCCCCAGGGCCTAAAACGGAGGGGGCTGCCAGATGCAATATCCAGCAAGCTTTCCAGGGACGGTGCCACCAGCTAAACCCAATCCCATGTGTTTGGACAGGTTACAAGGCAGCCAGGTGGGTTGCTATTTTCAAGAAAGGGGACATAGAGCTTCTACAAGTTTGGAACTTTGCAAAAAATTCACCAAGAGGGCACAGAGCTCCTATAAGTGGATTTTTTTGCCAAATCTATTATTCTAAGCCGAGTCAAGCGTTTTGTTTTTTTTACATGTTAAAATCATCGATTCCCGATGAGATGCATACTAGCTCATTATGCCTTTGCCTTGCAGGGTGTATTTTTTATTTTTATTTTTTGCCTTTACTTCCTCTTTAAGGCCCTGTTTAAACTGGTCCTTCAGGGATTGACAGATGCCTATTGCAGCGACTGCGGGCTGAGTAACTGCACCTGCCAAACAAAAAGGAGGATTTTAACAGGAATTCCAATCTTTTATCTGTTGGATCCTTAAGCATTTGAGCATTGTCTACTAGACAAGTTAGACTTTTGCTCACACTGGATATAGCAGCGTCAACTGCTGGTACAAACCATATTTTGGTGAATTTCTCATCCATGGGATAAAGTACTGAGAATCTGATGATCCCATTCAGCATAAATGAGCTGTTCCAGTAATGCATGGATGGCAAACTTTCGGCTGACTCAGTTAAAGGCAGCTTGAAAGTGGAACGGACCATTTCTGTAATAGACAGTACCAGCAATTTCTCAGATTGCGAGGCTGAAAAGGGTTCTTCCCCCGTTGACTCCTCAGAAGGGGAATCATTGGATTGTCTTTCCTCCTGATCCCCTGAGGGTAATACATCATCCTCCACCCACTGTTCCCTTGATAAAGGGTCTAAGATGAGGGAAGGGGTTCTACCACGCTTCCTATCCATTTGGATGGAAGATGCGATTAAAGCCGCTAGTCTCTCCTCTAGCCCCAGCAGGGCGGAGGAAAAGGCATCTTCAGTCACGTATACAGAGGCTAAGATGTTAGAAGCAGCTGCAACAGCCACTGGTCCCAATGGCTCACCCTGGCTAGCCACTTCTGGTACTTCAGGTGAAGATGACAATGTGGAGGCATGATTAGAATTCTCAGCGTCTGGGAGTGATGCTTTAGGTACCTTTTTTAAGGTGTTTGCACCTGCCATTTTGAGAGGCATAGTCCTAAGCACAAAAGCAGAGGCACTAAAATAAAAGCAACACTTGCTGAGCTATAGTCTAGCAAATAAAATGCCGCTAATAAAGTTCAGCCTGGTGCTGAGTAAAATGTATTTCCTCTAATTGGGAATGCCTGTTTAAAGCTTTTTGGAAAACATAGGGGAAGGGTTATCACCCCTGTAACATTTGTTTTGCTGTCTGTGCCCCTGTTCAGAAGATTTCACCTCACTTTTTGTCCAAATGATAATTGGGTTTTTTAAGGGAAACAAGGATTGGTGAGAAATCAGTGGAGGAGACACCTTTTTCCCATATTAAAGCGGACCTCCACGCTAAAGTGGAAGTTCCACTCATCAGAACCCTCCCTCCCTCCGGTGCCATAATTGGCACCATTCTGGGGAGGGGGTGGAGATACCTGTATAATCCAGGTATCTGCACCCACTTCTGGGAATAGCTAGCTGCAGATGCCCCGCCCCCCCATTGTGTTCTGGGAAGCACACAGTTCCCAGGACACAACGGGGACCAGTGAAGACGTGCAGCGCGACTTGCACATGCGCAGTAGGGAACCAGACAGTGAATCTGCAATGATTCACTTGCCAATTACCTGACAGAGGATGGCAGCGTTGGCAGCCGAGAGACGAGCAATTGCTCGTCATCTGCTGCCGACATCGCTGGACATCACTGGACCCTGGTAAGTGTCCATTTATTAAAAGTCAGCAGCTGCAGTATTCGTAGCTGCTGACTTTTAATGTTTTTTTTCAGGTGGCACTCTTCTTTAACTCTTACAGGAGAGAATTTCCCTTCCTAGGGGTAGATTTCCTCTCACTTCCTGTTGTCTCCCTCTGTTTGTAAGTAGGAGTCGTTTGTAAGTTGGATTTTTGAAAATGGGGACCGCTTGTATATACTATACGGCCTGCCTTATACACTCTGCGGAAAATTGGGCCCTAGGTGTTGGTGGTACCAGAACACTGTTAGCCCTTGTACACACGGTCTGAGATTCCGACAACCAAATCCGTCGGATTTTGTCCGACGGATTTTGTCCGAAACTGTTGTATACACAGATGAAGTTGTCGAAAAATCCGATCGTTCAGAATGTGATGACATTATTTCGTTACGATGGGACTACGTTCAGGCTAGTAGCCAATAGCTTTGGTGTAGGAATTTGATCTGAGCATGCGTGGCACTTTGTCCGATCGGAATTCTCTACACATGATCGGAGTATGTCCGATCGGAGCATTTTGTCGGAAAATATTTCCGGCAAGTTGGAAAATTTGGTCCGACGGATATTCCGATGGAAACAGTCCAATGCAGACCACACACAGTCGGAATATCCAACAAAACGCTCCGATCGGACACATTCCGTCGGAATCTCCGATCGTGTGTACAAGGGCTTAGTCCTCACAGTTACTCTTGGTGGGCGTTGGAACGGGGCCCTGCTGTGAAATATTATATCAAGAATTGTAATTACATGCCCCTGTTAAACAGGGGAAGAAAAATTGGGCCTTAGGCACTGGTGGTGGTGCCCAGAACCAAAAATGTTCTTAGAAGCTATCAACATTGAACATTGAGGAGGAATAGGATAGTCACTCAGCATCAGCATAGGCAGTTTTGAAGGGATCTCACATTCATTAAAAAATGAATCGGTTACATCAGCATCAGGTGCTTGGTAGCTGGTGATCCAACCGATTTGGTGGACAGGCGCACCCTGTGATCGGTTACAAAGCCTCCAGCAGCACTGAATGTGCATTCTGAAAGAACGCTGGATGCAGGACAGGCCAGTAGCTCAATTGCATACTGTGCAAGCTCTGGCCAGTGAATCATCCTCAAGACCCAGTAACCCAGTGAATTTTCGGTTGGAAAGGTCTCCAAGTCTGATCTTGCCCCTAGGTATTCCTGCACCATATACAGCAGACACTGGCAAATTTTGCTGGAACCAATCAAACCTTGGGGCTGCGGACTAAAAAATTGTCTAAATGCATTGATTAGACGGCCACCTTCTCCACCGCTCCTTCAGTGACTGAACGAAGCCTCAGCAACACGTTGTCCAGGAGTACCAGGAAATTGTAACCTCCCAGGCTCTGGAAACGCATTGCACAAACCTTTCTGCAAAGTCCGAAGATGTTTCATCCTCTGCGACGGCTGGATAAGTTCGGCCACCTTACCCTTGAAACGTGGTTCAAGAAGGGTTGCCAGCCAGTAATGATCCCTCTCCTTGACACCACGAATCCGAGGGTCCTTTCACAGGCTTTGCGGGATCAGGAAAGCCATGCAGCATAGGTTTGCTGAGGCATTCGGTCCGGAGTCCTCTGGGTCACTAAGGACGACATGATCCGCAGCCGCCTCCTCCCAGCCACGTACAAGTCCATGGGTTTTTGGGGACTGAAAACGATCCCTTGAAGACTGTTGCTGATGTTGAGTGCTAGGCTCCACCTCCATGCTGGCACAATCCTCCTCCTCCTCCTCCTCTTCCTGTGTCATAGGCGGACCTACAGGAATACTGTCTGGATAAAGGGGGCCTTGAGAGGTAAGGAAGTCCTCCTCTTCCTCCCTCTGTTCTGCCTCAAGTGCCCTGTCCATTATTCCATGCAGCATATGCTCCAACAGGTAGACAAGAGGGACAGTATCACTGATGCATGCACTGTCACTGCTCATCATCCTCATGGCCTCCTTAAATGGCGTCAGGACAGTGCATGCATCCTTGACCATGAGCCGCTGGCGTGGCGAAAACAAGCCAAGCTCCCTTGATCCTGTCCTAGTCCCATACTCGCACAGGTACTCATTGATGTCCCTCTGCTACGTGTGCAGCCGCTGCAGCATTGCCAATGTTGAGATCCACCTGGTGGGCATGTCACAGATGAGGCGGTTCTTGGGCAGGTTGCATTCCTTTTGGAGGTCAGCCAACCGAGCATTGCCATTATATGACTGGCGGAAATGCCCACAGACTTTCCTGGCTTGCCTCAGGAGATCCTGTAAGTCTGGGTATCTGCACAAATACCGCTGCACCACCAAATTAATGATGTGAGCCAAACAGGGAACATGGGTGAAGTGTGCCTGTCGGAGGTCAGAGAGGAGGTTGCTGCCATTGTCACAAACCACCATTCCTGGCTGAAGCTGGCATGGCATCAGCCGCCTCTGAGCCTGCCCCTTCACAGCTGACAGAATCTTATATATATATATATATATATATATATATATATACACACACACACACTATTAGCTGGATCTCACTGCAGACTGTTCCTGGTGTACTGTTGCTTATATACTTCAGGCAGGCAGGCGATACAGTTAACTGCAGTATTTAGTATATATATATATATATATATAAATATATATATATATATATATATATATATATATATATATATATATATATATATAAAATGTATATACATCCCGGATTTGTATATATACATATAGCCACAATATGCAGAAGAGTTGGTAGAGTGGATGACCAAGCTGTCCTCATCCTCCTCATCCTCTGTCACCCAGGCTCAGGGTACTTTGACTGCCAATGCAGCTGCCAAATTGGCTTCTTACATCAGCTCAATGTCATCAGTCACTCCTTCCCTAGCCCCACAATCATGCCCTGAGGAGTCCCCCGAACTGTTCGACCACAGTGTAGGGTACATGCTGCTGGAGAATGCGCAGCATTTTGAAGGCTCTGATGATGGTACCCAGGTTGAGGATGAAGGCAGTAACATGAGCCCAGAAAGAGGGGGTGCCCAAGAAGGACAAGAAACTGGCAGTCATGTTCCCCTAGCTGCAGCATACTGCCAGGTTTGCTCCAGTGGCAAGGAGGGAAGGGATGATGAGGTCAGGAAATATGTGTGTGTGTGTGTATGTATGTATGTATATATATATATATATATATATATATATATATATATATATATAGACGGACTGTATATATATGAAATACACTGCAGCTAACTGAATCAACTAACTGCTTGAAGTATATTAGAAACAGTACAGCAGGAACGGTCTGCAGTGAAATCTAGCTAAACTGGATACGGTCACGGTGGATATATTTTTATATATATATTAAATACACTGCACCTAACTGAATCAACTGCCTGCCTGAAGTAGATCAGAAACAGTAGAGCAGGAATGGTCTGCAGTGAGATCTAGCTAAACTGGATACAGTGGAAATATATATATATATATATATATATATATATATATATATATATATATATATATATATCCACTGTATCCAGTTTCAGTGCATTATGGGCCTTGACACACCACTTGAATTGGGCGCGAATGGCCCATAATGTTCGAACTTTGAACATTCGAATGGCCGATGTTCGAGTCTAATTCATGTTCGACTCAAACAGATAGCCCATCCCTACACTCTATACACAGGGCTGTATATGACATGTTCCTGACCACCGCATCTATACACAGGGCTGTATATGACATGTTCCTGACCACCGCATCTATACACAGGCCTGTATATGACATGTTCCTGACCACTGCACTTTATACACAGGGCTTTTTATGACATGTTCCTGACCACCCCATCTATACTCAGGGCTGTATATGACATGTTCCTGACCACCGCACTCTATACACAGGACTGTATAAGACATGTTCCTGACCACAGCACTCTATACACAGGACTGTATATTACATGTTCCTCTGCACTCTCTACAAAGGGCTGTATATGACATGTTCCTGATTTCTGCACTCTGGGCCGTCATTTATGGTTAAATCTAAACTGATGACCTTTAAACCGACACACACAACTTTTATATTTGTCCAATATATTTTTTATTATAATTTTACTTTTACTTTTAACAAGATTGCAGTCATAAAATTTGAAAATAGTAAAGGTGGAAATCTAATTGGTCAGGAAACTGACTTGTCTGGAATGTGGAGGCGGAGTCATTATTCATTTGGGTACAATACAATACACAACATCTTACATTAATATAACAAAGTATTATAGAAAAGATCACATCATAGAAATGGGGGGAAGTAGAAAATAAACCCGGATATGAAGGTGACATTTGTATACGCGGAACACCTTAAAGCGGTGTTCCAGCCACAATTTTTTTTTTTTAAAGTCAGCAGCTGCAAACACTGTAGCTGCTGACTTTTAATAAAGACACTTACCTGTCCAGCGATTCCGCGATGTTGGCCCCCGGAGGCCAATAAGTCCATCGGTGCCACCATCTTAACGAAGGGAAACAGGCAGTGGAGCCTTGCGGCTTCACTGGCCATTTCCTACTGCGCGTGCGCGAGTGGCGCAGCGCTTTGTGAATGGCACCTGTTGTCCCAGAACACAACGGGACAGCTCGCCGAAGAGGAGGAAGCGCTGTGGAATAGGAAGAGGCATATTAGAAAGACTGCCTAGCAACAGGGGTTTCTGGTAAGCAAAAAAAATTTATTTTAAATGTTTTTTTTTTTAAATTGAGAATGTTAATGGAATTATTTATTTTAGGGTGGCCCTCCACTTTAACAATTACCACCATTTTATTCTCCAGGGCCTCTGCTTTCAGAAAATATGTGTTTAGGGGTTTTATCTAATCTTCAGGCCAGGCATGTACTGGCCATTGGGACTACTGGGAGTTTCCTGGTGGGCCAATGGCTCAGTGGGCCACTCTGATGTAAGGGGGCTGGTGATGGAACACTCTGATGTAAGGGGGCTGGTGATGGGACACTCTGATGTAAGGGGGCTGCTGATGGGACACTCTGATGTAAGGGGGTGCTGATGGGACACTCTGATGTAAGGGGGTGCTGATGGGACACTCTGATGTAAGGGGGTGCTGATGGGACACTCTGATGTAAGGGGGCTGGTGATGGGACACTCTGATGTAAGGGGTTGCTGAAGGGACACTCTCATGTAAGGGGGCTGGTGATGGGACACTCTGTTGTAAGGGGGCTGGTGATGGGACACTCTGATGTAAGGGGGTGCTGAAGGGACACTCTCATGTAAGGGGGTGCTGATGGGACACTCTGATGTAAGGGGGTGCTGATGGGACACTCTGATGTAAGGGGGCTGGTGATGGGACACTCTGTTGTAAGGGGGCTGGTGATGGGACACTCTGATGCAAGGGAGTGCTGATAGGACACTCAAAATGTAAGTGAGCCGGTCTGGATGAAGTCCAGGGCCAAATTTCTGTCCCAGTCCAGCCCTGCTTCAGGCCCAAAATCTGCATTTTAACGTGTGCAAAAATAATGCAAAAACAGCTCTGGCAGTGATAGGGTTAATGTGAGCTAGATGGGATCACTCTGCTGTGGTCACACTCTAAACATTAGAGCTCCCCCTAGCTGCAGCCTGGTAATAACATTGCTAGGAGGTCTAGGAGGTCTATTCATTTATCGGCTACATACTTTCCATCTTTATATAAATTTCATATATAATTGTACAGCAATTTGCCGATTGAAAAATTAGTTTTTTTTTACAGTATAATTTTTTTTATTGAAAATATAAAAGTTGACATTGACACAGTTCATGGACAGTAATTGTACATAAGGTCACAAAGGTCCGAGATATCATTTAAAATACAGCTGGTGGTCTTTGAGTATGATAATCTTTGGCAAAGCAATATAGCAACAATGTTATTCCTAATAATGTTTGGATTAAAAAAGGGGGAGGGGGGAGGAGGGAAGGGAGGAAAATAGGGATGAAGGGGGGGGAAGGAAGGGGAGGGGGGCCGCCAGGTCACATAACAGAATCGCATTCTTATCTATGACCAGGAGATCACGTTAAGGAACAACCAATTTGCTTAAGGTTCCCTGTGAGCTCTAAGGCTCTCTCCATGTGCATCAACCCATTGTGACCAGACCTCATCACATTTTTTAGGGCAGTTTCTACTCTTGTATGTAAGCTTGTACAGAGGTAAGACAGAATTTATTGTGGCACTCCACATATGCTGCGGGTGGGGTGGACTGCTTCCACTTAAGGAGAATCTCCCTTCTAGCATAATACAGGGCATAGAACAGAAATATTTTTTCGTGCCTTGAGGCTTCAATGTTCTCCATATTCCCAAGCAATACCAAGGCCGGGTCCATGCGGAGGGACCAGTCGCCAAAGGTGCCCAAAACTTCTAGTATACTTTCCCAGTATGGACGCAATACGGGAAACGACCACACCACATGAAAGAAAGTACCCGGGGATCTAACACACATGGAACAGAGAGCATTCGCTCCGGGGTATATTCTAGCTAGTCTCACAGGTGTGTAGTAGGCCCTATGCAGGAACTTGATTTGGATGAAGCTATCTTTTGCTGAGATCATTTTTGTGGTGTAATCAGAGACTATATCTTCCCAACTCTCCTCAGTCTGGGCAAGGATGTCATCCTTCCATTTGTTAAATATTTTCATCAGGGACGTCATATGTGCAATGGAGAACTCTCCTCAGTCTGGGCAAGGATGTCATCCTTCCATTTGTTAAATATTTTCTTCAGGGACGTCATATGTGCAATGGAGAACTCTCCTCAGTCAGGTCAGGGATGTCATCCTTCCATTTGTTAAATATTTTCGTCAGTGACGTCTAATGTGCAATGAAGAACTCTCCTCAGTCTGGGCAAGGATGTCATCCTTCCATTTGTTAAATATTTTCGTCAGTGACGTCATATGTGCAATGGAGAACTCTCCTCAGTCTGGGCAAGGATGTCATCCTTCAGTTTGTTAAATATATTCGTCAGGGACGTCATATGTGCAATGGAGAACTCTCCTCAGTCTGGGCAAGGATGTCATCCTTCCATTTGTTAAATATTTTCATCAGGGACGTCATATGTGCAATGGAGAACTCTCCTCAGTCTGGGCAAGGATGTCATCCTTCCATTTGTTAAATATTTTCATCAGGGACGTCATATGTGCAATGGAGAACTCTCCTCAGTCAGGTCAGGGATGTCATCCTTCCATTTGTTAAATATTTTCGTCAGTGACGTCTAATGTGCAATGGAGAACTCTCCTCAGTCTGGGCAAGGATGTCATCCTTCTATTTGTTAAATATTTTCGTCAGTGACGTCATATGTGCAATGGAGAACTCTCCTCAGTCTGGGCAAGGATGTCATCCTTCCATTTGTTAAATATTTTCATCAGGGACGTCATATGTGCAATGGAGAACTCTTCTCAGTCTGGGCAAGGATGTCCTCCTTCCATTTGTTAAATATTTTCATCAGGTATGTCATATGTGCAATGGAGAACTCTCCTCAGTCTGGGTAAGGATGTCATCCTTCAGTTTGTTAAATATATTCGTCAGGGACGTCATATGTGCAATGGAGAACTCTCCTCAGTCTGGGCAAGGATGTCATCCTTCCATTTGTTAAATATTTTCGTCAGGGACGTCATATGTGCAATGGAAAACTCTCCTCAGTCTGGGCAAGGATGTCATCCTTCTATTTGTTAAATATTTTCGTCAGGTACGTCATATGTTCAATGGAGAACTCTCCTCAGTCTGGGCAAGGATGTCATCCTTCCATTTGTTAAATATTTTCATCAGGTACGTCATATGTGCAATGGAGAACTCTCCTCAGTCTGGGCAAGGATGTCATCCTTCAGTTTGTTAAATATATTCGTCAGGGACGTCATATGTGCAATGGAGAACTCTCCTCAGTCTGGGCAAGGATGTCATCCTTCCATTTGTTAAATATATTCGTCAGGGACATCATATGTGCAATGGAGAACTCTCCTCAGTCTGGGCAAGGATGTCATCCTTCCATTTGTTAAATATTTTCATCAGGTACGTCATATGTGCAGTGAAGAACTCTCCTCAGTCTGGGCAAGGATGTCATCCTTCAGTTTGTTAAATATATTCGTCAGGGACGTCATATGTTCAATGGAGAACTCTCCTCAGTCTGGGCAAGGATGTCATCCTTCCATTTGTTAAATATTTTCGTCAGGTACGTCATATGTGCAATAGAGAACTCTCCTCAGTCTGGGCAAGGATGTCATCCTTCCATTTGTTAAATATTTTCGTCAGGGACGTCATATGTGCAATGGAAAACTCTCCTCAGTCTGGGCAAGGATGTCATCCTTCTATTTGTTAAATATTTTCGTCAGGGACGTCATATGTTCAATGAAGAACTCTCCTCAGTCTGGGCAAGGATGTCATCCTTCCATTTGTTAAATATTTTCATCAGGTATGTCATATGTGCAGTGAAGAACTCTCCTCAGTCTGGGCAAGAATGTCATCCTTCAGTTTGTTAAATATATTCGTCAGTGATGTCATATGTGCAATGGAGAACTCTCCTTAGTCTGGGCAAGGATTTCATCCTTCCATTTGTTAAATATTGTCATCAGGGATGTCATATGTGCAATGGAGAACTCTCCTCAGTCTGGGCAAGGATGTCATCCTTCCATTTGTTAAATATTTTCATCAGGTACGTCATATGTGCAGTGAAGAACTCTCCTCAGTCTGGGCAAGGATGTCATCCTTCAGTTTGTTAAATATTTTCGTCAGGGACGTCATATGTGCAATGGAAAACTCTCCTCAGTCTGGGCAAGGATGTCATCCTTCAGTTTGTTAAATATATTCGTCAGTGATGTCATATGTGCAATGGAGACCTCTCCTCAGTCTGGGCAAGGATGTTATCCTTCCATTTGTTAAATATTTTCGTCAGGGACGTCATATGTGCAATGGAGAACTCTCCGCAGTCTGGGCAAGGATGTCATCCTTCCATTTGTTAAATATTTCGTCAGGGACGTCATATGTTCAATGGAGAGGTAAAAATAGAGGGAGGACAGGGGTTTGTCCATAAGTTTAGCAATAAGCAGCCTTTCGACCGCGTCCATCTGGAGTGTCAGATGGCCCAGGAATTGGGCAATTGTCGCATGTCTGAGTTGGTAATATCTGAATGTCATTATGGCCGGTAAGTCATGTTTAGCCCTAAGGGTCTCGAAGGAGGAAAAGGAGCCATTCTCGAATGTATGCCTGACAGTGATTATCCCTCTAGCCGCCCACAGCTGGGGATCAGGGATTCCGTACAAATGTGGCAGCATAGGATTGCCCCATAAAGGGGTATGGGGTGAAATGATTGAGTCTGACTTGTAGATCACCCTCGCCCTCTGCCACAACTGTATAGTCGTGCGCATTAGGGTCGTCGTTTGGGGGTGGGCCCTGGGTCCCCTATAGGGTAGATTAGTTAATGCCGCATAGGATCCCAGGATGGCTGCCTCAAGAGTCACCGCAGGGTTTGGTCTGGGCAAACCACCACCGGACCGTCACCAGGACCGCCAACCAATAGTAGAGCTGGAAGTGAGGTAGAGCCAGGCCCCCCTGAGACAGGGGGAGCTGGAGCGTTCGCTTTGCCAATCTCCAGGTTCTCCCAGCCCAGACAAAGGTGGCGATAATAGAATCTAGTTCTTGAAAGAAAGATTTTGAGATCGGGCACGAAGTGTTCCTAAAGAAATATACAAATTTAGGAAGATATATCATCTTTAGCAGGTCCGCCCTGCCCACTGGGGACAGTGGCAGTGTTTTCCACATTTGGCATCTCCTACGGAGCTGCACTAAAAGGGGGGAGAGGTTATCACCTATATACGCCTGAGGGGAGTTTTTTTACAATTACTCCCAAGTATTTAAACTCATCCACCCACTGGAGTGGCGTGTTGGTGATCGCCTGGGGACCAGAATGGTGGAGGGGAAAAAGGACAGACTTATCCCAGTTAATGCGGATCCCAGAATAATTGCCGAATTGGTCTATAATTTCAAGTGCAGAACTGAGGGAGGTGTCCGTGTCGGGCAGATACAGTAGGGTGTCGTCCGCGTACAGGGAGATTTTCTGCTGTAGTACTCCAACCCGTATTCCCTCAACCCTCTGGTCCTGGCGTATTAAGATCGCTAAAGGTTCGGGAAAATGGAGTTTAATTGGCTATTTGTTGGTCGAATGATTTCCATTGATTTAAAATAGAAAATACTACATTTTCCACTAACTGGAGATAATTGCTATTATACTTAGCCCCATCTAAAGTCCAAACATAGTATTTTTAATTTTAAATCAATGGTTAGTCTAATATTGTTGGCTTATTTAACTTATATCCTTCAATGTGTACTGTACTCATAAGTGTATGAGTATGACCTCAGGTATTAGTATGAAGCCATGCCTGATGAAGCAAAATAAGAGGTCTATTTTTCAAATAAATTATTGGGCTAACGTGACAATCCAGCTGTTGTAATCCAGCTGTTACAATTTCTGGCTGTGATTTAACACAGTGATTTCCTATGATCGTCAGCACCATCTAGTGGCCAAAATCAGATATTTTTCCTGAAATACCTCAATTTGTGCAATACTGCATTAACATCATTGGATGGATGGAGTCAAGGAAATCAATGTATGAAATAAAATACGGCCAATATTCATCACAGCTGGGCGAATGTCGGTCATAACCATTCAACAATTTTTTTTTTAAACAGACCTCTAAGTGTTTGTGAAATCTCACACCACAAAATGTACTCAGTCAATGAGAGGTAATGACTCCATTTTTATTTTTCTCCTGCTATCAATGGCCAACATGGTACAACACTTCATCCATGTCTTTGGTGATCTCTGATCTCCTTATCAACTGTTTCTTACATGATGAAGATCAGCCATGGAGTATATCTGAGGTGTATATCAGGGTGTGCTTCTTCCCCACATGAGAGTTGTGATGTCCAGCAACATTCATATAGAAGACATTTCCCGCACTGAAAGCACTAATACACCTCGAGGGTTGTGTGGGATCCCCGATGTACAGGAAGACAGGACTTCAGTAACATTTCCCTCACTCAGAACAGGAATATGGCTTCTCCCTGTGTGAGATCTCTGATGTCTGTAGAGGTGGGGCTTGCTTGAAAAAAAATTCCCACACTCAGGACATGAATATGGCTTCTCCCCCGTGTGAGATCTCTGATGTGTGTAAAGATTTGACTTCCTTGAAAAACATTTCCCGCACTCAGGACAGGAATATGGCTTCTGCCCCGTGTGAGATGTCTGATGTGTGTAAAGATGGGACTTCCGTGAGAAACATTTCCCACACTCAGGACAGGAATACGGCTTCTCCCCCGTGTGAGATCTCTGATGTCTGTTAAGACCGGACTTGTTTGAAAAACATTTCCCGCACTCAGAACAGAAATACGGCTTCTCCCCCGTGTGAGATCTCTGATGTGTGGAAAGATTGGACTTCCCTGAAAAACATTTCCCGCACTCAGGACAGGAATACGGCTTCTGCCCCGTGTGAGATCTCTGATGTGTGGAAAGACTTGCCCTCTGTGAAAAACATTTCCCACAATCAGTACAGGAATACGGCTTCTGCCCCGTATGAGATCTCTGATGTGTGGAAAGACTGGCCTTCTGTGAAAAACATTTCCCACACTCAGCACAGGAATACGGCATCTGCCCCGTGTGAGATCTCTGATGTGTGTAAAGATGACACGTTCGTGAGAAACGTTTCCCACACTCAGGACAGTAATACGGCTTTTCCCCAGTGTGAGATCGCTGATGAATGACAAGGGCTGATTTTTGTATAAAGCTTTTTCCACACTCAGGACAGGAATGCGGCTTCTCCCCTGTGTGATATCTTTTATGCAAATTAAGATGTGATTTAGAATGGAAACATTTCCCGCACTCAGGACAGGAATACGGCTTCTCTCCGGTGTGAGATCTTTTATGCACATTAAGACCGTGTTTAAAATGGAAACATTTCCCACACTCAGGACAGGAATACGGCTTCTCCCCTGTGTGAGATCTCTGATGTGTGTAAAGAGTGGACTTGCTTGAAAAACATTTCTCACACTCAGAACAGGAATACGGCTTCTCCCCTGTGTGCAATCTCTGATGTATGTAAAGATGGGACTTCTGTGAAAAACATTTCCCACACTCAGGACAGGAATATGGCTTCTCCCCTGTGTGACATCTCTGATGTAAGGAAAGACTGTACTTCAGTGAAAAACATTTCCCACACACAGGACAGGAATATGGCTTTTCCCCCGTGTGAGTTCTTTTATGCACATTAAGTCCGAATTTAGAATGGAAACCCTTCCCGCACTCAGTACAGGGAAAGCTCTTCTGTGTTGGAAGGACGGGCCCGTCCCTCACAGTCTGAGGTTCCTCAGGATAAGAGGAATACGATGGTCCATCTACACTGTGTGGTGCCGGATGGACATTTGAGGTAGTCGGGTTTTCTCCTGGACTATACTGTGTGATGTCCTCATCTTCTACTTTACAGTCTGGAGACAAAGTGAGACAATCCTCTGAGGTTTTCCTCATCTCCCGTCCATCTACTAAAATAGAAATACAAAGATTATTACTAGACATGAGCTGATTGGTTCCCCTAAACCAGGACTCCGCCCACATCAGGCAGCTTTGTCTCTGAGGATCTTACAATTCCCCCCTCAAGGTAACTAGTAAATGGGTCCTCTGTAGGGCGGCAGCTAATGATTATTTTCATAACTGATTAGTTGGCTGATTATTGTTTTGATTAATTGGATAAAAAAAACTCAAAAAAAGGTTGGTGTATAATTTAATTAATATTCTTGAATATCTATATATATCCGGATATATATAGTTGGATATTTAGTCCACTCTGAGAATAACAGACAGATAGATGTATTATTAGAGAGAGACTCTGCTACATATCAGAATCAGAGATCAACATTATTAAAATGTAAAAAAGACGTAAAAATTACCAGTTACACTTACCGGTAATGGTGCTTCTGGGAAGTCTTCCAGGACGGCACCCTGAGAGATGACTGGTCCCACCTGACAGGAATTACAATCAATAATGAGGTTAAAACCCCCGCCCCTCCCTGTGCTCCTCGGTTGTGAAAAAGTATCGACCCACACCAGTGCACGAGAGTGAAACACCTCAAAACTCCATACAAAAACAAACTTGCCAAAAGAACAGATTAGAAGTAGGCCTGCCGTCCTGGAAGACTTCCCAGAAACACCATTACCGGTAAGTGTAACTGGTCATTTTCTCAAGTCGTCTTTCAGGACTGCACCCTTAGAGAAGAGCAAACAGCTCAGGCCTACCTTAGGGTGGGACAACAGCTTGTAGGACCTTCCTACCAAACTCCAGATCCTGAGGTGACAGCAACTCCACCCTGTAGTATCTCAGGAAGGTGCTCTGGCTTGTCCATGTAGCTGCTCTGCATATTTGCTCCACCGATGCTCTGGACCTTTCTGCCCAAGTGGTCGCCAGAGACCGAGTAGAATGTGCTTTAAGGTCTTAGGCTAAAGTAATAGTCTTCTTGATCCATCTTGCTATGGATGCGTTAGACGCTTGCTGACTGGCCAGAAAAATTAACTAATAAATGGCTGGACCTTCTAAACTCTTTTACTTTATCTAAATAAGCCAAGAGATAACGTCTGACATCTAAATAATGAAAGGAACTTTCTCTCTCGTTCTGAGGATTGGTGCAAAATGAAGGAAGGACAATCTCTTGAGTTCTGTGGAACTTAGAGGCTACCTTTGGGAGATACAGGGGGTCCTGCCTAAGTACAACCCTGTCATCAAATAATAGAAAAAAGGTGTCTTTTATTGACAGAGCCTGAATGCCACTTATTCTCCTGGCTGTTGTAACCACCAGCAGGAAGGCTGTCTTTAGGGTAAGCAACTTAAGAGGGATAAGAGCTAACGGCTTGAACAGTGCTCTGGTTAGGGCTTCCAAGACTAATGTAAGGTCCCAGGGCAGAACCTTGCTCATCTGCACTGAGGACAGTCTATCTCTGGCTGACAAGAACCTTTTAATTAGGGGGTCCAGAGCCAACCTCCTGTCCAAAAAACAGGACAAGGCTGCGACCTGAACCCTAAGTGTCTTGGTTGCCAGCCCCTGATATTCAACATCCTGGAGAAAATCCAGGATGGCAGGGATCTTCTGTTGGGAAGTCCCCTTCACCTGGCACCAGCACGAGAAGACTCCCCTGACTCTTGCATAAATATGCCTGGTAACTGGCTTCCTACTCAAAAGAAGGGTGTCGATTACTCTTTCAGAACACCCCCCTTTACGTAGAAGAGGCTGAGGGGGAGTTATGGACCAATTTCCCAGGGAAGGGAACCAGGTCCTCTTGGGCCACCATGGGGCGATCAGAATCAGTCTGCCATCTGAGAGACTTAGCTTCTGCAGTATCCTTGGGATCAGAACTAAGAGGAGAAAGGCATATATCAAGCAGAAGTCCCAAACCTGGGCCAGTGCTCCTACCCCCTCTGAAACCTTCGAGAGAGAGAGAGAGTGAGAAGAATCTCTTCACTCATCTGTTCCCTCTACGGGAAAAGATATTGATCTATGGGTTTCTGAAGTGCCGGCACACAGGGGCGAATACTTCCGGGTTCAATTCCCACTCCCCCTGGTGAATCGGCTGCCGACTGAGGTAGTCCGCTTCAACATTGTATGCCCCCTTTATATGTACTGCTGAGATGGAGGAGATTCTCTGCTCTGCCCACTAGAGGAGCTCCAGAGCCAGGGTCAGAAGAGCACCAGACCTGGTGCCTCCCTGATGATTCAGGAATGTCACTGTGATAGCGTTGTCAGAAAGCATCTGGACCTCCCGGCCCCTGATTCTTTCCTCAAAGGCCCTTAAGGCCACTCTTACCGCCAAGAGTTCCCAGAAGTTGGAGAAAGTGCTCCTCTGACTCTGGTTCCAGGTGCCTGGGCTCCCATCCTCAGGCGCTTGCATTCATTGTTACCCTGAGGGGGTAGAATTGGGCCCAAAGGTGGCCCTCCTGCAACCTCTGAGGATAGAGCCACCACTGTAGCCACCACCACAGAGACTGTAGGATGTCATCAGCCAGTGAATTCTCATGACCATTCTGTAAGGCCGCGTACACACGCGGGGACTGTTCGCTCAACTTTGTCCGCTGAACAGTGTTTCGGCGGACAGTCCGCTCGTGTGTGGGCTTTCAGCGGACAGTTTCAGCGAACAGTCTGCTGAACAAAGTTTTTCGGAATTTCCGAAAAACTGTCCGCTGAAACTTTGTTTCAGCGAACAGTCCCCTCGTGTGTAGGCTTGTTCGTCAAACTAAGTTCCGCGCATGCTCAGAAAGGATTTACACGCCGAAAGTTGTATTGCAGTGTATAGGACGTCGTATTTTTCGTCCCGTCGTACGTGCCATTCACGTCATCGCGCAAGTTTCAGCGGACTGTTCGTTCGTCGTGTGTGGCCAAGTCCGTCCATGCTAATTTTGAGCGGACTGTCCGCTGAAACTGTTTGACGAACAAAGTTGAGCGAACAGTCCCCGCGTGTGTACGCGGCCTTAGAGACCTCTTCTACGTCCAGATGGGACGCTACTGCTGAAATAAGGCCCTCTACCTTCCCCTAGGGCAAAACAAGCTTCTGTGCTGTTGAATCCACCAGGAACCCTAGATCGATCTTGATCTGGACAGGAACCAGCGAGGATTTCTCCTGGATGATGATCCACCCCAGGGACTCCAAGATACTTAGTACCTTGGCCAGGTCGGAGAGAAGGCGATCTTGATTCTGGTTGTAAACCAGTATGACTTTGAGATAGGGGATCAGTGTTACCCCTTGGAGATGAAGGAATCCAACCACCTCTGCCAGGATCTTTGTAAACACTCCTGGACTGGCTGCCAGTCCAAAGGGTAGGGCAGAAAACTGCTGGTGCTGCACATCCTGCTCCAAGGGGATCGCAAACCTTAGAAAGGCCTGGTGCTCTGGAAAATAGGGATGTGAAGATAGGCATCCTTCAAGTCTATCGGTATCATAAATACGCCCTTCAGAAGGTTCCTTCTGAGAGTATAGACAGTTTCCATGCGGAGCCTCTTGTACCTCAGAAACTTATTTAACTTACTTAGATTTATTATGAGGCGATATTTTCCCAAAGGCTTTGAGACTATGGAGATGTGGGAATAAAATCCCTGCCCGCACTGTCCTGCTGGTACTGCCACTATGACCCCCCCCCCCCCCCTGCTCTGTCAGCTGACTGATGCTGTGTAAGAGAGGGTCCCTGGGTAAGTGGGTTAAAAGGAAACTTGGGGGAGGTGAGGAGAGAAACTCCAATCTGTAGCCCTCTGTTACAATCAGAAGGATGTGGGGACTCTGAGAAATTCTTTCCCACTGAGAGAGAAAATTGGAAAGTCTTCCCCCTACCCTTACATCACTTGGTATCCTTGTTGGTATACTTCTGGCTGGGGAACAGAAGACCCCCTTCTGCTTGCCTTTGCCAACCCCCCAACGCCTATTAACAGTACCTTCCCTTTTTATCTCTAAACCCGTTTTTAGCCTGGGGGGGGCTCAACATAGGTTTAATAGGAAATTGCTACCCACCTGTGCCTAGGCAACATAAGAACCACGAGGAACCACAGGTAACAGCAGTTAGGAGCAGCCAGGATTCCCAGGAGGAAGAGGATTTTGATTTATTTATTGCTAATTTGCTGGAAAGATATGTCTCTTTACTTTAGTGTATTATGTTAATGAGATAATTCATGTCTTCTTCACTTTGTATTAGAAGTTACTACTCAGGCCAGGCAAACCAGACCAGACCATGTCCATATAATATATAAAGCCTAGAGCAGTGATGGCGAACCTTGGCACCCCAGATGTTTTGGAACTACATTTCCGATGATGCTAATGCACTCTGCATTGTAGTTGAGCATCATGGAAAATGTAGTTCCAAAACATCTGGGGTGCCAAGGTTCGCCATCACTGGCCTAGAGAATGCAATGTACATCTTTTTTTATTGCAATATATCTGTTGTGGCCATATTTTGATCTTGATGAAAACAGCTATACAGACTGTATAGCTGTTTTCATCAAGATAAAAATATGGCCAGAACACAATGGCGGCCTGTGCATTAAGGGAGCATGGGATCGCCGCCCCCTCTCTCCTGCCACCCCTCTATCACCTATAGATCGATTCATGCATTGCATGAATCTATCTATGGCCGCAAATGCCACACCCTTCTTAGATGCCGGGACCCTTTTCAGGTGCAGGGCACCTGAATTATAGCAGCAGGAGTTGTTTTTTAAGCACCCGATTAGAGCCATAGGCATAGGTGTTCAGAAAATTATGCCCCCCCTGAAAAACACTACGTGTTATATGATGTGATTATCACCCCCTTGAGCTAATGCAACAGAACAGGTACAATATATTATAACTGGGGGTGCCACCTCTGGGTCTCTGGCCCTCTGGGGGTGTTTAAAATCCTGGAGGGGAAGACAGGGTGTATAGACTGGGTGAGAAGGAGAGAGTAACTGGCAGGTGCAGCCCTAAGGTGACTAATAAGAGCAATTAGTGGGGCCTTGCCTCTTGCTGGGTGGAGGATGTAAGGGGGGATTTTATAAGACCCCCCCAGAAGGGTTAATTAATAATACCCCAAGGGAGCTCTGTTACCTTATAATACAATAGAGTAATCTCTTTCAGTGACATGGCTAGGGTGACCGCAAGCTGCCTAGGGCGTTTCTTCAAATTGCAATTGCAGGAATGTTTGTTGGTAGTCAGTTAAGTTCTTAAAAATGTATTACTTCTTTTGTCGTTAATGTACTGTTATTACATGCCGGGTTGGGTGGGCTGGGTAAAGGCGGGCCCTGTTGGTCCCCGTCTACCCACTCCCCCTACTTAGGTTGGCACATGTCCCAAGCAATAAAGCTGGTTGAAGTGTGCTGTGGGCAATATTTTGCCACTATAGATTCAGAGGCCGTGACCTTTTCACACGACCCCTTGAACCTAAATACTACCTTTTACTGTAACAGTAATTTTCTCTCCTTTTCTCTTTTTATTAATTCTACACTTCTCTGTAACCCCGCTCTCTCCACGCCTCCCCCCCCCCTTTCCTCCCACTCCAACCCCTACTCCTCACCCTGGGATGGATACTGTTAAGATACCATTAATGCCTAGGGGCTACACACTCCCGAAAAAAGCTGCATGCTAATGAATGATCTGAAACGCTCTCATGCAGATGTGGCATTTATTCAGGAAACACACTTCAGAGACGATAAAATCCCCATTTTAAAAAACAGGTTTTACCCAGTTGCTTACCATTCCACTAATAGTCTAGCCCAGTGATGGTGAACCTTGGCACCCCAGATGTTTTGAAACTACATTTCCCATGATGCTCCACTACACTGCAGAGTGCATGAGCATCATGGGAAATGTAGTTCCAAAACATCTGGGGTGCCAAGGTTTGCCATCACTGGTCTAGCCAAATCCAAGGGCGTGTCCACACTACTATCCAGTCGACTCCTTTGGTCCTGCCAAGACATCCTGGCGAACCAGGCAGGGTGTTATATCTTCATTAAAGGGTTGATAGGGGAGGTAAAGGTGACCTTTGCTTCTATATATGCTCTTAACGAATGTCAAGACTTTTTCCTTAGCCAAACCATAGATCTACTCATGGAATTCTCTGAAGGTCAGTTGATTTTGAGGGGCGATTTCAATGTTCCGTTACTTCCCAACGTAGATACCTCCTCCGGCTTATCCTCCATAACTCCTGAAGTCCACAAGCGAGTGACAAGAACCCTCCACAAGGCACAACTTATTGACGTCTGGTTCTTACAACACTCAGGTGAGAAAGACTAAACATTTGACTCCATCCCTCACAAACACTACTCACGCATAGATTATTTTCTGATCCCACACGCACAGTTACAGGCAGTTCACGGTATCACAATCGGTACGACTACATGGTCAGATCATGCACCGATTGAGCTGACATATAAACTTTCTAATCTCACTGCTTCTAGGACTAGGTACTGGAGGCTGAATGAAAGCCTTCTACAGACCCCTGAGATAGCAGAGGATGTCCAACGAGAGTTGGGTCATTACTTCCAAACTAACAAACAACCCGACTGTGATATAGGGATCCTATGGGAAGCCCACAAGGCAGTTATAAGAGGGATCCTCATTAAACAGCAAGACTTAAATGCCAATGGATGGAGGAACTGGCATCTCTCCAGTCACAAAATAGAGGCCCAACACAAACATGCCCTGAACAATACACTCGAACAAAGCCTCTTTCTTTATCGTACATCACGGGACACAGAGAACCATAGTAATAACTAAATGGGTTATAGGCCACCTTTAGGTGATTGGATGCTGGTATAACCAAAAAGGAAACAGGAAGTCCCCCTCCCTATATAACCCCTCCCATACAGGGAGTACCTCAGTTTTTTCACCAGTGTCTAAGGTGTTGGTCATGGTTGATGAAATACTAAGAGAGCTCCGCTAAGTAATCCCTGACCGGATCAAGGGGCTGTACAAACAGATCCATCTAAAGTGCTTGAAAGCCAAATGGATGGCACCCAGGCCTCATGGAAGAAGAAACAAGGTTTTTGCATGTAATGCTTCTCTTTTGAGAGTTGGACCCTGGTACCCGGCACCTTGGTCATGTTGATACAGCCGAAGAGTTTTCTGGCAGGGTGCTGTACAGGTCCAAGGGAGTGGACCCGTGAAAGGGGACATGGTCCGTGAAGGTCTGGCATGACAAGGCCCGCCGTGATGGGTGAAGGCTGGACCAGGAATGTATATATATGATTCACTTGATCTTTCTGGTATGAGTATGCGGGAAAATGCTAGCACAAAAACTAGCCTCATATATTCCCCAAATCATTACACTTCAAGGCCACAAAGTAACGCTCCCAAAAAAAACGCACAAGGGTTCAGGGACTTTTACTCTTCCCTATACAACCTACCAGACCAAAGCTCATTCCCAATCTCAAATTGAAAACTACATTACCGCCTCTTCTCTCCCATAGCTAACCCCTGAGGTTCGAGAAGAGTTGGAGGCACTGATAACCCTAAGCGAACTTCAAGATACCCTCATTGTCTCTAAGTTAGGTAAAGCACCAGGCCCTGACAGCTTTTCGCAGCAGTATTATAGGAGATTCCTGCCACTCCTAGGTCCTTATATGGTAGAATTGTTCAACAAAGTGAGCTCTGACACTCTCTTCCCTAGAGACACAATGAAAACACATGTTACAATAATACCTAAAGAAGGAAAAAATCCCACTTGCTGTGGAAGCTACAGGCCTATCTCACTTCTAAACTGCGACCTCAAACTATTTACAAAGATCCATTTAGATCAAGTGGGCTTCATTCCATCCAGAGAAACCCGCGATAACACAATTAAAGTTCTAAATATTATTCATGCTACACAGGAAATGTGCACTCCATGCGTTCTCATAGGCACAGATGCCGAATAGGCATTAGACCGTGTAAACTGGAGTTTCATGTTTGCGGTTTTACAACACATAGGCCTGGGGGAACACATGTTGCAGTGGATATCTAAGATCTACTCACATCCAACGGTCCAAGTTAAGGCCAATGGGATTTTATCAGATCCCTTTCCTATCACAAACGGGACAAGACAGGGATGCCCATTGTCCCCGTTGCTTTTTGCTCTATCTTTAGAACCTTTTCCATATATATGAACCCAGACATTTTGGGAGTGAAGATAGGAGATGAACAACATAAAATTTCTGCATATGCAGATGACTTGCTCTTCTCCCTCACTAATCCAGCAGTGCCACTTCCCAATCTCATACGTGAATTTGAAAGATACGGTAGACTATATAATCTATGGATAAACTTCAACAAGTCGGAAGCTATGGAGGTGGGGGTGCCTACTGCTCTACTGCAGACCTTACAATCTAACTTTAAGTTTAAATGGATGGACACAGCACTGAAATATCTGGGTACATAAAACCCCCCTCAAATTTGTCTCGAGTCGTCAAACTCTACTTCCCTCCCCTGCTGACCAGAACATGTATTTTCTTGGAGACTTGGAACTGGGAATTGCACTTGTGGTTTGGTAGGTGCAATCTTTTAAAGATGTGTATCCTGCCCAAATACCTATATCTTTTTCAAACCCTGCTGATAGGGATACCGACTCAATATTTTAGACAGATCCACTCCCTATTCATTAAATTTATATGGGCACACAAGAGACCACGCACTCCCTGATCCCAACTCTCCCTACCCAAACACAGTACAGGGATTGCACTCCCTAACGTGTTTAACTACTACCAGGCGGTACATCTGGGGGCTATTTATAGACCACCACTCACCCGGTAAACTCTGGGTGCAGGTTGAACAAGCCCAAACAAACATCTTACTGAAAGGGGCATCGTGGTGCTATGAGCTTCTCCCTCCCCATCTAAAGAAACACCCACCGATAGGCCCTACAGTATGCATCTACTCACGGGTGATTGACAAAACCCCTCTTTCATCCATGGACTCTCTTTTGATGTCCATACTTGGGAACCCAAGATTTTCCCCAGGCCTGAGAAACAATTGTTTCTCCACCCTGAAACAGTCCAACCGCTATCGAGCGTCAGATTTCCTACTACCAGATGGCTAGCAGTCCATTTCAATGCTAATGGAGCCCACAGGTACATTCCATCTGCCGTTTTGGAATGCCTTGCAGCTACACCACTTTCTAAGTTAATTAAAGCCCCCAGAAAGGTTTACTAGACAACTATCTATGTTTGAAGAGTATTGCTCGGCTGATGGGATGTTGCCACAAGTGCTCTCAAAGATGTATAGTTTACTATACTTCCCTTCGGAAACACCACATTTACTTTGGATAGAGAAATGGGAGAGGGAGGGAACTGTAAGTTCACGGTCAGTTAAAAACAAAATATGATCAGATTCTTGCTGAAATAATCCATCTGTACTAAGATTCAGGAGACTAATTATAAGATTCTGACACGCTGGTACCACACCCAACAGCTGTCATATAAATTTTACCCTGATATGCCAGATCGCTGCTGGAGATGCCAGGAGGAGGGAGGTACAATGCTACACATTTTCTGGTCCTGTCCAAAGATATCACCATACTGGAGGGAAGTACGGAACATTATCCAAAAATTCACTAACCACAAGATACCCGAGGACCCAGCCTTTTTCTTACTACATGTTATGTCCAATCCAGCTAAAAAATATAAGAAATCTAAAACATGTATCCCTCTTACATGTAAAAATACATCACCCCTACTTTTGGATGCTGGCTACATAAGGTGGAAGAGATCAATAAACTGGAAGATCTCACAATGTCAGCACAAAACAAACATGAAGCGTATTCTGAGTTATTAAGTTTGTGGAATATGTTTATCTTCTCTGAAGAGGGTTTGACCCTACTCAATTCTAATGGCCGAACATAAACATTACAACTAGACATATATTTATTCATTGTCTACCCGGGGCTCCCCCCCCCACCTTTTTTTTCTACTCCCCTTCTTTCTTCTTTCATTCTTATACTTAGTCTTAACTTTCTTCTCTTCACTGCTACCTTTTTCTCAATCTAGAAAATAGAAAATGGATAAGGCGACCCAGCAGATCGTTACTGAGGTTTGCCTCTTGGTTGTCATCACACTGCAATTATACTCTCACCGAATGTACATTGAGTATGATGGGTATTAGCTGACTTATTATACAGACAACTGTTCAGTTATCCCAATGTATCTGTAATGTTAATGAGTGCATATCGTTGTTGTGAGAATTTAGATCCGCCATTTGTGGTTGAAATAAAATATTCGAAAAAAAAAAGAAAGGGCCTGATCCAATCCAGTGCCAAAGAGCAGGGAACACTCAAATGGAAGACCACACAGCCGAGTTTTAGAAGTGCTGTCCCCATCCCAGGTCTTGACCCACAAGGCTCTCCTCGTGGAATTCAAAAGGGCACCAGTCTTGGCGGTTGTACGCACCGTCCCAACTGCCGCATCTGCCAGGTAGGCTATTGCCCTACCAATTATCTCTAAAGTGTCCAAGACTTGTTTGGACTTAGACTTAGTTTTAAACTTCAAAAGTTTTCTTTCAGGCTTCTTCCACTCCCTCAGAATGATATCCTTAAGGGCCTGATGATGGAGGACCTTGGATTGTGCTTAACCAAGCCCCTATACATCCTATCTTGTGCGGACACCTGTGCTGTGGGTTCCTGAATCTCTTCTGATGCATATACTGCCCTAAGAAGGCCCTCCATATCATCGTCAGCAAAGATATGTCTGCCTGGTCTGGAGTCCTAGTCCTTCCCCTCCTGACTGTCCTCAAGGCCCTCATCAGAAAGGCTCTGATCGGGGGGATTCAGCCTCCTCCTCCTCAGAATCCTGAGAGGGGAGAGGTTTCAGGGGCTCCGGACACCTATGTCTGCTACCCTCTGCTCAGTTAAAGGAGGGGCCCTCCTGAGAGGAAGAACTCTGGTAGTGTGAGTTTCAGGGTCCCTAGCTTTGAGGGTTGCTTGGAAAGCTTTAAGGGTCACCAATATCTCTGGCTGAATGGAGAGAAAGTCTTTCATAACCTGAAAGGTTTCTTTACCCTCTAGCTTGTGGATACACTTGTAACAAAAAGGTTTAGAGTGATCCTGAGGTAATTTATCATTACAATATCCGCATCTTTTAGAGCGGGAAGGGGCTTTAGGATGGCTGGTGACCGCCTGGGCAGCACCGTCCTCCCCTATAAGAGACACATATGCAAGTTAGAAAGCAATGCCCTCTTGCTATGTCCTGCAGGAGTAAGAGTCGGGGTCCCCCTCCCCCATCGTTACCCCTGCCAGCTTAGGTTGACTCACCCCCTGTGGTCTCCTCTAATGCTGCGGCCGCTGAGGGCCTCTCCTCTCTTTCCATCTCGCCACTACTGCCTGGTGCTGATGTTCCAGTAAGAGAAGGATTTGGACTCCTGCTCCACCGTCAGTCAGACCTCCGCTCCCAGCTCAGAAAGCGGATGCCATTTTGCTGAAGCCCAGACTGGAAGTGACTCGAGGAGGCGTGACGACATCATTTCCGGTGCTAGGGAGGAATCTGTGTTATTCCTCTTCCTGTCACCAGCAAGATGGCTCAAAATCCTCTCAGCTCAGTAGAACGGCGCCATCTGCCACTGCCAGTCGCCTGTGTGACCTTCTGCAGAGTGCCAGGAGTCAGGGGGATGCCATACCCGGTGCCCCGAGGGAGACCCAATTGGCAGCTCCCCCCCCCCCCCCGCTGAACAGACACCTGCCAGGTAAGGGGGGAGGAACAGGAAAATGGTCCCTTAAGTTCTGGGTACCCCACTGTACCCAGAGTCCTTCAACTCTTAGGGAAGCTCTTCCCAAAACTGCTGCCCCCCCCCCCCCTGAGAAAGTAGACCCAAATGACCCAAAGACTTCACAAGCCCGCGGCCTGCCACCCAGGTGGAGACAGAAAAAACAAATGGTTTTGCTGTGGAGAAACACAATAAAGAACTGAGGAGCACAGGGAGGAGCAGAGGTGTTAACCTCTTTGTTGATTGTGTTTCCTGTTAAGTGTGACCAATCATCACAATCTCATTTTTCTTTAAAGAAAAACATCCATCCAATTTTCTAATCACTAGTGAGGTCAAATCGGCGTTCATTTTCCACCACAGTGATGGGAAAATTTGAAGAGCAGAACATAAAACTTTTCTCCATCGAACAAATTTTCACATCGTGTATGTGGTTTTTGCTCAGATGTTACATTCATTTTAAAATTGAATGTTAAAAGCAAGTGGAATTTTTGAACTACACTCGTCCATTCATCGAATGTACAAATAATTTTCATACAAATATTTGATTTTTAATCATCTGTTATGATGGGGATAAAATAATATTCCTTTATAGTACAAAAACAGCAGAAAATCACTACTATAAGGGATTAAGTTATACTTTGAAATAGTGAAAGTAATATATCTTATATCATATAATAATAAATATACCCAGAAGTAGTATATATGGGGATATTACCTGGGAGTCATGGGGAAAAAAACTTTTATATTAACGACTTGCCGACCAGCCACCATCATTATATGGCGGCAGTTCGGCGCGTTCCCGCAAATTACCGTAGGTGTACGCCGACTCCATTAAGGAGTCATAGCGTGCGCGTCTGCTGCACTGTCATGTAATGTAACTGCATGCAGGGAGAGGGAGGAGCTGTCACAACTCAGCGGTGATATTGAGGGTGGGCAGGACCAAACAGAACTAAACATCAGCTAATGATTGGACTACTTAAGAAAGGGGGCGGAGCCACATACACATAGCAGCCTGCCCAGACCCAGTCTCATTGGCTAGTGTTTAATAGCTATTCGGTCCTGCCCATCCCCGACATTGCGGCTAAGTTGTGACAGCTCCTCTCTCTCCCTGCATGCAGTTACACTACATGAGAGTTTCACACTGTGAGCATCTCTTACAAGCCTCGCAATCTGATCAATGTGATACTGTCTCACAGGCAGCGGGGAGCTACTCAGTGCTTGGATGCAGAATTTCACAGCAGCCCATGCAGATCTCGGGATATTAACACACACAGGGTGATTGGGATGTGCCCAGGCACGCCCAGCACACCCCATGTAGACGCCTATGATAGCACTGATCGCTGTATAAATGTCAATAGTCTCAAAAAAAGTGTCAAAAGTGTTCGATCTGTCCGCTGCAATGTCATAGTCCCGCTATAAATCGAAGATCACCGCCATTACTAGTAAAAAAAGAAATAATAAAAATGCCATAAATCTTTCCCATAGTTTGTAGATGCTATAACTTTTGTGCAAACCAATCAATATACGCTTATTGCAATTTTTTTTATCAAACATATATAGAATACATATTGTAACCCAAAAAAATACAGCGCTATTCTTCAATAAAATATTGATAAATAAAATTATGTGAAAAAAGAAATTTATACCGTGAGTGCAGCAGCAACTTATTAAGTGAGATACCCACAAACCAAATCTTAGTTAATTTTCAAAAAGCTGCGCTAAAAATGATCCAAAAATTATTTGTGAAAAATAAAATACTAAAAAACAGTATCAAACAATATTATACCAAACTCTAATTAAAAAAATGTGTATATTCAAAAAATAATAATATTCAAAAAAATATTTTTTATATCACCATCTACACACAAAAAAGTTCATTTCATATAGAGAAATAGATTCTTTTTGATTGTAGTTTCCACCGTGAAACACACCACACCGGTAAAGGAAAAAGGTGTCCTCAAAGATGCAGAAAACAGAACTCCACCACCAATATCACTGCCGCTTACCAGCTAGACTGGTCCCATCACAGAGACCAGATATGGCCACAATAAGAAAGTACTCCTTCTGCGCATGGACCACCAGGAGGATAAAGCTCTGTTCAGACGTTTGGACTGGTCCTACGGCCACACCACTCATTGCCCGGTACATACAGAAACAAGAAGGGTCGCCATAGTGTAGTAAATTCTTATGTTTAATAAATAAATAAAAGGTTGCACTTACATCCAACTGAGAAAACAGTTCGCTGTGTTACAAACAACAATATTGCCGGCCGGCTTCGTGAACGCTGCCCGTTGCTTCCGGGTTCAACGTGGAACGCGGTGACGTCAATACGCCACTCCTCCCTACGCCGTTTCGTCACAACTGACGTCTTCCAGGGGCACGGGCGGCGCATTGACTCACCGCATTAAATAACACCACAGATAATTAGTTTCGCCCCACTCTGAGCTTCTGAAGGCCATGTCAAGTAAGGGCAGATCTCAATACCATAATGGGCAGGTATGCAAATGTTATCTCCACATACCTTCCACTATATTGTGAACGATCAGATCCTAAGGTTTACATTACCTACCCGAACGAAAAGTTCAATTTGCATTTAAAAACGAACGAATATTTAAAACCGAGTAAAAATAATCCTAAATAAAACGTCTTTTTTTCTCCCCCTTTTTTTTATATATATCTGGAACTGAAAACAGGGACATTAAATCAGGGCAAGAATTACCGTACCTCTGACTAAATATCAAGTGCGTCCACCATACTTAATATCGGTTGGTGTATTCAGATCAGTATTAAGATTTAATGTATTGCAGAAAAAGTATATATATATAAAAAAATTGAAATGTAATTATTTGAAATAAAAATAAAAATTGGGGATTAAAAAATTAAACAATAATAATTATCATATTATGAAAAATAATATCATTAAAAATAAAAATGAAGAAAAAAAATAAAATAAAAAATAAGAAACCCTCTAGGACTACCAGCCAATAATATACATATCACGGGAAATATCCCATAGAGTGTATATGCATATCATATTTAGTTCAAAGAACTTTCATAGATGAATTTATTGTACAGAATTTTTTTTGTATATTTTTTATTATTTATTGGTCACCTTGAGTTACCCCTATAAAAAATAGGTTCCCCATATTCGTGATACCAAAAAGAAAAGAAAACGTTGTTCTAATACGAATAAATTTCTCCAACAAAAAACCTCAAAAAAAAAACTTCAAGATGTTTTTTATTAATTTGCGCTATTCCTTCCTTTACCAAAAAACAGCAACAAAACAGCAACAAACCCAAAACAAAGGGATTCTTTTTGCCCACTTACATTTGCACATCCAAGAGGATATACAAAAAAAACTTTTGACTTGGGCCTGACAGAAACTCACAGTGGGTTCACAGTATTTCATTCACTCAATTATCAGCTAGCTGTTATCAATAAATGCGTTAACATCCACTTCTACATTAAGACCATACGGGGTATAGCATCGTACCCTATGTATCCAATTCATCTCCAACCTAGATAGCTCTCTCACCAGAGAGCTTCCCCTCCAGTGAGCACTATACTTATCTATTCCCAGGAACAATGTGTTCGCCGGGTTACGATTAT
This sequence comes from Lithobates pipiens, assembly GCF_037356315.1. Lineage (NCBI taxonomy): Eukaryota > Metazoa > Chordata > Amphibia > Anura > Ranidae > Lithobates > Lithobates pipiens. The sequence continues at coordinate 634,433,929 of NW_027507758.1, forward strand.
GGTGAATAGCGTAATGTTTTGACACTGAATGGAACCTGAAACCATTTCGTATATTGGTTAGATGTTCACCTAAACGCACCTGCATGGTGCGTTTAGTCCTGCCTATATATTGAAAACCACAGGGACATTGTAAAAGATACACCACCCCTGTGGAACTACACGTAATGAACGGTTCAATTTTATGTTCTCTAGATGTACTGGTGGAAATAAATGATTCCGTCTTCCTCTGTTTGCTTTTGTTCAGTGCGCAGATTTGACATCTGCGACACTGATGATACCCTGACAAATTCTGAAAGAAAGAGATCTTCTTAGTGGGCGGATCAACGACATTTGGGGCAATAATATCTCGGAGCGAAGGAACTCCCCTGAAAACCAACTGTGGCCTGGCTGGTAGGAAAGTTTTAATAATCCTGTCATTGCCCAGCAAGTGCCAATGTTTGCGAAGCAGTTTTTTGATAAGGTAATGTTGGGTTGAAAAGGTAGTGATGAAGGGTATAACTGGTCTCTCCCTCCCCTTCTTATTGTTGTTCTGACCTGCAGTTAGTAAGGTAGAGCGATCGATTTCTCCTATTTGCTGCATTATCTGATTTAGTGTCTCAACTTCATATCCCTTCTCAATTAGCCTATTTTTAATAATATCTGCCTGAAACTTATAGTCAGTAAGATCAGTGCAATTTCGCCTCATTCTTAAAAATTGGCTCTTTGGAACCGAATCCAACCAAACATCATGATGGCAGCTCCCTTTAGGAATAAACGCATTCCGATCCGTCTTCTTAAAAAAGGAGACGGTTTTAAGAGTATCAGCACTTTTACAGATGGTTAGATCCAAGAAATTTATTTTTTCTTGGTTCGCCTCATATGTAAAATTTATACCCCTCTCGTTATTGTTTAAATATCCAAAAAATTCCTCCAGCTCCAGAACAGTCCCATCCCATAGGAGGAGGACGTCGTCTATATACCTAGCCCAAAAGGCCAGGTGAGGACTCCTATCCTTATAGACGACGTCCTCCTCCCACTTAGCTAGAAACAAATTGGCAAGACTGGGGGCATATTTCGCCCCCATGGCTACGCCACGAATCTGTCTATAATAATTATGTTCAAACCAAAAATAATTATGGCTAGCTGCGTATTCCAAAAGATCCATAATAAAAGATTGTTGCACCTTAGGTGTAGTGGAAAAACATTCCAGAAAATATTTTACTGCAGAGATTCCCATAGCGTGCGGAATTATAGTGTACAAAGAAGACACGTCTGCTGTAACCAAAAAGGTTGAAGCACCTACTTTCAATTCAGACAATAAATTGATTACATGTCTGGTGTCCTTAATGTATGATGGCATAAGTTGGACCATAGGTTGAAGAAAGAAATCTATATATTTGCCCACCCGGGCCGTGATGGAGTCGATACCACTCACAATCGGACGGCTCGGGGGGCAAGTAAGACTCTTATGGATCTTAGGGAGATAATAAAGTATGGGGGCTCGTGCTGCTTTGGGGATCAGGAAAGTTTTTTCCTTTTCGTTCAATATGCTCAAACGAGAACCCCTATCAACCAATAGTTGTAATGTTTTTTTATATTGAATTATTGGATTACCTGGAAGGGTCGCATAGGTATCTCTATCGTCCACTATCCTATGCATCTCCGTCAGGTAATCTTTCTGGTCTAAAACTACTATGCCCCCCCCTTTGTCCACTGGACGTATTACCAAATTTTTATTTTTGCATAATGAATCTAAACCCTCTTCCAAATTTCTTTCCATTTTGATATTTTTAATTTTGATGGACTCTAAGTCACGCAAAAGAACATCTCTAAAAACCCTAACCGAAGGGGCCAATACCCCCGGAGGGTTAAAGGTAGATGCATTGGAGAGGCCTGTATGTATATATTGATGTTGAATACTTTCATGTTGAACAGTTGAGATGGACGAAAAATGTCTCTTTATATTGATAGTGCGAACAAACTTATGGATATCCATATAAGTTTGAAACTTATTCAGTTTCTTAGGGGGAGCAAATTTTAGTCCCTTATTGAGAAGGGCTATTTCAGCTGTAGTAAGGGTCTGAGAGCTGAGGTTAAAAATACCGTCCCCATTTACTTCTTTGATTTTTTTTGATTGTGCTCTCCTCCCCCCTCTGGTTCCTCTTTGTTTTCTATTGCCCTTTTTATGCCCTGATTTGCTTTGGGAAAACCCCAATTCTGCTGGGTTTGATTACTCACCACAGGCCTAGAGGGTTCAATTCTAGACTCACCATATTCTCTCGCTTTCTGTACGTAATTTTGAGAATATTGGTTCGTAGGGCCCTCCCTATCGTATAGGGGGAAGAAACGATTACGGGTCTCCACTCCATATTCAAAATCCTCCCCTCTCCAATTATCATGGAAAGGTCGAGAACCTCCATGGTAACTCGGTGGTACACCATAAAAAGGTCTTTCATTAGGTGTATAATGATTAAAAGGTCTATCCATTCTCCCTCCATTTACATAAGGGTCTCTACCGTAATGGGAATGCTCTGGGTTAAAGGGTTGACGATATTCCCTGTCATAATGCCCCGTCTGTCTATAAGGGGGTGGATGATTCCCCCCAGGGTTACGATATTGTTGTCCAGTTTTCCCAGTATTAGGGTTTCTCTGCGGAGATGAGTAGGAAACCCTTCTCTCTTTTTTACTGAGTTTTCTTACGGGTTTCTTTGGAGTTCTCTGACCCTGATTTACTATAGGTACATGTTGTATTTGAGCGGATTCTTGTTCCGAAATACCTCTGTCCTGCGTTCCCATTTCCATTTGTGAATCAGAACGTAATGTTGATTCCTCTCCCAATTTCTTTTGCCATTCAAAAACCCTATTGGCCTGGTAGTCCTCAAAGTCCCTGTTGAACTTTTTTATTTTTTTTATTTTTTGTTCCCTCTCCTCTTTATCTAATGTTTTCAGCAAGGCTGTACTCCTCTCTTTATATTCCTCTTTATCTTTATGTGGCAGTAATATATCCTTCAGAGTTTTGATCTCACCATCTAGACGTACTAATTTACTGCTTTTCCTAGATACCAGGAACTGGAGGAAATTGACTCCTGCCTCATTGAAATATCGGAACCATTCCTCCAGTTCTGTTTCGCCTTTTTGGGGGCACACCTCCCAACGTAAACTCCGAGGGACCATACTTTTATTGATGTAGGTTTCCAGAAAAACAATGTCCCACTGAGTGTGTATTTCTGAGACTGTAAGATTTTTCAGTCGCATAAACAATCCACTCAAATCACCCTCATCGTTTTTGTATTGTTCAAAGACACCATCTATATTCACCTTTTTAGATGCTCTGTATTCAAAGATATCCATAATCTCTGAGCAGTAGAGCAAATATCACCATGAAAGTGTTGAACAGCTGCTATACTCGTGTATCAATCTTCAAACAAAATGTAACCCAAAAAAATACAGCGCTATTCTTCAATAAAATATTGATAAATAAAATTATGTGAAAAAAGAAATTTATACCGTGAGTGCAGCAGCAACTTATTAAGTGAGATACCCACAAACCAAATCTTAGTTAATTTTCAAAAAGCTGCGCTAAAAATGATCCAAAAATTATTTGTGAAAAATAAAATACTAAAAAACAGTATCAAACAATATTATACCAAACTCTAATTAAAAAAATGTGTATATTCAAAAAATAATAATATTCAAAAAAAAATTTTTTATATCACCATCTACACACAAAAAAGTTCATTTCATATAGAGAAATAGATTCTTTTTGACTGTAGTTTCCACCGTGAAACACACCACACCGGTAAAGGAAAAAGGTGTCCTCAAAGATGCAGAAAACAGAACTCCACCACCAATATCACTGCCGCTTACCAGCTAGACTGGTCCCATCACAGAGACCAGATATGGCCACAATAAGAAAGTACTCCTTCTGCGCATGGACCACCAGGAGGATAAAGCTCTGTTCAGACGTTTGGACTGGTCCTACGGCCACACCACTCATTGCCCGGTACATACAGAAACAAGAAGGGTCGCCATAGTGTAGTAAATTCTTATGTTTAATAAATAAATAAAAGGTTGCACTTACATCCAACTGAGAAAACAGTTCGCTGTGTTACAAACAACAATATTGCCGGCCGGCTTCGTGAACGCTGCCCGTTGCTTCCGGGTTCAACGTGGAACGCGGTGACGTCAATACGCCACTCCTCCCTACGCCGTTTCGTCACAACTGACGTCTTCCAGGGGCACGGGCGGCGCATTGACTCACCGCATTAAATAACACCACAGATAATTAGTTCCGCCCCACTCTGAGCTTCTGAAGGCCATGTCAAGTAAGGGCAGATCTCAATACCATAATGGGCAGGTATGCAAATGTTATCTCCACATACCTTCCACTATATTGTGAACGATCAGATCCTAAGGTTTACATTACCTACCCGAACGAAAAGTTCAATTTGCATTTAAAAACGAACGAATATTTAAAACCGAGTAAAAATAATCCTAAATAAAACGTCTTTTTTTCTCCCCCTTTTTTTTTATATATATCTGGAACTGAAAACAGGGACATTAAATCAGGGCAAGAATTACCGTACCTCTGACTAAATATCAAGAGCGTCCACCATACTTAATATCGGTTGGTGTATTCAGATCAGTATTAAGATTTAATGTATTGCAGAAAAAGTATATATATATAAAAAAATAGAAATTTAATTATTTGAAATAAAAATAAAAATTGGGGATTAAAAAATTAAACAATAATAATTATCATATTATGAAAAATAATATCATTAAAAATAAAAATAAAAATGAAGAAAAAATAAAAATAAAAAAAATAAGAAACCCTCTAGGACTACCAGCCAATAATATACATATCACGGGAAATATCCCATAGAGTGTATATGCATATCATATTTAGTTCAAAGAACTTTCATAGATGAATTTATTGTACAGAATTTTTTTTGTATATTTTTTATTATTTATTGGTCACCTTGAGTTACCCCTATAAAAAATAGGTTCCCCATATTTGTGATACCAAAAAGAAAAGAAAACGTTGTTCTAATACGAATAAATTTCTCCAACAAAAAACCTCAAAAAAAAAACTTCAAGATGTTTTTTATTAATTTGCGCTATTCCTTCCTTTACCAAAAAACAGCAACAAAACAGCAACAAACCCAAAACAAAGGGATTCTTTTTGCCCACTTACATTTGCACATCCAAGAGGATATACAAAAAAAACTTTTGACTTGGGCCTGACAGAAACTCACAGTGGGTTCACAGTATTTCATTCACTCAATTATCAGCTAGCTGTTATCAATAAATGCGTTAACATCCACTTCTACATTAAGACCATACGGGGTATAGCATCGTACCCTATGTATCCAATTCATCTCCAACCTAGATAGCTCTCTCACCAGAGAGCTTCCCCTCCAGTGAGCACTATACTTATCTATTTCCAGGAACAATGTGTTCGCCGGGTTACGATTATGGTGAATAGCGTAATGTTTTGACACTGAATGGAACCTGAAACCATTTCGTATATTGGTTAGATGTTCACCTAAACGCACCTGCATGGTGCGTTTAGTCCTGCCTATATATTGAAAACCACAGGGACATTGTAAAAGATACACCACCCCTGTGGAACTACACGTAATGAACGGTTCAATTTTATGTTCTCTAGATGTACTGGTGGAAATAAATGATTCCGTCTTCCTCTGTTTGCTTTTGTTCAGTGCGCAGATTTGACATCTGCGACACTGATGATACCCTGACAAATTCTGAAAGAAAGAGATCTTCTTAGTGGGCGGATCAACGACATTTGGGGCAATAATATCTCGGAGCGAAGGAACTCCCCTGAAAACCAACTGTGGCCTGGCTGGTAGGAAAGTTTTAATAATCCTGTCATTGCCCAGCAAGTGCCAATGTTTGCGAAGCAGTTTTTTGATAAGGTAATGTTGGGTTGAAAAGGTAGTGATGAAGGGTATAACTGGTCTCTCCCTCCCCTTCTTATTGTTGTTCTGACCTGCAGTTAGTAAGGTAGAGCGATCGATTTCTCCTATTTGCTGCATTATCTGATTTAGTGTCTCAACTTCATATCCCTTCTCAATTAGCCTATTTTTAATAATATCTGCCTGAAACTTATAGTCAGTAAGATCAGTGCAATTTCGCCTCATTCTTAAAAATTGGCTCTTTGGAACCGAATCCAACCAAACATCATGATGGCAGCTCCCTTTAGGAATAAACGCATTCCGATCCGTCTTCTTAAAAAAGGAGACGGTTTTAAGAGTATCAGCACTTTTACAGATGGTTAGATCCAAGAAATTTATTTTTTCTTGGTTCGCCTCATATGTAAAATTTATACCCCTCTCGTTATTGTTTAAATATCCAAAAAATTCCTCCAGCTCCAGAACAGTCCCATCCCATAGGAGGAGGACGTCGTCTATATACCTAGCCCAAAAGGCCAGGTGAGGACTCCTATCCTTATAGACGACGTCCTCCTCCCACTTAGCTAGAAACAAATTGGCAAGACTGGGGGCATATTTCGCCCCCATGGCTACGCCACGAATCTGTCTATAATAATTATGTTCAAACCAAAAATAATTATGGCTAGCTGCGTATTCCAAAAGATCCATAATAAAAGATTGTTGCACCTTAGGTGTAGTGGAAAAACATTCCAGAAAATATTTTACTGCAGAGATTCCCATAGCGTGCGGAATTATAGTGTACAAAGAAGACACGTCTGCTGTAACCAAAAAGGTTGAAGCACCTACTTTCAATTCAGACAATAAATTGATTACATGTCTGGTGTCCTTAATGTATGATGGCATAAGTTGGACCATAGGTTGAAGAAAGAAATCTATATATTTGCCCACCCAGGCCGTGATGGAGTCGATACCACTCACAATCGGACGGCTCGGGGGGCAAGTAAGACTCTTATGGATCTTAGAGAGATAATAAAGTATGGGGGCTCGTGCTGCTTTGGGGATCAGGAAAGTTTTTTCCTTTTCGTTCAATATGCTCAAACGAGAACCCCTATCAACCAATAGTTGTAATGTTTTTTTATATTGAATTATTGGATTACCTGGAAGGGTCGCATAGGTATCTCTATCGTCCACTATCCTATGCATCTCCGTCAGGTAATCTTTCTGGTCTAAAACTACTATGCCCCCCCTTTGTCCGCTGGACGTATTACCAAATTTTTATTTTTGCATAATGAATCTAAACCCTCTTCCAAATTTCTTTCCATTTTGATATTTTTAATTTTGATGGACTCTAAGTCACGCAAAAGAACATCTCTAAAAACCCTAACCGAAGGGGCCAATACCCCCGGAGGGTTAAAGGTAGATGCATTGGAGAGGCCTGTATGTATATATTGATGTTGAATACTTTCATGTTGAACAGTTGAGATGGACGAAAAATGTCTCTTTATATTGATAGTGCGAACAAACTTATGGATAATCATATAAGTTTGATGTCTGGTGTCCTTAATGTATGATGGCATAAGTTGGACCATAGGTTGAAGAAAGAAATCTATATATTTGCCCACCCGGGCCGTGATGGAGTCGATACCACTCACAATCGGACGATGAGGGTGATTTGAGTGGATTGTTTATGCGACTGAAAAATCTTACAGTCTCAGAAATACACACTCAGTGGGACATTGTTTTTCTGGAAACCTACATCAATAAAAGTATGGTCCCTCGGAGTTTACGTTGGGAGGTGTGCCCCCAAAAAGGCGAAACAGAACTGGAGGAATGGTTCCGATATTTCAATGAGGCAGGAGTCAATTTCCTCCAGTTCCTGGTATTTAGGAAAAGCAGTAAATTAGTACGTCTAGATGGTGAGATCAAAACTCTGAAGGATATATTACTGCCACATAAAGATAAAGAGGAATATAAAGAGAGGAGTACAGCCTTGCTGAAAACATTAGATAAAGAGGAGAGGGAACAAAAAATAAAAAAAATAAAAAAGTTCAACAGGGACTTTGAGGACTACCAGGCCAATAGGGTTTTTGAATGGCAAAAGAAATTGGGAGAGGAATCAACATTACGTTCTGATTCACAAATGGAAATGGGAACGCAGGACAGAGGTATTTCGGAACAAGAATCCGATCAAATACAACATGTACCTATAGTAAATCAGGGTCAGAGAACTCCAAAGAAACCCGTAAGAAAACTCAGTAAAAAAGAGAGAAGGGTTTCCTACTCATCTCCGCAGAGAAACCCTAATACTGGGAAAACTGGACAACAATATCGTAACCCTGGGGGGAATCATCCACCCCCTTATAGACAGACGGGGCATTATGACAGGGAATATCGTCAGCCCTTTAACCCAGAGCATTCCCATTACGGTAGAGACCCTTATGTAAATGGAGGGAGAATGGATAGACCTTTTAATCATTATACACCTAATGAAAGACCTTTTTATGGTGTACCACCGAGTTACCATGGAGGTTCTCGACCTTTCCATGATAATTGGAGAGGGGAGGATTTTGAATATGGAGTGGAGACCCGTAATCGTTTCTTCCCCCTATACGATAGGGAGGGCCCTACGAACCAATATTCTCAAAATTACGTACAGAAAGCGAGAGAATATGGTGAGTCTAGAATTGAACCCTCTAGGCCTGTGGTGAGTAATCAAACCCAGCAGAATTGGGGTTTTCCCAAAGCAAATCAGGGCATAAAAAGGGCAATAGAAAACAAAGAGGAACCAGAGGGGGGAGGAGAGCACAATCAAAAAAAATCAAAGAAGTAAATGGGGACGGTATTTTTAACCTCAGCTCTCAGACCCTTACTACAGCTGAAATAGCCCTTCTCAATAAGGGACTAAAATTTGCTCCCCCTAAGAAACTGAATAAGTTTCAAACTTATATGGATATCCATAAGTTTGTTCGCACTATCAATATAAAGAGACATTTTTCGTCCATCTCAACTGTTCAACATGAAAGTATTCAACATCAATATATACATACAGGCCTCGCCAATGCATCTACCTTTAACCCTCCGGGGGTATTGGCCCCTTCGGTTAGGGTTTTTAGAGATGTTCTTTTGCGTGACTTAGAGTCCATCAAAATTTAAAATATCAAAATGGAAAGAAATTTGGAAGAGGGTTTAGATTCATTATGCAAAAATAAAAATTTGGTAATACGTCCAGTGGACAAAGGGGGGGGCATAGTAGTTTTAGACCAGAAAGATTACCTGACGGAGATGCATAGGATAGTGGACGATAGAGATACCTATGCGACCCTTCCAGGTAATCCAATAATTCAATATAAAAAAACATTACAACTATTGGTTGATAGGGGTTCTCGTTTGAGCATATTGAACGAAAAGGAAAAAACTTTCCTGATCCCCAAAGCAGCACGAGCCCCCATACTTTATTATCTCCCTAAGATCTATAAGAGTCTTACTTGCCCCCCGGGCCGTCCGATTGTGAGTGGTATCGACTCCATCACGGCCCGGGTGGGCAAATATATAAATTTCTTTCTTCAACCTATGGTCCAACTTATGCCATCATACATTAAGGACACCAGACATGTAATCAATTTATTGTCTGAATTGAAAGTAGGTGCTTCAACCTTTTTGGTTACAGCAGACATGTCTTCTTTGTACACTATAATTCCGCACGCTATGGGAATCTCTGCAGTAAAATATTTTCTGGAATGTTTTTCCACTACACCTAAGGTGCAACAATCTTTTATTATGGATCTTTTGGAATACGCAGCTAGCCATAATTATTTTTGGTTTGAACATAATTATTATAGACAGATTCGTGGCGTAGCCATGGGGGCGAAATATGCCCCCAGTCTTGCCAATTTGTTTCTAGCTAAGTGGGAGGAGGACGTCGTCTATAAGGATAGGAGTCCTCACCTGGCCTTTTGGGCTAGGTATATAGACGACGTCCTCCTCCTATGGGATGGGACTGTTCTGGAGCTGGAGGAATTTTTTGGATATTTAAACAATAACGAGAGGGGTATAAATTTTACATATGAGGCGAACCAAGAAAAAATAAATTTCTTGGATCTAACCATCTGTAAAAGTGCTGATACTCTTAAAACCGTCTCCTTTTTTAAGAAGACGGATCGGAATGCGTTTATTCCTAAAGGGAGCTGCCATCATGATGTTTGGTTGGATTCGGTTCCAAAGAGCCAATTTTTAAGAATGAGGCGAAATTGCACTGATCTTACTGACTATAAGTTTCAGGCAGATATTATTAAAAATAGGCTAATTGAGAAGGGATATGAAGTTGAGACACTAAATCAGATAATGCAGCAAATAGGAGAAATCGATCGCTCTACCTTACTAACTGCAGGTCAGAACAACAATAAGAAGGGGAGGGAGAGACCAGTTATACCCTTCATCACTACCTTTTCAACCCAACATTACCTTATCAAAAAACTGCTTCGCAAACATTGGCACTTGCTGGGCAATGACAGGATTATTAAAACTTTCCTACCAGCCAGGCCACAGTTGGTTTTCAGGGGAGTTCCTTCGCTCCGAGATATTATTGCCCCAAATGTCGTTGATCCGCCCACTAAGAAGATCTCTTCCTTTCAGAATTTGTCAGGGTATCATCAGTGTCGCAGATGTCAAATCTGCGCACTGAACAAAAGCAAACAGAGGAAGACGGAATCATTTATTTCCACCAGTACATCTAGAGAACATAAAATTGAACCGTTCATTACGTGTAGTTCCACAGGGGTGGTGTATCTTTTACAATGTCCCTGTGGTTTTCAATATATAGGCAGGACTAAACGCACCATGCAAGTGCGTTTAGGTGAACATCTAACCAATATACGAAATGGTTTCAGGTTCCATTCAGTGTCAAAACATTACGCTATTCACCATAATCGTAACCCGGCGAACACATTGTTCCTGGGAATAGATAAGTATAGTGCTCACTGAAGGGGAAGCTCTCTGGTGAGAGAGCTATCTAGGTTGGAGATGAATTGGATACATAGGGTACGATGCTATACCCCGTATGGTCTTAATGTAGAAGTGGATGTTAACGCTTTTATTGATAACAGCTAGCTGATAATTGAGTGAATGAAATACTGTGAACCCACTGTGAGTTTCTGTCAGGCCCAAGTCAAAAGTTTTTTTTGTATATCCTCTTGGATGTGCAAATGTAAGTGGGCAAAAAGAATCCCTTTGTTTTGGGTTTGTTGCTGTTTTGTTGCTGTTTTTTGGTAAAGGAAGGAATAGCGCAAATTAATAAAAAACATCTTGAAGTTTTTTTTGTTGAGGTTTTTTGTTGGAGAAATGTATTCGTATTAGAACAACGTTTTCTTTTCTTTTTGGTATCACGAATATGGGGAACCTATTTTTTATAGGGGTAACTCAAGGTGACCAATAAATAATAAAAAATATACAAAAAAAATTCTGTACAATAAATTCATCTATGAAAGTTCTTTGAACTAAATATGATATGCATATACACTCTATGGGATATTTCCCGTGATATGTATATTATTGGCTGGTAGTCCTAGAGGGTTTCTTATTTTTTTTATTTTTATTTTTTCTTCATTTTTATTTTTATTTTTAATGATATTATTTTTCATAATATGATAATTATTATTGTTTAATTTTTTAATCCCCAATTTTTATTTTTATTTCAAATAATTAAATTTCTATTTTTTTATATATATATACTTTTTCTGCAATACATTAAATCTTAATACTGATCTGAATACACCAACCGATATTAAGTATGGTGGACGCTCTTGATATTTAGTCAGAGGTACGGTAATTCTTGCCCTGATTTAATGTCCCTGTTTTCAGTTCCAGATATATATAAAAAAAAGGGGGAGAAAAAAAAGACGTTTTATTTAGGATTATTTTTACTCGGTTTTAAATATTCGTTCGTTTTTAAATGCAAATTGAACTTTTCGTTCGGGTAGGTAATGTAAACCTTAGGATCTGATCGTTCACAATATAGTGGAAGGTATGTGGAGATAACATTTGCATACCTGCCCATTATGGTATTGAGATCTGCCCTTACTTGACATGGCCTTCAGAAGCTCAGAGTGGGGCGGAACTAATTATCTGTGGTGTTATTTAATGCGGTGAGTCAATGCGCCGCCCGTGCCCCTGGAAGACGTCAGTTGTGACGAAACGGCGTAGGGAGGAGTGGCGTATTGACGTCACCGCGTTCCACGTTGAACCCGGAAGCAACGGGCAGCGTTCACGAAGCCGGCCGGCAATATTGTTGTTTGTAACTCAGCGAACTGTTTTCTCAGTTGGATGTAAGTGCAACCTTTTATTTATATATTAAACATAAGAATTTACTACACTATGGCGACACTTCTTGTTTCTGTATGTACCGGGCAATGAGTGGTGTGGCCGTAGGACCAGTCCAAACGTCTGAACAGAGCTTTATCCTCCTGGTGGTCCATGCGCAGAAGGAGTACTTTCTTATTGTGGCCATATCTGGTCTCTGTGATGGGACCAGTCTAGCTGGTAAGCGGCAGTGATATTGGTGGTGGAGTTCTGTTTTCTGCATCTTTGAGGACACCTTTTTCCTTTACCGGTGTGGTGTGTTTCACGGTGGAAACTACAATCAAAAAGAATCTATTTCTCTATATGAAATGAACTTTTTTGTGTGTAGATGGTGATATAAAAAATTTTTTTTTGAATATTATTATTTTTTGAATATACACATTTTTTTAATTAGAGTTTGGTATAATATTGTTTGATACTGTTTTTTAGTATTTTATTTTTCACAAATAATTTTTGGATCATTTTTAGCGCAGCTTTTTGAAAATTAACTAGAATACATATTGGCCTAAACTGATGAATACATTTTTTCCTTGGGATATTTATTATAGCATAAAGTAAAAAAAAAATTTTTTTTTTATTTCAAAATTGTCGCTCTTTTTTTGTTTATATCGCAAAAAATTAAAACTGCAGAGGTGATCAAATACCATCAAAATAAAGCTCTATTTGTGGGAGAAAAAGGACGTAAATTTTGTTTGTGTACAGCATCGCAAGACCGTGCAATTGTCAGTTAAATTGATGCAGTGCCATATCGCAAAAAATGGCCTGATCATTAACAGGGAAAATCTTTTGGTCTGTAAGTGGTTAATCCCTTGCCTACAGGGCACTTCCACCCCCTTCCTGCCCAGGCCAATTTTCAGCTTTCAGCACTCTCACACTTTGAATGACAATTGCGTGGTCATGCAACTCTGTCACCATGTGAAATTTTTATTATTATTTTCTTCATACAAATAGAGCTTTATTTTGGTCGTACTTATTCACTGCTGTTTTTTTTACTAGAAAAGTAAAGCCATTCTGGGCGCTGTCCTCCCAGAACGTCCTAATTTGACGGTGGGCGGGTGGCAAGTGGTTAAAGTAGTACTGAAAGCAGAGACTTTTTTCATGGATATAATAATTTTAAATATAATGCACAATACTAGTACATTTTTACTTTATGTAATAGTAATGCCTTCTATTACCTCCAGTCTATCAGCCTCCACCTTCTCTGGGTTCAGATGCTGATCTTCCCTGCACAGAGCCCTTAAAGTCATTGCAAATGTTGGGCTTATTTTTTTAACAAACTTGTCATACTTACCTGCTCTGTTTAATGGTTTTGCACAGAGCAGCCCTGATTCTCCACTTTTGGACTCCCCCAATTCTGGCTTCTCCTTCCTTCAGAGTTCCCCTATAGGAAGCTGCAAAGTATAGTATAGAGTTCTCCTATAGGAAGCCGCAAAGTATAGTATAGAGTTCCCTTATAGGAAGCTGCAATGCATAGTATAGAGTTCTCCTATAGGAAGCCGCAAAGTATAGTATAGAGTTCCCATATAGGAAGCTGTAATGTAAAGTATAGAGTTCCCCTATAGGAAGCCGCAAAGTATAGTATAGAGTTCTCCTATAGGAAGCCACAAAGTATGGTATAGAGTTCCCCTATAGGAAGCCACAAAGTATAGTATAGAGATCCCCTCTATAGGAAGCCACAAAGTATAGTATAGAGTTGCCCTATAGCAAGATAAAAAAATCTTATGCCTTTAGAATCACTGGCTTGCTTCTCTTGCCAAGGACTACATGTCCCATGTTATCACATTATTATCACCATGTAAAAGTCTGTGCTCGAATCAAATCATCAGATATAAAATGTCCAGCTGGTAGAAAATGGGTGCAAAAGAAGTTAGGACTATGTAATGTACAACTTGTTATAGAGGATACAACGTTTAGGATTTTATAGTATCAGAATTATGTAATATACAACATAGAGTATACAGTGCAGGGGTCAGAAGTATGTAATGTACAACATAAATTATATAGTGTAAGGGTCAGGATATTGGTATTCAGTAATCAGTGGAAGATTAAATGTTTACTTGAGACAAGTTACAGAGAATTGTTCTGTCAGAGATCTTACTAAACCCAGGCACGAGGAAGAAGACCCAAAGCACATACCCCAGGTGCCAAGGTCTAGTAATGTCTATGGTGAAAATGAAAATTTTGCTGTCAGCTGAACCCCAGATTCTCCTTAAATTGTGTCTGCAGCACAGAGAAGGAAGATTATCCGAGCAAAATACAGGAATACAGGACGGGGAACACAGCTCGGGAAAGTGACCAGGGTATTATCAGGCTGATATCACCCAATCCTTGCCCTACTCTGGACCAATCAGTGAGCAGTATGGGTGGAGGAATGTATTTAGTGTTAATGACCAACCTGTGCTTATCTCTGTGGGAGTGTCCTCCTCTTTAAATGTCCTCGTTATTCCATCCTCCTCCATAGACTGCTGATCATCCCTCACATACCTCTCTTCTTCTTCTGCTTTAACCTCAAATTCTATATCAATTGGATCTCCACTCTAAATCAAGAAAATTAGATAGAATATCAATTGTAAAATATAATCTTTATTATTGTGACATCACATAAAATATCTACACATCGGTGTTGATTTACTAAAGGCAAATCCACTAGGCACAACAAGTGTACTTGGAAGTGCAGTCACTGTTGCTCTGAGGGGGAGATCTGAAATGAGGGGAAGCTCTGCTGATTTCTATCATCCAATCATGCTGTTTTTTTTTATGTTCCCCTCAGCTCTACGACTGCACTTCCAAGTTCACCTGTAGTGCACAGTGGATTTGCCTTAAGTAAATAAATCCCCTTGCCTACTCAAGTTCATGTTCTAGATCAGGGCTTGAAAATTCTGCTTGCCCGCTTGCCAAATGCGAGGGTAAATTCCTTTCTGGCGAGCACAGTAATGCCCTGTACAGAGAGAGCGGGTGGCGATGTACGGGGAGGCTCTCCGGGGACCCTGATGTAAGGGTGGGCTCTCTGGGGACCCTGATGTAAGAGGGGGCTCTCTGAAGACCCTGATGTAAAGGAGGGCTCTCTGCTGACACTGATGTAAGGGGAGGCTTTCTGGGGACACTGATGTAAGGGGAGGCTCTCTGGGGACACTGATGTAAGGGGGGCTCTCTGCTGACAATAATGTAAGGAGGAGGCTCTCTGAGGACCCTGATGTAAGGGGGAGGCTCTCTGGGGACCCCGATGTAAGGGGGAGGCTCTCTGGGGAACCTGATGTAAGGGGGAGGCTCTCTGGGGACCCTGATGTAAGGGGAGACTCTCTAGGGACCCTTATGTAAGGGGAGGCTCTCTGGGAATCCTGATGTATGGGGGCGCACTTTGGGGACCCTGATGTAAGGGGGCGCTCTCTTTTGCTAAAGAAAAATATAATTTCATAAGCTTTAAGGGGGGGTTGGGGGACGAACCTGGGCAAGGTTTGGTGGGGCAACTGGTGGAGAGTAAGGTTTTGGCCTGGCTAGTAGGTCTAGACTTGAAATGATAAGCCCTGTTCTAGATGATCCACCCTACCGACCTTGTAACAGTGAGGTATGGTGTGATCTTCCTGTGTGGAATCCCGGGAATACAGAGGATGGGGTGATGTCTCTGGTGGGTTCCTGGTATTAGGTGGCTCCATCATATCATTGTGTCCTTCTGAAAACTCCTTCATCACTCCATACCCCTCATCCTCCTCTTTATACTCTTCTTTAACATCAATATTATCATCCCTGAGAATTCCACTCTGAAAGATATAATAAAACATTCATTGTAATGTGCTGTCAAACATGTATAAATCAGAACTACCAATAATAATAATAATCTACCCTATTATGGTGAGGGATGGTGTGACCTTCCTGTGTGGAATCCCAGGAATACAGAGGACGGGGACGTCTCTCTGGTGGGTTTCTGTATCTGGATGTCTCCACCATGGTGTCCTGGTACATATCTTTGTGTTCTTTTAGATACTCTGACTCCTCCATCACCCCCTCTTCATCATCCTCCTCTTTTATCTCTTCTTTAACTTCAACTTTAGAATCTCTCAGGTTTCCACTCTGAATATAGAATACAAATGACATCAATGGTAACAATGCAGATAATGTACAGATCCTGATACCATAAGTGATTGTTCCTCATCTACCTGATGATGGTGGGGGATGGTGTGACCTTCCTGTGTGGAATTTCGGGAATACAGAGGACGGGGACATTTCTCCTCTGGTGGGTTCCCATTACTGGATCCATCTGTAGGAAACACACACACTGACTGAATACATTGTTTCTATGTGTTTATCAGATGATGGGGGGTCTAGGTACTGCTCTCTCCTTTACAATAAAGTCTCCTCTTACCCAGTGATGTGAGGGGTGGCTGATTGTCCATTATGACGTTTTTGTAGAGATCCTTGTGTCCTTCTAAATACTCCCACTCCTCCATGGAGAAATACACAGTGATATCCTGACACCTTATAGGAACCTGACACACACAATGATACAGTCACCATCCAGACACATCCCTTGTCTGTTACTGGATAATGTCCCAGAATTCCCAGCACCGCTCACCTCTCCTTGATGATCTCTCTTGGTGACTTCTACAATCTTCTTTGTATTTCTCTATTCTATCAGGGTGGGAGGTGGATGCAATGTGATGTTCATATGACCACCGGACTTCGCAGGAGAAAACTCTAGATCTGAACACAAATAGTAAAATCAAATGATATTCCCAGAATCCTCCTCACCTCATCATTCAGGTCTCCATTTTATTAAAGCCCAACTTCAGACTGAGGTATAATTTACCCACACAGGACCCCCCACACTATGCAGGTTAAAAGCTTGTATCAGACATTCTGATGTCATTGCATACAATGCAAGACCAACAGTTTTGCTTTGCTAGTGAGGATGCGAAGGGTCCACCCACATCCTAAGAGCACCAGAAAAAAAGGTAGATGGAGGAACATTGGGAGGAGGAGCTGTGAGGTCAGTGTGATGTCATAGGACATATAGACTCTGGATGGAGGGACATTTGGATGGGGAGATTTGAGGGGTCCTCTATATGAGGCTCTCATGCAAATCAAATCATTGTTCCTGGGTGTGTCCTACCTCTCCTAAACTGAAGCGTGAACTTTGACCTTTACCATACAGAAATCTGTCAGGAATCTGTGAAAGTAAGCTCTCATGTGATCAGGTGATGTTGAGAGAAACGGAGTGTAAATAGCAGACAATTATCTCCAGAGATCCTAATGTTGGGGATGGATTTTGCTGAGTGCTGGTGCAAAGTTTCCACCCCCCCAGGATCACTGCAGGTGTGGAGAAAAGCTGTGTAAGAGGATATGGAAGAGAGATGAGGAGGAGATCCAGGAATCAGGATAAAGGTCAGGACAAGCAACAGGCGAGCGCATCCAAGAGATGAAACCGGGGTCACTAGACAGAAAATCAATCCAAGGAAACAACAGGCAGGACGAGGAATAGCAAGAAGGAGCTCAGAGACAAATGAGAATATTGCTCAGCCAATGGAAGATTATCTCAGCATGACTTACATAATGAAGGAGATGAGGGGGAGGGGAGGAAGTCACTTACGGTGACCACAGATACATGGAAATTCAGCTGGTTCAGCAGGGATCGGTCACATTTCCATCCATGTGTGGTCACTGCCGGATGAAAGTCACTCCATCAGCGGCTGTAGCCAATAGCTTCATCACTGATCTGTGTATTCTGAGAGAGGAGGAGCACCCCCCCCCCCATTCTCAGAATAGTGCAGCGGGGAGGATTACCCCATCCCCCTCCAATGTGTAGATGGGTTCAGTTTTATTTCTCTCATCCCACTGACTGAACGATAAAACTGAACCATGTATGGCCAGATTTGTAAGCAAGATATATCAATCATTACCTGATCCCTCCTGAAGGGGTTAATCTACGGATTACCTCCTCTGACGGCAGATCTTGCAACGTGTCTTCTCTCTACGTACTACCAAATGGAATGTCCTGTCTGTAGCTGACATCACGTCCTGTCTGTATTCCATAGAGATTTCCTGTCTGGGTAGAAGTCAGATTACCACCCTGTGGAGCTCAGAGGAACTTCAGCCTTGAGAAACGTCTTGTAGTGTAAATGCGGCCTTGTGGTGTGTGTATATGTACTGTAAATCCTTCCCCTATCTCTCCTCCCTGAGTGTTTATGAAGAGGAGGATGTCAGAAACCATGAAATCAGACCGAGACAGAAGTACAGTTAAATCACACTTGTTTACTAATAAAAGTAAAAAGAACAAACGTAGTCAAAACATAGCCAAAGTTCAGTAACCAGAATGGATAATCAGCCAAGCCAGAAAACAGGGATAGTGGAACAGCAAGCAGGATCTGGTGCCAGAAGGGATGTCAGCAAAGCCAGTCTTTTACCGCTTGCCGCCTGGCAGCTGTCATATGATGGCCAGGCGGCGCCGCTCTCGTTCTGGGAGGGTGTCATATGAGGCTCTCGCCTTCCCGGCCCACCAGAGAGTGCGCGCACTCGCATGTGCATGCTGTGTCCCTGGGGACACGATGTGCATGCCCAGTGGCCACAATGACCGCCGGGCACCCACAATGACCGCCAGGCACCCACAATTGTCCAGTAACACAGCAGGACCATGGATCTGTGTGCGTAAACACACAAATCCACGTCCTGTCAGGTGAGAGGAGACCAATGGTGTGTTCTCAGTACAGAGGAACACCGATCGGTCTCCTCCCCTTGTGAGTCCCCACCCCGTACAGTTAGAATCACTCCCTAGGAAACATAATTAACCCCTCGATCACCCCTAGTGTTAACCCCATCCCTGCCAGTCACATTTATACAGTAATCAATGCATTTTTATAGCACCGATCGCTGTATAGATGTGAATGGTCCCAAAAATATTTCAAAAGTGTCCAATATGTCCGTCGCAATATCGCAGTCATGATAAAAATCGCAGATCGCCGCCATTACTAATAAAAAAAAATAATAATAATAAAAATTCTATAAATCTATCCCCTATTTTGTAGTCACTATAACTTTTGCACAAACCAATCAATATACGCTTATTGCAAATTTTTTACCAAAAATATGTAGAAGAAAACATATTGGCCTAAACTGAGGAAAAAATTTGTTTTAAAAAAATTGGATATTTATTATAGCAAAAAGTAAAAAATATTGTGTTTTTTTCAAACTTGTCACTCTTCTTTTGTTTATAGCGCAAAAAAAATAAAAACCGCAGAGGTGATCAAATACAACCAAAATAAAGCTCTATTTGTGGGAAAAAATTACAACAATTTAAAATTTCATCTGGGTACAGTGTTGCATGACCGTGCAATTGTCATTCAAAGTGTGACAGCGCTGAAAGCTGAAAAATGGCCTGGGCAGGAAAGGGGTGAAAGTGCACTGTATTGAGGTGGTTAAACAGGAATTCAAGAGATAGTACAGGAGGCTTCCACAAGTGCTCCTTAAAAGAGAGTCTTTGTCTGAGTCTGGAGTCAATGAGGATGGCAAACGTGATCAACTTCTCCAGCTCAGTGGGTATATCTCGGGCTGCTATCTCATCCTTGATGGAATCTGAGGGACCATAAGAACAAGCAGCCATGAGGGCTTCATTGTTCCAAGCAACCTTTGCTGCCAGAGTACGGAATTCAATGGCGTAGACGGCAACAGTTCTCATACTCTGTTTGATGGACATGAGGCACTTGGCAGCAGAAGCGGAGCATGCGAGAACACCAAATACCCTTTTAAAGGAGGCTACAAACTCAGGGTGACTCAAGACAACAGGTTTTTGCACCTCCCATAGAGGGTTAGCCCAGGCCAAGGCTCTCTCAGAAAGCAAAGATATCATGAAACCTACTTTGCTTCTGTCCATGGGAAACGCCCGGGGTAGCATCTCAAAGTATATCTCAACCTGGTTGAGAAACCCTCTGCATTGAACTGGATTGCCCCCAAATCGCTGGGGAAGCAGAGCAGAACTAGACATACTGCTTATAGAGGTAATACTCAAGGCAGGTGCCTGCACAGAGACTGGTGCAGCAGCAGGGATGGCCTGCAATTCAGGTTGTACCGGAGCAGCCACAGTGGGGGATTCTAGGTGACCTGTTGCGACTCATGGCAAACTGATCCATGCAGTGATCTTGCTCATCCAATCTGGAAAAAATATTACCAACAAGTGGATTGACTGTATCTTTTGAATTCATGGCCTTCGCCTACTGTCAGAAACCATGAAATCAGACCAAGACAGAAGTGCAGTTAAATCACACTTGTTTAATAATAAAAGTTAAAAAAAAACATAGCCAGAGTTCAGGAACCAGAATGGATAGTCAGCCAAGCCAGAAGTCAGGGATCAAAGTAGTGGAACAGCAAGCAGGGATGTCAACAAAGCCAGTCTTTAAGCAGGAACGCAAGAGATAGTTTCTTGTGATGTGACCAAGGTGAAGGCAGAGCTCCTCTGTACAGTAGGCAAGACTGACGAGCAGGATATCATCAACAGCTGAGTAACTGTGGAGAGAGATGGGAGCTGGCAATTAGCCGACAGCTGAGCGGCCAGCTCAGAGAAGGAAGGGCTGAGCAACAGTAGAGCTCTGAGTGTGTATGAAGGGGCGAAGCTCTGAGTGTGTATGAAGAGGCGGAGCTCTGAGTGTGTATGAAGAGGCGGAGCTCTGAGTGTGTATGAAGAGGCGGAGCTCTGAGTGTGTATGAAGAGGCGGAGCTCTGAGTGTGTATGAAGAGGCAGAGCTCTGAGTGTGTATGAAGAGGCAGAGCTCTGAGTGTGTATGAAGAGGCAGAAACCTGAATATGTATAAAGAGGCCGACCTCTGAGTGTGTTTATAGAGGCAGCGCTCTGAGTGTGTATGAAGAGGCGAAGCTCCTGCTGGAACAGCGGTCAGGAGGAGGAAGCCAAGTCTAGGAGGGAGATGACAGAAAGAGCAGCAGACTTGCAGGATTGAGCGAGGAGGATCCGGTTCCTTTGCCATCGGAGATGAGGAGAGTGTGAAGGATGTTGGTGACTCTGGTAGATGAAAAGCTGGGAGTCATATTGCTCTTGTGAGTGGGGAAGCACCACTAAGTGGGCGCCCTCACCATCACGTGTGTAAGAGGAGGAAGAAGGTGTGGCTACACTACAGCTGGCACAGTTTGGGGCACCGAACACTTTACACCTTTTCATTGATTGGTGGACTTTTTTAGTAAAATAAGTTAATTGAAGTAGATGCAAAGTGGAAGCAGTGGACTTGCAGAAAACACTATATTGAGCACAAAATATTGTATGATTACATGAATTTGCACAGGTTTATAGTTTATTTAATAAAGCAGCAAATATTATAAGATCAAAGAAGTGGGAAGCAGTGGATCTTCAGGGAACATCATCTTGAGCACAAAGCACTTGATGTTTTATATGAATTTGCACATGGTTCAGTTTACTTAATTTATTGATAAACACCATAAGATCAATGAAGTAGGTGTAAAGTGGAAGCAGTAGATCTGAAGAGAATATTATTTGAGCCCCTAGCACTTTATATATGAATGTCTCCACATATTGTAGTGTATTTGTGATGATTTATGTGCACACACAATAGGACAGCGCTGTGACACATAATGCTTTTCTAGTTGATAAAGGGAATACTTACATTTGTTACAGCAGCAGTCCGGTATAAGTTATTTCTGTAGGTATTTGAGTTGTTACACGTAGTGAGGGTTTTTATCAATTTTTTTTAATATATATTCTTTATATCAAAAGGAGGAACATACATTACAATACATATCAACAATTGTATAAATACCTGGTTCCTTTCTTATCAACTATCAATTCAAGTAGGATATTATTACTTCTCCAAGTATACCCTTCAAAATAAACATGTAGCGATAACACTTTGGACAAAGTGTCTGTCATGTACAAATCTATTTTTTGCCTCAGAACAGTAGTGGGGTTCTGAGGGTTAATTAAGTAGGTTAAAGCGGAGGTCCACCCTAAAGTGGACCTTCCGCTCATCGGAACCCTCCCCCCCTTCGGCGCCACAATTGGCACCTTTCAGGGGGGAGGGGGGTGCAGGTACCTGTACAGTACAGGTATCTGCACCCACTTCCGGGATAGCTCTCTGCGGAAAGGGGCGTAGATTACGCCCCTTTCCGAAAGTCCCCCCCCCGCTACCTGCTGGGAAACACACAGATCCCAGAGGCAGCGGGTCCATCCTTATTGCGCAGCGCGACTCGCGCATGCGCAGTAGGGAAACGGGAAATGAAGCTGAAAGGCTCCACTTCCTGATTCCCATACCCAAGATGGTGGCGGCAGCACCCGAGAGACGATCGAGAGATTGGCTTCGGGTGCCGACATCGCGGGCGCGCTGGACAGGTAAGTGTCACTATTTTAAAAGTCAGCAGCTGCAGTATTTGTAGCTGCTGGCTTTTAAAAAAAACGCGGAGTCCCGGCGGACTCCCGCTTTAACTTTGACATCAGTTTGGCTGGGCTGTGTTAGAGTTCTGCTTGGTCATGTGTACAGTTAGGTCCACATGACAGGCTCAGAACC
The DNA here is from genome assembly GCF_037356315.1 of Lithobates pipiens. Lineage (NCBI taxonomy): Eukaryota > Metazoa > Chordata > Amphibia > Anura > Ranidae > Lithobates > Lithobates pipiens. The sequence continues at coordinate 634,456,691 of NW_027507758.1, forward strand.
AGGCCTGGTTGGATGTTTTGGGTATCAGCTTCCCCGGAGCCAATCAGTGGGTGTGCCGGGCCCCGCTGAGGAGTCTGGGGAAGGGTACTTAAGATGTTGAAGTCGCGTGTTCTAGGTTAGTTCATGAGGCCCTAGTGGTCTGTTCCTGATTCTGGACTGGGGTAGCCCCGCAAGGGGTCCTGTTCATGGGAGCGTTCATCGCTCCGCAACATGCTTCGGTTGGCTAACCCCTCTCTCGGCTTGGAGGGGCACCACAGCTCGTGTAAGGGAGGACTCTTCGGAGGAGGGCCAACAAGAGTCCGCACAGACCCCCCCATCAGCGTCCGCACAGACCCCCCCCTTACATCAGAGTCTGCACAGACCCCCCCCTTACAGAGTCCGCACAGACCTCCCCCGTTACATCAGAGTCCACACAGACCCCCCCCTTACATCAGAGTCCACACAGATCCCCCCTTACATCAGAGTCCACATAGATCCCCCCTTACATCAGAGTCCGCACAGACCCCCCCTTACATCAGAGTCCGCACAGATCCCCCCATCAGAGTCCGCACAGATCACCCCCTTACATCAGAGTCCGCACAGATCCCCCCCATCAGAGTCCGCACAGACCCCCCCTTACATCAGAGTCCGCAAAGACCACCCCTTACATCAGAGTCCATACAGATCCCCTTACATCAGAGTCCGCACAGACCCCCCCATCAGAGTCCGCACAGACCCCCATCAGAGTCCACACAGACCCCCCCCTTACATCAGAGACCGCAAAGACCCCCCCCTTAAATCCGAGTCCACACAGATCCCCCCTTACATCAGAGTCCGCACAGACCCCCCCTTACATCAGAGTCCGCACAGACCCCCCCCCCCTTACATCAGAGTCCGCACAGACCCCCGCTTACATCAGAGTCCGCACAGATCCCCCCTTACATCAGAGTCCGCACAGATCCCCCTTACATCAGAGTCCGCACAGACCCCCCCCTTACATCAGAGTCCCGCACAGACCCCCCCCTTACATCAGAGTCCGCACAGACCCCCCCTTACATCAGAGTTCGCACAGACCCCCCTAACAGAGTGCGAGCTGAAATGGGGGTGTCGTTAATGTAGTATGACACTCCACAATCAAGCAATAATACAAAACAGCCAATAAGTTCCTAGAGAATGCCTCTCAAATTTTTGCCCACAATAAGCCAACTTTCAGCAATACCTCACGACTTTCCAGCAGCTACTAAAGGCCTCTCTTCTATTTGTGAGTCCTCCTGTCTTTAATAGGCTGGTTTAGGGGGATTACCTGCCCTCCAAATTAACCCCTTATTAGCCATGTTCCAGGCTGACTCTCTATAACTGCTGTAAGCATCTAATTCTTTTTGTGACAGTGCCCCACAGAGATCATTTATTAATGCCATTAATATCAGAATGTGATATTAAGCAGACCCCAATCTAACATGTTGGGAGGCATGTCTCATTCTCTAACTACTGAACGATTTCTGTGAGCACTAGAGATAAGCAAACCTGTCAGGATTCACTTTGAGCCAGGTTTAAGGGAACTCAGTGGGAAGTCAGCAAACCCAGAGCTTAGTGCCAAACCCCAGTGAAGTCTATAGGAAGAGAAAATACCTGTTTTCTTTCTGGACTGTTTTAAAGCGGTTCTGCACCTTAAAAAAAAATATTAAAAGCCAGCAGCTACAAATATTGCAGCTGCTGACTTTTAATAAATGGACACTTACCTGTCCCAGGGTTCAGCGTTGTCGGCGGCCGATGACGAGCGATCGCTCGTCTCTCTGCTGCCCCCGCCGCCATCCTCTGTCAGGGAATCGGGAAGTGAAGCGTTGCGGCTTCACTGCCCGGTTCCCTACTAAGCATGCGCGAGTCGCGCTGCGCGTCTCCGCTGGTCCCCGCTGTGTCCTGGCAACTGTGTGTTTCCCAGAACACACCGGGGGGGGGCATCTGCGGCGGTCTGAGGCGGTCTATCCCGGAAGTGGGTGCAGATACCTGGATTATCCAAGTAACTGCACCCCCCTCCCCCCTGAAAGGTGCCGATTGTGGCACCGGAGGGGGGAGGGATGAGATGAGCGGAACTTCCGCTTTAGGGTGGAGAACAGCTTTAAGATGTTGTTGAAAAAAAAGACATGGGTAGCTGGTGTAGACATGTCACTGGAGAAGTGGTCGGGGGGGTGTACATCTCACTTAGGTTGCTACACAGTGTGAGATGGTAAGTCCAGGATGGATCAGTTTCTCAGCAGCGATATGCTGCTGAGTTGTTAGTTAATCTTGCCGGGCCTGGGTTTATATGGAATGGCAGGTAGGTTTGGTAGAGGGACCTGTCATTCCACACCCCCCCGATCCAGTTCTGGGTTTTGGATCAGGTGAGCTTTGATCCTAATTAGCCTGGGAAGGTAAAGGCTCTGCTGGGCCTGCAGGTGATTGCTCTCAGCCAGGGAATGAACAGTCTGTGTGTTGAAGGAAGCTGCGAACGCAGCCACTGCTGGAGCTAAAACCCTCCCTGCGATATCCAGGCGAAAGACGCTGTGTTTATAAGTGTCAGATAGGTGAGAAGAACCTGTTAGTAAGCGCCCAGCCGGGCTAGGTTTTCTTTTATTTCTGTTGTACTTAAAAAAGCACGGTGTTGCCGTATGTTTTTGTTTGTTGGACTGTTTGTACCACGAATAAATGCCAAGGTCTGCTTTATAAATTCCAAGTCTGCTGTGAACTGTGTCCAAACTCACCCTACCCCGGGAAGATCCCTTACAGTTGGTGTTCGAATGCGGGCAAGACGGTTGCTAGGGGCAACGGTGTGGACAGACTTGGCTACAGCTGCTTAATGTCCTGGGTGAAAGCTGCAACTACACTCCAAGAACACTCCAGCAACATGGAGGAAATGCTGAAGCAGTTTATGCAAGTGAGTTTGCAACAACAGCAGGCGCAGACAGAGGCCAATAGACGACATGAACAGTCCATGGCTGCACAACAGCAGATGCATAAGGAAGAGTTGCAAGCTTTGCGCCAAAGCCAACAACAACTTATCGAGCACCTGATAGTAAATCGAGAGGCGCCTGTGGTTGCTAATCCACCCACAGTGAAGGGAGCCGCTCCAGAGATTTTTTTTGTGAGAAAGACTGTACAGCAAGCGCTGCAAAAGATGACTGCTGAGGACGATGTTGAGGCCTATCTAACAGTATTTGAGCGCGTGCCTGAGCGAGAGAAGTTACCAGCCGCTGAGTGGGCAGAGGTAATTGCGCCCTATTTAACAGGTGAACCTCAAAAGCCCTACTATGACCTCAGTGAGCAAGAGGTTAAGGACTATACTCGGCTAAAAGCGGAGGTACTTGCCCGACTAGGAGTTACTACTGCAGTCCGTGCCCGGAGGGTACGCAACTGGAGCTACAGTCTGGACAAATCAGCGAGGTCCCAGATGTATGACCTAATCCATTTGGCAAGAAAGTGGTTGGAGCCAGACACTTCTACTCCTGCACAAATCCTAGAGAAGGTCGTGATGGATCGCTACCTCCGAGCACTTCCTACTGACCTGCAACGCTGGGTGGGACAAGGTGATCCTAAGAATGCAAACGAACTTGTCAACCTTGTAGAGAGGTTCCAGGCGACTGAGGACTACCTCCGTGATATTCCTGCAGCATCTTCACCTCCCCGGAGCGCCAGATCTGTGCCGTCAGCTGGTAAGAGACTTCCATCTATTGGGGGAGTGTGGAGGGGTGCTGATGGAGGTAAAAGGGCTCAAGTGGTGTCTCAGGGACAAAAGACTGATGATGGTCCCGGGTGGCTAAGGGGCTCTAAAAAGGACTCCTTGCCAAGGAGACCAGGCCCTGTCCAGTGTTGGAGATGCCATGAGGCGGGACACGTGTCTGCCCATTGCCCTCTTACCACTGAACCCATGGAGTGTGACGCTAGCCGGCGTCAGTCGCTGTTTGCGGAACCATCTTGTGCTGCAGTTCCTGGACTAGAGACTGAACCGCAAATCTGAAATATTACAATCAATGACTTTCCTGTTAAAGCGTTAATGGACTCAGGAAGCCTCGTAACCTTGGTGCATGCTAGCCTGGTGGCTGGGGACTTAGAGTCTAAAAAGCATATGAGTGTTGTGTGCATACATGGTGATACAAAAGTGTACCCTATAGTGCTGGCTAAAGTCGGGACTGAACAAGGCACCGTACAATATGAAGTGGGTGTGGTTAAAAACCTCATGCATAATGTAATATTGGGGCGCGATTTTTCATTATTCTGGGCTCTCTGGGAAAAAAGAAAAATCCCCAAAAGGAGTGAGGATACCTCTAAGGGGGTTGCCTTGTCCACTGTGAATGATAAAAGTATGCAGGATGAAAATGATTGTTTTCCTTTGCAGGTCCTGGCTGGGGAGGAGGAGGCTCCTCCCACTGAGCAAAATATACTAGACTTAGAGGTGTCTAGGGATAATTTTGGGGCTGCACAATTACAGGACCCCACTCTCAAAAATGCGAGAGAGCAGGTTGCTGTTATGAATGGGGTACCTCAGGAACCAGATGCTGAAAAAAGATTTCCACATTTTTCGGTGACTAATGATCTTTTCTATAGAGTCAATAAGATTAAGGATGAGATTGTGGAACAGCTTCTGGTACCTAAGCCGTACCGGCGTCAGGTGCTTGACATGGCACATAACCATGTTCTTGGGGGACACTTGGGGACTGACAAAACGCGAGAGAGGGTTCTCCAGAGGTTTTTTTGGCCGGCGATATATGATGACATTAAAAAATACTGCCAGTCGTGCCCCACATGTCAGGTTAGTGCCCCAGTGTCACATTTTCGCAGTCCTTTGGTTTCGCTCCCTATTATAGAGGTGCCTTTTGAGCGTATTGCCATGGATTTAGTGGGTCCCGTGGTAAAGTCAGCTAGAGGACACCAGTATATTTTGGTAGTCCTGGATTATGCGACCCGCTATCCTGAGGCTGTACCCTTAAGAAACACTGCATCTAAAACAATTGCACGTGAGTTGTTTTATATGTTCTCTAGGACTGGGATCCCCAAAGAAATCCTAACTGACCAAGGCACGCCATTTATGTCAAAACTGATGAAGGAATTATGTAAACTATTTAAAGTCTCACACATCCGTACCTCTGTATACCACCCCCAGACGGACGGATTGGTGGAGAGATTTAATAAAACTTTGAAACATATGTTGAAGAAAGTGGTGGCAAAAGATGGTCGTGACTGGGATCATTTATTACCCTACCTCATGTTTGCTATTAGGGAAGTGCCCCAAGCGTCCACAGGGTTCTCACCATTCGAGTTGGTCTATGGTCGTCACCCTAGGGGTCTACTGGACATTGCAAAAGAGACATGGGAGAATGAGTCCACCCCATACAAGAGTGTTATTGAGCATGTAGCACAAATGCAGGACCGTATAGCCACTGTAATGCCCCTGGTAAGGGAACACCTCCAGAGAGCTCAAGAGGCCCAAAGTAGAATTTACAACCGGTCCGCAAGAATCAGGACATTCAACCCAGGCGATAGGGTCCTTATACTAGTCCCCACTGTTGAGAGTAAATTCTTGGCGAAGTGGCAAGGTCCCTATGAAATTGTTGAAAAGATCAGTGAGGTGAACTACAAGGTGCACCAACCAGGTAGAAAGAAGCCTTTCCAAGTTTATCACATAAACTTGATCAAGCCCTGGAAAGACAGGGAATCCTTGGTGGCGACAAATACTGTTAATAATTTGTCACAACCAATCCCTCCAGTCAAGGTAAGTGATACTCTATCAGTGTCACAGAAACAGGAGGCTCAGGAATTTTTACAGAAAAACAAAAACAAATTCTCTGACCTCCCAGGGTGTACACACCTCATCCATCATCACATTGAAACTGAGCCTAGAAGCAGAGTAAACCTTAAGCCCTATAGGATACCGGAGGCACGTAGGAAAGCCGTATCTGCCGAGGTAAAACGTATGCTTGATCTGGGGGTAATTGAGGTGTCACAGAGTGAATGGTCCAGCCCGATTGTGCTAATCCCAAAGCCCAATGGAACTTGGAGGTTCTGTAACGATTTCAGAAAGTTGAATGAGGTCTCCAAGTTCGATGCTTATCCTATGCCCAGGGTAGATGAGTTGATTGAGAAGTTGGGTAACGCCAGGTACATAACCACCCTCGATCTCACAAAGGGCTACTGGCAGATTCCACTTTCTGGTGAGGCTAAAGAGAAAACTGCATTCTCCACCCCTGATGGGCTATTCCAGTATGTAGTGATGCCATTCGGGTTACATGGGGCGCCTGCAACTTTCCAGAGGTTGATGGACTTGATTCTGCGACCACATCGTGATTACTCAGCCGCCTACCTCGATGATGTGGTCATTTTTAGCCCTGATTGGGAAAGTCACCTCTGTAAGGTACAGGCCGTGTTGGATGCCATAAGTGATGCAGGGTTGACCATAAATGCCGAGAAGTGTGCTCTAGCCCTAGAAGAGGCCAAATATCTGGGCTACATTGTTGGAAGAGGATTGGTTAGGCCACAGCTAAATAAAATTGAGGCAATACAGAATTGGCCTAGACCCCTGACAAGGAAACAGGTTAGAGCTTTCCTGGGTATTACGGGTTATTACCGTAGATTTGTGCCGAACTTTGCCTCAGTTGCTGCTCCACTAACTGACTTGACAAAGGGCGGAAAGACAGCAATGGTCACGTGGACCCCAGAGGCCGAGAAGGCTTTCCAAAGCCTTAAGTCTGCCTTGTGCCAACCACCTGTGTTAGTCACCCCCGATTTCAGGCGAGAATTTCTGGTCCAGACAGATGCCTCTAACACAGGCTTAGGTGCAGTACTCTCACAAGTAGTGAATGGTGAGGAGCATCCGGTGACGTACTTGAGTAGAAAACTAACCCCGGCCGAGAAAAATTATGCCATTGTGGAGCGAGAATGTTTGGCAGTGAAGTGGGCCCTAGAATCTTTAAAGTATTACTTGCTAGGCAGGAAATTCAAGTTGGTGACAGACCATGCCCCCCTAACATGGATGAAGTTAAACAAGGAGAGAAATGCAAGAGTGACTAGATGGTTTCTGTCCCTACAAAACTTTAATTTCACTGTGGAACACAGGCCAGGGAAATTACAGGCAAATGCTGATGCATTGTCGAGGGTAAGTTGTCTGTGGGGACAAAAGGCTCAGCCCTCCGGTCTGAAAAAGAGGGGGGGATATGTAGACATGTCACTGGAGAAGTGATCGAGGGGGTGTACATCTCACTTAGGTTGCTACACAGTGTGAGATGGTAAGTCCAGGATGGATCAGTTTCTCAGCAGCGATATGCTGCTGAGTTGTTAGTTAATCTTGCCGGGCCTGGGTTTATATGGAATGGCAGGTAGGTTTGGTAGAGGGACCTGTCATTCCACACCCCCCCGATCCAGTTCTGGGTTTTGGATCAGGTGAGCTTTGATCCTAATTAGCCTGGGAAGGTAAAGGCTCTGCTGGGCCTGCAGGTGATTGCTCTCAGCCAGGGAATGAACAGTCTGTGTGTTGAAGGAAGCTGCGAACGCAGCCACTGCTGGAGCTAAAACCCTCCCTGCGATATCCAGGCGAAAGACGCTGTGTTTATAAGTGTCAGATAGGTGAGAAGAACCTGTTAGTAAGCGCCCAGCCGGGCTAGGTTTTCTTTTATTTCTGTTGTACTTAAAAAAGCACGGTGTTGCCGTATGTTTTTGTTTGTTGGACTGTTTGTACCACGAATAAACGCCAAGGTCTGCTTTATAAATTCCAAGTCTGCTGTGAACTGTGTCCAAACTCACCCTACCCCGGGAAGATCCCTTACACTGGGCACTGAAATGAAGCAGATGTACCAATGGAAAGCTAACAAAAAAATTTCTCTCAGCAGAGAGCAGTTTTTTTAATGTGGCACAAATGGCAACATTAGAAATACACACATTCTTTAACCACTTAACAACCGCCCATTGCCGATTAACGGCTTCAGGACGGTTGTTTAACTCTGAGAGGCCGTTAATTAACGGCCTCCCAGAATTCTGCTCTCGCGCGCCCCCTGGGGCGCGCACACGAGAGCATCCGTGACCGCTGGGTCCAGTGGACCCGGCGCATCACGAATCACGGTAAACGGCCGCTCATTGCGGCCGTTTACCACGTGATCGCTCCGTCAAATGACGGAGTGATCACTTGTAAACAAGCCGGCGTCATGTTATGACGCCGGTTCCTCCCTCCCCCTCTCTGTACCGATCGGTACAGCGGAGGGGGAAGAGATCGGTGTCAGCAGCGATGTGGGCTGCATCTGCAGTGCCCACATCGCTGCTCACCGAAAATTAACCCCTCAATTCCCTGCAAATACTCTGCATTACTCTGCAATGCCCTGCAACACTGCAATGCCCTGCAACACTGCAATGCCCTGCAACACTCTGCAATGCCCTGCAACACTCTGCAATGCCCTGCAACACTCTGCAATACCCTGCAACACTCCGCAATACCCTGCAACACTCCGCAACACCTTGCAACACTCTGCAATACCCTGCAACACTCTGCAACACTCTGCAATACCCTGCAACACTCTGCAACACTCTGCAACACTCTGCAACACTCCGCAATACCCTGCAACACTCTGCAACACTCTGCAACACCCGCCAATACCCTGCAACACTCTGCAATGCTCTGCAACCCCCGCCGATACCCTGCAACACTCTGCAATGCTCTGCAACACCCGCCAATACCCTGCAACACTCTGCAATGCTCTGCAACACCCGCCAATACCCTGCAATGCTCTGCAACGCAGTACTCTGCAACGCCATGTTCTGAGATACCCAGCCATAGTCGGTGATACCCTGCAATACCCAGCCATAGACATCTCCCGCCGCCCTCCGCCCTCCGGTGCTTCTACCGAATCGCTAATACGATCAAAGCCAGAATCTTTTTTTTTTTCAGGCTTCCCAGCTTAGAGGTGAGATGCGGGGTCTTATTGACCCCACATCTCACTGTAAAGAGGACCTGTCATGTCATATTCCTATTACAAGGGATGTTTACATTCCTTGTAATAGGAATAAAAGTGATCAAAAAAATTATTTTTGGGGAAAAAAATGTCAAACTAAAATAAATAAAGTAAAATGAACAATAAAAAAAAAATGTTTTTTTTAAAGCGCCCCTGTCCCCATGTGCTCGCATGCAGAAGCGAACGCATACCTAAGTCCCGCCCACATATGAAAACGGTGTTCAAACCACACATGTGAGGTATCGCTGCGAACGTTAGAGCGAGAGAAATAATTCTAGCCCTAGACCTCCTCTGTAACTCAAAACATATAACCAGTAAAAAAAATTTAAATCGTCGCCTATGGGGATTTTTAAGTAGCGACGTTTGCCGCCATTCCACGAGCGTGTGCAATTTTGAAGAGTGACATATTAGGTATCTATTTACTCAGCGTAACTTCATCTTTCACATTATGCAAAAATTGGGCTAACTTTACTGTGTTTTTTTTTTTTAAGCACAAAACTGTTTTTTTTCCAAAAAAAAGCATTCGAAAAATTACTGCGCAAATACCGTGCGAGATAAAAAGTTGCAAAGACCACCATTGTATTCTCCAGGGTGTTTGCTAAAAAAACATATATAATGTTTTGGAGTTCTATGTAATTTTCTAGCAAATAAATGATGATTTTTACATGTAGGAGAGAAATGTCAGAATTGTCCTGGGTGCTCCAGAACACCTGATGGCGCTCCATGCATGTTGGGCCTCTGTATGTGGCCACGCTGTGTAAAAGTCTCACACATGTGGTATCACCATACTCGGGAGTAATAGCAGAATGTGTTTTGGGGTGTAATTTGTGGTATGCATATGCTGTGTGTGAGAAATAACCTGATAATATGACAATTTTGTGAAAAAAAAAAAAAAAAGTAAAAAGAATCTTGATTTTGCAAAGAATTGTGGGAAAAAATGACAACTTCAAAAAACTCATCATGCCTCTTACTAAATACCTTGGAATGTCTTCTTTCCAAAAAGGGGTCATTTGGGGGGTATTTGTACTTTTCTGGCATGTTAGGGTCTCAAGAATTGAAATAGGCCGTCAGTACTTCAGGTGTGATCAATTTTCAGATATTGGCACCATAGCTTGTGGACTCTATAACTTTCACAAAGACCAAATAATATCCACAAATTTGTACTTATTTTTACCAAAGATATGTAGTGGTATAAATTTTGGCCAAAATTTATGAAGAAAAAATTACTAATCTACTAAATTTTCTAACAGAAACAAAGAAAAATGTGTTTTTTTACAGAATTTTCGGTATTTTTTCTTTTATAGCACAAAAAATAAAAAACCCAGCGGTGATTAAATACCACCAAAAGAAAGCTCTATTTGTGTGAAAAAAAGGACAAAAATTTCATATAGGTCCAGTGTTGCATGACTGAGTCATTCAAAATGCGAGAGCACCGAAAGCTGAAAATTGGTCTGGTTATTAAGGGTGTTTAAGTGCCCAGTGGTCAAGTGGTTAAATAAGATGCCTTGGGGGTGTATTAAATGACTACAGAATTCACACTGGGAGGCAGGATAGAGGGTGATCTTACTCACCCCAGGAATGCAGGCTCAGGCACAGGCTGTCTGCTTCCTTCACATCTCCCCGAGTGTGTGGGCATGGCGGACACAGAATTAGAGGGGCAGGAAGAGGAGGAGCTATCCAAGTAGAGAGCAGAGGCTGAGCTGTGTGTGAGAGATACACAGCTCAGCCCATGCACCGGAGAAGACAGAGGCACGGCCCCCGGCGTGTGTTAACTCTGGACATCAACAGGCCACAGAGCGGGAGGCCCCAGCCCACGCGGTCCCGGCCCACCGGGCAAATGCCCGGTATGCCCTATGGCCAGTCCGGGCCTGCCATTAGGTCTCTCGTCTAGAGAGTTCCCTTACTAGGTTTGCACCTCTCCAGAAAGATTTTAGATGGTCGATACCCCAAAATTTCAGTCCAGAAGGATCCTGATTGTGGTGTATTTTAAAGTGTAGTGATACGTTATGGTCTTTAAATCCTATTTTAATGTTAGCAATATGTTCTGAAATCCGTATTTTTAACAATCTTTATGTGTAAATTAACCCACAGGGGCACTGAAGAGCATACACCACATAGGCCGTATTACAGGAAATGAAAAAGAAAAAAGGCAGGACTTGTTATGAAGCACGCAGTCAATAGTGAGGGTTCAAGAATATATTTATTATAAAACATGATGAAAAATTAGATACAAATAGGTACATGGGTCGCAAAAATTCATCTATATTACATGTACATGTTACATATATTACATGTATTTATATTATATCGGTATTACACATTGCATATACAAAGGCTCATAGTTCATCTATATTACATATATCAATATTGTATCAGTATTACACATTGCATGTACAGAGGCTCTACGCGTTTCATGGGGTATTTATAGCCACTCTTCAGGAGAAACAATGTGTGTTATCTGAAATGAAGCATAATAAGTTTCAGGTCAATGCTTTTAAAAAAAATAAAAATATAAAAAATATATAACTGGGAATTTACCATGGTTATAAAATTACTCACAGCAGTGAGAGTGCAATAGTGATAGCTGGAGGCTCCCCAAGGGGCATCTTTTCCGGGAGCTGTGCTGGCACCCGGGGCCACATAACAAAACCCAGGGCGGACAGAACTACAAGGGGTGGTGGTCCCTAGGAATGGTTATGTATGTGATTGAAGACGTCTAAGGCCGCGTATACACGGGCGGATTGTCTGCCCAACTTAGTCCGTTGAACCGTGTTTCAGCGGACAATCCGCTCGTGTGTGGGCTTCAGCGGACTTTTTCAGCGGACAGTCTGACGGACTTTGTCTTTCGGAATTTCCGTAATTTTGTCCGCTGAAACTTGGTTTTGTCCGTCCAAACTTGGTTTCAGCGGACAGTTCGCTCGTGTGTAGGCAAGTTGGACGGACTAAGTATGGCGCATGCTCAAAAAGGATTTACACGGCCGAAGGTTGCATTGCTGTGTATTGGACGTCGTTTTTCTAGTCCCGTCGTACGTGCTGTACACGTCATCGCGCAAGTTTTCAGCGGACTGTCTGTTCATCGTGTGTGGTCAAGTCCGTTCATTCAAAAGTTGGACGGACTGTCTGTCGGATTGTCTGACGAACTTAGTTGGCCAGACAATCCGCCCGTGTGTACGCGGCCTTAAGGGTTTCTAGAAAAAATGTGCGGGTGAATAAAGTGACATGTGAAAAAAAAAAATAATAGTATAAAAGTGTACACAATATAACAGTAGGGTATTGTACCTGTGTCAGTGATGGTATCAGTGAAAAACAAAACCATTGAATCAAATGTGGTGTGTAATAACCAAATCCAAAATTTAAAAAATATTGGTACAGTTCAGGAGGGGGCGCTCTCTTGTACCCCTTCTTTTGCTGCAGCCTGCCAGGTTGCGTGCTCGGATAAGGGTCTGGTATGGATTTTTGGGGGGACCCCACGCTATATTTTTTTAAAATTTTGGTGTGTTCCCCTCAATATCCATACCAGACCTGAAGGGCCTGGTATGGAATTTAGGGGGACCTCCACGCATTTTTTTTTTTTAATTTTGGTTCAGGGTTCCCCTGTGGGGAAATCTCCATGTCGTTTTTATCAATGAACTTTTATGTGTATTGCAGACCGACAATTCATTGTAGCCCCGAGTAGTTTTAAATTACTTTTTTTCCTTTAGAAATGTAATTTTGCTGTCAGACTGTTCTAAACACGGGAAACATGTGCCCCTTTACAGGCATACTATAGACACCCCCCAGGTACGAAATTTAAAGGAATATTACACTTTTATTCTTTCACTTTAAGCATTATTAAAATCCCTGCTCCTGAAAAAACTGCCATTTTGAAAACTTTTTTTTGCATTGATACATGTCCCCTGGGGCAGGACCCAGGTCCCCAAACACATTTTATGACAATACCATGCATATAAGCCTTTAAAATTAGCACTTTTAAAGGGTGTTCTGCGGATTTCGAATTTGCCGCGAACACCCAAAATTATTCGCTGTTTGGCGAACTGGAAAACAGCCAATGTTCAAGTCGAACATGAGTTCGACTCGAACATAAAGCTCATCCCTGTCTGTGAGTGACGTCAGTCTGCACTCAGTTGAAAATGGGTCACAGGAGTGCAACACAACCCTCCAGGACCAGGCTGGCTCTTCCTCAGCCCAGGCTTTAGATCCAGGCTTTCTCCCTGAAGCTGTCATGTCCCTCAGGTACCCTCTTTCCTAGTTCAGAGGGCCTCCACAATCCCCCTCTCATTGTCCAGGGCCTTCAGACACCTGCTGCCCTAGTCCAGGATCTGCAGACACCCCCTCTCCTAATCTGGGACCTACTAATCTGGATGGGGGGTGGAAGGGAGACACTCTGGATTCTCTCCCAGTATTTGCCTTGTACCCCCCTATCCAGGGGCTTTTGCTACACCAACCACCATTTCTTAGTAAAGGGCCTCCTCTGCTGCACCCCCCCCCCCCCCCCACAGTCCGGGGCCTCCTCTGCACTCCCCTCCTAGTCCAAGGCCTCCTATACAGTCCCCCTAAGTTTAGAGCCTCCTCTGCACCCTGCCCTCCAAATCCAGGTTCTTTGCCACACCAACCCCACTCAAGTCCAAGGCCTCCTCTACTCCCCCAAGTCCAAGGCCTCTGTGTACTCCCCTATTAGTCCAGAGCCTCCTCTGCATCCCCTAGTCCAAAGTCTCATCTACCCTTCTCTGCTAGTCCAGGGCCTCTGGTGTGCTCCCTTCCTAGTCCAGGGGCTCCTCTGCAGTTCCCTTCTAGTCCAGGGCCTCCTCTGAACTTCTCTCCTAGTCCAGGGCCTCCCCTGCATCACCCAGTCCAGGGCCTCCTCTGCATTCCCCCTCGTAATCCAGGTTCTTTGCCACACCAACCCTTTTCTAGTCCAGGGCCTCCTTTGCAACCCCCCACTTCAGTGCCTTTCTCTGCACCCCCCCCCCCCCAGGCCAGGGCTTCTTTTGCACCACCCCCCCAGCCCAGGGTCTCCTTTGCCCAGGGTCTTTTCCGCACCTACCATCAGTCCAGGGCCTCAACTGCAACCCCCAGTCCAGGGCCTCCTCTTTGAACCCCCCCAGTCTAGGTCCTCCTCCGCACCCCCCTCCCAGTCCAGGGCCTCCTCTGCACCCCCCCAGTCCAGAGCCTTCTTTGCACCTACCCAGCCCAGGACCTTCTCACACCCCCATTCAACTCAAACCTTTGCCATACCAAACCCAACTTCCTAGTCCAGGGCCTTCTGCACACAAACCCCTTTCCTTGTCCTAATGCCTTACAGTTCCAAGAAAGCTCTCCTATATGATTGTACTACAGATGGGATGCCTAACTCAGAAAAGACATGGGCTGTTTGGGCACTGGACAGGACTAGGAGGGAGACCCCACAGCACTCAGCCAGGGATGCCGCTCATACCGGGTGCCTCTGCTCTAGGGTGTCACTGCCGCCGGCTCAAGTGTAATGGACAGGCAGTGCACACTGCATAATTTGTAGCAATAGCTGAAAAGTCACTCTGGAATACCTTTCTGTAGTGTGGGCGGGCAGGAGGAGCAGAGTGATTCAGTGCTAGTGAGTCTGTGCGGTCTCACTACTATTTGATTCTCCGGTATTTGGCAAACTATGCAGCAAGCACTGCCTGTCCATTACACTTGATCAGGCAGCAGTGACACCCTTAGAGCAGTAGTTCCCAGTGGGGGTGGGGGTGGAACCCCTGGTGGTGCCTCCCTAGATGCGTTACCCTGGGCATGAGCCCCCCTAGTTCCGAACCTATCCTGCATAATAATAATAATAACTTCAACACTGAAAAAAACTCTCATAATAGCAATTCCTGTAACATATCTACCTTACAGAGCTGGAAAAGGGAGGAAGAAATTGGGACTTTATATGAATCATGCAGCCAAGGAGATAACATGGCAGAGTGTGTCTGGTAGGTAGTATATGATTAGTAAGAATTGCATATGTCACATAATAGCACAATGTATAAATAGAAGATAGAGTACATATAATTTATTCCATACAAATAACATGATAATAGCATAGCAAGGTAACATGTAAGTTCATTGTCAGAAACCATGAAACAGACTGAGACAGAAGTACAATCAAATCACACTTGTTTATTAATAAAAATAAAAGGTAAATAGAAAAAAGCGTAGTCAAGCATAGCCAGAGTCCAGTAGCCAGATCGGGTAGTCAGCCAGTCCAAAGTTCATTAACCAGATTGGGTAATCAGCCAGGCCAGAAGTCAGGGATCCAAGGAGAGCAACTGCAAGCAGGATAAGAAGCTAGGAGGGATGTCAGCAAGCCAGTCTTGAAACAAGCAGCAGGAGATGGTTCCTTGTGATGTGACCAACGTGAAGACAAAGGAAAAAGTGAGCTGGAAGGCTTTAAATAGGCAGGTCAGACGAGCATCATCGGGAACAGCTGGTAACTGTGGAAAGAGAAGAGAGCTGGCAATTAGCCGACAGCTGAGCGGCCAGGAGGAGGAAGGGCTAAGCCAGCCCTGACAGTACCCCCCGATGACTCCTCTCCCTCGGAGGGCCACCGGGCTTGAGGGGAAACCGTTTATGGAACTCGCGGAGGAGGACAGGGGCATGTACGTCAGAGGGTGAAACCCAGAAGCGTTCCTCCGGACCATACCCCTTCCAATGCACCAGGTACTGTATGCGTCCACGGAACCTATGGGAGTCAACAATGGATTGTACCTCATACTCCTCATGGTTCTCAACCTGAATAGGGTGAGGACGTGGCACAGAGGTGGTAAATCGGTTACAGACCAACGGTTTCAATAAGGAGACATGAAACACATTTGAGATGCGCATACTAGGAGGAAGGTCCAACGCGTAAGCTACTGGGTTAATCCTGCGAAGGATACGGAAAGGCCCAATAAACCGAGGTGCAAATTTCAGTGAGGGAACCTGAAGCCGGAGATTGCGAGATGACAGCCAGACCCTGTCCCCAACCTGGTAGGAAGGTGCTGGCAGGCGTCTGCGGTCAGCATGGAGTCTGTACCTATCATTAGCATGACGCAAAGCCTCCTGGACTTGTACCCAAGTAGGACGAAGACCATGGAGATGCTCCTCTAATGCAGGAATACTATGCGGAACAAATGAGTCAGGCAACATGGAAGGTTGGAAACCATAATTCGCCATAAATGGAGACAATCGGGAGGCAGAATTCAAGGCACTGTTGTGAGCAAACTCTGCCCAAGGTAATAGGTCAGACCAGTTGTTATGATGGTCAGAAATATAGCAATGTAGGAATTGCTCCAAGGACTGATTGGCTCGTTCTGCAGCCACATTAGACTGCGGGTGATAAGCAGAAGAGAACGCAAGCTGGATTCCCAACTGTGCACAAAAGGCTCGCCAGAACCGGGAGACAAACTGACTGCCCCTATCCGAGACAATCACCTTGGGTAGCCCATGTAAGCGAAAGATCTCCCGAGTAAAAATGGAAGCCAGTTCCTTAGAGGTGGGCAACTTCTTAAGTGGAATACAATGATACATCTTTGAGAACCGGTCAACCACCATAAGGATAACAGTGTTGCCTTGGGAGTTGGGCAATTCCACAATGAAATCCATAGACAGGTGAGTCCAGGGCCTCTCTCCATTGGGTATGGGTTGTAGGAGGCCCACTGGAAGGTGTCGTGGAGTCTTACTCTGAGCACACACGGGACAGGCAGCTACGAAGGCAGTAACATCAGCCCGTAGACTAGGCCACCAGAATTGTTGGGAGATGGCCCAAATGAGTTGATTCTTCCCAGGATGGCCAGCTGCTTTGGGAGAATGGTAAGTCTGGAGCACTGCAGAACAGAGACTCTCTGGGACACCTGCAAAGCAAAAGGCATAATGAGCTAGTATGCACCGCATACTAGCTCATTATGAAATACTTACCTTAGAACGAGGCCCCGACATCTGGCACGATCCACGCCGAGGGAGCTGACATGCTCCCTCGGCGTTTCTTCCGGGTATCGCGGCTCCGGCGCTGTGAGTGGCCGGAGCCGCGATATCGTCACTCCCGTGCATTTGGGTGGGAGATTTTTTTCTGGCCGACGGCCACTGCCGGATTTTCAGGCTGAGAATACCCTCGTGCGCATGTGCCGCTGCAGTCAGCGGCGCATACCGAGGGGAATATCTCCTAAACCGTACAGGTTTAGGAGATATTTTTTTTACCTACAGGTAAGCCTTATTATAGGCTTTCCTGTAGGTAAAAGTTACAAAAAAGAGTATACAACCACTTTAATGCGCATGAGATTGTATGCCCCTCTCAGGTCAAGCTTTGTGAAAACCGTTGCTCCCTTGAGGCAGTCAAATAACTCTGTAATCAATGGAATCAGATAGGCATTCTTAATCGTGACACGATTGAGACCCCTATAATCTATACCAGGTCTCAGTTCACCGCTCTTCTTTTTCACAAAGAAGAAACCAGCACCAGCAGGAGACGAGGACTTGCGGATGAAACCTCGAGAAAGTGCGTCAGCAACATACTCCTCCATGGCCTTATCCTCCAAGAATGACAAAGGGTAAACCCGGCCACGAGGAGGTATGGCACCAGGTTGAAGGTCAATTGCGCAATCATAAGGCCGGTGTGGAGGCAAACTACTGGCTTGACCTTTATCAAAGACATCACCAAAATCACAGTACTCCTCCGGCAGGGAGGGGAGTGAAGCGGTGCAAAGGACCTTGGATACCTTCAGGAAGCATGTCTCACTGCATTGTGGTGACCAGGAGAGAACCTCAGCACGGAGCTAATCAAAAGAGGGGTTGTGCCTCTGTAACCAAGGATAACCAATAACCAGCGGAAATATGGGTGAAGAAATAACTTGGAACTGGATTATCTCATGGTGAAGAGCCCCTATGGCCATGGACAACGGAACTGTCTCATGAGTCACATGGGCAGGCTGTAAAGGTCTCCCGTCTAGAGCCTCAATGGCAAGTGGAGTGTCACGCAGCTGCAGCGGAATCAAATTCTACGAAACAAATGCAGCATTAATGAACAGGCCTGAAGCCCCAGAGTCGATTAGAGCCTGTATCTCGATGGACGACTCAGCCCAAGAAAGGGGGGCCAAAACCAGGGGCTTATCTTTCTGGATAACTGGCGACGAAACAACTCCACCTAAGGTCTGTCCATGACAGGACCTCAAGGTTCGGGCGTTCCCTGGAAGGGTAGGACAAGACTTCAAAAAGTGACCTGCCTGGCCACAATAAAGGCACAATCTCTCCCTCCTCCTAAAGGTTCTCTAATCCGCAGAGAGACGCGTGAAGCCCAGGTGCATGGGTTCATCTTCACTGACCAACTCGGTACCAGGAGGCATAGGAGGTGAGGGAGTCATGGGTGGGACTACAAAGCTCGGAGGCAAACATAGAGGAGGCTTCCGCAAGCGCTCCTTAAGAGAAAGTCTTTCTCTGAGTCTGGAGTCAATGAGGATGGCAAACGAGATCAAGCTCTCCAGCTTAGTGGGTATATCTAGGGCTGCTATCTCATCCTTGATGGAATCCAAGAGACCATGAGAAAAAGCAGCCACGCGGGCCTCATTGTTCCTAGCAACCTCTGCTGCCAGAGTACGGAATTCAATGGCGTAGTCGGCAACAGTTCTCGTACTCCGTTTGATGGACATAAGGCACTTGGCAGCAGAAGTAGAGCGTCCGGGAACATCAAAAACCCTTTTAAAGGAGGCCACAAACTGAGGGTAACTCAAGACAACAGGTTTTTGCGTCTCCCATAGAGGGTTAGCCCAGGCCAAGGCTCTCTCAGAAAGCAAAGATATAACGAAACCTACTTTGCTTCTGTCCGTGGGAAACGCCTGGGGCAGCATTTCGAAGTATATCTCAACCTGATTGAGAAACCCTCTGCATTGAACTGGATCGCCCCCAAATCGCTGGGGAAGCGGAGCAGAACCAGACATACCTCTTATAGAGGTAATAGGCAAAACGGGTGCCTGCACAGAGACTGGCGCAGCAGCAGGGACGGCCTGCGACTCAGGTTGTACCGGAGCAGCCACCGTGGGGGATAGCAGGTGGGCCGTGCGATTCTGGAGCGTTTGTAACGCCAAGGCAAACTGATGCATGCAGTGATCTTGCTCATGCGATCGGGAAAAAATATTACCAACAAGTGGATTGACTGTATCTTCTGAATTCATGGCCTTCGCGTACTGTCAGAAACCATGAAACATACTGAGACAGAAGTACAATCATATCACACTTGTTTATTAATAAAAATAAAAGGTAAATAGAAAAAAGCGTAGTCAAGCATAGCCAGAGTCCAGTAGCCAGATCGGGTAGTCAGCCAGTCCAAAGTTCATTAACCAGATTGGGTAATCAGCCAGGCCAGAAGTCAGGGATCCAAGGAGAGCAACTGCAAGCAGGAGGGATGTCAGCAAGCCAGTCTTGAAACAAACAGCAGGAGATGGTTCCTTGTGATGTGACCAACGTGAAGGCAAAGGAAAAAGTGAGCTGGAAGGCTTTAAATAGGCAGGTCAGACGAGCGTCATCGGGAACAGCTGGTAACTGTGGAAAGAGAAAAGAGCTGGCAATTAGCCGACAGCTGAGCGGCCAGCCCAGAGGAGGAAGGGCTAAGCCAGCCCTGAAATTCATATCGTAAACAAAGGTAAAAACCAAACTCATTGACGTGTGTCTCCATGATAAAGAAATAATAAAATCTAGATTAAATTGGTACTCTCCAGTAAACCTAGCATATGTAGTAATGATGAGATAACAGTCTTGAAATGTATTAAAAAAAGGGGTATCTGATCTGATCTTTCATGACCAATGCCACTCATTAGGAGCAGAGAAAGGCAGGAGTCTAAAAATAATAATATAGAAAATTACTATAGTGTGTGAGTAGTTGTAACTGGTCCATCTAAACAAGGGAGATGGAGATGGTAAAATTGTATATATATATATATATATATATATATATATATATATATACATATGTGTGTGTAGCGCTGGCTCCTGACAAGCAGGCGCTATGGTTTTTTCAAAGTTAATTTTCCTGAAACCACAGTTGGGTTTTGAGGCTAATTTTCTATATTTATGGTTTCAGTACCAGTCTAGCTGGGTGGCACTGGGTTCTCCTTGACCGCAGGTGTCACTGGCGCCGCCGGCAAGAGTAAGAACACAGTCTAGCTGGGTGTATTGAATGCCACTGTTCTTTCGGAGCCAGTCCAGTGGGAGTGTTCTCCTGCTGTGCATTCTGGGAGGTGGTATTTAAGGTATGGACATCACGTGCTTCAGGGTACTGTTCCAGAGATTATTTTCTGTCTGTTTGGTTCTGGTCCTCCTGACCAGCCCCATGGCCCTCCTGGCCTGGGGGTGGAACCATGCATCCCGAGTCTCGGGGCCTATTGTAACTGCAGGGACAGGCCTGAATGGATTTCGGGGGCCTATTGATCCAAAGGTGGTCCGGTGCCGTCTCATCTAAGGGAGAGGCCCATCAACTGGAGAAACCCCAGGGGAGGACTCTTCAGGAGAAGGCCGTGCGCAAGGCTGGCTTCTCTGAAGGAGCCTGTAGGCTTAGTTGAAGGACACTACATGGATCTACACTCATACAGTATCGTCGGATTGTCTGAGAGATACTGGTACCGTATGATAGCTCTTTAAATTTGTCTATGTCCCTCAGTAATGCTCATGTCTGTGGAAGAGACTTACTCAAATATCCAACACTCAAGTCGGTGGCAGAGACTTTGCTTAACACCTTACCAGCTGCTAGGCCTAGTGACAGGAGGTCTATCCAGAGGCTGTAAAATCCACTTGTTAATTGGTTGCTATTCTCTGGATTTTTCCTATAAGAGACTTTCCATTTTTGCAATCTAAAGTACCTGAACTTAATCCTAACCCTCTACCTTTTATCTAAAGACTCTGTTTCTGTTTGAAATAAATAACCCAAAAGAAGATTCAGTGTCAGTTTGGCCATCTACCACGGGAACCCCTAGATGGAGAAGAGGTAGCACTGACCCCCGAAGGAGCAAGCATGGAGAGGCATCTAGAGCTGCCTCTCCATGCTTGCACCCAGATCCATGTTTTACATGTAGGTATGACTCTATATATATGTATATATGACTATATATATGTAGCCACCCCCATCAAATCATTCTCTGCAGCTATTACCTTTTTTACCACCACCCCCTCCCTTTAAAATGTAAGCTCTATGAGCCAAGCCCTCCTGTACCTTTTGTATTGAACTGTACTGTAATTGTGTTGTCCCCCCTATATATTGTAAAGCGCTGCGTAAACTGTTGGCGCTATAAAAACCGTGTATAATAATATAATAATAATATATACAATTTTACTATGCAGGATTGGCTTTATTACCCCAATTAGCTTGCTCCAGTTCATGTTTGGATGATCTCAGCAATCAGGAAACTTTCCTGTCATCCTACATACCACCTTATGAGGATTCTTCTATCCTTCCAAACCAATATATTAAATTATTGATGAGTCCTCCTTCTATGTGATCTAGAAGATCTGGAATCACAATGTCTTTATTGATAAAGTGGATGACCCAGTTTATACATTATTTATTGTTTTACGGCTTTTTTCACTCCAGGATTCCATATTTTCTTTATAGCATTCAAGGAAGTGTCCTTACTTTGAGAGATCTCTACCACCATTCCTATGTGTACATTACATCCTTGCAATTTATGTTTAACATCTTCATTATGAGTGCATTGACATACATTTTTATGCTTTATAATATATTTTTGCATTTTCTTCACCAAAAAGATCAATTTTCGGGAGTTATCTGTTTTCTTAGGCATACCTTTGTTTTTAACTTAGCCCTGTAAGATTGTTATTACACAGGAATGGTTATTATAACTAGTGATGGCCGAACGGTTCGCCCGGCGGTCGTTTCGCAGCAAATTTCGGCTGTTCGCGGTCCGCCCGTTCGGCGGACTATTGGCGCCGTTCGCCCGGTACAGGACAGCCAATTGAGACATTACAGCACATGGAGACTTGGACATTCCCCCTAACTTATAAATACACCCGATCCGGCGGCCATTTTACATTCTTTCTTCTGTCACTATAGGGAGAGGTTGCTGTGTGGAGCAGGGAGAGATTACAGTGACCCAAATCGCTAGCTATTTGGTACACAAAAGTTCTTTTCAGGACTGGTATAGGTGTTAGGTGTAGTTCAGGATAGGCAGTGCTGTGCTAGTGATTGTTGCAGCAGCCTGAGTGTCTTATGTCAGTTTAGAGAAAGGGACAGGACAGTGTGTCTGCTTTAGGGACAGTCAGTTTAGTCATCATCATTAGCTGTTACTATCAGGTCCACAAAAGTGCTATTCCAGTTATTGTTCCAGTAGCCTCTGTTTTGTCAGTTTATATAGGGACAGGCAGGAAGCAGTGTGTGAGGCAGTGAGGGTCAGTTTAATCAGTAGCTGTTACTATTAGTTCCACAAAGGTTCTTTTCAGGACTGGTATCAGTGGTATGGTAATAGGCTTGTACACGTATAATATTCTTTCTTCCAAATATAGAAAGAATATTATACTTGACTGCTGCCCTTCTGCTGCAGTCTGCTAATCATTCACAACCCACTTGTTCCACAAAGCTCCTTATAAGGACTGGTAACTTGGTCTGTCTAGGGTGCTACAGTACATAGGGTTGAGTGAGGTACAGTCTGCCATTCTATAAGGACTGGTATCGGTCCACAATACATAGGGTTGAGGTGCACTACTGCTGACCGCTGCCCTATACTGCAGCAGTCCTTCATCGGTATAGGGACTGACGTACAGTCTGCTAATCACTCACACACAACCTACTTGGTCCACAAAGGTCCTTATAAGGACTGGTAAGGTATAGGGTACTACAGTACATAGGGTTGAGTGAGGTACAGTCTGCCATTCTATAAGGACTGGTATCGGTCCACAATACATAGGGTTGAGGTGCACTACTGCTGACCACTGCCCTATACTGCAGCAGTCCTTCATCGGTATAGGGACTGACGTACAGTCTGCTAATCACTCACACACAACCTACTTGGTCCACAAAAGTCCTTATAAGGACTGGTAACTTGGTCTGTCTAGGGTTCTACAGTACATAGGGTTGAGTGAGGTACAGTCTGCTATTCTATAAGGACTGGTATCGGTCCACAATACATAGGGTTGAGGTGCACTACTGCTGACCGCTGCCCTATACTGCAGCAGTCCTTCATCGGTATAGGGACTGACGTACAGTCTGCTAATCACTCACACACAACCTACTTGGTCCACAAAGGTCCTTATAAGGACTGGTAAGGTATAGGGTACTACAGTACATAGGGTTGAGTAAGGTACAGTCTGCCATTCTATAAGGACTGGTATCGGTCCACAATACATAGGGTTGAGGTGCACTACTGCTGACCGCTGCCCTATACTGCAGCAGTCCTTCATCGGTATAGGGACTGACGTACAGTCTGCTAATCACTCACACACAACCTACTTGGTCCACAAAAGTCCTTATAAGGACTGGTAACTTGGTCTGTCTAGGGTGCTACAGTACATAGGGTTGAGTGAGGTACAGTCTGCCATTCTATAAGGACTGGTATCGGTCCACAATACATAGGGTTGAGGTGCACTACTGCTGACCGCTGCCCTATACTGCAGCAGTCCTTCATCGGTATAGGGACTGAGAGTTTTGTCACAGGGTCATTAAAAAAATGACAGGCAGAGGAAGAGGCAGGCCCTTCCGCAGGGGTGGTAGGGGTAGGGCAGGAGCAACAGGCTTGAGCCAAAGTGGGAAGTTGCAGAAGGTGTGTTCAGTTACTTTAAAGGACGCACCAGACTTGGTTGAGTGGCTCACTCAGCCTTACTCTTCTGCACCCTCCTCATCCTCTCGATCTGCACCCTCTTCTTCACTCTCTGCTATGTGCACCCCCAAAGACACTACAACCAACAACACCCCCACCACCACCACATACCTTCCGCTTGAGTCACAGGAATTATTTTCCGATCCATATCAAGACATTTCTGATGCGCAGCCACTCTTGGTATTGGATCAGGAAGAGGAGGCAGTAACAACCGCTACTCAGCAGTCTGACGACAGTACCCAGATCAGCCCAAGGAGGAGGTTGGTCCCCGGTGTTGCTGCCTACTCCGAGATCTCTACTTATAGCGGTGGGGAAGGTGATGTTGATGATGACGTGTCTAGTGATGTCATGTGGGTGCCCACAAGAGAGGAAGAGGAGGGGAGTTCAGAGGCAGATATGGACCAACAGATAGGGAGAAGCAGGAATAACTTGCTTTGCACAGGAAGGACAAAGCAGACTGCAAATGTATCAGGAGCGAGTCATTGACCATGTACGGTCACATCTGGCGCTCCCAGGACACCGGCACATGGCTCCGCAGTGTGGGCTTTTTTTAACGTGTCTGCTGCTGACAATAGCGTTGCCATCTGCAATCTTTTCAGTCAACGCATTAGTCGCGGTAAGCCCATCACTCACCTAGGGACGACCGCCTTAAGAAGGCACATGAGCAGCAATCACCGAGCCGAGTGGGAGCAACGGAACACACAAAGCCACACTGCAGGCTCTCACCGTGCAGCCTCGTCTTCTACTTCTCCTTCTCCTCTCTCCTCACAATTGTCCTCCACTCCACCTTCCATCACGCCAAGCTCACGTTTTTCTGCAAAATGGCAGGCTTCCGTGGGCCTAATGTTTGAGCGTAAAAAAAGGATGACGCCGGATAACCCTCTTGCCCAACGGTTGACGGCTGGCTTGTCAGAACTCATAGCCAGCCAACTACTGCCATATAAACTGGTGGACTCGGAGGCCTTTCGCAAATTTGTAGCCATTGGAACACCACAATGGAAGATCCCAGGAAGGAAGTATTTCTCAGAGAAGGGCATCCCAGAGCTATATGGCCATGTTCAGCGGCAAGTGAATGTATCTCTGGCACACAGTGTCGGTGCCAAGATATATCTGACCACAGACACGTGGTCTAGCAAACACGGGCAAGGAAGGTATATCACTTTTACTGCCCACTGGGTGAACCTTCTGACGGCCGTCAAGCATGTAACCCGTGGCACCCGTGTAGATTTGGTTTTACCGCCACGGATTGCATGCAGGCCTGACTCTTCTTCTCCTCCTCCTCCTACTCCATCCTCCTCCCTCTCCTCCTCAGCTGACTCCTCCTTTTCCGCTGCTAGCGTCTCTTCCGCTGCGCCGCCCAAGCTCCCCAGAACCTATTCGACATGCCAGGTGAGACGTTGCCATGCCGTGATGCGTCTGTTGTACCTGGAAGCCAAGAGCCACACTGGCCCGGGACTCTTTTCAGCTTTGCGTTCACAGGCAGATCAGTGGCTAACACCGCTCAATTTGACAGTTGGTAAAGTGGTGTGTGACAACGGTGCCAATCTGCTTAGCGTATTGAAACAGGGCAAAATCACGCACGTGCCATGCATGGCACACGTCTTAAACTTGGTCGTGCAGCGATTCGTTGTCAAATACCCTGGGGTCCAGGACATCTTGCGGCATGCAAGAAAAAATCTCGGCCCATTTCAGAAGATCTTACACGGCCATGGCTCGCCTTTCTGACATTCAGCGGCGACACAATCTGCCGGTCAGACGTCTTATTTGCGATTGCCCGACGCGATGGAACTCAACCTTCTATGTGCTTGATAGGCTGCTCCAGCAGAAACGTGCAGTTAAAGTCTACCTGTATGAACTCTGCGGCAGAACAGGTTCTGGGGAGCTGGGTTTTTTTTCACCGCGCCAGTGGCTGCTCATGCGCGACGCATGCAGACTTCTGCGCCCATTTGAGGAGATCACCAAACTGGTCAGTCGCAGCCATGGCGCCATCAGTGACATGGTACCTTATGCCTTCTTTATGGAGCGTGCATTGCGTTGTGTCATTGATCAAACTGTGGAGGAGCAGGAGCTGGAGGATGAGGAAGTCGCAATACTGGATGAATTCCCAGGGGGGGCTACTCTATCTGAGACAAGTGAACAACAGGAGTCTGAAGAGGAGTCAGAGGAGGATGGTGCCGGGGCGGATGAGGAGGAGCAAGAAGAGCATGCTTTAAATCTTTCTGGGATCCCTGTTGTGCGTGGATGGGGAGAGGAGAATGAAGAGGACGACATTATCCTGGATGATGAGCAGGAGCCAGGCCACCACACCGCTTCCACTTTAGTGCAAATGGGGTCCTTCATGCTCCAGTGTTTTAATAGGGACCCCCGTATAAAAAGCATAAGGGTCAAGGACCAGTACTGGGTGGCAATGTACTTAGACCCCCGGTACAAACACAAAATGGGGGAAATGCTACCGCCGTCACAGAGGGCTGTCAGAATGCAGCACTTCCAGGCCTTGCTTCGAGAAATGCTGCATTCTGCTTTTGCGTGCGCTGGCAGAGGAGCAATTCCCACTCCCAGAGAAGGAGTTGCGGGTACCAATCCAACAGTGCCTGCAAGAAGAGGCCGGTTTGAAGATGTGTTGGTGACTTCGGATATGAGGTCATTCTTTCAGCCGACCCATCGACAGGTGTCATCCGGATCCAGCATCAGGGAACGCCTAGACCGTCAGGTGTCCGACTACATCGGGTTAACGGCCGAAGTGGACGCTCTGAGGAGTGATGAACCCCTGGACTACTGGGTGGGCAGGCTTGACATCTGGCCAGAGCTTGCCCAATTTGCAATGGAACTGTTGGCTTGCCCCTCATCCAGTGTCCTGTTCGAAAGGACGTTCAGCGCAGCAGGGGGGATCGTGACTGATAAGTGTACTCGCCTAGCTCACGACAGTGTTAACTACCTCACATTTCTAAAAATGAATGAGGCATGGATCTCGGAGGAATTCAACACATGTGACCAGTAGACCATGTATATGTCTATAAACAATGTTTTTAATCGAGCACAGAGACCTTCTTTCTTCATTTGGCTCACTTCCTTGTCCAAAAAAAGCACACCGTACTATATGCCCGTACCCTCCTCTTTGAAGAGGTTGAGCGGTGTCATATTTCTACGGGGGCTGCTTATTATGAGGGGCTCCCACCATCCCTGTGCTGACATCCTCCTGGGGCTGTACCTCTGCTGTGCATATCATGAGGGGCTCCCACCATCCCTGTGCTGTGCTGACTTCCTCCTGGGGCTGTACCTCTGCTGTGCGTATTTTGAGGTGCTCCCACCATCCCTGTGCTGTGCTGACTTACTCCTGGGGCTGCTTATTATGAGGGGCTCCCACCATCCCTGTGCTATGCTGACATCCTCCTGGGGCTGCTTATTATGAGGGGCTCCCACCATCCCTGTGCTATGCTGACATCCTCCTGGGGCTGCTTATTATGAGGGGCTCCCACCATCCCTGTGCTTTGCTCATTATGAGGGGATCCCACCATCCCTGTGCTATGCTCATTATGAGGGGCTCCCACCATCCCTGTGCTATGCTGACTTCCTCCTGGGGCTGCTTACGGTGCAGGTGTCAGTGCTCTCTATCACGGTGCTGCTGTCAGTGCTGTATATCACGGTGCTGGTGTGAGTGCTTTGTCACAGTGCTGATGTCAGTGCTCTCTATCACGGTGCAGCTGTCAGTGCTGTATATCATGGTGCTGGTGTGAGTGCTTTATGTCACGCTGTTGATGTCAGTGCTCTCTATCACGGTGCTGCTGTCAGTGCTGTATATCACGGTGCTGGTGTGAGTGCTTTATGTCACGCTGCTGATGTCAGTGCTCTCTATCACGATACTGTTGTCAGATGACTCTATCACGGTGCAGGTGTCATTGCTGTATGTCACGCTGCTGATGTCAGTGCTGTCTATCACGGTGCTGCTGGCAGATGACTCTATCACGGTGCAGGTGTCCTTGCTGTATGTCACGCTGCTGGTGATCATCTCCTGCACCCTCTTCTTTGCCTACCCTGGTCCCTGACCTTCCCTCTCCTCCATTGCCTTCATGCACTCCACAGTCCTGAATTGTCACAACAATTTCCCATATAAAAAAAGAATGCTTGTAGTTGTCGATCCCAGATTCACCTCATACATGTGGTATGTCATTGGCCATGTGGTGGGACTATGTTTGCACAGCTATTAATTATTTTGTGGCTGCAAATTTGACCTGTAGGTTTGCAAAGTTCGCCTCCCATTGAAGTCAATGGGGCCCGCCGCGAACGTTCCGGTTCGCGAACTATCGGCCGTGTTGGCGTTCGCGAAACGTCCCGTCGGAAGTTCGTCCATCACCGATTATAACATGTTTCTAAGGGCTGCAGTTCCTCTGAATGCCACAAGATGGTGATCTCACTTTTACCCAGGCAGGAAGTCTCTATGGAATACAGACAGGAAGTGAGGTCAGGAACAGACAGGAAGTGATCTGATATAAAGCAAAGTAGTTCCATGTGACATGATGTAGTCGGAAGACGTTGCTGGAAGTGGCAGCAGAGGAGGTGATAAGATCTTATTTTCTATTTACACCCAGTAACCCCCCGTCATGTCCGTCCTCTTCCTCCATAGTCACTGTGATGTCTTTTATCTCCGGCAGATGATGATACACACATATATAGTGTGGAAACTTAGATTAACCCCTTCCGGGTCAGAAAATGTCCCCACTTACAGGGCCGGAATATTTTTTTCATTTTGGAGACACATTCTAGTAATATGGTCCTCTAAACACACATCACTGACAGTAAATAGACACGACAATGACCATCCTGATCATACATGGCCTACAAAGGGCAATTACTACACTACACAGGCAGCCAATGGGATATCATTACAATATGCAGCCAACACAATGATGGAGTGCAGGGGTCAGGAGTATGGAGCATAGAGCCCCTTACATTGCTGGTCAGGAGGAATACGTTCCATCAACCTGCCATGAAGAATATGTTCCATCATTGGTGTCAGAGGAAGGAAAATACTGAGGGTTCTGAGGGAAGTAGAGGAGCTGAGGGTGTAGTGGGACTAAGGGACTCTGGGAGCTTCTGGGGTTTACTGCATCTGAAGGGCTTTGGGACCCCCTGAGGAGGAAGTCTAGCTGAAGGACTTTGGGGATCTCTTAGGAAGTAATCAGGCTGAACAACTCTGAGAGGTTAGTGGGGCTGAAGGACTGTGGGGGCCTCTGAAGAGGTATTCAGGCTGCAAAGGTTTCAGGAAAGAGGGGGCTTTAAGGCTCAGAGAGACTCTTGGTCTTTGATGGTCCTCTCATGTCACCTGCACTTACTTTTATGAACTCCTCAAAGAACTCCTGCGAGCAAGTGAAGGAAGCTCACTATCTCACTGGTCAAGAAATATGTTGCAGGACACAACGTAGAACAAAGAAGGACACTTTGAGGAGGTCGGTTTGCACAGCATCTGGTTGGCCAGTCCAATACCTTCCCACGACATAGGGTCTGGCAGTGCCCAGTGCTGGAATTCAGAGCCCCAGGAACCCACTGGCACTCTGCAATGTCCTGGATACTACAGAATACTAACCAAGAGAACAAACCCCTCCTGCTGCTGTCCTCCTACTACCCACACTGGGCTGCCGTTGGAGGAAAGAGAATAGATTCCTTCCCCACGGCTCTTTACTCTACCAGCAGCATCCTCCTGCTACCCGGTGCAATCCCTTCTCTTACCGCAGAGTGACAGCAGGGTTGCCACCTGTCCGGGATTCACCCAGACAGTTTGGGTTTGGAATTATTTGTCTGAGTTTCAGACTGCCTGAAACCCGGACACATTAGTCAGACTGGACTATTGCTTCCCAGCAAGGTTGCTGGCTGCAGTTGTCTAAGCTGAGAGTGTCTGTTACATTATTTCGTGCTTCCCAAAGCCAGCGCTAACAACCCCCCTCCCCCAAACACACACACAGATGGGAGAGGGCTTGACCTGCACCTCTTCCTCCCGGCCCTACCCCTCTGTCTGCCCACACTCCTTAGAAAAGGAAAGTGCGAGCTGGAAATTTGAAGTCCAGCAACCTCAGATACATCTGGATGAGAGGTGCTGACTGCCAGGGGTGAGGGAGCTCACCATCCATCCCTGTCCGTGACTGAAGTCTACCCCTTCTATCTCCTGCCTCTGAGTGGGTACACTAAGGTAAATCAGGGTTCTTAGAGCACCCCTTACATCAGAGTTCCCCTTTACACCTGAGGCCACAGTGTTCCCCCTTCAATCAGAGTCCTCCTTATACATCAGAGTTCTCAGTGTTCCCCCTTAATTCAGGGTTCTCAGAGCACCCCTTATATCAGAGTCCTTAGAGATCTCCCTCGCATCAGAGTATGCAGAGTCCCCCATTAGAGTGAAAGGGAACTCTGTGAGTTCAGATGTAAAAGGGGAACTCTGTGGCCTCTGATGTAAAGGGGGGACTCTTGTTATTAACTTCATATGATTAGAAATGTTATTTTTGTAAGGTGTTCGTCTTCTAGATTCCCCTGGATAGCCTAGGCTGGAGTGGCTTAATGGAGGTCCCATACGCCGGCGGTTAATCAATACACATACACTCCATTTGTACGTGGTGAAGATTACAGGGTTTAATGGAAAGTGGACCTTCTTTTAAATGGTATTTCACAAAGCCCTGCCCTGTGAGGGGCCAATCGGGTGATTTACACATACATCGTCAATTTCTTAACTCATGACATTAGTTCTTTCCTGAAATGTAAGTCAAAGGTTAATACAATCTCCTGACAGTTATTTTGCCCTTTCAGCATCTACTGACTGACCATATTCTTGCGTAACCAGTCCTTATCTTAGCTTTGTGCCTTTCAATAATGTTCAGAGAAGAAAACACAGGCAGATATTTTCCTGAGATATCAATATCTTACATAGACCCTCTGGAGAAACATACAGCTATCTGTCATTTAGTCACGTTATCTATATAGTTTGTCACGTAAGCCAGTATGCTTGTGTCTTAATTCTGAACCTATTGAAATGCAAGCCTAAGCATATTGGTACTCGACTTAGTATATCTTTTGGTAATTTCAATAAGTATTCCCTTATAATCCTCCCTTTGATCATTCTGTGATTTACATAATGATCATTCCTTTTCTAATTTAATAGCACAGGCTTCATACTCCGAACCCTTGTGCTCTTGGTTTTTATACCATACCGTTGGATCCTTAACAATGGAAGTGAGTTTCAGATCCTTCGGAGCGGCCGTGTTTCCCTTTTTACATAAACATTTGATTATCTTATAACAGGCATATAAAAATAGAATGAAGAGAAACACAGTGACAATTGTCATGGCAGCATTTCGGAGCCAAGATATTAATCCCCCAAAACTAAAACTGCTCGAGAATGGATCCCAGTTTTTTCCTATGTTCCGTGCCTCTTTCTGTAGTTTATTTACCTCTTCCCTGTGTTGGGCAATAACGTCATAGTAGTCTGGGACTTCGATGCTGGTATTATGAATCCAGGTACAGCACTCATAATCCTCAGTAGTCTCACAGAGGCCAGTAAGGGCTGCACTCATACTTTCTATAGCTAACTCATGTAGTTCTAGTTGTTTCCTAATTGCCCTAGTTTCTAGATTTAGTTTGGTTATGTCATCAGAATTTTCCTCCAGAATCTCATCAATTATGCCAGTGTAATTATTTAATCTTTTCATTAGGTCAATTCCCTATCCTGTTCAGGAAGGGAACCATGCCCAGGCCATATCTTTTTCTAAAAACAATTCTCGTTTATTACGGTGTCTAAGGGGATATCTAGGATGCATGCTAGCTTCAAGGAGGTGACTTCCCTTGTTATCCCCTAATACCCCCATGATAGGAACCAGGGCTGCAAGGTAACACCACCCCTGGGGTTTGGTTGGGATCCAGGGGTGACAGAGTTTGCCGCAGCATATATATATGGTATTTCCTAGAGCTAGGGGCCGTTTATGGAACACGTTCCTAAGAGTATCAGAAAGGCCAGAGAGTATCAGAATTGACATTAATTGGTGTATTGTAGACTTAGTACTGGAGCTAAGGAAGTCTAAAAAGGTGGCATTTAGGGTGGGATCTGAAGTATGGAAGAAAGAAGGATTGTTAAGCGATGTCATTGAAATGTTAAGTTTTGTTTGTTTGCAAACCTCGGCTCCATCTGTGGTGTTTCCCAGTCGGAAACACCAGTCTGGGAAGTGGCTTCTACCTATAATTTGGAAAGTGAGGGTTTTATTTGGAAGGGTCCTAGTAACATTCGTTAGGACAATAGGGGGTGTTCCATTAAGGAGGGGGGTAAAATTCAAGGGGACTGCCATGAGAGGGATTCTAGCTGTACTGGGATGTAGCTTGCTGCAAATCCAGCATTTCTCAAAACCGGATTTTTGAGCATAGCTATATTTGAATTTTAGTAATAACATCTTGTCAGTCAGTCCCTTAGGTGACTCATTAACGGGTATAATACTTCTAATATGTCTTTGGCCGGGGGTATTATTCATCTTAGGTGGTCCACATATCCCTTTTAATAGACCTAAGTCTTCTGGATGATATATACAGTTGGCTATAAACCATGTGGGCAGGAATACAAGTAGTACCAGATTACCCCAGAGGCATACAGCCTTCCCTGACACTGAAGGTAAAAACATTTCTACAAGTTCTTATGCTTGTCCTTCTTCTTCGCTATCGTGTAGGGTTTCAAGGGTTAATTGTCCAATGCCTTCCTGAATCTCTTGCAGTTCCGGTAGCTGTTCGGGTGGGTCGGGTTCTTCTTCAATAGGTGGGGGGTCGGGGGTTGTGGGAAGCGGTGGGCACTTTTTCAGCCTGCTGGCGTGGATCCAGGTGTTTTCTTGGTCAGTCAGGACCGCAGTTCTGGACACCTTTTCAACCTTCCAAGGTCCAGAGTAGATTGGTCCGATCCTCTTTTTGTGGGCCAGTTGCTTGACTAGCACTTGATCTCCTGGGATGAAGGGGTGCGTTGGCTCTG
The DNA here is from genome assembly GCF_037356315.1 of Lithobates pipiens. Lineage (NCBI taxonomy): Eukaryota > Metazoa > Chordata > Amphibia > Anura > Ranidae > Lithobates > Lithobates pipiens. The sequence goes on from NW_027507758.1 coordinate 634,489,420, forward strand.
TGGAAATAGGAGAAAAGGTGACAGAAACTTGTTCGTTCATTTCATGAAGCATACTTACCAGGTTTTTCACGTACATTTCCTGTTGGGAATAAATGTCAATATCAGTGTCTTGGTCTAATGGGGGTAGTTCTATGTTTGCGGGGACTCCCATCAAAATTTCAAAAGGTGAAAGTTTCGTTCTAGCGTGGGGTGTCGTCCTAATCTGGAATAGCACAGAAGGGAGGTGATCAAGCCATCCCTTCATTGTGCCCCCTGTGGCCTTTTTCAATTTATCCTTTATATTTCTATTCATTCTTTCCACTACCCCTGCGCTTTGAGGGTGATAGGGGATGTGTAGTTTCCATTGCAGCCCTAACAATTTAGCCACAGCCTGGGTAACGGAGGAGCTGAATGCAGGTCCCCTATCTGACCAAATAGATGTTGGTATGCCAAACCTACAAATCCAGTTATTCAGCAAGCATTTTGCTGCTATATTGGCTGTCTCACCTGCACAGGGAGTGGCTTCAACCCAGCCTGAAAATTTATCTATGACAACGCACAGGAATTTTAGGCTCCCCTTTTGTTTTGGCATGTGTGTGAAGTCTACTTGTAAATCTGTAAGGGGACCTATTGGTGGGGGTAGATGACCATGTAGGCCATGCCGTTTGCCCTGCACATTGTTTTGAGCACAGGTAAGGCAACTTGTGGTCAGGAGTTTGACTTGTTTATTCAAGGCGTTTGTGCAGAAAGATTTGGTGTACATAGTGGCTAAAGGGACGGCACCTATGTGTCCTGGACCATGAAGGTAGGAGAGAATTAGAATACTGCTTGCCTCAGGTATTCCCAATATCTTCCCCTCTTTTGACCACAGACCCTCTGGGTCTTTGGTCAAGCCAGCCTTCACCCAATACAAGACATCTTCCTCAGTGGCTAATGATTGCATTTGTGCCACTACAGATTTAAAGTTCGGACAGGTGAAATGATCCTTAAAGTACATGGACGTGGGGGTGGGCTCCTGGGTGGAGGACTGGGCTGCCTTTTTCGCTTCTCGGTCAGCTAAAGCATTTCCCTTGGAAAGTTTGCTATTATCTGAAGAATGTGCTTTTACTTTAATTATTGCCACCTCTTTTGGGAGCAAAATAGCCCGAAGAAGTGCCTGAATCTGGGTAGCATTGGAAATAGGTTTATTATCTGCTGTTTTAAAACCTCTTTTAGCCCATATTACTCCGAAGTCATGCACCACCCCAAATGCATATCTACTGTCTGTGTAAATGTTCACCTTCTTATCTGTAAATAAAATGCAGGCCCTGGTGAGGGCTTCTAGTTCAGCCACCTGAGCCGAAGAGGGGGGCAGTGGTTTGGCTTCTAATACCTTGTTCGGCAACTGGACTATTGCATATCCTGTTTGGAAGGTGGAATCAGAGGGACGGGAGCAACTACCGTCCACAAAAACATCGTCTGCATTGGTAATCGGTACGTCGGTGAGGTCTGGTCTTGGTGATGTGATAGACTCCACTTGTGTTATACAGTCATGAAACTGGTCTGGGTCTTGTGGTAGGCGTAACATGGAGTGCAAGAGACGGACGGCAGGGTTGTTGGCGGGAACATATTTGAGAGATAGATTGTCTGTGTTCATGAGGGAAATCTCATATCCACTGAGTCTTTGTGAGGTCATGTGTTGGGTGTTCATGTTCTGTATGAGGTGGGTGACAGAATGTGTGGTGTAAAGCGTCATCGGGTGTCCCAAGACCATCTTGTTGGCATCTTGTACGGCCATAGCACAAGCGGCTAAATTCTGAAGGCATGATGGCATGCCTTGAACCTGAAGGGGGAGTTTTTTAGATAGGTAGGAGACAGGGCGGTAGCCTGTTCCATGCTGTTGTGTCAAAACCGCGGCAAAAGAGGTCCCCGAGACTACACAGTATAGTTGAAAAGCTTTACCATAGTCTACCAACCCCAGGGCGGGTGCACATGACAAACTGTTCAATAGGGCCTGGAAGGCCTTAAGCCGTTCCTCTGTCCAATCAACCTGCCTAGGTGCTGTTGAGGCGGTGGCCTCTCTTAGTATGCCATCATAATGAGAACAGTCAGGGATCCACTGGCGGCAATATACCACAGCGCCCAAGAATGAGAGCAGGGCTGCCTTGTCTTTTGGGGGGCTCAGAGCTTGTAGGGCTGCGGCGCGTTTGGGGGAGACCATCCTTGTTCCCCCTTTCAGTATGCACCCCAAGTATTCCACTTGTGGCATACACCACTGTATCTTCTTTCTGGATGCTAAATGCCCGATGTGGGCTAGATGGTTCAACAGAGATGTGGAATCGACTGCACAATCTTCAGCAGTGCGACTGCACAAGAGCAAGTCGTCCACATACTGTATTAGCACCGACCCTCGCTCAGGCGTCCAAGACTTGACAGTCTCATTGAGTACCATAGAGAAGGCAGCAGGACTATCAACATACCCCTGAGGCAGGCGTGTCCAGGTTAACTGACCCGTCAACTGGCCCTCCGTCCAGGAGAAGGCAAACATAGGCTGGGCCTCTTCCGCAATGGGAATGCTAAAGAAGGCATTTGCTAAATCAATCACTGTGTAGCATAGAGAATGTGCCGGTATACATGAGAAGATAAAAGTGATGTCTGAGACTAGGGGTGGAAGTGGAATCACTTGTTTGTTAACTGCCCTTAGGTCTTGTACAAGTCTCCACTCCCCACTGGCCTTTTTTACGGGGTAAATGGGCGTGTTCCAGGGACTGATGATTGGTCTCAGGATACCTTTTGATATGTAATCATTAATTTGAGGGGAGATGCCTTTGACTTTCTCTGGGGGTAGGGGATACTGTTTTTGATATTGTATCCCCGCATCTGATCGCATTTGGGGTGCATATGGTGTGCAATTAATAAAGCCCACACTACCTTTGTTTTCTGCCCAAATTGTGTGATGGTCAAGGGAGGAAGGTATCATTAGAAAGAAACTCCTGTGTGCATGTCTTTTTGGGCTGTGTAAGTCACAAAGAGGGGAACTCGCAGTGAGGGAGCCGTCTTTGTCAAACTTAATGGTAATGTTCAACTGGGACAGTAAATCTCTGCCCATTAGGGATACTGGACAGGAAGTCAGGACAGCGAAACTCTGCATACATAGCTCTAGTCCATCCGGGGTAGAGACTGGTAAAGGCGGGGTGACAGAATGAGTAACCGATGTCCCATTTATTCCAATAGAGTGTCCCTCAGTACACAGTGGTGTGTCATACCTCTCATCATTTAATGAGCTAAAAGTGGCACCTGAATCAAGCAGGAAACACACTATGTGGTTGTCTACGCGTAATATAACTTGTGGTAGACTCTTCCATGATAGGTTGTGGCACACCAGACTGAGGGAAGGGACATACTCTAGGCATCCCTATTGGGGGTGTGTTTGTCGGGTAGACGGCCACTGCATAGGGATTCGAGGGGGAGGTCTGTTAGAGGTTGGGGTGTAGGGTGGCTGTGCGAGCGCATGGTTTTGAGATGGTGTTTGGGGAGGTTGCGGGTATTGGGGGTACCTTGTAGTGTGAGGGGGGGGGCGATTAGCAGTGTTGTACCCCCTTCCCCTGCCCCTTGGATAGCTCACCCTCTGTCTATATGGGCACTGTGATTTCCAATGTCCCTGTTCCCCACAATTAAAACATCCTTGGTCAGGTGGGTAGGGCTGCATGATCATGAGGTGCGGTGGTGAGGATGAGGTTTCAGGTGTGACTAGGGTTTGTGTTTGTGTCAAGGAGGGGAAAATTCCCCCTTTTTGTTCAAAGACCCCTGAAGTCTCTCTGGACCTGGCGTCCTTCATAAATTCATCTGGTGCTTGCTCCGCCCATTTGGGGTTTGTGAATTTGAGCAATTGCGTCACTTTGGGATCGCCTCCCGACATGATGGTAGTGGTAAATAATTGTGGTGTGGCCCCATCTACAGCTTTCCATAGGGAGTATACTCTGGTACAGTAATCATAGAATTTCTCTTTAGGTCCCTGCTTGGCTAGGATCAGTTCTTGGAGTGCAGATGGTCCTTTGTATAATTTGGACCAATGACCTCCCATGCCTTTCCAAAAGGATATCCAATCCTTATCGGTCTGGATATGGGCTGTCCATAGGTCGTCTACAGGGGCTACTTCTGGGCTGTCTGGGTCTACAATGCTAAGAATACCTTTTATGTCATCCTTGTCAAGCCCTGTGCCTGCACTATATTTTGCCAGAAAGGTACCTGCATCTCGTGGATACTTCTTGGGATTGGGACATAGTTCTTTTATTTTGGAGAGTGTACCCAAAGGTAATGGTATATGCACTTCGGTGTCCCCTATGGTCATCAAAGGTGCTTTGAATGAAGCCCCTACTGCTTCTTTCTCAGTTTCCTCTTCTATGGATGATGTCCCTTTTTTACTAATTGGACCTGACTCCTCAATTTTGGGAATAGGTGTCTCTTTTGTATGGCTTCTTGTAGTGGTGGGGGGCAGCGCTATAATCCTATCCTGCGCTTCTTTTAACATTTCCTCCTTCTTCCCTAATTGCCTTTTTATCTTTTCTAGTTCCTTTTTTAAGTCCTCCATCCTTTGTTCCTCTCTCTCTTTTCCCTCCTGGAATTCCTTCACCCTTTCTTCCAAGTCTTTCTGATACCTTTCTAACTCTATTTTCCTATCCACTTGTACCTTTTCTGCCTCATTGAGGACTATTTCTTTTTGTTTTAGGTCTTCCATAAGTGTTTCTAACTCAGTTCTCCTTTTCCCTATTCTCTCTTCTTCCTCCGTTTTCTTCTCTTCAAACTCTTTTATCTTTGCCTCTAATTCCTGCTTTTCGGGACTACCCACCTCTTCTTGTCCTGTAACTTCTTCCTGTCTCCCCTCTTCCTCTCTGCCCCTACTTACTTGTTCCCATTGGGCCACTTGTTGTGGTGTTGCTGTGGTGTGTGCTATGGCGGCTAGGACTACAGGATCCAGTGAAGGATATAGTTGAAGGTATGAACCTGGCGTCCCATCCTTGTTTTTTACCATAACATAAGGTGGGGGTGGACATTGAGGCGGGGGAGGGGGAGGTGAAGGGGGTGCAGTGGCTTCAGCCATAGCACTGGGTCCTATATTTGGAGTAAGCTTTGTAGTTTTATTAATATGCTTCTTTTTATATTTGTGTAGACATTTATCCCATGCATGGTAACAATCTTTTATATATTGAATATTTTCCCACTTCCCTGGAGGGTACGAATTTTTGTGGATTTGGCATATTTTACTTACTTCCTGCCAGTCTTCCTCAGTACAAGGACCATATGGCCCTGGGTCATGTATCCCCAATTGCTGACACCTTTCTCGGACTTGTGTCCAAAATGGTTCTACCTGGGGGCCAGGGATCATATTACTGACAAATTCATAGGGTGATGGGGTGGCCATGGCTTGGGTTGCTGCAGAATTCCCCATCTAGTAGTCTGGGCAGTGTGTGTCTAGTGACAGGACACAGGTGATAACACCCGGTTTGTTCAACAATCCGGTCTCTGGTCTGGGAGTAGGATCCCTGATCTTTTTTGGGGCAGATGGACTTATATAAAACTATGAAGATTTACCCTTAATATACGATGAAGGGTAAATCTTTCCTGGTGGCGGGATATACCCCTCTTACACCAAGTCTGCAAGAGAAGCCTGTAGGTCTAGTGGTCAAAAGAATCTACCTTTCATAAATGCTAAGAAAAAATAAACCTAGCGTGCAGTGTGAACAGGCGGGTGCTACCTCACTACAATCTGGTTCTTAATACTCTGTATTCATTTAACAACATTTGGGTTTATTCAAACAGATATCCACTCTATATAATTATATCTTATACAACGTTAATACTCTATATACTTACGCTTGCACCTAAAGAGAAACAGACATATTTTTATGGTTTAAGATTTCAGCTTTAAAACATTACATGTACATTTATCAAGTAATCATATCATGATGCATTTCATTATTTATAGTGCACTTTTAAAAGTTCTCAAAGTGGGCGTCCATTTAGCCAATCCTTATGTCATGGGCGTATATGATACCTCCCGTGTTAGAATATAATCATGAATCTCTCTCTTAGTTTATAGTCGGACCAACCTAGTCAGACTCCTCAATACCTGCGAACCCTTTTCACCCCCCAAGGGACCAGCCTAGTCCGTTGCGAAGGCACAGTTTATATATATATATATACAATTAAATTTCTTATAATGGTTGTTTGGACAGGTCAAGCATAAACGCCAATTACCATAAAAAGAGGTAAAAGGTGTAAATATGACTTACCTGTGCAAACCCCACTTCCTGGTACCAAAACTGTAAGGTGTTCGTCTTCTAGATTCCCCTGGATAGCCTAGGCTGGAGTGGCTTAATGGAGGTCCCATACGCCGGCGGTTAATCAATACACATACACTCCATTTGTACGTGGTGAAGATTACAGGGTTTAATGGAAAGTGGACCTTCTTTTAAATGGTATTTCACAAAGCCCTGCCCTGTGAGGGGCCAATCGGGTGATTTACACATACATCGTCAATTTCTTAACTCATGACATTAGTTCTTTCCTGAAATGTAAGTCAAAGGTTAATACAATCTCCTGACAGTTATTTTGCCCTTTCAGCATCTACTGACTGACCATATTCTTGCGTAACCAGTCCTTATCTTAGCTTTGTGCCTTTCAATAATGTTCAGAGAAGAAAACATAGGCAGATATTTTCCTGAGATATCAATATCTTACATAGACCCTCTGGAGAAACATACAGCTATCTGTCATTTAGTCACGTTATCTATATAGTTTGTCACGTAAGCCAGTATGCTTGTGTCTTAATTCTGAACCTATTGAAATGCAAGCCTAAGCATATTGGTACTCGACTTAGTATATCTTTTGGTAATTTCAATAAGTATTCCCTTATAATTTTAATAGCAAAATATATGTATAGTTTATACTACCAAAAAAAAATAATTGCTAACTGATCCTTGGAGGCGACTTCAATGCCCCAACATCCCCCTCAGTAGTCACCTCGATGGGTAAGATGTCCATCCCACCAAATCAACTCAAGCGAATGGCAAAGGCACAACACAAAGCACAATTAATTTACATCTGGCACCTGCAGCATTTGGGAGAGCGGGACTACACATTTTATTCGCACATGCATCGTACGTACACCAGAATAGACTACTTCTTGATCTCACACGCCCAGCTTCAGGTGGTAGGGACTTGTCAGAAACCATGAATCAGACCGAGACAGAAGTACAATTAATCACACTTGTTTATTAAATAAAAAGGTAAATAGAAAAAGCGTAGCAAAGTATAGCCAGAGTCCAGTGACCGGATCGGGTAATCAGCCAGGCCAGAAGTCAGGGATCCAAGTAGAGCAACAGCAAGCAGGATAAGGAGCCAGAAGGGATGTCAGCAAGCCAGTCTTTAAACAGGTAGGGCAGCACAGTGGTGTAGTGGTTAGCACTTTCACCTAGCAGCAATTGGGTCGCTGGTTCAAATCCTGACCACGACACCATCTGCCTGGAGTTTGCATGTTCTCCCTGTGCCTGCGTGGGTTTCCTCTGGGTACTCCGGTTTCCTTCCACACTCCAAAGACATGCTGGTAGGTTAATTAGACCTTGTCTAAAAAATTGGCCTTAATATGTGTATGTGTATGTCAATGTTGTATGTGTTTGTAAGCGTGTCAGGACCTTACGGGGTAAAAGGACCACGCAAAGCCGCAGATAGACTCTGGTGGCAAGAAAGCGCCCTGAGGCAATTCAGTTTGCATAGGTAGCGCTATACAAGTCACTCACTCACACTTAAACAGAACCGCAGGAGATGGTTTCTTGTGATGTGACCAAGGCGAAGGCAGAGGTGAAGTGAGCTGGACAGCTTTAAGTAAGCAGGTCAGACGAGCATCATCAGGAACAGCTGGTAACTGTGGAGAGAGATGAGAGCTGGCAATTAGCCGACAGCCAGCCCAGTGAAGGAAGGGCTAAGCCAGCTATGACAGGACTACTTCTATAGGGGTTAAGACATGGTCGGACCTTGCACCCATATTCCTAACCTACAACTTATCTGAAATTTTTGAACACAGACAGCGGTTTTGGCGACTAAATGAAATTCTCCTACAGACCCCAGAGGTACTGGCAGAAGTGAGCAGAGCAGTGAACGTGTACTTTCAGGAAAATAGCCAACCAGACTGTGACTCTGGGATTCTATGGGAGGCCCACAAAGTGGTCATTAGAGGAATCCTCATTAAACACGGAGCCCGTATTAAACGAGACTGTACGCAACTACTGTGGAAATTAACCGCAACTGAAGCCAGATACAAACGCGCTCCCTCAAAGTCGTTAGAAGCCAACCTCGTGATCTGTAGGAAACAGATCACTGACCTGCTTCATTACAGAGCCAAAGCAGCCCTACAGTTCTGTCGGAAAAACTGCATATGAGTCAGGGGATAAGTGTGTTAAACTGCTTGCGAGAATGATTAGAGACCACATATATTCCCCACATCAAAACGTCAGGGGGTAGAAGGGTAGCCCTTCCCAAACAAATTACCCAAGAATTTAAGAATTTCTATTCCGGTTTGTACAACTTACTGCCAATAGTGCCGCCTCTAACAGAAGTGGAAGAGTATGTTGCATCCTCCCAAATACCGTCTCTACCCTCGGACGGCCGTGCGGAGTTGGACTCCCCCATAACCCTGCAAGAACTTCAAAGAGCGGTTGGAGCAAGGAAACCGGGGAAAGCCCCGGGTCCCGATGGCTTTACACTACAATATTATAAAACGCTACTCCCAATCTTAGGGCCACATATGATCACATTGCTCAACGCGGTAGGAGAGGGTAGTGTGTTTGCTAGAGACACTCTGGGGGCCCATATCTCAGTGGTCCACAAAGAAGAGAGAGACCCGACAGCATGCAGTAGCTACAGACCCATATCATTATTGAATGTGGACCTCAAGCTGTTCAATAAGATCCTGGCTGCCCGTCTGGCGCAACACCTCCACCAGCTTGTACATCTCGACCAGGTGTGTTTTATCCCCTCTAGAGAGGCAAGAGACAGTACCCCCAAAGTGCTAAATCTGCTACATATTACACGGTCCACAAACACCCCATGTGTACTCTTAAACACTGATGCTGAAAAGGCATTAGACCGAGTAAACTGGTCGTTTATGTTTGCAGTACTCAGACGAGTGGGTCTGGGGGAGGTGATGCTCCGTCGGATAGCCGGAATATATACCAACCCAACAGCTAGAGTGAAAGCGAATGGAGTCTTGTCGGACCCTTTCTTGATAACAAATGGGAAACGACAGGGCTGCCCTCCATCCCCCCTCCTGTTTGCCCTCTCCTTAGAACCCTTCTTATGTAAGATCAGACTGAACCCCAACATAAAAGGTGTTACAGTTGGACAGACGCAACACAAGATCTCAGCATATGCTGACGACCGGCTCTTCTCGCTAACCAACCTGGGGCTGTCCCTACCAAACTTACTCTGGGAATTTGAGATATGTGCAAAACTGTCTAATCTTAAAATACATTTTACCAAGTCAGAAGCCATGGGAATCTCGATACCACAATTTCGACTTGATTCTATACAATCGAGTTTCCAGTTTAGGTGGACGTCCTCCGCTTTAACATACCTAGGTACGAAAATCCCACCAGCTTATCACGCATATATGAGGGTAATTTTCCCCCTCTACTAGCAAAAACAAGGGCGTTACTAGATACTTGGCACAAGGGTCTTCACTCGTGGTTTGGGAGATGCAATTTACTGAAAATGAGTATACTGCGAAGGTTTTATACCTCTTCCAAGCATTACCGATTAAGATACCTACCACATACTTTAAGCAAGTACAGGCCCTTTTCCTCTGCTTTATTTGGGCACATAAAAAAACATGCACCCCCAGATCTCAACTCTTGGTCTTGCCAAAACGTTTAGGAGGCCTGACATTAGAAAATACTACCAAGCAATACACTTGGGCAGGGTAATAGACTGGACTCGTCACCAAAAGCTTAAGTTATGGGTACAAATTGAACAACAAACTACCATCCCCCTAAGGAGTGTGCTATGGTGTGGTGACTTCTTACCCCAGGAGACAAAACCGCATCCTCTGATAGGAAGTACCCTTTAGCTCATCGGGCTGCACTTCACACCTCCCTGACAACTAAAACATCACCCTTAACCCCGATACTGGGTAATCCCAAATTCCCCCCTGGGATTTCACCTACGCAATTTCAACCATTAAAGCGGGAGTCCACCGGGACTCCGCGTTTTTTTTTTTTTAAAAGCCAGCAGCTACAAATACTGCAGCTGCTGACTTTTAAAATAGTGACACTTACCTGTCCAGCGCGCCCGCGATGTCGGCACCCGAAGCCGATCTCTCGATCGTCTCTCGGATCCTGCCGCCGCCATCTTGGGTATGGGAATCAGGAAATGGAGCCTTTCGGCTTCATTTCCCGGTTCCCTACTGCGCATGCGCGAATCGCGCTGCGCAATAAGGACGCTCCCCGCTGCCTCTGGGATCTGTGTGTTTCCCAGCAGGCAGCGGGGCACTTGCGGGAAGGGGCGGGCACTTGCGGAAAGGGGCGTAAGTTACGCCCCTTTCCGCAGAGAGCTATCCCGGAAGTGGGTGCAGTTACCTGGATTATCCAGGTAACTGCACCCCCCTCCTCCCTGAAAGGTGCCGATTGTGGCACCGGAGGGGGGGAGGGTTCCGATGAGCGGAAGGTCCACTTTAGGGTGGACCTCCGCTTTAAGAACTTCTAACTGTACAACTGCCTCACAGTTTGTGACGCAGGACAGGTGGTCTTCCATTCCGGAGCTAATGGACACTTTGGGTGCATTCAGACTCCTGTTTTGGAATGCAGTACACATTCATCATCTCCTCCAAACAATCCTAAATCCTCAAAATTATGTTAGATCTCTAACTACGCTTGAGAAGTACTGTTCAGAGACGGAACCGCTCTCACATACCCTTTCCAAAATGTATGATCTATTAAATGCGCCTCTTCAGCAACCCATTCTGGCATGCGTTGCAAAGTGGGAGACAGACCTTTGCCGTACTTTCACTATGACACAGGCAGAGCATGATCAATTTCTCCCTCAAATCCTCAATATGTACTAAGATCCAGGAAACCAATTATAAAATCCTGACGAGGTGGTATTTAACACCCAGTCGCCTACATGTCATCTTTCCGGATACACCAGAACACTGCTGGCATTGTGGGGAGGATAGAGGGACTATATGGCATCTGTTCTGGTCCTGTAACAAACTGACAGCTTTTTGGACAATGATCCGCACCATCTCTCAAAGGTTCACAGATTTCCAAATTCCGAACAACCTACAATAAAACTTGGACCCTTTGGAACATGTTTATACGCTCAGAAGAGGGTAAATCCCTTTTGAGAGATAGCCGCTAACAACAATTCTATTTTTCTTCTTCTATTATTGGTCACCACCCCTAACCCATTCACTCTACCCTCTGGGTAAATTATAGAAGACTGGAGAGGTGAACTACTGCTCATCTTGAACATTTATTTAGATCATTAAGGAAACTCTCACTAAGTATGATTCGATCAGATGGATGATACCTTTTGTTAAGTTATGTTGATGAGAGGCTGCGACCTTCACTTTTATATGTTTCCACTGTACCTTTTAGTGGCTTTGCCCCATGTTGAAAATCCAATAAACAATATATTTGGAAAAAAAAATTGCTGTTCGCCGCTAAAGTGTTCGGGTTTGACTTGAAGAAAAGGTGGCAAACCTAAGTGACAGTGACATCACTCCTGTCAGTCAGCAGGATGCCAGAAATTGGAGCCTTGCAGCCAGAGTTATGGCAATTATCCTAATTAGCCGGCAACTCTGGCCAAAAGTCAGCAAGCTCCCCTTCCTGGACATCATGATGACCCTACATTGACCTCACAGCATGGCCTCAGAGCAAACAAGTCAAAGGGAGGATCGTATTTATCATTCCTTGTCTGCAGATCTAAAACAAATCTAAACCAGTTCAGAAACCAAACAAAGCCAACAAAGAAAAGGGAATTTATGGTCCAAGAGGCCAAGAGGGTCCCAGGAACTTGAAAATCTAGTAAACACTAAACAGTCCAAACTAAATATGTTCACATGGGGGGGGGGGGGGTAGTCCTTAAATGTACAGCAACCCTCCTATTACCCCCCTCACATCTACATCCTATTATTGTATGACCAATACCATCCAAATCTTACTTTCATTTCCCAAAGTTATCCGTCTACAAGGAGACCTGTATAGATCAAATGATGGCACCAATGAGGATGGAGGAGGACCGGAGTCACATGACTGAGAAGATACTAAACTTCACCCTGGAGATCATCTACCTGCTGACCGGAGAGGTGAGGAGGATTCTGGGAGGTCACATGACATCACTCTTATCTCTATTAATAAAACTCAGACCTGACCGGAGAGGTGAGGAGGATTCTGGGATTCTAACATGATATTTCTATTGGTTCCTCAATACAGAGATTTCCTCTTGTGAAGTCAGGTGATCATATGACCATCACAGTGCCTCCATGTGACTCCCTAAAACCTGAGAGACACAACATGGAGAAGATTCTAGAAGTCACCAAGAAGATGATGGAGCTGCTGACAGGAGAGGTGAGGAGGATTCTGGGAATTCTGGGACATTATCCAGTAACAGACAAGGGATGTGTCTGGATGGTGACTGTATCATTGTGTGTGTCAGGTTCCTATAAGGTGTCAGGATGTCACTGTCTATTTCTCCATGGAGGAGTGGGAGTATTTAGAAGGACACAAGGATCTCTACAAGGACGTCATGATGGACAATCAGCAGAATTTGAGTTTTGTGAAGAATGTAAGGAAGGCATTTCCCTGGAATGAGACGATATTGAACCTCACCATGGAGGTCCTCAGCCTGCTGACTGGAGAGGTGAGTGTAACGAAGGGGTTAAATCTGACTCCGCTGTACACTGGGATGTATTCACTTTAAGTCTTCTGATGTTCTTCTAATCCAGTATTTCTCTACTTTTTTGCCTTCGTGGAACCCTTGGCAAAAAATGTGAGATCTTGGGAAACCCCTAAAATAATTTTCAGATCAACAGGTCATGGAACATCAGTGTGATCAGCGAGCTGTTGATATAACAATTATTGTTTTTAGAAATGGCATTAAATAATAGAAAAAATATTAAAACATACTTCTTTAATGTGGAACTTAGGCTGGCTTTTTTCTACACTAATACTAGATTTTGGGTTGAACTTGTGATATGCGCACACAAATTTAATCTTCAACTACAATTAGGGGGTGTCGCCAGGGCAAGAGTCTCTGCCCCAGGGCAGGACACATGGGTGTCAACAGGTCAGGGCAGAGGTGAGTGACCAGGTCAGGGCAGAGGACAGAGCACAGGGGGGTCACCAGGTCAGGGCACAGGGGTGCCACCAGGTAAGGGCACAGGGTCGACAGGGCACAGAGGTGTCCTCAGGTCAGGGCACAGAGGTGTCCTCAGGTCAGGGCACAGAGGTGTCCTCAGGTCAGGGTACAGAGGTGTCCTCAGGTCAGGGCACAGGGGTGTCCTCAGGTCAGGGCCCAGAGGTGTCTTTAGGTCAGGGCACAGGGGTGTCCTCAGGTCAGGGCACAGGGGAGTCACCATGTCAGGGCACAGGGATGTCTTCAGGACAAAGCACAGGGGAGACACCAGGGCAGGGCACAGGGGGTGTCCACAGGGCAGGGCACAGGGGGTGTCCACAGGACAGGGCACAGGGGGTGTCCACAGGTCAGGGCACAGGGGGTGTCCACAGGTCAGGGCACAGGGGGTGTCCACAGGTCAGGGCACAGGGGGTGTCCACAGGTCAGGGCACAGGGGGTGTCCACAGGTCAGGGCACAGGGGGTCTGTAGTACTGTTTATTTTCCTCCACATGCAGAGCTGCACAGGGAAGCTGCTGGTACATGTCTGTTATGACGTGCTGATCCCAGCCAGCTCTCCTCTCTCATCCATCCCAGGTGATGTTACACACAAGTTCCTGGGATGGACAGAAGCTGAGGAAGATCACTGGAATACAGTTAGAATTAGTGGGAGTACAGGTATGCTGTACACATGTCGCCTATTGTGCTAATCTCACTACAGCATTCAGTGCCTGCTGGAATCAATAGCTACTGATGAGAGAGGGAGCCAAGATGCTTATTACACACTGCACTCCCTCCTCTAGTCTTGCTCTGCCCTGTGCACTGATGTGATAGAAGCCAGAACTACAGGGGAGGTATCGGGTATCAATGGCCCTTGTCAGTACTCGCTGTCGGTGTGCATCGGACAGCTATACATCCTCCACAAGGGGCAGAACCCCTGGTTGAGAAACACTGTTCTAATCAATAATGACAATAATAATATGACAATGACACAAATTTCAAAATTATATTTTCTCTTATCGTCTTCCAGGACAGCCTCTGAGACATAGGGCTCTTCCCTCCGGGACAGGAAACACATTCACCCAAATGGTTAAAAGGAGGTCCTCCAGGCCTTCCCCTTCAGTTTTTGTGTTTCCTGCCGGAAAGGAAGGAAGTGTGAGGAACCTGGGGAGCTCCATGTTCCAGGACTGTCCTGGGGGAGCCTCTGAAGTACCTTCCTCTGTCTAGTGCAGTGAAGAGAGGGCTGCTTGTACACCTCTGCCTATAAGCTCGGGGAGAGTTGGACCTCTGAAGAGCGGCGGATCCCCTACCTCCATTTCGTCTCACAAACCGGTTGTTGTCCTTCATCGTAAAAACAAACGGCGACCAAGAACGAATGGCGTTGCGCATGCGGGACGTCCGTTCCGGGTATGGTAACGAACGTACATGCGTCCGAGGAGGGGCTTCTACATTCCCACGAACGGAAGTGGCGCAGCTTCCGGCGGAACCACATCATCAGGGGGCACCAGGAGACAAAGGTTTCCAGTCTCCAGGTGCAGCGTATGTGGGTTGTTGGGCGTTCGGAGCCTGTGTAGATCCAGCAGAGGCTGTGGCAACACTAAGGAACCATGGAGGGCACTGCAGCAGTTCAAGCGGTCGACTCCGGTTCTTCTGGCTCCGGCACCTCTCAGGTAAGCATGGTGAGGGCAGACCATGGCTTGCTCTGGGAGGGGGTAAGGTCCTTGTGACCAAGGCCATTCCCTGGGTGGGGAACCACAGGTGAAGGGCTGGGCACTTCTCTCCTTCTCCCTGAGCACAGTGGCGGTGACAGGCTCTCATGATTTGTTTTGTGTCTTTTCTTTTGCTTTCAGGGTAAAGCACAGGACAGATCTCAGATACAGCCTCCAAGGAGAAAGTGTGCTGTTTGTGGGACAAAACCCGGGCCCAATTGGGAGAAGCCGTTTTGCCCCGAATGTGTGAATAATTTATCTAAGGATGACTCTGACAGAGTATCAGAAGATCCTTTCGTCAGTAAAAGACTAGATTGCATCCACCTTAAAATCATTTAGAGGAATGATGGATAGGATGCAGTGTCCCTCTGTGCCCTTATCTAGAGGGGCAAGTTTGCCCTCCATCTCTGAGCCCAGTCAGGAGGATAGGGAAGATAGGGAGAGGGAGCCCAGGTCGCTGGCCTCTTCCCAGGTGGACTCAGGGACTGACTCTGAGGAAGAGGAAGATTACTCCAGATGGTCCAGGTACAAATTGACATTGGACGATGTGGGGGATTTGTTAAAAGCGATCTATGACACCCTAGAGATCAGAGAGGAGTCGGTACAGTACAGCTTTCCAAGCATGACCTCATGTATCAAGGGGTCTCTGCTCAAAAATCCAGAGTTTTCCCTGTGCACAAATCTCTAGTGGAAGCGATCTTGCTGGAGTGGGAGCACCCACAGGCAGTCCCAAGCACAGATTTCCCTTCGAGAAGGACGTGGCCCAGCCTTGGAACAAGATTCCTAAGTTGGAAGGTGTGTCCAAAAATACTGATTTGGCCTTCGATGAGCTAGGATCCCTTAAGGACCCAATGGAGAAAAGGGGTGATGTGCTGTTAAAGAGGGCTTTGGATGCCTCCTCTATTGCACTCAAACCTGCCCTTGCAGCCACCTGTGTGGCTAGAAATTTGGAATGCTGGTTAACTCAGTTACAGTCTCATATTTCTGCAGGCATGTCCCGACAACAGCTGCTAAAATCCGTTCCCTTATTATTTAAGGCAGTTGGGTTCCTAGCCGATGCTTCTGCGGAGTCGGTAAAGCTAGCGGCCAGGTCTGTGGCTTTGGTTAATGCGGCAGGAAGGGTATGGCTGAAAGCCTGTTCGGGAGATGCAGCATCAAAGCTCAGGCATTGTGGATTGCCTTTCTCAGGAGACTGCCTTTTTGGCCCTGGGCTCCAGGAGGCTCTGGAACGTACCCAGGACAAAAAGAAAGCCTTTCCAGAGAAAAAGAAGAAGCCTGAGGGCAGACGTCTTTTTCGAGGGTTTCGGCAACAAACCCAGCAGGAGAGAGAGGGTCAGCCTAGAAAACACTGGTCGGGTTACAAGAGTCGTGGCAGAGGAGGAATACTATTCAATCCTCCTCAAACCACCTCAAAATCCCAGTGATTCCTGTGTTCCAGTGGGAGGAAGGTTGGGGGATTTCCTCTCACAATGGACCAACGCAACTTCAAGTCTGTTTATATTAGGCATAATAGAAAATGGTTACAAGCTGGAGTTCAGTGCCATTCCCCCACCTACCTTCTTAGTAACCAAATTACCCAGAGACCGGGAGAAGGCAGAAGCTCTGAGTCTGCTGTTGGGAGAGTTGTTAGATCAACAGGTCATCAGCCGAGTACCAGATGCGGAACACGGACAGGGGGTATATTCCCATGTGTTCGTAGTGCGAAAGCCATCAGGCAAATTCAGGTTGATCCTCAATCTCAGGTCCCTGAACAAGTATCTTTACGATAACGAACCTCTTGTTTCACAATTGCTTTATGGCAATGATCGACCTCAGGGGTGCAAATTTGCATGTACCGATACATCCGGAATTCCAGAAATTCCTCAGATTGGCAGTCAAGGTGAACTCGGAAATTCTCCACTTCCAGTTCAGGGCACTTATGTTTGGCCTAGCATCCTCTCCCAGGATTTTTACAAAGGTCCTAGCAAAAGCCCTAGCTCCGCTGCGTGTCAGGACCATTACAGTGATCCCTTATTTGGACGATCTTCTGTTTGTCGCCCGGTCTTACCAGCAGCTAGAAGAGTATCTACAGGAGGCGCAACACTTCCTGCGTTCTCTTGGTTGGTTGATCAATCTGGACAAGTTTCAGTTGTTCCCAACCCAGGAAGTACTGTATCTGGGTTACAGAATCTCCTCTGTAGAGGGGAAGGTTTTTCTCCTATCAGAGAAGATAGAGAAGGTAGGTTTGGCAGTAGCGCGGGTTCAGACCAATCAGGAAGCCCAGGTCCGAGATGTCATGAGAGTGATAGGCTTAATGACATCCTGTTTTCCAGCAGTCCCTTGGGCAAGGATTCACCAACACCCGCTGTAGGCTCTCCTCCTGCGTTGCTGGGATGGCAGCCAGCAGGGTTTGGATCAACCCATGCTGATACCCACCAGGGTCAAAAGGACTCTGTGGTGGTTGGCGAACCAGTCACAAGTTGGACAGGGGTCTGTTGTGATTCAGACCAACAGCTCTGGTGCTGACAACAGATGCCAGCTCTTTCGGCTAGGGTGCACACCTGGAAAAAGATCTGGCTCAAGGATCCTGGTCTCGGGTGGAAGCCAGGCGGACCTCAAATCAGAGGGAATTGCTGGCAGTACAGAGGTCGATAGTAGCCTTCCAGCAAAAAATAAGGGGACAACACCTCCAAGTAAGGTCGGACAATGCAGCTGTTGTTGCCTATATAAACAAGCGGGGGGGACCAGGAGCCCTTCTTTGCAGAAGATCGCAGGAGAAATTTTCTCTTGGGCCGAGTTGAACCTACCGTCGCTGTCAGTGGTTCATTTAAAGGGGGCTCAGAACTCGCTAGCGGACTTTCTCAATCACCAGCGTGTGAAACAGGACGAATGGTCACTCAACCAGGAAGTGTTTGAGCAGGTGGTGAGAACTTGGTGCATACCAGAGGTGGATTTGTTCTCATCAGAAAGCAACAAGAAGGTTGCTCAGTTCTTCTCCCTGCACTCGCAGGATCAAGCCAGAGGGATAGATGCCTTCGCCAGTGCATGGCACTTCAACCTGTGCTATGCCTTTCCCCCAGTAAGGCTGGTTGCCGCGGTCCTTCAGAAATTTCAGACCCAGGTATCTCATTCTGATAGCCCCATATTGGCCAAGAAAGGCCTAGTTTGCAGTCCTAAAGAGATTGGCAATATATCCTCCGATTCATCTTCCGAGGAGGGAGGATCTGGTTACATAGGGTCCTATCCGGCAACCTTAAATAGAGACCCTCAGACTTACAGTGTGGTATCTGAGGAACAGCTGTTCAGGGCCCAAGGTTTTTCAGAAAGGGTCGTCAGTACTCTCTTAGAATGTCATAAGCCAGTAACCAGGGCCATTTACACCAAGGTGTTGAGGTTCAATTCCCGGTTAGCAGAACAGGGGCAGGAAGATCCAGGTATTCCGGCAGTGCTGGACTTCTTCCAGGCAGGAGTGGAATTAGGGCTTTCTGTCAGCACCTTGAAGGTACAGGCTGCCGCTTTAAGAGTTTTTCTTCAGGTCCCCCTGCAGCAAGATCATTTTGTAAAGAATTTCTTTAAAGCCTTCTCCAGGTCCAGGCCAGTGAAGATCAAAGCCTGTCCCTCCTGGGATTTAGCCTTGGTACTTTGTGCTCTTAGAAGAAGTCCCTTCGAACCTCTGGAGAAATCTGATGCTAAATGGGTATTTTAAAAAAAACGCTTTTTTGATTGCAATTATCTCAGCCAGAAGAGTGAGTGAGTTGCAGGCACTCTCGATTAGAGAGCCTTTTTTATTGATTTTGGAGGACAGGGTTGTGCTTAAAACAGATCGTAGTTTCTTCTCCAAGGTTTCTTCTACTTTTCATAAAACTCAAGTCATTATCCCGCCAACATTTTACTCCTCCTCAGAAGGTGATGAGGAAGCAGGACTTAGTTTAGTTGATGTTAGGCGTAGCCTTTTAGTTTATTTGAAAATTGACAAAGACTTCAGGAAGTCGGAATCTTTGTGAATTTTGCGGGGTCACACAAAGGACTTAAGGCATTTGGGAGAAAGGTCCTCCAGGCAGTGGTTCTGGCCTAACAGAGTAAGTTTCTTGCTTATCCTCTCAGAGGCTGTCCTGGAAGGTGTTGGCATCCTAATGCCCCGTACAGACGATCGCACATTCCGACTACAAAACCGTGGATTTTTTTACAACCAATGTTGGCTCAAACTTGTCTTGCATACATAAGGTCACACAAATGTTGTCGGAAATTCTGATTGCCAAGAACGCGGTGACATACAACACATACGACAAGCCGAGAAAAATAAAAAAAGCAGAGAAAAAGTTCAATAGCCATTGCGGCTCTTCTGCTTGATTCTGAGCATGTGTGGATTTTTGTGCATCGGAATTGTGTACCAGCTCTCAAACAGTTGTTGTTGGAAATTCCGACAGCAAATGTCCGATGGAGCATGCACACTGTCGGAATTTCCGATAACAAGCTCACATCGGACATTCGTTGTCAGAAATTCCAATTGTCTGTATGCGGCATAACTGGGCAGCTGGTTGTGCTGCTTTTTGCTTCACAGCCGCCTGCCCACTGTGCATGCACAAGCCATGCTGCTCTATCTAAGATCCTGCAGTCTTCGTGGACTTGTGATGTGTCCAAGAAGGTTGCAGGCAGGGAGGAAGGAGGAGAACTTTCGCTCAGCTCGCCTAGGCAGTCTGAGTGGAAGTGGTAGCGGCTACCTGTCAAATCCAGGTACCTGGGTGAGGTGCATAATAGTGCTACCCCCCCCCCCCATTTTATATTTTATATATGTACTATATGTGTTGTATTTTTTTCCTCTTAGCTTTGTAATGATAAAAATTGGATATAAAGAATTAAAAAAAAAAGGTACCTACTCAACCACCCCCAAAGAAAATTACATGCCAAATGTGGGGGGGGGGGACTTAAAGCGGAACTTCCCCCTTTAGGAAGTTCTTCTTTAACTAGATTAGTCAGTAAACAGTTAAATAGAAAGTGTTGATCAGTGAGATATAGATTTGGTAATGACAGTGTATAGAGGCGAGAGAAGAGTTGTATAGAATAGAGGTAGTGAACTGAAGGAACCAGACTGGGAGAGAGGAGAGGGAAGCCCAGCTACATATAGTGGGAGAGGAGAGGGAAGCCCAGCTACATATAGTGGGAGAGGAGAGGGAAGCCCAGCTACATATAGTGGGAGAGGAGAGGGAAGCCCAGCTACATATAGTGGGAAGCCCAGCTACATAGAGTGGGAGAGGAGAGGGAAGCCCAGCTACATATAGTGGGAAGCTCAGCTACATATAGTGGGAGAGGAGTGGGAAGCCCAGCTACATATAGTGGGAGATGAGTGGGAAGCCCAGCTACATATAGTGGGAAGCCCAGCCACATATAGTGGGGGAGGAGTGGGAAGCCCAGCCACATATAGTGGGGGAGGAGTGGGAAGCCCAGCTACATATAGTGGGGGAGGAGTGGGAAGCCCAGCTACATATAGTACACTAAGTTGTGCTGGGAGAAGATGAAGGCAGAACAGAATACAGCTGGTTGGCAGAGCAACAAGGAGACAACAGGGAAGATATATAGTCTGTGCAGACAGGAGACTAGATAGATCAGACAAAACAAGGAGTAAAGGAGTGCAGGGAGCTACCAGGACACAATCATAGATCTTGGGGAAAAGCATCAGAGCTTGATTGTAGGAAAGGGGGATGGGGGACATGTCTGAGAAGCAGTATGAGTATGGCAAAAATTCTGGAGGAGGAAGTGAAGAGAAACAAAGTTACAATCAGAAGGTAATATGAACA
The DNA here is from genome assembly GCF_037356315.1 of Lithobates pipiens. Classification (NCBI taxonomy): domain Eukaryota; kingdom Metazoa; phylum Chordata; class Amphibia; order Anura; family Ranidae; genus Lithobates; species Lithobates pipiens. The sequence goes on from NW_027507758.1 coordinate 634,510,248, forward strand.
AGTCACCCTGAGAGAGCAGAGAGGGAGTACAGCTAACATTCAGAGCACTAAGCTACTCTGTCATAGAATGACAGGAAGCAAACAGAATGTAGCTTAGCGGCTGCATATTGCACATTTTAGCTTCCTGGGCCCCCTCTGGAACTGACAGAGCCCGGGCCCAATACAGCAGGGCCGGTGGTACCCCCTTATCAGTGGCCCTGCACACAAGTACTATGAATACATAAAGTGTACATACTCTCATATTTGGTTATAGCACAAGATGGCTGCATTGGGTATAGAATATAACAATATCAGCTTTAGTCCATTCAGTGAGACCCATAATTACCAGCATGCCACTCCCACGGATCACTAATTCCATGGGTAATATTTCCTGGTGGGTCAGTAAGCCTTACTAGTAAAACATTAGTGACTCTCTATTATACAGTATGACTTCTAGAAGGAGATATAAATCTGACCACATTGTAATCATATCATTGAATGGAGATATCTGTCTTTTGCTGAATCTGGAACATTGTTGGAAATCCCTGGAGAATAAATATAGAGATGAGGGATTATGGGAGAGTGATATTTATCTTTCTATAACACAGAACTGTATAGTAACAATGAAGAAATCTTCAAGAAGATCTCATAATATGACCACAAGAGCCTCGAGAATCCAGAATCCCATCACCACCCCCCCACCTCCTTCCCTGATCCCTACAAGACACAACATGCAGAAGATTCTAGATGTCACCAAGAAGATGATGGATCTGCTGACAGGAGAGGTGAGGAGGATTCTGGGAATTCTGGGACATTATCCAGTAACAGACAAGGGATGTGTCTGGATGGTGACTGTATCATTGTGTGTGTCAGGTTCCTATAAGGTGTCAGGATGTCACTGTCTATTTCTCCATGGAGGAGTGGGAGTATTTAGAAGGACACAAGGATCTCTACAAGGACGTCATGATGGACAATCAGCCGCCCCTCACATCACCGGGTAAGAGGAGACTTTATTGTAAAGGAGAGAGAAGTACGGAGGGTCCCCATCATCTGATAAACCCATGGAAACTATATATTATGTCTCAGGAGATGTGAGGCAGCGGTGTGGGGACTCTTCAACTTGTCTCATGTGACCATATAAGCTTTCCATGATTACTGAATACCAATATTACGAGTCCTGACCCCTGCACTATATACTCTGTGTTGTACATTACATCATTCTGATATAAAATAGTCCTATCTGTTGTATCTTATACAATATGTGTGTACATTAAATAGTCCTGACTTCTGCTCTCTCCCCTCTGCTATATATAAACATAATATGTATTCTCTTTTGTTACACCCATTTCCTACCAGCTGGACATTTTATATCGGATGATTTGATTGGAGCACAGACTTTTACATGTTGATAATAATGTGATAACATCCTCAGACTTTGGAACCTTAAACAGAAAGTGATAATGAGGGAGGAGTCAATAACCCAATGATGGGGGTCTTCAGGATCAGTCCAGTCTTCATCTTGGGTGTTCTCCCCCCATCCTCACTCTCTGACCTCTGGTGGGGCTCAGCCCCGCTGTTATTCATGACTAAATCATGGACTAAATAAGGAAGTGCAGGACTTCTTGTGTTGGAAGATGGCAATGAGTGATAGAGGGGGAGGGGACACTCGTCCTATAATCCCCTCATCACTGTCACTCCTATAAAAGACAGTTCTCATTGTTTCCTCACTCTCTGACTAAGGTCCATGAATAAAGAAATTATCTGGTAGGAGATCAGAGGACCCATTTACTAGTTACCTTGAGGGTGGAATTGTAAGATCCTCAGAGACAAAGCTGCCTGATGTGGGTGGAGTCCTGGTTTAGGGGAACCAATCAGCTCATGTCTAGTAATAATCTTTGTATTTCTATTTTAGTAGATGGACGGGAGATGAGGAAAACCTCAGAGGATTGTCTCACTTTGTCTCCAGACTGTAAAGTAGAAGATGAGGACATCACACAGTATAGTCCAGGAGAAAACCCGACTACCTCAAATGTCCATCCGGCACCACACAGTGTAGATGGACCATCGTATTCCTCTTATCCTGAGGAACCTCAGACTGTGAGGGACGGGGCCGTCCTTCCAACAGATAAGAGGATTACTTGTACTGAGTGTGGGAAGTGTTTCCGTTCTAAATACAAACTTAATAGGCATAAAAGAACTCACACAGCAGAGAAGCCACATTCCTGTCCTGAGTGTGGGAAGTGTTTCCGTTTTAAATCCCAACTTAATGTGCATAAACGTTCTCACAAGGGGGAGAAGCCGTATTCCTGTACTGAGTGCGGGAAGTGTTTTCTTTTTAAATCAAGACTTAATGACCATAAAATATCTCATACCGGAGAAAAACCGTATTCCTGTTCTGAGTGTGGAAAATCGTATTCACGAACCTCGCATCTTTACACACATCAAAAAGTGCACACGGGTGAGAAGCCGTATTCCTGTCCTGAGTGCGGGAAATGCTTTGTACTAAAATCAGAACTTTTAATACACCAGAGGTCTCACACGGGGGAAAAGCCGTATTCTTGTTCTGAGTGCAGGAAATGTTTTTCACAGGCCTCGCATTTATACACACATCAGAGATCTCACACAGGGGAGAAGCCGTATTCCTGTTCTGAGTGCGGTAAATGTTTTTCAATTCAGTCCAATCTTGAAAAACATAAGATGTTGCACACTGGGGAGAAGCCGTATTTCTGCCCTGAGTGTGGGAAATGGTTTTCACAGAAGTTCAATCTTTACAAACATCAGAGATCTCACACAGGGGAGAAGCCGTATTCCTGTCCTGGTTGTGGGAAATGTTTTTCAGTGAAGTCCGCTCTTTCTATGCATCAGAGATCTCACACAGGGGAGAAGCCGTATTCCTGTCCTAAGTGCGGGAAATGTTTTTCAGTGAAGGCCAATCTTAACAGACATCAGAGATCTCACACAGGGGAGAAGCCGTATTCCTGTCCTGTTTGCAGGAAATGTTTTTCATTGAAGCCCAATCTTTCCAGACATCAGAGATCTCACACGGGGGAGAAGCCGTATTCCTGTCCTGAGTGCGGGAAATGTTTTACACAGAAGTCCAGTCTTTACAAACATCAGAGATTGCACACGGGGAGAAGCCACTTTTCTGTCCTGAGTGAGGGAATTGTTCCTCACTGAAGTCCTGTCTTCCTGTACATCAGGGATCCCACACAACCCTTGAGGTGTATTAGTGCCTTGAGTGCGGGAAATGTCTTCTATATGAATGTTGCTGGACATCACAGCTCTCATGTGGGGAAGAAGCACACCCTGATATACACCTCAGATATACTCCATGGCTGATCTTCATCATGTAAGAAACAGTTCATAAGGAGATCAGAGATCACCAAAGACATGGATGAAGTGTTGTACAGTGTTGCCCATTATAGCAGTAGAAAAATAAAAATGGAGTCATTACCTTTCATTGGCTGAGAACATTTTGTGATGTAAGCTTTCACAAACACATAGAGGTCTTTTTTTATTTTTATTTTATTTTTTAACTAGTTGAACGAATGTGACAGGTTTTGGTCTTTTTTTTTTCATGTCATAATTGTCTCCATCTAGTGGCCATAATGGTGTTTGGCACTAAATTTACTGACGTTACATTAAACTGTAAACACGGCAGAGTGATTCCAGCTAGCTCACATTAACCCTTTTCACTGCCAGAGCTGTTTTTGTATTTTTTTTTCACACTTTAAAATGTAAATTTTTTTGTCCTGAAGATTAGTTTAGAACCCCCAAACATATATTTTCCGAAAGCAGAGTCCCTGGAGAATAAAAGGATTGGTAGTTCATGTCACATGTTATTAGCTCAGTGGTTTATCAAGTGTAACTTTCTGTAAGAAATATATTAAGTGTAATTTTAAAGAACAATTGCAATATTTTACCCAGTTTTTGGTAAAATATAAAAGATGATTTTTTTGCCGAGTAAATAGATGCCCTACAATTGTGTGTGCTGATGAAATGATGACAAACTTCAGTACTCAATATCTGCCCATAGGTGTCGCTTTAAAAGCCTTTCCAGGTCCTCTGTGTAGAGGTAACCCAGAATAATGGATGTAGAATGATTGCTCTCACTCTGGCATGCATAGTGTTATGTAATATGTGTAGGGCAATCATTGTTTTTTTTTAATTATATAGACACCAGAAAAATGTTGTATATGTTTCTAATTAAGAAGGAACTCAAAGTTTTGGGGTGGGGTTTTAAGTGCTTGGGTGTCATTTTAATTTTCTCACATAACTTTATTGCTAGCACTCGAGGGACCGATAAACCCCAATATGATAGCACTTTGTTGTATCCGGTTCTCTTTGATGAGACATCAGGAGTCTGTCAGACCCCTCATGTCTCTCCTGCCCACCACTGAAGATAATGGAGAGCAGATCATGCTCCATTCTTACCCCCTCAATCTCCTTGCATATCACAAACTTACTAAGTGACATAACGGTATGAATGTTTAAAACAGAGTTTAAAACAGGAGGTTATAACAGGGGTCATAGTAGCTGTGTAGTGTGAGTAGTGTGTGTATCGTTAGAACTTGTGTATTGTGGGTGCACGCTGGTCTGTGAGTACCTGTGTACTTATGAAAAAGGCAAAACACTGCGCTACTTAAATCAAAATAGCGGTTAACATTCAAACATACAAAGTTATAATAAATGTGAAAAATAAAAATGTAGCGCTAAACAAACATTAAATTCGAAAAAAAAACTTTTTTTGAGTGGGTATAAGTGACCTATACTCAACAAAGAAAAAGCTATTATGCTAATTAGCAAACAGGTGCAAAGGTATAGAGGTATAATCCCTGGTGCTATATAAATACAACAGTGCATGGACAATATAATAACAGTTGGGTCACATGACGTGGATCCTGAAAAGAAAAGTATTGCCAGTTCATCAATCTGTACACAAGTCCACTTGTATGGAGAGAGAGTGGCCAATCTTCTCAAATAGACTTTAACTCAAAGTATCCACAAGACACATCACAGCAATCTGTTGGTCTATGGGAATATCTGTAGAAGCAACAATCTGAAGGTATAAGATGGATACGCTTACCAGAACAGTTGGACCCGCATGCCATACGACAATGGGTCAAAAGAGCTTGTAATCCCAACGGATTGTACTCCAACCTCTGGGAAGAAAGGGTCACGATGTGAAGTCCTCTCAAGAGCATCAGCAGTCCCAAATAGGAATAGGTGGGTCGAATGATTACCAGCCAGTAGTTCCCATGTTCAGGGGTGAAGGTACCTCAAGAACCCAATGTATCTCACTTTCAATTCAGGGGTTTGTGCAGGTAGCATATAAATGGGCCACAAAACTGTTAGGTGGCTTCCCAGACTGCAAACCGCAGAATCTTTTGATGCAGAAGGCATATGGGTATGTGCAGGTACGCATCCTGGATGTCTAAGGATGCCAGGGAGTCCCCTTGATGGAGTGCAGTGACTACTGAGCGAACTGATTCCATTCTGAACCTCTGCACAAAGTGATTGAGGGCCTTCAAGTCCAAGATTGGACGTACTCCTTCCTTCTTGGGAACTACAAACAGGTTTGAGTAAAACCCCTGGAAACATTCCGATTCTGGAACAGATACAATCAGAGGCATCTTGGTCACATGATAGTCACCGTGCAGTTGCTAATAACATGAAGACAGAATGAAATAATTCATAGTCAGCTCTTAATCAAAACTGGATAAAAGAAATGAGTATCCAATCTATCCAATATTCACATACTTAATACAGAAAAATAAATAAAAATATATAATATATATACACACACACCTATAAAAAGGAGGCCTGCAAAGGGACTAGTACACGGATATAAATGTACTGCAAGATAATGCTAACTCTGGATTTAAAATTGCAAAACAACATACCAAAAAAAAATATATGTAGCAAATATATATATATATATATATATATATATATATATATATATACAGTATATATAGCACTGACCCCCGAAGGAGCGGCTGGTTTGTTTGATTGGGCTTACCGTTAGTGATGGCCGAACAGTTCGCCCGGCGGTCGTTTCGCGGCGAATTTCGGCTGTTCGCGGTCTGCCCGTTCGGCGGACTATTGGCGCTGTTCGCCCGGCGGACTTCCGTGTTTTTACTGTGTAAAAGAACTTTGACCTGATGACACATCCATTATGGGGTACAGGACAGCCAATTGAGACATTACAGCACATGGACACTTGGACATTCCCCCTAAACTTATAAATACACCCGATCCGGCGGCCATTTTACATTCTTTCTTCTGTCACTATAGGGACAGGTTGCTGTGTGGAGCAGGGAGCGATAAATCGCTAGTTATTTGGTAAACAAAAGTTATTTTCAGGACTGGTATAGGTGTTAGGTGTATATAAGTTTGCTGTGCTACTGACTGTTGCAGCAGCCTGAGTGTCTTTTGTCAGTTTAGAGAAAGGGACAGGGCGCTGTGTGCTGCTGTTGTAGGGACAGCCAGATTAGTCATCATCATTAGCTGTTACTATCAGGTCCACAAAAGTGCTATTCCAGTAACCAGTTATTGTTCCAGCAGCCTCTGTTTTGCCAGTTTATATAGGGACAGGCAGGAAGCAGTGTGTCAGGCAGTGAGGGTCAGTTTAAACAGTAGCTGTTACTATTAGTTCCACAAAGGTTCTTTTCAGGACTGGTATCAGTGGTATGGTAATAGGCTTGTACACGTATAATATTCTTTCTTCCAAATATAGAAAGAATATTATACTTGACTGCTGCCCTTCTGCTGCAGTCTGCTAATCATTCACAACTCACTTGTTCCACAAAGCTCTTTATCAGGACTGATAACTTGGTCTGTCTACGGTGCTACAGTACATAGGGTTGAGTGAGGTACAGTCTGCTATTCTATAAGGACTGGTATCGGTCCACAATACATAGGGTTGAGGTGCACTACTGCTGACCGCTGCCCTATACTGCAGCAGTCCTTCATCGGTATAGGGACTGACGTACAGTCTGCTAATCACTCACACACAACCTACTTGGTCCACAAAAGTCCTTATAAGGACTGGTAACTTGGTCTAGGGTGCTACAGTACATAGGGTTGAGTGAGGTACAGTCTGCTATTCTATAAGGACTGGTATCGGTCCACAATACATAGGGTTGAGGTGCACTACTGCTGACCACTGCCCTATACTGCAGCAGTCCTTCATTGGTATAGGGACTGAGAGCTTTGTCACAGGGTCATTTAAAAAATGACAGGCAGAGGAAGAGGCAGGCCCTTCCGCAGGGGTGGTAGGGGTAGGGCAGGAGCAACAGGCTTGAGCCAAAGTGGGAAGTTGCAGAAGGTGCGTTCAATTACTTTAAAGGACGCACCAGACTTGGTTGAATGGCTCGCTCAGCCTTACTCTTCTGCACCCTCCTCATCCTCTCGATCTGCACCCTCTTCTTCACTCCCTGCTATGTGCACCCCCAAAGACACTACCACCAACAACACCACCACCACCACATACCTTCCGCTTGAGTCACAGGAATTATTTTCCGATCCATATCAAGAGGACATTTCTGATGCGCAGCCACTCTTGGTATTGGATCAGGAAGAGGAGGTAGCAACAACCGCTACTCAGCAGTCTGACGACAGTACCCAGATCAGCCCAAGGAGGAGGTTGGTCCCCGGTGTTGCTGCCTACTCCGAGATCTCTACTTATAGCGGTGGGGAAGGTGACGTTGATGATGACGTGTCTAGTGATGTCACGTGGGTGCCCACAAGAGAGGAAGAGGAGGGGAGTTCAGAGGGAGATATGGACCAGCAGATAGGGAGGAGAAGCAGCAATAACTTACATTGCACAGGAGGGACAAAGCAGACTGCAAATGTATCAGGAGCGAGTCATCGACCATGTACGGTCACATCTGGAGCTCCCAGGACACCGGCACATGGCTCCGCAGTGTGGGCTTTTTTAACGTGTCCACTGCTGACAATATCGTTGCCATCTGCAATCTTTGCAGTCAATGCATTAGTCGCGGTAAGCCCAACACTCACCTAGGGACGACCGCCTTAAGAAGGCACATGGGCAGCCATCACCGAGCCGAGTGGGAGCAACGGAACACACAAAGCCACACTGCAGGCTCTCACCGTCCAGCCTCATCTTCTCCTTCTCCTCTCTCCTCACAATTGTCCTCCACTCCACCTTCCATCACGCCAAGCTCACATTTTTCTGCAAAAAGGCAGGCTTCCATGGGCCTAATGTTCGAGTGTAAAAAAATGATGACGCCGGATAACCCTCTTGCCCAACGGTTGACGGCTGGCTTGTCAGAACTTATAGCCCGCCAACTACTGCCATATAAACTGGTGGACTCGGAGGCCTTTCGCAAATTTGTGGCCATTGGAACACCACAATGGAAGGTCCCAGGAAGGAAGTATTTCTCAGAGAAGGGCATCCCAGAGCTATATGGCCATGTTCAGCGGCAAGTGAATGTATCTCTGGCACACAGTGTCGGTGCCAAGATACATCTGACCACAGACATGTGGTCTAGCAAACACGGGCAGGGAAGGTATATCACTTTTACTGCCCACTGGGTGAACCTTCTGACGGCCGTCAAGCATGTAACCCGTGGCACCCGTGTAGATTTGGTTTTACCGCCATGGATTGCATGCAGGCCTGACTCTTCTTCTCCTCCTACTCCATCCTCCTCCCTCTCCTCTTCAGCTGACTTCTCCTTTTCCGCTGCTAGCGTCTCTTCCGCTGCACCGCCCAAGCTCCCCAGAACCTATTCCACATGCCAGGTGAGACGTTGCCATGCCATGCTGCGTCTGTTGTGCCTGGAAGCCAAGAGCCACACTGGCCCGGCACTCCTTTCAGCTTTGCGTTCACAGGCAGATCAGTGGCTAACACCGATCAATTTGACAGTTGGTAAAGTGGTGTGTGACAACGGTGCCAATCTGCTTAGCGCATTGAAACAGGGCAAAATCACGCACGTGCCATGCATGGCACATGTCTTAAACTTGGACGTGCAGCGATTCGTTGTCAAATACCCTGGGGTACAGGACATCTTGCGGCAGGCAAGAAAAATCTCGGCCCATTTCAGAAGATCTTACACGGCCATGGCTCGCCTTGCTGACATTCAGCGGTGACACAATCTCCCGGTCAGATGTCTTATTTGCGATTGCCCGACGCGATGGAACTCAACCTTCTATATGCTTGATAGGCTGCTCCAGCAGAAACGTGCAGTTAACGTCTACCTGTATGAACTCTGCAGCAGAACCGGTTCTGGGGAGCTGGGTTTTTTTTCACCGCGCCAGTGGCTGCTCATGCGTGACACATGCAGACTTCTGCGGCCATTTGAGGAGATCACCAAACTGGTCAGTCGCAGCCATGGCGCCATCAGTGACATGGTACCTTATGCCTTCTTTATGGAGCGTGCATTGCGTCGTGTCATTGATCAAGCTGTGGAGGAGCAGGAGCGGGAAGATGAGGAAGTCGCAATGTTGGATGAATTCTCAGGGGGGGCTACTCTATCTGAGACAAGTCAACAACAGGAGTCAGAGGAGGATGGTGCCGGGGCGGATGAGGAGGAGCAAGAAGAGCATGCCTGAAACCTTTCTGGGATCCCTGTTGTGCGTGGATGGGGAGAGGAGAATGAAGAGGACGACATTATCCTGGATGATGAGCAGGAGCCAGGCCACCACACCGCTTCCACTTTAGTGCAAATGGGGGCCTTCATGCTCCAGTGTTTTAATAGGGACCCCTGTATAAAGGTTAAGGACCAGTACTGGGTGGCAACGTACTTAGACCCTCGGTACAAACACAAAATGGCAGAAATGTTACCGCCGTCGCAGAGGGCTGTCAGAATGCAGCACTTCCAGGCCTTGCTTCGAGAAATGCTGCATTCTGCTTTTGCGTGCGCTGGCAGAGGAGCAATTCCCCCTCCCAGAGAAGGAGTTGCGGGTACCAATCCAACAGCGCCTGCAAGAAGAGGCCGGTTTTAAGATGTGTTGGTGACTTCGGATATGAGGTCATTCTTTCAGCCGACCCATCGACAGGTGTCATCCGGATCCAGCATCAGGGAACGCCTAGACCGTCAGGTGTCCGACTACATCGGGTTGATGGCCGATGTGGACGCTCTGAGGAGTGATGAACCCCTGGACTACTGAGTGGGCAGGCTTGGCCTCTGGCCAGAGCTTGCCCAATTTGCAATGGAACTGTTGGTTTGCCCCTCATCCAGTGTCCTGTCCGAAAGGACGTTCAGCGCAGCAGGGGGGATCGTGACCGATAAGCGTACTCGCCTAGCTCACGACAGTGTTAACTACCTCACATTTCTAAAAATGAATGAGGCATGGATCTCGGAGGAATTCAACACATGTGACCAGTAGACCATGTATATGTCTATAAACAATTTTTTTTATCAAGCACACAGACCTTCTTTCTTCATTTGGCTCACTTCCTTGTCCAAAAAAAAGCACACTGTACTATATGCCCGTACCCTCCTGTTTGAAGAGGTTGAGCGGTGTCATATTTCTACTGGGGCTGCATATTATGAGGGGCTCCCACCATCCCTGTGCTGTGCTGACTTCCTCCTGGGGCTGTACCTCTGCTGTGCATATTTTGAGGTGCTCCCACCATCCCTGTGCTATGCTCATTATGAGGGGCTCCCACCATCCCTGTACTATGCTGACTTCCTCCTGGGGCTGCTTACGGTGCAGGTGTCAGTGCTGTATATCACGGTGCTGATGTCAGTGCTCTCTGTCACGGTGCTGCTGTCAGTGCTGTATATCACGGGGCTGGTGTGAGTGCTTTATGTCACGCTGCTGATGTCAGTGCTCTCTATCACGGTGCTGCTGTCAGTGCTGTATATCACGGGGCTGGTGTGAGTGCTTTATGTCACGCTGCTGATGTCAGTGCTCTCTATCACGGTGCTGCTGTCAGTGCTGTATATCATGGTGCTGGTGTGAGTGCTTTATGTCACGCTGATGTCAGTGCTCTCTATCACGGTGCTGTTGTCAGATGACTCTATCACGGTGCAGGTGTCATTGCTGTATGTCACGCTGCTGATGTCAGTGCTCTGTATCACGGTGCTGCTGTCAGATGACTCTATCACGGTGCAGGTGTCATTGCTGTATGTCACGCTGCTGGTGATCATCTCCTGCACCCTCTTCTTTGCCTACCCTGGTCCCTGACCTTCCCTCTCCTCCATTGCCTTCATGCGCTCCACAGTCCTGAATTGTCACAACAATTTCACATATAAAAAAAGAATGCTTGTAGTTGTCGATCCCAGATTCACCTCATACATGTGTTATGTCATTGGCCATGTGGTGGGACTATGTTTGCACAGCTAATAATTATTTTGTGGCTGCAAATTTGACCTATAGGTTTGCGAAGTTCGCCTCCCATTGAAGTCAATGGGGCCCGCCGCGAATGTTCCGGTTCGCGAACTATCGGCCGCGTTCGCGGTCCGCGAAACGTCCCGTCGGAAGTTCGTCCATCACTACTTACCGTTACCTTCTTGTCCTCATATACGTCTAGGGCAGTGATGGCGAACCTTGGCACCCCAGATGTTTTGGAACTACATTATCCCATGATGCTACACTACACTGCAGAGTGCATGAGCATCATGGGAAATGTAGTTCCAAAACATCTGGGGTGCCAAGGTTCGCCATCACTGGTCTAGGGGTTTCCCGAGGTAGATGGCCCAAAGATCTGCAGAAACTGACACTGGATCCACATTTGGGATATTTATTTGACAACAAGTAGACAAGACAGTCCCTCAAATGAGGGATAGAGGGTTGGGTAGGAAGTTCAGGTACTCTTGGAACTGCAAAAGATAGGAAGCCTCTCACTATAGAAATCCAGAGAATTACCGCTCACAACTGGATTCTCACAGCTACCTCCTCTCACCAGGCCCAGCAGCTGATAGAGTGTTTAAATAGAGCAAAGTCTCTGCCACAAACTTGAATGTAGAACACTTGTGAATAAAGTCTCTGCCACAGACTTGAATGTAACTGAAGGATGTAGGTAAAATTAGAGAGCTATCATAAGGTACCAGTATCTCGCAGCCAGTCCGGCGATACCGTATGAGTGTAGATTCACTTGGTTTCTTTCAACTGAGCCTCCAGGCTCTTTCTGAGAAGCCAGCCTTATGTGTGGCCTTCTCTGGAAGAGTCCTCCCCTGGTTGCGTCTCCAGTTGCTGGGCCTCTCCATAGATGAGATGGCACCGGACCACCTTTGAATCCTCCTCCCAGTTACTTTGCCTCGGGCTAGCCAGCCCCGAGACTCGGAATTGGATGGATCCGCACCCCAGGCCATGAGGGCCATGGGGGCTGGACAGGACCAGGACCAAGCAGACAGAAAAATCTTCTGGACTGGAACCCAAACGCACGTGATGTTAGTACCCTAAGTACCCTCTCCCAGAATGCACAGCAAGATGACACTCCCACTGGGCTGGTTCCGAGAAAGAATGGTACCCAATACGCTTAGCTAAACTGCATTCTCACACTTGCCAGTGGTGACAGCGACACCTGTGGCCAAGCAGAACCCAGTGCAATCCAGCCAGACTGGCACTGAAACCAGAACCTAGCATAATTGACCCTAAAACCCAACTTTGGCTTTAGGAATTTTAAATAGAAAAAAACACATAGCGCGTCCTCTTCAGGAGCCCGCGCTACATATATATACATATATCACAAAAATATTTATACGTAAACCTCCGCCCTGTTCCTTACAAATACAAGCGCAAAAAATGAAAAACCATAAAATATAAAATACATTTTCATTAAACAAACTAATTTCAGTTGCTACTTACAGGCACATTCAAATAGAAATAGTGCAAACCATAAAAAAATAAAATAAACACGGATTTAAGCAGCATAATCAATCATTTGTATATTAACATCAAACTCATTTGTGTCGTTAAAAATATAGTTCATATAGTCCATAAATCCTCTATTCAGAATTGTTATCAAACTGATATAGGAAAAAGTCTATTGTGGGAGAATTGTAGTGAAATGCTGACACCAGTAGAAACCACCTCCATGCGTGCACAGGTAAATCAAGGGGGTGTGTGGACAGAAACCCCCTTTGGTAATGCTCTTACCGGGACCAATAGGTTCAATCAGACGTAACAACACTTCCACTATAAAATGGGTCTTCACTACTTTCTCCACCACTGCGCTCCTATCCCTTTAATGGCTCAGCAAAAATAAACAAATACAGCGGACATAGCGTAATCCCATTTAAAACTTTTTTTTTTAATGTTGCTCAATAAAACCATCATAATATGCAATCACAAAGGAATAAACTTGATATAACGTTAGTTCACATCTGTCATTTGCAGTATCAGGTATACACAGTCTCTCCTACCGCTCACTGTCACTCGCTGCAGCTCCAGTTATAGCCGACAGAGGATCCGACTGTCTTTCACAAGATACTGGCATGGTTACACTCGTCGTAAAGCTCCGCCATGACGCGTTTCATCATTCAGACATCATCTGAGGGTGGGGTCATACGGCGCTCTCTCTTCTATGCCTCCGGATGATGATTAGCTACTCCGGAGGCATAAAAGAGAGTGAGTGCCATATGGTCCCACCCTCAGATGATGTCGGAATGACAAAACGCGCCAGGGTAGAGCCATACGACGAGTGTAACCATGCCAGTATCTTGTGAAAGATAGTTGGGTCCTCTTTCGGCTATAACCGGCGCTGCAGCGAGTAAGCCCTTGTACACACGGTCGGAGATTCCGACAACCAAATCCGTCGGATTTTGTCCGAAACTGTTGTATACACACGGTCGGACGAAGTTGTCGGAAAATCCGATCGTTCAGAGCGTGATGACGTTATTTCATTAAGACGGGACTACGTTCAGGCTAGTAGCCAATAGTTTTGATGTAGGAATTTGATCTGAGCATGCGTGGCACTTTGTCCGATCGCAATTCTCTACACATGATCGGAGTATGTCCGATCGGATCATTTTGTCGGAAAATATTTCAGGCAAGTTGGAAAATTTGGTCCGACGGAAACAGTCCAATGCAGACCACACACAGTCGGAATATCTGACAAAACGCTCCGATCGGACACATTCCGTCGGAATCTCCGATCGTGTGTACAAGGGTAGGAGAGACTGTGTATACCTGATACTGCAAATGTCAGATGTGAACTAACGTTATATCAAGTTTATTCCTTTGTGATTGCATATTATGATGGTTTTAATGAGCAACATTAAAAAATAGTTTTAAATGGGATTACGCTATGTCCACTGTCTTTGTTTATTTTTGCTGAGCCATTAAAGGGATAGGAGCGCAGTGGTGGAGAAAGTAGTGAAGACCCATTTTATAGTGGAAGTGTTGTTACGCCTGATTGAACCTATTGGCCTTGGTAAGAGCATTACCAAAGGGGGTTTCTGTCCAAACACCCCCTTGATTTACCTGTGCACGCATGGAGGTGGTTTCTACTGGTGTCAGCATTTCACTACAATTCTCCCACAATAGACTTTTTCCTATATCAGTTTGATAACAATTCTGAATAGAGGATTTATGGACTATATGAACTATATTTTTAACGACACAAATTAGTTTGATGTTAAAATACAAATGATTGATTAGTAGGGCTGCAACTAATGATTATTTTCATAATCGATTAATCGGCCGATAATTTTTTCTATTAATCGGATAAAATCACAAAAAAACATAATGTTCAATTTTTCCGTTTATTTAAAAGTAATAATGAAAAAACTGGGACACCAATGATGGGGCACCATTCCTCCCACTGACACCAATGACAGGGCGCTATTCCTCCCACTGACACCAATGACGGGGCACTATTCCCCCCCCCCACGGACACCAATGACGGGGCACTATTCCCCCCCCCCATGGACACCAATGATGGGGCGCTATTCCCCCCCCCCACGGACACCAATGACGGGGCACTATTCCTCCCACTGACACCAATGACGGGGCAATATTCCTCCCACTGACACCAATGACGGGGCACTATTCCTCCCACTGACACCAATGACGGGGCACTATTCCTCCCACTGACACCAATGACGGGGCACTATTGCTCCCACTGACACCAATGACGGGGCAATATTCCTCCCACTGACACCAATGACGGGGCACTATTCCTCCCACTGACACCAATGACGGGGCACTATTCCTCCCACTGACACCAATGACGGGGCGCTATTCCTCCCACTGACACCAATGACGGGGCACTATTCCCCTCCCCCACGGACACCAATGACGGGGCACTATTCCTCCCCCCACGGACACCAATGACGGGGCACTATTCCCCCCCCCACAGACACCAATGACGGGGCACTATTCCCCTCCACGGACACCAATGACGGGGCACTATTCCCCCCCCCCACGGACACCAATGACGGGGCACTATTCCCCCCCCCCACGGACACCAATGACGGGGCACTATTCCCCCCCCCACGGACACCAATGACGGGGCACTATTCCCCCCCACGGACACCAATGACGGGGCACTATTCCCCCCCCACGGACACCAATGAAGGGGCACTATCCCCCCCCCACGGACACCAATGACGGGGCACTATTCCCCCCCACGAACACCAATGACGGGGCACTATTCCCCCCCCACGGACACCAATGACGGGGCACTATCCCCCCCCCCCACGGACACCAATGACGGGGCACTATTCCCCCCCCACGGACACCAATGACGGGGCACTATTCCCCCCCCCACGGACACCAATGACGGGGCACTATTCCCCCCCCCACGGACACCAATGACGGGGCACTATCCCCCCCCCACGGACACCAATGACGGGGCACTATTCCCCCCCACGAACACCAATGACGGGGCACTATTCCCCCCCCACGGACACCAATGACGGGGCACTATCCCCCCCCACGGACACCAATGACGGGGCACTATTCCCCCCCCACGGACACCAATGACGGGGCACTATCCCCCCCCCACGGACACCAATGACGGGGCACTATTCCCCCCCCCCCACGGACACCAATGACAGGGCACTATTCCCCCCCCCCATGGACACCAATGATGGGGCGCTATTCCCCCCCCCACGGACACCAATGACAGGGCACTATTCCCCCCCCCCCATGGACACCAATGATGGGGCGCTATTCCCCCCCACGGACACCAATGACGGGGCACTATTCCTTCCACTGACACCAATGACGGGGCACTATCCCCCCCCCACGGACACCAATGACGGGGCACTATTCCCCCCCCACGGACACCAATGACGGGGCACTATTCCCCCCCACGGACACCAATGACGGGGCACTATTCCCCCCCCCACGGACACCAATGACGGGGCACTATCCCCCCCCCCCCACGGACACCAATGACGGGGCACTATTCCCCCCCACGGACACCAATGACGGGGCACTATTCCCCCCCCACGGACACCAATGAAGGGGCACTATTCCCCCCCCCCACGGACACCAATGACGGGGCACTATTCCCCCCCCCCCCCCACGGACACCAATGATGGGGCACTATTCCCCCCCACGGACACCAATGACGGGGCACTATTCCCCCCCCACGGACACCAATGACGGGGCACTATTCCCCCCCCACAGACACCAATGACGGGGCACTATTCCCCCCCCCCCCCCCCCCGCGGACACCAATGACGGGGCACTATCCCCCCCCCCCCCACGGACACCAATGACGGGGCGTTATTCCTCCCACATTGGTGTTTCTGGGGGGGGGATAATAGAGCCACATTGGTGTTTCAGCCGGGGGGGGAATAGTGCCCCATCATTGGTGTCCCCGGGAGGTGCTACTCCTCCCAGGGACACCAATGATGGGGCACTATTCCCCCCCTCCCCCCCCCAGAAACACCAATGGGGCACTATTATTCCCCCCCCTGCAGAAACACCAGTGTGGCACTGAATGTTGTGTGTGCTTTTACAACTTGCCGATAGCTGCTACCTTTTTTTCACACTCTGTGTGCAGCTCGGCTCAGTGTCCTCCTCACAGATTCTCTCCCTCGCCTCTCTGTTCCCTCGAGGCAGCAGCGGGCGGGGCTGAGATCTGTGTGAATGTCACGTGACATCAGCGAGGAGGAGAGGCGCGCCGCGGACGTGCAGCGGCGAGTGCGTGCCTGATCATAGAGCGCCGCCGAGGACACAGGAAGGAGGAGATAGGAGGAAAGGATTTCTTTTATTTTTCACGGAACATACAGGCGGAAGGTGCGGACCAACTAATCGATAATGAAAATCGTTGACAACGATTTTCATTATCGATTATTATCGATAATATCGATTAATCATTGCAGCCCTATTGATTAGCACGTCTTAAATCCGTGTTTATTGTTTTTTTTATGGTTCACACACATATATATATATATATAGCCCAAAAAAATTCTATATGGCAAAAAATTAATAGGCAAACGTGTGACAGCTGGCCTCCCCTGCGTCTTCTGAATACCTTTAAGCATGGCTCTAATAGGATGAGCTGCAAAAAATGACGGAAATTCAGGATGAAGCAGGGAAAAGAAATGTTGGACCCCAGCAAGGTATAATTTGATGGTGTTAAAGGAAAGAGACAAATCCTTATGGCAATAAGCCATGAAAGCCAGAACGTAACTGACATCCCCCACCCTGTTGGAGGGGAAGTGGGACCTAAAACCATTAAAACACCTCCAAGCCGTTCCGTAAGCCCTGAGCGTGTTCCTGATGATAAGGATCAGGCTGGCCGCTTGAACACCTAGGGCATCTAATCCAACCTCAGCCTGGCAAATGGCGGAACTGGCATGCCCCTCCGATCTGCCTCTGGATGCTGTGAAAAGAAACGCTGAAAATCAGCCCTAGATAACGCATCAGCAGCCCCGTTAAAAACCCCGCTTATGAATTCCCCCTGGAAATGAAATTTAAATTTGAGGCCCAGCCACGTCAATCTGCGCATGAATGCCATGATCTCAAGAGAACCTGACCTCCCCTTGTTGATGATCTCCGCCATGGCCATGTTGTCAGTGAAGAAAACGACCGTCTGCCCAGACCAAGAGGGACCCCAAGTGCAGGCTGCGGCCACCACGGGGAAAATCTCAAAAAGAGCGGATGTCTGCGAGAAACCTGGAATGTCTGCTACCTCTGGCGGCCAGGGGCCCGCAAGCCACTGGTCCCCGAAAATAGCAGAGAAACCTACCGAAGCGGCGGCATCTGAAAAAACCCTGGGGGAAACTGACGTGGGGGCATGAATAAACAAGGAAATCCCATTCCAATCACACAAGAACCGGTCCCACATGAGAAGATCGGCCCTGGCGTCAGCCCTCAAGCGCACCACCGAATCTGCTTCTCGGAAGAGCGGGAGGAGGGCCAGGAGCCTGGCCACAAACGACCTGCCCTGAGGAATGATCCTCATGGCAAAATTGAGCATACCCAAAAGCGACTGAAGTTCTTTTTTAGAGCACAACGGAGACCTGACCAACTTGTGGATGAACTCGCGGATCCTCACCAGCTTATCCTGCGGTAAGCTTGCCATCATATGGACAGTGTCCAAAGTGATCCCCAAAAAGGTAATCACCGTGGACGGTCCCTCGACCTTGTGGGTAGCCAAGGGGACATTCAGATCACTGAATAACTCGGTGAGAACCGCGAGATCCTTGGGTGGCTGAGCCGGGAACTCCAGCAGCAAGAAATCATCCAAGTAATGAATAACCTTGCCACACCCCAACTGCGTAGACAAAATCCAATTGAGCGCAGAAGCAAAATTGTTAAAAATCCAAGGGCTACTCTTGGAGCCAAAAGTAAGTTTGGTAGCGAAGTAAAACTGCCCCCGCCATTTGAAACCATGCCACTGCCAGAGCGATGGTCTGATCGGGAGGAGCTTGAAAGCGTCAGAGATGTCTGCTTTCGACAACCATGTCCCCCTGCCTGACTGCAAGATATGTTGAATGGCGGAATCCACAGATGCGTACTGCAAGGAAAACTCCTCAGATGGGATAAGTGAATTTAAACTAGGAATATGCGAAGAATGAGGAGCCGACAGATCGTAAATCAAACGAAATTTATTTGAAAATTTCCCCTTGACAATGCCAATAGGGCTAACCCTCCACATACGGAACGGCGGGGACAAAAAAGGCCCAATCACAAACCCCTTAGACAGCTCATCCTGCAACAGCCGGTCCACTACACTGGCATTGTCGGCAGCAGAGACCAAGTTGGCGCATTCGTGAGACTGCAACGGGAGGGTGATTAAACCCGTGTGAAACCCCTCTGAAAACCCATCCACCAAGAAACGCCTAAAACCCGGGGAAGGATGCTGGCACAACCAGAAATCCAACCTGGGAATATTGACCCGGCTCAGTCAAGATGCACCGGATGGCTTGATCGGACAAGCAGTTTTAGGATGAGCCCTAAAGCAGTTGGCACACACATGCAACAACCTACATTGATTGTAATTACAGGTTGTGTAATTGAAATTATTACAAAGCTGAGCCTTACCCAGCAAATGGATGGGCCTGCCAAGCTTGTCAACCTGCCCCGAAGGCCCGGAGGAAGGACCACTAAAACCTGACCTGTGAGCCCCAGAAACCCCTGGGTGGTCCAGATTGGGACACCAATTGGCAGTGTGGGCCGCAGATTGACAGTTAGCACAAGTTGGAGATTTCTGACTAGCAAAGTGTCTACAGAACAACTCTGTGTCAATGTTACTCCAACATGTGACCAACTGGAACTGAGCCCACATTGCTGCCACTTTGGAAGAGAAAGACCTATGGTAGTCATAGAACGTAGAACCGCCATATTTGTGGGCCAAATCAACCACCTTGTGTAGATAGAGGTCCAGCTCCTCCCTTCTGCCGGGACTAACCGTGCAGATGACATCCCTAAAAATACCGAAAGCCAGTACAAATTCCGCAATGCTCAGCTTGCGGTTAAGCCTGGGATCACGGGTCCTGAGGACCACCGAAACTTCCCCGCAAGCATAAGCTTTGTTCTCTACTACGTCCTGCGACGCAATGAGAAGAGATGCCAGATTGACATCTTTCCCCTCCAAGATGTCCTTCTTCAGATTGGCCGGAATGAAATGAGCGGGGGACACTGAAGGCAATAAAGCAGAAGCTGAAGGATTTATCAAAGGAACGGGCCCACTGCTGTTACCTGCAGACGGCACCAGACCAGGGGACGCCACTGGCAAGACCGCACTGGCTGGACGGGCCTCTAATACATCCATCCTGTCCTGCAACAGCTGAACAGAAGTGGACAAGGTATTCAAAACCGCGTGGATCTGCGTCAGAGACGTGACCAGGGATGCCTGCTCCGTGCTGGCGGAAGGCTGTGGCTGGGAAGGAACTGGAAAGAGGAGTCTAAATAATTCCGCTTTCCTGGCTGAGGCTGGGAAAGGAATGCCTCTTCCCCTGAGTTCTGCCATGAGCCTAGGAACAGTCCAACTCCTCAAAGATGGTGTACTGCCGTGCTCCGAGGCCCTAGCCGGAGTGGATGGGATGTACGCAAATTCGTCACTTTCAGACACGTGTGACATGATCCAATCTGTAGAAAAACCAACCAAAACATCAAGCACAACCTGACATGCCCAAACCTACCTAAACTAACCGAAATGGTGAGTGGTGCTGAGAACATAGAACATAGCGCATGAGAAGCTAGTGACCGTGACCCCCTGCGTGAGTGTAGCACGAGCCCGAGCAACCTGTGGCGCTAGAACAGGAAATTAAAAACGAACAACTCAGGGCTTAGTACCCACAGACCGTGGTAGGTACCAAATAAGAATGTAAGTGACGTGCAACGTATGACGTATGAAAGTACAGGCGAGAAGATTGCAAATACAACCAATTAAAAACTAAACCTCAGCCTGTACGGATCTGAAGACGTGACAGATCCAATTATGTAACCGCTCAACTAACCCCTGGGCAAGAAACAAGCGAACACACCTGACGTTCCTGAACGAACCGAAGACTCCACCTGCGACACTGCGATGAAAGACCTGAAAAACCAATAACGAAATGCAAACGATATAACCCTAACCAAAACAGAACCGAATCCCAGGGAAAAAACCCCCCACCCGAACAGAGAGAACGTGCTCTGTGGTGGGAAAATCCCTGGGTAAGAACCGTGGAAACAGTGACCTTGAGCCCCTGAATGAGGCCGAAAGCCCACCCAACCAACCAGGCTGGAACAACCCCCAGACCCCCCACCCTGCAATCCCCGTGACCCCCCCCCCCCCCGAGGCGTGGTCCTCCTGTGAGAGCTAAGTGGCAGCCCGAATGAGGGGCTAACCGTGGCCACATAGCTGAGGAAAGCCCGAACCCCATGGAGAAACCTGTGCGCCCCAGTCCATGTGCATACACCGACAGAAATGACCCCAGCTCGTGCCAGCACCGATTGGACCCAGAGCAACAAGAACCACAATGCCCCCCCCCCCGGACAACCCATGACCTCCTAACAACACCAGAAAAAACCCTAAACCCCCAAAAGGATAGGTACATGACCTCCGCTACTTACCCCCCCTTCCCTCCTCCATTCTCACTTACCTTGACCGACAGACTGTAACTAACTGATCCTCCTGTGAAGAAAGGAAAACACCCTGTGCGTGGGGTGGAAACACCAATAAACCCCTGCAGCAGCATGACAGACAAAAATAAATGACAGACATGAATGCCCAAACCTGTAAAACAAATTTGACAGGAACCCAGACCAACAAAGCAAAACCTTACCCCCCCCTCACTACAGGCACCTGCATCCCCCGCAAGCTGCCACCCCTGCCCAAAGGCGACCCCCCCCCCAGCCACTTGCCCGACCAGGCATGCTGCCACCCCTGACCAGCGGCGACCCCCCCCCACCCCAACCCCCTGCCCACAGACCTACCTGCACCGACAGCAGAGATCACTACCCACCGCAGCTGAACTGAAAATGCTGGCGCCGACCAGAAGAGAGAACCGACCTGCCTCTGAACCCTGGAACGAGCCTGCATGAGGGGAGATAGGAGAGTGAGCATCTCCCCCGACCGACCGATGCAGCAAGGACGACTGCAGATACCCACCGACACCCCAGGAGGACAGCGCCGAACGTCCACGCTGTACAGCCGACTACCGTGCGGAGCTGACCCGGAAATGACGCTGCGCACGACGACAACCCGGAAATGCAGAACCCGGAAATGCAGCCGACGAGGCCACGGGAGGAGAGGAGGGGATTAAGAAGCCCCACACTCCTCCTACAAATGCAGGCTAACCAATGGCCAGCCTTCTAACATATAGCCCAAAAAAATTCTATATGGCAAAAAATTATATATATAATAAAAAACCACCTGTTAAGCACTATATGATAAACGGACCGCCCCTTACAAAAAGTGGCACATAATCAAGACCAAAATTTTGTAAGGGGCGGTCCGGTTATCACATAGTGCTTAACAGGTGGTTTTTATTTTATATACATATCAATTTTTGCCATATATAATTTTTTTAAGCTATATATATTTTTGCTACATATATTTTTTTTGGTATGTCGTTTTGCAATTTTAAATCCAGAGTTAGCATTACCTCGAAGTGCATTTATATCCATGTACTAGTCCCTTTGCAGGCCTTCAGGAGCCCTGCATAGCACCAGCCATCAGCACTGCAATGCTTTCCAGGATCCTAAAAAAAATTGCAAATTAACATTTTTTTTTCCTGCAGAAAATGTGCCTTTATTATTTTTTATAAAATGTGAACTTTTCCTGTAACAGAGCGGACACCGGAGTGTGATTTGTCTGCTCAGCATGCACTTGTACTGAGCACCTAAATTTATACATTCCTAAAAGCACCTCAGATTTATATATGGATTTGGGTAAAATAATTTATTTTATCAGAACAAGGAGATTGGGACCCTGCTTTAGTCCCTTGGACAAGTTTTTTTTTTTTTTTTTCAACACCCCTGGAACTGTTTCTTACATTATTATTATATTATTTTACAGGTTTTATATAGTGCCAACAGTTTGCTCAGCGCTTTACAACATGAGGGCAGACATTACAGGTACATTACAATTTGGTACAAGAGGAATCAGAGGGCCCTGCTCGTTAGAGCTTACAATCTAAAAAGGAAGGGGCAATTGATACAAAAGGTAATAGCTATGGGGGACGAGCTGATGGAGGAAGTAAAACAGTGTTAGTTAGAAGCAGGATAGGCTTCTTTGAAGAGAAGGGTTTTCAAGGATCGTCTAAAGATGGATAGATTAGGGGGCAGTCGGACAGATTGAGGTAGGGAGTTCCAAAGGATGGGAGAAGCTCTGGAGAAATCCTGGAAGCGAGCATGGTAGCTAGAGAGCAGAAGGTCTTGGGATGACTGAAGAGAACGGCTTGGTTGGTATTTCGGGACTAGGTCAATGATGTAGCTGGGGGGCAGAGTTATGGATGGCTTTGTAAATTATTGTTAGTACTTTGAATTTTATTCGTTGGGTGAGTGGAAGCCAGTGCATGATGAAGATCAGCCATGGAGTATATCTGAGGTGTATATCAGGGTGTGCTCCTTCCCCACATGAGAGCTGTGATGTCCAGCAACATTCATATAGAAGACATTTCCCGCACTCAAGGCACTAATACACCTCGAGGGTTGTGTGGGATTCCTGATGTACAGGAAGAACAAAATCCGTTCTCGGAAATTCCGATCGCGTGTACACAATTCTGACACACAAAATTCACGTTGAGGGTTGTGTGGGATGCCTGTTGTACAGGAAGACAGGACTTCCGTGAGGAACAATTCCCTCATTCAGGACAGGAATACGGCTTCTCCTCCGTGTGTGATCTCTGATGCCTAGAAAGATCAGACTTCTGTGAGTAACATTTCCCGCACTCAGGACAGGAATATGGCTTCTCCCCCGTGTGAGATCTCTGATGTCTGTAAAGGGTGGACTTCACAGAAAAACATTTCCCACACTCAGAACAGGAATACGGCTTCTCCCCTGTGTGAGATCTCTGATGTCTGTAAAGATGGGACTTCTGTGAAAAACATTTCCCACACTCAGGACAGGAATACGGCTTCTCCCCCGTGTGAGATCTCTGATGTGTATTAAGATGGGACTTCCGCAAAAAACCTTTCCTGCATTCAAGACAGGAATATGGCTGCTGCACCGTGTGACACCTCTGATGTTTTACAAAGGTCTGATTTTCCTATAAAACCTTTCCCACACTCAGGACAGGAATAGGGCTTCTCTCTTGCGTGAGATTTTATATGATTATTAAGAATGAATTTAGAAATGAAACATTTCCAGCACTCAGGACAGGAATAGGGCTTCTCTCCAGTGTGAAATCTCTGATGTTTTACAAGTTCTGATTTTCCTATAAAACCTTTCCCGCACTCAGAACAGGAATACGGCTTCTCCCCTGTGTGAGATTTTATATGAACCTTAAGATTGAATTTAGAACTGAAACATTTCCCGCACTCAGGACAGGAATACGGTTTCTCTCCTGTGTGAGATCTTTTATGCACATCAAGATTGGACTTAAAACGGAAACCCTTCCCACACTCAGTACAGGAAAATCTCTTTTCTGTTGGAAGGACGGCACCGTCCCTCACAGTCTGAGGTTCCTCAGGATAAGAGGAATACGATGGTCCATCTACACTGTGTGGTGCCGGATGGACATTTGAGGTAGTCGGGTTTTCTCCTGGACTATACTGTGTGATGTCCTCATCTTCTACTTTACAGTCTGGAGACAAAGTGAGACAATCCTCTGAGGTTTTCCTCATCTCCCGTCCATCTACTAAAATAGAAATACAAAGATTATTACTAGACATGAGCTGATTGGTTCCCCTAAACCAGGACTCCGCCCACATCAGACAGCTTTGTCTCTGAGGATCTTACAATTCCCCCCTCAAGGTAACTAGTAAATGGGTCCTCTGTAGGGCGGCAGCTAATGATTATTTTTATAACTGGTTATTTGGCCGATTATTGTTTTGATTAATTGGATAAAAAAAACATTAAAAAAGGTTGGTGTATAATTGAGTTAATATTCTTGAATATCTATATACAGCGGTAAATATAAAGATCCAGATATACAGTTGGATATTTGATCCACTCTGAGAATAACAGACAGCTAGATGTATTATTAGGAGGGAGAATCTGCTACATATCAGAATCAGAGATCAACATTATTATAGTCCTGAATAACAGCGGGGCTGAGCCCCACCAGAGGTCAGAGAGTGAGGATGGGGGGAGAACAACCAAGATGAAGACTGGACTGATCCTGAAGACCCCCATCATTGGGTTATTGACTCCTCCCTCATTATCACTTTCTGTTTAAGGTTCCAAAGTTTGAGGGTGTTATCACATTATTATCAACATGTAAAAAAAAGTCTGTGCTCCAATCAAAAATAAAAATGTCCAGCTGGTAGAAAATGGGTGTAACAAAAGAGAATACATGTGTACGTGTATATATAGCAGTGGGTAGAGGAGAGAGAGCAGAAGTCAAGACTATGTAATGTACCACATATTGTATAGGATTCAACAGATAGAACTATATTGTTTCAGAACGATGTAATGTAAAATATAGTGTATACAGTGCAGGGGTCAGGAGTATGTAAAGTGCAATATAAATTATATAGTGTAATGGTTATTATTATATATATAATTATTATAATATATATTTAAATAATATTTCTTGATCATACATCACGGGACACAGGAGCTTCATTACATAGTGGTTATATAGGCACCTCTGGTGATTGGACACTGGTTGACCCCAATTAATGAGAATTCCTCCCCTATATAACCCCTCCCATATGGGAGGCACCTCAGTTTTTTCGCCAGTGTCTATGGTGGTTGGTCACGTAAAACATTAGCTCTATGCAGGTCCCTGCGAGGGCCTAAGGGCTACAACGAACCGGATCCATACCTCGGGCCGATATTTTGACTCCCAAGATGGTATGGTACCCGGGCCTCGTCTGCCGAAGAAGCGAGGTTTTGCCTGTAAGTCCTCTCCATTGGAAGACTGGGCTCTGGGAAAACCAGACTTGGTGTACTGTTTATACAGAGCGCACAAAAGTTTCTGGCAGAGCTTTCTACATGGCCCAGGTAGGAGGCTCTTCCGAGAAAGAGCCCCAGATAAACCTGAAGGTTGGCTAACAATACCCGCCGTGATGGGTGAAGGCTGGAATTTGTCTGGTTCAGCAATTCCTGCGGCGAGGACAGGTAAGGGAAGTTAATCCTGTATATATATATAATTATATGAATGGATTTCTTCATTGTGAGTAGGTGTATGTCTTACCTGGTTTCCACCACTAGAGGGAGTAAGAGCAGCCTGATGCATACTTACATGCCCTTTAGTACACACGCTCAGTGAAGCCTGGTTCTCCAGCTGACTCACGTCTCCATTACAGTCCCTGCCACATCAAGGTAAACAGGGGTCCCACGTAGTCTGGGGGTCCCACGCAGCTCCGGTGGAGTTCTCCTCCCCCCCTGGATCCCGCTGTTCTCATGCACGCGCGCGAGCGTGTGCATGCGCGCCGGGCGCGTTCCCGGCCTAATGGAGGAGGGGGGAGTGTGGTTGTGAGCCGTGCACGTTGGTGTGCACGGCGCTGTAATGCACAGGCGCCAGGCGGCAGTTTTTAAAAAAGTCCAGAGCGTCAGGGGGCAGTAAATGGAGACACAGGAGCTGTGGGCAGTAAGCATCTGTGGGATTGGATCCAGGCAAACCTAGACACCTACTCAGCATCAGGTTGTGCAGTTTAAGCATATATGTTTATTGTGAGACTTTAAGCACAACAGTGATTGCACTTGTACTAGTACCTCTGCTTTGTAGCTTAGGACTATGTCTCCTCGTAAGAGGGTTTCAGGGGGAGGTAGCAAAGGCACTGGTAAATCACCGCCTAGGTCCAGGGGTTCTAAAAGAGTGCCTATAAGTTACCATCCCCCCCTGCAAGACTGGAGCCAGCCTCTCAAGACGAGTCAGTGCACCTGTCAGGTTTGCAGCCTCTCCTAATGTGTCAGCCCCGGTTTATGTCACTGAGGACTCCCTTAGGGCTATATTGGAGGGTTTTGAAGAGAAAATAATGAATTTTATTTCTGCTTCCCTGAAATATAGCAGGAAAAGGGGTAGATCCCCTCCCTCTGCTGAAATTCCTCTCTCAGATGATTTTTCTGGAAATGAGGAGAGATCCCTATCTTGGGATGGGGATCATGAGCAGTCGGATGAATCAGAGGAAGAGGAGAGAGTCCCCTCCTCCCAGGCACTCAGAAAGCAGGTGCAGTATTATACTGAATTAGTGCGGACCACATTCAGAATGCCTGCTGCTGAAGTCGCTACATCCTCTGTTTCTTCCCTGGGAGTCAGGAAAGCCCCACAGACTGCAGATTCCTTTCCAATCCATCCCTTAATGGAGGGATTGTTGTATAAGGATTGGGGACATCCCGATAAACTGTTTGCTCCTCCTAAAAAGGTTTTCTATGCTTTATTCTCTGGAGGAAAGTTTCACCAAGAAGTGGGGGGTCCCATCTGTTGATGCGGCTGTTTCTTGCGTGAATAGAAACCTGACTTGTCCTTTGGATATTGCACAGGTATTTAAGGATCCAACTGATAAGAAGCTGGAAACCTTATTAAAAAGCCTCCTTTTCCATGACTGGCGCTGTGGTGCAACCTACAGTCGCAGCCGTGGGGTTGTCAGTTCCTCAAGGAACAGGTTAAGCAGATGCTTGGGATCCTTCCCAGTGAGGAAGTAGAAAATTATGCAGAACTGCCTCATATTCTGTGTTTTATGATTGATGCGATTTTGGATTCTGTCCAACAAGCATCACGTTTGTCCCTCATGTTGGTACACATACGAAGGGCCCTATGGCTAAAGAATTGGGCAGCTGAGCTGTCATGCAAGAAGCATTTGACTGGGTTCCCGTTTAAAGGGGAACGTTTGTTTGGAGAAGAATTAGACAAAATTCGTCCAAAAAAAATAAAAATAAATTTCAGGGGGTGAATCTACTCTCCTTCCAGTCAAAAGGAGCAAGCGTCCTTCATTCAGGCGTGCTCCCTCTCTCGGAGCATCAAGCTCTAAGCAGTGGCGACGGCCTTCTCAACCCTCCTCTACAGGAAAGGCTCAAGGCCGAGCCCAGGGACAGGAAAAGACTTGGGGGCGAAAGCCTGCCAAGCAAAGCCCAAAAGCTTCCTTGTGAAGGGGCGCCCCCGCTCGGCCGAGTGGGGGGAAGGCTCCTGCGGTTTGCAGGAGCCTGGCGGGAAGAGATCCAGGACAGGTGGTGATCTCTTTGGTATCTCTGGGCTACAGGCTAGAGTTTCAGGAGATTCCACCTTCTCGCTTTCTAAGGTCAAGGATCCCCAGGGATCCAGTAAAGCAAAACCGCTATTTCGGGCCTTACATCACTTACTATCCCAAGGGGTGATAGTAGAAGTGGACCCAAAAGAACAGGGTTCAGGGTTTTACTCAAATCTCTTCACCATTCCAAAGCCGAATGGTAGTGTCAGACCTATCTTAGATATGAACCGGTTTTTACGCATCCGGTCCTTCCGAATGCAGTCAATCCACACTGTGGTCTCCTCCCTGCAAGGGGGAGAATTTATGGCATCAATAGATATCAAAGATGCATATCTCCATGTGCCAAATTTTCCCGCACACCAAAATTTCTAAGGTCCGCGGTGGAGCAGCGCCATTTTCAATGTGTGGCCTTGCTGTTGGGCTTGCTACGGCCCCTCGAGTCTTCACAAAGATTCTGGACCCTCTCTAGGCAAACCTAAGAGCTCAGGGTATAGCCGTCATGGCTTATCTAGACGATTTGCTTCTCACGGAGAAAACAGCAGCGTTCCTGAATCGCAGCGTCACCAGAATGCTATAACACCTGGAACGCCTAGGTTGGATCATAAACCTAGAAAGATCGTCCCTACAGCCTGACACCAGGTTTGAATACCTGAGCATGATCATCAACACCACTCAGGGCAAGGTGTTTCTTCCAAGGCCGAAGGCCTTGGCCATTGGGGATCTGGTGCGCCTAATTCTGGGCAGAAGATCTTCCCCCATTCGGTTATGCATGAGACTGTTAGGGAAAATGGTCGCCTCCTTAGAGGCCGCCCCATTCGCCCAGTTCCACTCAAGGCCTCTGCAAAGATGCATCCTTGCGGCTTGGAACAGGAAGCCCCAAGCCTTGGATCTTCCTATGCGTCTATCCCCAGGGACACGCAAAGTCTCGTCTGGTGGTTACAAACCAAGAATTTGCTGGAGGGCAAAACCTTTCTTCCTCTTCCATGGAAGATTATCACAACAGATGCCAGCCTGTCAGGCTGGGGAGCAGTATTGGAGGAGACGTACTCGCAGGGGAATGGTCTGCGATCGAGAAGCTATTGCCCATAAATATCTTGGAGATCCGGGCAGTTTATATGGCTCTCATAAAGTGGTCTTACAGACTACGAGGTCTCCTGGTTCGGTTCAGTCGGACAATGCCACAGCAGTGGCTTATATCATTCACCAGGGCGGTACCAGGAGTCTGGTGGCCCAAAAAAAGAGGTGAATCGCATACTTGTCTGGGCAGAAAAGCATGTTCTGTGTCTTTCTGCAGTCTTCATTCCAGGAGTGGAAAATTGGCAGGCGGATTTTCTGAGCCGCCAGCAGTTGTGCCCAGGAGAATGGGCTCTGCACCCCGACGTGTTTCGGAGCATATGTCACAGGTGGGGTACTCCAGACGTAGATCTGTTTGCATCCAGGTTCAACAGGAAACTGGACAATTTTGTGTCAAGGACAAGAGATACACTTGCTCAGGGGTCAGATGCTCTGACAGTTCCCTGGGATCAGTACAATCTGATCCATGCCTTCCCCCCGAGCCCGCTTCTGTCGCGGTTCCTGGGAAGAGTCAAGAGGGAGACAAAGTCGGTCCTTTTGGTGGCCCCGGCTTGGCCCAGGCGACCATGGTACGCAGAGATCATGAAGTTGGCAGTAGGCAGGCCATGGATCCTCCCTCTCCGGCCAGATCTGCTTTCACAGGGTCCAATCTACCATCCTGCTTTACGCAGTCTGAATTTGACGGTTTGGCTGCTGAGACCCACATTCTGAGAGACCGTGGCCTTTCGGGGCCAGTCCTTTCTACTCTGGTCAATACCAGAAAGCCGGCCTCCAGGCTTATTTATTACAAAATCTGGAGGGCATATGTTTCCTGGTGTGAACTCAGGAAATGGCATCCTAGAAAGTATGTCATTAGCAGGATCTTGGCCTTTCTCCAGTCAGGCCTAGAAATGAATTTGGCCATAAGCACTATCAAGGTGCAGATTTCGGCCCTGTCAGTGTTTTTTCAAAAGCCACTTGCATCACATTCCCTGGTACGGGCCTTTATCCAGGGGGCCATGCGGATAAGACCGCCAGTCAAACCTCCGGTATGCCCTTGGGATCTGAATTTGGTT
Organism: Lithobates pipiens; assembly: GCF_037356315.1. Taxonomy (NCBI): domain Eukaryota; kingdom Metazoa; phylum Chordata; class Amphibia; order Anura; family Ranidae; genus Lithobates; species Lithobates pipiens. The sequence continues at coordinate 634,540,517 of NW_027507758.1, forward strand.
CTCTCGGCTTTGCAGGGGCAACCATTTGAACCTTTGCATCTGGCTTCATTAGCTCTCCTGACTAAAAAATTGGTCTTCTTGGTAGCCATATCCACGGCTAGAAGAGTATCAGAGCTGGCAGCTCTTTCCAGCAAGGAGCCGCATCTAATTATTCATAAGGACCAGGTGGTCATGCGTCCCAACAGGTCCTTTCTACCTAATGTGGTTTCGGGATTCCATTTGAATCAAGATGTAATCCTACCATCCTTTTTTCCGGACCCACAGTCCACAGAAGAAGAATCTTTGCACACTTTGGATGTGGTTAGAGCAATCAGTATTTATCTTCAAGCAACTACTCAGATAAGGAAAACTGATTGCTTATTTATTTATTTATTTTGCCGGAAGGCCCTAGGAAGGGGCAGGCGGCCTCAAAATCCACTCAGGGTGGATTAGACAAGTTATTTCTCAGGCCTATAGTGTAAAGGGGAAGATTCCTCCTTTTCAAGTGAAAGCGCACTCTACTAGGGCTGTCAGTGCCTCTTGGGCAGTGCATCACCAGGCCTCCCTGGCTCAGATCTGTAAGGCTGCGACTTGGTCATCAGTCCACACATTCACCAGATTCTATCAGGTGGATGTCAGAGGGCAAGAGGATATCGCCTTTGGGCGCAGTGTGCTGCAGGCTGCAGTTTAGATCCTCTGGTCCATGGCGGTCTATAATTATGATCTGTGTCTCCCTCCCCTCAATCTGAGCATTGCTATGGGACATCCCACTATGTAATGAAGCTCCTGTGTCCCGTGATGTATGATCAAGAAAATGGGATTTTTATATACAGCTTACCTGTAAAATCCTTTTCTTGAGAGTACATCACGGGACACAGGGCTCCCGCCCTTCTTGGGTTTTACGTGGTTTCTTATTGCTTTGCTACAAAACTGAGGTGCCTCCCATATGGGAGGGGTTATATAGGGGAGGAATTCTCCTTAATTGGGGTCAGTGTCCAATCACCAGAGGTGCCTATATAACCACTATGTAATGAAGCTCCTGTGTCCCGTGATGTACTCTCAAGAAAAGGATTTTACAGGTAAGCTGTATATAAAAATCCCATTATATATTATATATGTAATATACAATATAAATTATGCAGTGTAAGGGTCAGGACTCATAATATTGGTATTCAGTAATCAGTGGCAGATGAAACGTTTACTTGAGACAAGTTGCAGAGGTCCCACACCGCTGCCTCCCATCTCCTGAGACTGCACTCAGTGACTTGGGTCTGAGACTATACAGACATATCCCTCCACCCGGCACAGCCAGCAGACAACAGAGCAACTTGGAGAATTGCTCTATTAGATATCATGCTAGACTTGGGCATGAGACAGAAGACCCAAAGCACATGCCCAAGGTGCCTGGGTAAAGCAACATCTATGGCGAAAATCAACATTTTGCTGCTAGCTGAACCCCAGAATCTCCATAAATCAAATCTAGATACATAAATTGTGTCTACAACATAAAGAAGGAAGATTATCACCCAGTCCCCACCCTACTCTGGACCAATCAGTGAGCAGTATGGGTGGAGGAATGTATTTAGTGTTAATGACCCACCTGTGCTTATCTCTGTAGGAGTGTCCTCCTCTATAAATGTCCCCGTTATTCCATCCTCCTCCATAGACTGCTGATCATCCCTCACAGACCTCTCTTCTTCTTCTGATTTCACCTCAAATTCTATATCGATTGGATCTCCACTCTAAACCAAGAAAATGAGAGAGAATATCATCTGTAAAATATAAGCTTTATTATTGTGACATCACATAAAAAATCCCCACATCATCTCTAGGAGTCAATATTCTAGATGCTTCATCCCACCAACCTATCACGAATGTCACGACTACCCCAATGCAGGTGGTCAGACACTATAGCTGGCTACTGTGCGCTTCACCTATAGCAGCCCCCTTTCCCTTAAGACAAGCAGGCCTTGGTTGCTTGGTACTTGGTTGCCCCCAGAACTTTATACACAATGCTATAGTGTCTGGCCACCACGCCAAGGCAGATGTGAACCGAGCAAAGCAAACAGGTACTTGCAGTTTAGCAGACAAATAGCGTGCTTCAAAGACAGTTCAGGGGATAGTCCAGTATCCAATCCGTGTCATACACAGCACATCCAACAGCAAGCAAGGCAGACTAAGCCCTTGTACACACGGTTTGGGATTCCGACAACCAAATCCATTGGATTTTGTCCGAAACTGTTGCATACACACGGTCGGACAAAGTTGTTGGAAAATCCGATCGTTCAGAACGTGATGACGTGATTTCGTTACGACGGGACTACATTCAGGCTAGTAGCCAATAGCTTTGATGTAGGAATTTGATCTGAGCATGCGTGGCACTTTGTCCGATCGGAATTCTCTACACATGATCGGAGTATGTCCTATCGGACCAGTTGGTCGGAAAATATTTCCAACAAGTTGGAAAATTTGGTCTGACAGATATTCAGACGGAAACAGTCCAATGCAGGCCACACACAGTCGGAATATCTGACAAAACAGTCCGATGGGACACATTCCGATGGAATCTCCGACCATGTGTACAAGGGCTTACGGGAGGCTTGATCTAGAACAATGTAGGTAAGTGACAGACTGAATACTCTATCCCTCGCTTGTGATAGTTAGCTTATATCAGTTGACTGACCAGATCAACCAGCTAACAGGTGAACACAGACAGGGGAAAAGCAACAGCCAACACCCGGGTGCTGGAATGAGGAACAGGGGCACTAAGTGATAATGACATTATCCCCCTTCCCTGAGGAGGGGCCCCAGGACCTCAAAGACCAGTTGGACATCCAGCACAGGACCAACCGACTGGGCAGAAGTCCGTGAATTCACAAGGTCAGGCTGGTTAGCAGAGAACATGTCACAGGGGTCAAGCCGGACAGCTGAAACATGAGCGAAATGCAGAGAGCCCTGAAAAAAGGATTTAAAGCCCCACCTGGTTGAATGAGGCAGTTTATCCAAAGGGTGGATTGAACCTCTTAGCCCCTGTACACATGGTTGGACATTCCGACGGAAAATGTCGGATAATCCGACCGTGTGTGGGTTTCATCAGACTTTTTCCGTCGGAGGGTCCGACCAACAAAGTTTGAGAGAGCTGGATATAAAAATTTTCCGACAACATGATCTGATCAGACTTTGTCCGATCCTTTGTAGAGAATTCCGATCAGACAAAGTGCCACGCATGCTCAGATCAAATTCCCAGACCAAAGCTATTGGCTACTAGCCTGAACGTAGTCCCATCGTAAAGAAATAGCGTCGTCACGTTACGAACAATCAGATTTTCCAACAACTTTGTCCGACCGTGTGTATGCAACACCAGTTTCGGACAAAATCCGTCAGACAAAATCCAACGGATTTTGTTGTCGTAATGTCCGACCATGTGTACAAGGGCTCAGACCAGTTAGAGAAGTGAGGCCAGGTTATAGAAAGCCCTGAATAAGAAAAAGCAGGAAGTTCAATGGGCATGGGCTGGAATGGCATATTTGATGCAGTCGCCGACTGGGCATTATCAGGCATAGCGACTGTCTGAATCGCATCGCCCGGCATAGCGACTGTCGAACTTGCAGACAAGTTAGCCTGGCTGAGCATCCAAGGGATTTTAGCGACGGGCAAAGGTAGGAGTAATCCAGGGGCCTTGACCTCTGAGGACTTAGCGGAAGTTTCCAAACAGGGCTCCAGGCTGTGAGACAATGGATAAGTTTGGCTTCTAGGAGGAGAGGATTCAGGCTGTGGCAATTGGCTGGAGAGGTGACCTATAGAGAATTCAATAGATTTGTCAGCATCTTTTGTTATAACAGTCATGTAAAGGCACATGGTTATGCAAACTGGGGTCACATTTGGAAACGTTGTCATGAACAGGATCTGAACAGGACTGGAAAAAAGGCACGTGACTGGTTCTGGTTCTGGCCACACAAGATTTATACATGGGCAACTGGTCAGCGGTTTTAATGCAAATCTGGGACCAGGACCCAAATCTCTTCTGCAGCCCAGTCTATGTGTGGGTTGTGCAGTTTAAGCCAGGGATGCCCTAAGATAAGGGGATAAGCAAGAAATGAGATTGCATAGAAGCTGATTGTCTCCTTATGTGATTCCCCAAAGGTCAGAGTAATGGATACCGTGCACAAGGTCACCAGGCCCATGGACAAGTGAGAATTATCAACGGCTAAAACTGAAAAGGGTCTGTGCTCCTTAGTCACCGCAATCTGTAGATGGTGTGCTAGGTACCCATCAATGAAATTGCCAGCAGCACCAGAATCAATGAAAGCAGCGAGGTGGTGAAAAAAAACTAAGTTGTATAGGAACAAATAAGCCATCTCTGAGGGAAACAGACACAGTATGATCTATAGAAGCAGATCCCACCCGCACTAGACTCTTGGCGTTTCTCAGCAAATTAGGACAGCTAGCGACAAAGTGGCAGAGGTTGCCACGGTATAGGCAGAGTCCCTGAGATCTCCTTCTAGCCTTTTCCCCAGGGGATAAATGGGTAGCACCAATTTGCATGGGCTCATCCTCCTGGAGAGGTTGAGAGGGCTCAGGAAATGAAGAAAAGGTGGGCAGCTTACTGGGGGGCAAGGACACAAACCTCTCTGTACGCCTTTTCTGTAAATGCCTGTCTACGTGGATGGCTACTTGCATGGCTTCATTCAATCACTTTGGTTCAGGGTAGTGCACTAAGCAGTCCTTGATGGAGTCCGATAGCCTAACCTATAATGACATCTTAGAGCTGGGTCATGTCATTCCACACAGAGTCAGGTGCCCAGCGGCAGAAATCAGAACAATATTGTTCAGCAGTACGTTTATCTTGACGTATTGACCTAAGGTTAGCTTCAGCTGAATGGGCACGGTCAGGATCATCATACAGTAAACCTAATGCCCCGTACACACGATCGGAAATTCCACCAGCAAAAGTCCGATGAGAGATTTTGGTCGGAAACTTCCGACCATGTGTATGCTCCATCGGACTTTTGCTGGCGGAATTCCCGCCAGCAAAAGATTGAGAGCAGGCTCTCTATGTTTTGGTCGGAAAAAGTTCAGATCGGAGATTCCGATCGTCTGTACCGATCCTGACGTGCAAAAATTCCTACGCATGCTCGGAAACAATTTGACGCATATGCTCGGAACCATTGAACTTAATTTTCCCGGCTTGTTGTAGTGTTGTACGTCACCGCGTTCTTGACGGTCAAAAGTTCAGAGATGCAAGCCAAGCTTCAGCAGAATTTCATCGGAAAAACCATCCAAGATTTTTCCGACGGAAATTCCACTCGTGTGTACGGGGCATAAGGCTCTGAAAGGCTTCAACTGACCCTCTCACTGGGTCATCTGTGGGGAGACTAAAAGCCCAAGACTGGGGATCTAGATCAATGCAGGTAAGTCTATCTCTATCACAAGTTTGGTTTGCTTTTATTAGGTGACTGAGCAGATCAGTCAGCTAACAGGTGAACACAGACAGGGGAAAAGCAACAGCCAACACCCGGGTGCTGGAATGGAATGAGGAACAGGAGCACTTGGTGATCATAACACAACCTTGTAACAGTGAGGGATGGTGTGATCTTCCTGTGTGGAATCCCGGGAATACAGAGGACGGGGACATCTCTCTGGTGGGTTCCTGGTATTTGGTGGCTCCATCATATCCTTGTGTCCTTCTGAAAACTCCTCCATCACTCCATATTCCTCATCCTCCTCTTTATACTCTTCTTTAACATCAATATTATCATCCCTGAGGTTTTCGCTCTGGATATATAAATAAGACACTCATTGTAACAAACATGCTGTGTATAAATCAGAACTACCAATAATTGTCACTCATCTACCTGATGATGGTGGGGGATGGTGTGATCTTCCTGTGTGGAATCCCGGGAATACAGAGGACGGGGACATCTCTCTGGTGGGTTTCTGTAGCTGGATGACTCCACCATGGTGTCCTGGTACAGATCTTTGGGTTCTTTTAGAAACTCCTCCATCACCCCATCCTCATCATCCTCCTCTTTTATCTCTTCTTTAACCTCAACTTTAGAATCTCTCAGGTTTCCACTCTGAATATATAATAAAAATGACATCAATGGTAACAATGCAGATAATGTACAGATCCTAATGATACTATCAGTGATTGTTCCTCATCTACCTGATGATGGTGGGGGATGGTGTGACCTTCCTGTGTGGAATCCCGGGAATACAGAGGACGGGGACATCTCTCTGGTGGGTTCCTGGTATTAGGTGGTTCCATCATATCGTTGTGTCCTTCTGAAATCTCCTCTATCACTCCATACTCCTCATCCTCCTCTTTATACTCTTCTTTAACATCAATATTATCATCCCCGAGGTTTCCACTCTGAATATATAATAAAACATTCATTGTAACAAACATGCTGTGTATAAATCAGAACTACCAATAATTGTCAATCATCTACCTGATGATGGTGAGGGATGGTGTGACCTTCCTGTGTGGAATCCCGGGAATACAGAGGACGGGGACATCTCTCTGGTGGGTTCCCATTACTGGATCCATCTGTAGGAAACACACACACTGACTGAATACATTGTTTCTATGTGTTTATCAGATGATGGGGGATCTAGGTGGAGCCTCCGTACTGCTCTCTCCTTTACAATAAAGTCTCCTCTTACCCGGTGATGTGAGGGGCGGCTGATTGTCCATCATGACGTCCTTGTAGAGATCCTTGTGTCCTTCTAAATACTCCCACTCCTCCATGGAGAAATAGACAGTGACATCCTGACACCTTATAGGAACCTGACACACACAATGATAGTCACCATCCAGACACATCCCTTGTCTGTTACTGGATAATGTCCCAGAATTCCCAGAATCCTCCTCACCTCTCCTCCATCATCTCTCTGGTGACTTCTAGAATCTTCTTTGTATTTCTCTATTCTATCAGGGAGGGAGGTGGAGGCAATGTGATGGTCATATGATCTCCAGACTTCACAGAAGGAAAACTCTAGATCTGAACACAAAAAGTAAAATCAAATGATATTCCCAGAATCCTCCTCACCTCTCCATGCATGTTTGCATTCTATTAAAGCCCCACTTCAGACTGAGGTATAATTTACCCACACAGGACCCCCACACTAACGCAGGTGAAAATACTAGGGCTGCAACTAACGATTATTTTCATAATCGATTAATCGGCCGATTATTTTTTCGATTAATCGGATAAAAAAAATGGGGGGGGAGAAATATATATATATATATACACGCACGCACGCACGCACGCACACACACACACACACACACACACACATTTCTCCCCTCTCACATGGTGTCACTGCCCCACCTCCTCTCAGTGCTCTCCCCCCCCCCCCCCCCCCTCCGGTGTCTCGGGTTTTCTCACCCCTTCATGGTGACAGCAGCTCCTCCTCGGTGTGCCGGGGTGGTGTGGGGCGGAGTCTCAGTCCGGACCCGCCACACGTGACTCGGCCGACTCCTCCAAATGGAGCGAAGGGCACCCCGAAGCCGGGAGATGGATGCACGCATGTGCAGAGCCCAACCTCCAATCACAGCAGCGCTGGAAAGCGGGGATGTGCGGGGACAGAGGAAGAGGACGGGGGATGTGCGGGGACAGAGGAAGAGGACGGGGCATGTGCGGGGACAGAGGAAGAGGACGGGGCATGTGCGGGGACAGAGGAAGAGGACGGGACATGTGCGGGGGCAGAAGAAGACGACGGGGGATGTGCGGGGGCAGAAGAAGACGACGGGGGATGTGCGGGGGCAGAAGAAGACGACGGGGGATGTGCGGGGGCAGAAGAAGACGACGGGGGATGTGCGGGGGCAGAAGAAGACGACGGGGGATGTGCGGGGGCAGAAGAAGACGACGGGGGATGTGCGGGGGCAGAAGAAGACGACGGGGGATGTGCGGGGGCAGAAGAAGAGGACGGGGGATGTGCGGGGGCAGAGGAAGAGGACGGGGGATGTGCGGGGGCAGAGGAAGAGGACGGGGGATGTGCGGGGGCAGAGGAAGAGGACGGGGGATGTGCGGGGGCAGAGGAAGAGGACGGGGGATGTGCGGGGGCAGAGGAAGAGGACGGGGGATGTGCGGGGGCAGAGGAAGAGGACGGGGGATGTGCGGGGGCAGAGGAAGAGGACGGGGGATGTGCGGGGGCAGAGGAAGAGGACGGGGGATGTGCGGGGGCAGAGGAAGAGGACGGGGGATGTGCGGGGGCAGAGGAAGAGGACGGGGGATGTGCGGGGGCAGAGGAAGAGGACGGGGGATGTGCGGGGGCAGAGGAAGAGGACGGGGGATGTGCGGGGGCAGAAGAAGAGGACGGGGGATGTGCGGGGGCAGAGGAAGAGGACGGGGGATGTGCGGGGGCAGAGGAAGAGGACGGGGGATGTGCGGGGGCAGAGGAAGAGGACGGGGGATGTGCGGGGGCAGAGGAAGAGGACGGGGGATGTGCGGGGGCAGAGGAAGAGGACGGGGGATGTGCGGGGGCAGAGGAAGAGGACGGGGGATGTGCGGGGGCAGAGGAAGAGGACGGGGGATGTGCGGGGGCAGAGGAAGAGGACGGGGGATGTGCGGGGGCAGAGGAAGAGGACGGGGGATGTGCGGGGGCAGAGGAAGAGGACGGGGGATGTGCGGGGGCAGAGGAAGAGGACGGGGGATGTGCGGGGGCAGAGGAAGAGGACGGGGGATGTGCGGGGACAGAAGAAGTCAGGACTTTTTAGGAAAGTTGGAGGGAAGATGTGAAGTCTCTGAGGGCTGAACTTTATTCAATCTGCTACTTGACAAGGCAGGCTGTATGGAAAGGGTTAATGTTAGAGTAATCCCCCTCCCCCCATACACAGACCCCAGCAATGTGAGGACTGAGGAACTCATCCTGCACCGTACAACAACACTGACAGACAGCAGGGAGAACCGACCGGTAGTCCAGCCACGGGGGATGTGCGGGGACAGAAGAACTCTGTGACTCCTCCAGAATTCATTCACTTGGGCTGACAGGCTGAACGCCGCGCTGGGGGTGACGTCAGCACGCAGCTCGCCGCCGCCGGGTGTACCAAGATGGCCGCCAGCTCCGAAGCTAGGCCGAAGCCGCGGTCTTTCCTAAGGCCGCGGCCCGCTCCGCGGATCACATGGTGCGGACCAACTAATCGATAATGAAAATCGTTGACAACGATTTTCATTATCGATTATTATCGATAATATCGATTGATCGTTTCAGCCCTAGAAAATACTTTTGCAGGCATTCTGACATCATTACATAAAATGCAGGACCAACAGTAACACTTTGCTAGTGAGGATGCCAAGGGTCCGCCCACATCCTAAGAGCATCAGAAAAAAGCCATATGGAGGGACATTGGGAGGAGGAGCTGTGAGGTCAGTGTGATGTCATAGGACATATAGACTCTGGATGGAGGGACATTGGGAGGAGGAGCTGTGAGGTCAGTGTGATGTCATAGGACATATAGACTCTGGATGGAGGGACATTTGGATGGGGAGATTTGAGGGGTCCTCTATATGAGGCTCCCGTGCAAACCAAATCATTGTTCCTGGGTGCGTCCTACCTCTCCTAAACTGAAGAGTGAACTTTGACCTTTACCGTACAGAAATCTGTCAGGAATGTGTGAAAGTAAGCTCTCATGTGATCAGGTGACGTGCGGAGGAACGGAGTGTAAATAGCAGACAATTCTCTCCAGAGCTCCTAATGGTGGGGGTGGATTTTGCTGAGTGCCGGTGCCAAGTTTCCTCCCCCCAGGATCACTGCAGGTGTGGAGAAAAGCTGTGTAAGAGGATATGAGGAGAGATGAGGAGGAGATCCAGGAATCAGGATAAAGGTCAGGACAAGCAACAGACGAGCGCATCCAAGAGATGAAGCCGGGGTCACTACACAGAAAATCAATCCAAGGAAACAACAGGCAGGACGAGGAATAGCAAGAAGGAGCTCAGAGACAAATGAGAATATTGCTCAGCCAATGGGAGATGATCTCAGCATGACTTACATAATGAAGGAGATGAGGGGGAGGGGAGGAAATCACTTATGGTGACCATAGAGACATGGAAATTCAGCTGGTTCAGCAGGGATCGGTCACATTTCCATCCATGTGTGGTCACTACCGGATAAAAGGCACTCCAACAGCGGCTGCAGCCAATAGCTTCATCACTGATCTGTGTATTCTGAGAGCGGAGGAGCGCCCCCCCATTGTCAGAATACAATAGTGCAGCGGGGAGGATTCCCCCATCCCCCTCCATTGTGTGGATGGGGGAATCAATTCCATTTTTTTTTTCTGGCTGAACGATAAAACTGAACCATGTATGGCCAGATTTGGAAGGAAGATATATTCATCATCAACTGATCCCCCTGAAGGAGCTAATCTACATATTACCTCCTCTGCCGCCAGATCGTACTACGTCTTACCAAATGGAATGTCCTCATTATCTTGTATGTCTATACCTGACATCATTTCCTGTCTGTATTCCATAGAGACTTCCTGTCTGGGTAGAGGTGAGATCACCACCTTGTGGAGCTCAGAGGAACTGCAGCCCTGAGAAACATCTCGTAGTGTGAACATGGTTGTTTCCATGTATGGAAATGAAGACACTGCAAGCTGTTTGATGAGTCGTGTTGAATTGTATAACAGAAACAGCAAACACAGAACAGGGAATAGGAAGTACAAGCAATGCAATATTATAAAAAATATGAAGTCAGTCAGCGCGAAATAATAAATATTCAAATGAAATAACACAGCTGCTGAACACTAAAGGCAAATATAACAAAAACCTCAAATAAACATAATAAAAGGAATAGTGCAGCGCTAGAATATCCTCATAAAGTTCCTCACCATATGAGAGACAGAATAAAAGTCTTATAAAAGGAAAACTTGGATAGCAACGGTCAGCAGTGATGAACTCCTCTGTGTTGGTAAAGGTACACGCAGATATCTTTATAGTGTCAACAGACTCAGTGATTCCACCACCAGACAGCCAAACTGCTCACCTCAAAGTACCCCTGACTTAACAGATAGGTCAAGCAAACATTCGCCACTTCCAGTGGTCCCACACCAAGATTCCAATGGCCCAGATAGATGAAACTCGGCTTCTTGATTAATGTGGTGCTGTCATCAATGGTAACTCATATTTCCAAAGTGCAGTATCATAAAATCAAAAAAATATATATAGTGCAGACCGTAAGGATAAAAAACTAGATTTATTAAAATGAACAGGTACTCACATACAGAGCACTAAAGCCTAGTGCTTGTTTGTAAACATGGACAGAACATTCCATGATAAAATGCAGTAAGATGGTTGCAGTGACATTCCAGGGTCCTCCCGCACGCGTATCGTCCTAAACAGGACTAAACAGGACTTCATCGGTGGATACAGAGGCCCTCGCAACCATTCACTAATTTATAGCCACCTTCTAATTGGTATCACCTGCTAGATTGTCCTCAGTACAAACCCACTAACTAATCAGAAACAGGCACTCACAGGTCACTTAAATCCTTCCTATCCTTAATCTATATGCCACATTACTCCTCATAATATTATATTCACTAGTGATGGACGAACTTCCGACGGGACGTTTCGCGAACGCGGACCGCGAACGCGGCCGATAGTTCGCAAACCATAATGTTCGCGGCGGGCCCCATTGACTTCAATGGGAGGCGAACTTTGCAAACCTACAGGTCAAATTTGCAGCCACAAAATAATTACTAGCTGTGCAAACATAGTCCCACCACATGGCCAATGACATAACACATGTATGAGGTGAATCTGGGATCGACAACTACAAGCATTCTTTTTTTCTATGTGAAATTGTTGTGACAATTCAGGACTGTGGAGCGCATTAAGGCAATGGAGGAGAGGGAAGGTCAGGGTAGGCAAAGAAGAGGGTGCAGGAGATGATAGAGTCATCTGACAACAGCACCGTGATAGAGAGCACTGACATCAGCAGTGTGACATAAAGCACTGACACCAGCACCGTGATATACAGCACTGACACCAGCACCGTGATATACAGCACTGACACCTGCACCGTGATATACAGCACTGACACCTGCACCGTAAGCAGCCCCAGGAGGAAGTCAGCATAGCACAGGGATGGTGGGAGCCCCTCATAATGAGCATAGCACAGGGATGGTGGGAGCCCCTCATAATATGCACAGCAGAGGTACAGCCCCAGGAGGAAGTCAGCACAGCACAGGGATGGTGGGAGCCCCTCATAATAAGCAGCCCCAGGAGGAAGTCAGCACAGCACAGGGATGGTGGGAGCCCCTCATAATGAGCATAGCACAGGGATGGTGGGAGCCCCTCATAATATGCACAGCAGAGGTACAGCCCCAAGAGGAAGTCAGCACAGCACAGGGATGGTGGGAGCCCCTCATAATAAGCAGCCCCAGGAGGATGTCAGCACAGCACAGGGATGGTGGGAGCCCCTCATAATAAGCAGCCCCAGTAGAAATATGACACCACTCAACCTCTTCAAACAGGAAGGTACGGGCATATAGTACGGTGTGCAAATGAAGAAAGAAGGTCTGTGTGCTCGATTAAAAAAATCGTTTATAGACATATACATGGTCTACTGGTCACATGTGTTGAATTCCCCCGAGATCCATGCCTCATTCATTTTTAGAAATGACGGTCTAGGCATTCCCTGATGCTGGATCCGGGTGACACCTGTCGATGGGTCGGCTGAAAGAATGACCTCATATCCGAAGTCACCAACACATCTTCAAACCGGCCTCTTCTTGCAGGCGCTGTTGGATTGTTACCCGCAACTCCTTCTCTGGGAGTGGGAATTGCTCCTCTGCCAGCGCACGTAAAAGCAGAATGCAGCATTTCTCGAAGCAAGGCCTGGAAGTGCTGCATTCTGACAGCCCTCTGTGACGGCGGTAACATTTCCGCCATTTTGCGTTTGTACCGGGGGTCTAAGTACGTTGCCACCCAGTACTGGTCCTTGACCCTTATGCTTTTTATACGGGGGTTCTTATTAAAACACTGGAGCATGAAGGCCCCCATTTGCACTAAACTGGAAGCGGTGTGGTGGCCTGGCTCCTGCTCATCATCCAGGATAATGTCGTCCTCTTCATTCTCCTCTCCCCATCCACGCACAACAGGGATCCCAGAAAGGTTTAAAGCATGCTCTTCTTGCTCCTCCTCATCCGCCCCGGCACCATCCTCCTCTGACTCCTCTTCAGACTCCTGTTGTTGACTTGTCTCAGATAGAGTAGCCCCCCCTGGGAATTCATCCAGCATTGCGACTTTCTCATCTTCCCGCTCCTGCTCCTCCACAGCTTGATCAATGACACGACGTAATGCACGCTCCATAAGGAAGGCATAAGGTACCATGTCACTAATGGCGCCATGGCTGCGACTGACCAGTTTGGTGATCTCCTCAAATGGGCACAGAAGTCTGCATGCATCGCGCATGAGCAGCCACTGGCGCAGTGAAAAAAAAAACAGCTCCCCAGAACCTGTTCTGCCACAGAGTTCATACAGGTAGACGTCAACTGCACGTTTCTGCTGGAGCAGCCTATCAAGCATATAGAAGGTTGAGTTCCATCGCGTCGGGCAATCGCAAATAAGACGTCTGACCGGCAGATTGTGTCACCGCTGAATGTCAGCAAGGCGAGCCATGGCCGTGTAAGATCTTCTGAAATGGGCTGAGATTTTCCTTGCCTGCCGCAAGATGTCCTGGACCCCAGGGTATTTGATAACGAATCGCTGCACGACCAAGTTTAAGACATGTGCCATGCATGGCACGTGCGTGATTTTGCCCTGTTTCAATGCGCTAAGCAGATTGGCACCGTTGTCACACACCACTTTACCAACTGTCAAATTGAGCGGTGTTAGCCACTGATCTGCCTGTGAACTCAAAGCTGAAAGGAGTGCCGGGCCAGTGTGGCTCTTGGCTTCCAGGCACAACAGACGCAGCACGGCATGGCAACGTCTCACCTGGCATGTAAAATAGGTTCTGGGGAGCTTGGGCGGCGCAGCGGAAGAGACGCTAGCAGCGGAAAAGGAGGAGTCAGCCGAGGAGGAGAGGGAGGAGGATGGAGTAGGAGGAGGAGGAGGAGAAGAAGAGCCGACACCGACACTGTGTGCCAGAGATACATTCACTTGCCGCTGAACATGGCCATATAGCTCTGGGATGCCCTTCTCTGAGAAATACTTCCTTCATGGGACCTTCCATTGTGGTGTTCCAATGGCAACAAATTTTCGAAAGGCCTCCGAGTCCACCAGTTTATATGGCAGTAGTTGGCGGGCTATGAGTTCTGACAAGCCAGCCGTCAACCGTTGGGCAAGAGGGTTATCCGGCGTCATCCTTTTTTTTTTACGCTCGAACATTAGGCCCACGGAAGCCTGCCTTTTTGCAGAAAAACGGGAGCTTGGCGTGATGGAAGGTGGAGTGGAGGACAATTGTGAGGAGAGAGGAGAAGGAGAAGATGAGGCTGGACGGTGAGAGCCTGGAGTGTGGCTTTGTGTGTTCCGTTGCTCCCACTGGGCTCGGTGATGGCTGCCCATGTGCCTTCTTAAGGCGGTCGTCCCTAGGTGAGTGTTGGGCTTACCGCGACTAATGCGTTGACTGCAAAGATTGCAGATGGCAATGCTATTGTCAGCAGCGGACACGTTAAAAAAAGCCCACACTGCGGAGCCATGTGCCGATGTCCTGGGAGCGCCAGATGTGACCGTACATGGTCGATGACTCACTCCTGATACATTTGCAGTCTGCTTTGTCCCTCCTGTGCAATGTAAGTTATTCCTGCTTCTCCTCCCTATCTGCTGGTCCATATCTCCCTCTGAACTCCCCTCCTCTTCCTCTCTTGTGGGCACCCACGTGACATCACTAGACACGTCATCATCGACGTCACCTTCCCCACCGCTATAAGTAGAGATCTCGGAGTAGGCAGCAACAGCGGGGACCAACCTCCTCCTTGGGCTGATCTGAGTACTGTCGTCAGACTGCTGAGTGGCGGTTGTTGCTACCTCCTCTTCCTGATCCAATATCAAGAGTGGCTGCGCATCAGAAATGTCTTGATATTGATCGGAAAATAATTCCTGTGACTCAAGCGGAAGGTATGTGGTGGTGGTGGTGTTGTTGGTGGTAGTGTCTTTGGGGGTGCACATAGCAGAGAGTGAAGAAGAGGGTGCAGATCGAGAGGATGAGGAGGGTGCAGAAGAGTAAGGCTAAGTGAGCCACTCAACCAAGACTGGTGCGTCCTTTAAAGTAATTGAACACACCTTCTGCAACTTCCCACTTTGGCTCAAGCCTGTTGCTCCTGCCCTACCCCTACCACCCCTGCGGAAGAGCCTGCCTCTTCCTCTGCCTGTCATTTTTTAAATAACCCTGTGACAAAACTCTCAGTCCCTATACTGATAAAGGACTGCTGCAGTATAGGGCAGCAGTCAGCAGTAGTACACCTCAACCCTATGTATTGTTGACCTATACCAGTCCTTAAGGAATAGCAGACTGTACCTCACTAAACCCTATGTACTGTAGTACCCTATACCTTACCAGTCCTTATAAGGACCTTTGTGGAACAAGTAGGTTGTGTGTGACTGATTAGCAGACTGTACCTCAGTCCCTATACTGATAAAGGACTGCTGCAGTATAGGGCAGCAGTCAGTAGTAGTGCACCTCAACCCTATGTATTGTGGACCTATACCAGTCCTTAAGGAATAGCAGACTGTACCTCACTCAACCCTATGTACTGTAGTACCCTATACCTTACCAATCCTTATAAGGACCTTTGTGGAACAAGTAGGTTTTGAATGATTAGCAGACTGTACCTCAGTCCCTATACTGATAAAGGACTACTGCAGCAGAAGGGCAGCAGTCAGCAGTAGTGCACCTCAACCCTATGTATTGTGGACCTATACCAGTCCTTAAGGAATAGCAGACCCTATACCGATAAAGGACTACTGCAGCAGAAGGGCAGCAGTCAAGTATAATATTCTTTCTATATTTGGAAGAAAGAATATTATACGTGTACAAGCCTATTACCATACCAGTCCTGAAAAGAACCTTTGTGGACCTAATAGTAACAGCTACTGATTAAACTGACTGTCCCTCACTGCCTCACACACAGCTTCCTGCCTGTCCCTATTTAAACTGACAAAACAGAGGCTGCTGGAACAATAACTTGAATATCACTTTTGTGGACCTAATAGTAACAGCTAATGATTAAATTGACTGCCCCTGCAGCACACAGCGTCCTGTCCCTTTCTCTACACTGACAAAAGACACTCAGGCTGCTGCAACAATCACTAGCACAGCACTGCCTCAAACCTATATCCTGAACTACTCCTAACACCTATACCATGATACCAGTCCTTAAAAGAACTTTTGTGGACCTAATAGCTAGCGCTTTGGGTCACTGAAGTCTCTCCCTGCTCCACACAGCAACCTCTCCCTATAGTGACAGTAGAAAGAATGTAAAATGGCCACCGGATCGGGTCTATTTATAAGTTAGGGGGAATGTCCAAGTGTCCATGTGCTGTAATGTCTCAATTGGCTGTCCTGTACCCCATGATGGATGTGTCATCATAGGTCAAAGTTCTTTTACACTGTAAACACGGAAGTCCGCCGGGCGAACGGCGGCAATAGTCCGCCGATCGGGCGGAACGGCGAACAGGTGAAATTCGCCGTGAAACGACCGCCGAGCGAACCGTTCGGCCATCCCTAATATTCACCATCTCTTAAGATCCAATAGCAAAGTGTAATACTCAGGATTGGAGGTATAGGGTAATGCATTAATTTGCTGTAATTACTTTCATTACTTACATTCTTTGTTTAACATTGACAATCCACAGACGCTGTATACATCAGACCCCTTATTGTCATGTGACGCAGTCACATGACCAAAATGAAGTCACATGATAACTAGCAGTCATGTGACCACAACACTCGGCCAATGGCTTTTGCCCTCACTGCACCGTCAGCGTCACTAAGAACGCGACGTAGTGCAGCAAGTGAGCAGGTTCACGGTCACGGGGTAAAGAGCAGTCACATGACCGGAACAATTCATATGTCACTTCCGCCTTCACAGTGCCGTCAGCGTCACTTCTAACATGACGCAACGGAATGCTATGAGGTATCACCTGCTAGATTAAGGATAGGAAAGACTGTTCCCTAAGAGACCGTGTTAATTGAAAGTTCTACTGCAGAATAAAACCTTTTTGAAAGGACTTCATCTGTGTCAGTGTACAAGTCGTTGGGTATCAACCCTGGGAACCCCTAGACGTGGAGGAGCAGGCCGAGAGAAGGTAACCGGTAAGCCCATTAAGTCAAGCCCACCCTGCAACGGGTAATGGCCGCTACATGTAAACAACCTAAAAACAGATTGTGAATAGAGATGAGCCCGATGTTCGAGTTGAAAGTAAGGTGTTCGCCTAATCGCCGAACAGCGAACAATATTCAGTGTTAGCGGCAAATTCGAAAGCCGCCATGTCCCTGGGGCAGGACCCGGGTCCCCAAACACTTTTTATGGCAATAACTTGCATATAATCCTTTAAAATTAGCATTTTAGATTTTTTCATGTTCGTGTCCCATAGACTTTAACGGTGTTCGTGTGTTCTGACAGATTTTTTGCCTGTTCGCATGTTCTGCTGCGAACCGAACAGGAGGGTGTTCGGCTCATTCCTAATTGTGAACAGTCTTAAACATAACATGCTGTGTTACTGGTAAATACACTACAGATTGAGTCTATTTGGCCGCCTTGAAACTCGTACGCTGCACAAGGACACAGAGATTTTTGCCTGGGGAATGCTGTTCAGCTCCAGAAGGTGTTGAAGAGCTTCTCTCTTTCCTGGCTGGTGTGTTTGGTACAGAAGAACTTACTTGTATATGTTGCTTCATTATGTCATTCTCATGGTATCCTTCAGATATGACCGTACTATTGTCTCTGCCTTGTGTAGCGCCAGCTCCTGAAGAGCACAAGCTATGTGTTTTATCATTTAACCTTACCCTTGAACCGCAGTTTGGTTTTGGGTTCAATTATTCTAAATTTAGACCTCAGCACCAGTCTAGCTGAACTGCCTGGTGTTCTGCCTGACCATAGGTGGCGCTGTCATCACGGCAGGGTCTAGAACGCAGTCTAGTTGGGTGCAATAAGGTTATTCTCTCTCAGAACCAGCCAAGTAGGAGTGTCGCTATTGCTGTGCCTTCTGGGAGAGGGTACTTAATGTACGGATGTCACGTGTTTCGGGGTTCCGGTCCAGAAGTGTTTTCTGACTGTTTGGTCCTGGTCCTCCTGACCAGCACTCAGGACTGCCATGGCTTGGGGTGTGGATCCACCCGACTTCAAACCTTAGGGCTGGCTAGCCCAAGGTAAGTAGACTGAAGGAAGGATTCAGAGGGGGTCCGGTGCTGTCTCGGTTAGCGGAGAGGCTCAGCAACTGTGAAGGTTTCCAGGGGAGGACTCTTCTTGAGAAAGCCATGCTAGAGTTGGCTTCTCTACAAGAGCCTTGACAAGTTGGAAGACCCCAAGTGAATCCAATCTTGTGGGGGGTATCGCCAGACCAGCTGCAAGACACTGGTACCATACGAGGGTTCTACAAGTTGTCTACAACCTTTCAGTTTTACTAAAGTGTTCTACACCAAGTCTGTGGCAGAGACTTGTATCTGATTTAAACACCTTGTTGGCTGCTAGACCTGGTGAGAGAAAGACTATCCAATAAAGGTGAGGATCCAGCTGTGAGTGGCTATTCTCTGGATTTCCTGATATGAGAGATGTGTTTTTCCATACTGACTTAGCACTAACAGTACCTGGACTTTTTCCTACCTAAACCCTCTAACCCTGCATTGAGAGACTGTGTTCGTTAACTATTTTTTGAAAATAAAAATCCCTTTGAGTGGATCTGGTGTCAGTCTCAGCAGTTCTTGGGCCATCTACCTCGGGAAACCCCTAGCCCTTGTACACACAGTCGGACATTCCGACAACCAAATCCGTCAGATTTTGTCCGACGGATTTTGTCCGATCGTTCAGAACGTGATGACGTTATTTCGTTACGACGGGACTACATTCAGGCTAGTAGCCAATAGCTTTGGTGTAGGCATTTGATCTGAGCATGCGTGGCACTTTGTCCGATCGGAATTCTCTACACATGATCGGACAAGGTCCGATCGGATCATGTTGTCGGAAAGTTTTATAGCCAAGCTGGAAAACTTGGTCCGTCGGACATTCCGATGGAAACAGTCCGATGGAGCCCACACACTGTCGGATTATCCGACAACACGGTCCGATCGGACATTTTCCCTCGGAAAAGGGACTAGACACGCACGAGGTGAAGAAGGTAACGGTAAGCCCAATTAAATCAGCTGCTCCTTCAAGGGACAGTGCTATACTTGCTTACATGGTCCAGTAGGAGAAGGGGCATTGTAGGACTAGAGGCATTGAGCACATTGGGAGGATCATGTGCAGGATGCTCATAGGCTTGTGCATTGAATTGTTCTGCCACTCGCAGGTCCATTTTATTGCAGCGGTAGAGATTGCCTTCCACATCCACAAGATATGAGTGAGGATCAACTCTCTGAACAGAGGTGCCCAGTCTCCAGTGACTAGTCCTGTCACCAGGCAGCAGCTTCATATGGATGACTCTCCAATGCTTAGCTCAGGTAAGTCTTTGGCAGAAACATCAAATGTCAGTTTGGAGATCTGTTTTCTACATCAGAGTTTCTCCAGTACACCTGTAACCACACAAGGTTCAAGCAATTTGTTTGCCACAGGTAATGAAGTCTTCAGTCTCCTTGACATCAAGCGCTGTGCAGGACTACTGTCCATACCTTTGGTTGGGGTGTTCCTCCAATGTAGAATGGCTTTCTACGGTTCATTACCATCATATTGGGACTTCTTGAAAAGGTTCTTTACTATCTTTTCAGCTGATTCTGCTTTGCCATTAGCTTGTGGGTGCTGCGGTAAGGTAATGCCGCGTACACACGATCAAACAATCCGGTGGAAAAGTCCGGCAAACTCAAGTCCGCCAAACAATCCCCCCGTGTGTAGCCTCCGGCATACTTTTTTGACCCGACAGTACGGCGGACTTAGAATTTCGGTTTGCACAACAATCTGCCCGCCGTACTCGCATTTCGGCGGACAATCCGGCCGTGTGTATGCCAGTCCGCCGTACTTTTGAAATGAGCGGACTTTTCCCGCCCGGAGAAAAGTCCGCTCATTTCGAGTGGGTCTCCAGGTAGACGGGGCCCGCGAAGGAGACGTCGCTGGCCCCGCCGCCTGGTATAGACTTAAAGGGGAACCCCAACGCCGAAAAAAATCGGCGTGGGGGTCCCCCCCAAGTCCACAACAGACCCTTGTCCGAGCACGCTACCCGGCCGGCCAGGAAAGGGGGGCGAGCGAGCGCCCCCCCTCCTTAGCCGTACCAGGCCGCGTGCCCTCAACATGGGGGGTGCCTTGGGGAAGGGGGGGCCGCGCGCCCCCCCACCCCAAAGCACCTTGTCCCCATGTTGATGAGGACAAGGGCCTCTTCCCAACAACCCTGGCCGTTGGTTGTCGGGGTCTGCGGGCGGGGGGCTTATCGGAATCCGGGAGCCCCCTTTAATAAGGGGGCCGCCAGATACCGGCCCCCCACCCTATGTGAATGAGTATGGGGTACAATGTACCCCTACCCATTCACCTGTAAAATAAAAGTACAAAAAAAAACACAACACACGAGATAAAATACTTTATTGCACAGCTCCGGGGGTCTTCCGTCTTCGGGGGTCTTCTCGCCGGACTCCTCCGCTATCTTCTTGTAGCTCTTTTGCTAGCGGAGGAGTCCGGCTTTCTTCCTCGCCGCTGGCCTCTTCTCCCGACTTCAGGGGTCTTGTCCCCCTCTTCGGTTTTTCTGCCGGGCCACCGCGCCTTATCCCTATATAAGGGATGGGTCCTAATGTTTCCCGATACCTCATACCAACCACAACGACACTCCTTCGAAGTCCAGCACCGTAAACTTCCATTAGGGCGGGCGGGAGGGAACGTTTCTCCTATCCTGCTGCCTCCCGAATGCTGTCCCTCCTTCACCCAACTTCTGTACTACCTCCTACACTCCACCCATCACATCAATACTCCAATCCGGTAAGACCAATACTTTTTCTACCCCTCCTATCCTAACCCATTCCTCTCTCTGTAACTACTTGCATCCTGTCATGTCTGTAATACACTTACTTTCCAATGCAGCTGCATACATGTCTTCACTAGGATAGCCAGATAGCTTTCTACCCCAACAACACATGTATGCTACTTATCACTACTATTCAATAATAATGACACGGACACCTACTTGGCCTGCTCGGCCTTTATTAACAATAAACCAATAAAATATAAAATTTATTTCAAATATTTAAACCATTTTAAAATATTTAAAATATATTCCAGTTCACCCCATCCCCTCTCAAGTACCTCCAGGTGTCCACCTCTAACTCCCAATGTCTCACTACCACACCACCATCACGGACTATAAACCGCCCCACTTCTTTATTGACCTTGATCCGTGTCTTGTTCAACTTTTCCCAGGAACGGGCCCCCCTCCATGACACGTGGGCCACAATATCCAACCACACCACAATCATGTTTGGAAAGGATGTCCTGAGCCTGAGAAAATCCCACTGAATATCCTTAATGACCTGTTTCATGGGACGTATCCCCAGGTCATTGCCACCTACGTGAAGGACCAGGATATCCAGAGCCCGGTCCAGCCTAGCAAAACGGTGTACCTAGGGTACCACTTTGTGCCACATCATACCCGGAACCCCAATCCATCTGATCCTGCCTTCTTCTCTAGTAAGCCTGAGCTGCCTGCCATCCGGCCTAACATACGCCCTTCTAGCTAGCCCAAAAAACATACGAATGTCCCATTATCCATATAAGACATCCTGAGGAATCTGAAAAGACATAATAAAATATATCCAGCAACAGAACCAACCAACTAGCCGGAAAGAAAAATTATACTCACAGGGGAAACAAGAACAGTCATAGCAAATGTGGATGAACATAAAATTGATATCTCATTGACTCCCATCTCCCAATCTTCTTACCTCTGTAGGAAGTCCCCACCGGGACGCCTTCATAGCCGCTCCAATGTGAAAATAGTGAGCTGCATGCTCACCCGGGGGAAAACCCCCCTCCTTTAAACATTTTCGCAATACTGCTGTGAACTGAAATCTTGACAGGCACGATCCATCCTTGTGGATGAACAACGCACCCTCCCCAGTCGGGCATATATCCAAAAACTGCATCAAGGCTGTCACTGGACAGACCAATCCCTTAAACAATTCTACTCGTACCCCTCTTCCTCGCTGGTCTGTTTTCGAATGCCTGATCCAAATAGTCACCGACGACTGTGACCATAGTACATCTGTTAGCCCCAAACCACCCACCACTTGTTTTGACGGAGATACCATCTCCCCGATCCTGAACGCCCCAAAAAAGGCTAGTAAAAAGGCTGCTCGGAAAAGTACTTTCTCAAAATCTGTTGAACACACCTTATCCCCTCCTACTAAAATAGTCCCCAACACCTCAAATGAAATCGGGCATCTAGAATCCTTCTTAAAGATCCCCTTTGGTACCCACGCAATGCCTTCCGAACCAGAAAACACTTTGCGAAATCCCTAAGCTCCTTAAACTGAAACCAAAACGCTAAGGCTGCCACCTTTTTTCCTATTGCAGCCCCTCAGAATAATTGACACAAATAAAGCACAACACCCATGCCTGCATCTCTCCCGGGTCTTCCGAACTGCCTACCTCTGCCAACAGGTCTGACCATTCCTGTCACACTTTTTGATACGCCTTCCAAGTTCCAGCGCTGGGGGACTGTCATATCAATTCATCGATGATTCCAATGCAATCTTCCATAATGCTGGGGGGCAGGGCTCCCCGACCTTGTCCGCCTCCAGCGCTAACTTGCAGAATTCTTCCCACTAGAAACGAGACAAAGCATCCGCTAACTTGTTGTCAACTCCAGGGATGTGAACTGCATAAACAAATGCATTTATCCTCAAACAACTGAGCACCAGTCGTCTTAACAATCTGACCAGCGGGGGGGAAGATGCCGAAATGTTGTTAATGGCCACCACTACCCCCATATTGTCACAATTAAACCATAGCTTCTTGTTACGCAACACCTCTCCCCATAATTCCACTGCTAAGACAATGGGAAATAGTTCCAGCAGAGCCAAATTCCTAAGGAACCCTGCCTCCCTCCAGGCCTCAGGCCATGGCTCCGCACTCCACCTCCCTTGGCAATACGCGCCATATCCTGCTGATCTCGCCGCATCTGTGAACAAAACCAAATTAGCATTGCTGAATGGCCCCGTCAGCCACACCGATCGGCCATTACATTGATAAACACCATAAGATCAGTGAAGTGGGTGTAAAGTGGAAGCAGTAGATTTGCAGAGAATATTATTTGAGCCCCTAGCACTTTATATATGAATGTCTCCACATATTGTAGTGTATTTGTGATGATTTATGTGCACACACAATAGGACAGCTCTGTGACACATAATGCTCTTCTCGTTGATAAAGGGAACACTTACCTTTGTTACAGCAGCAGTCCGGTATAAGTTATTTCTGTAGGTATTTGAGTTGTTACACATAGCACGGGTTTTATTCTATTTATATTGGGGACATAATTGCCCAAATCTGGGGATCAGGAGCCATTTCCACCCTTTACTCTCGGCTGGGGCTCTTTGTATCCATATAACAGATGTTCTACATGACTAAATCTGACATCAATTTTACTGCAAAATCAAAGGGGCCAAAATGTCTCCCCCCCGAGCAGTAATATATTTCTATCCCCCTTGGTGGGAGTGGAGATGACCCATCTATAAGGATATACAGTACATACACACAGCACAAGGCCGTGTTCACACTATGAGATGTTCCTCTGGGCTGCAGTTCCTCTGATCTCCACAAGATGGTGATCTCACCTCTACCCTGACAGGAAGTCTCTATGGAATACAGACAGGAAGTGATGTCAGATACAGACAGGAAGTGATGTCAGGTACACAGGACGACGTTCCATAGGAAGCGGAGAGGGAGAGAAGACACAGCAGAGGAGGTAATATGTAGATTAACCCCTTCAGGGGGATCAGTTGATGATGAATATATCTTCCTTCCAAATCTGGCCATACATGGTTCAGTTTTATCGTTCATCCAGCGGGATGAGAGGAAAAAACTGAAGTGATTCCCCCATCCACACATTGATGGGGGATGGGGGAATCCTCCCCGCTGCACTATTGTATTCTGACAATGGGGGGCGCTCCTCCGCTCTCAGGATACACAGATCAGTGATGAAGCTATTGGCTGCAGCCGCTGATGGAGTGACTTTTATCCGGCAGTGACCACACATGGATGGAAATGTGACCAATCCCTGCTGAACCCGCTGAATTTCCATGTCTCTATGGTCACCATAAAGTGGGTGTAAACCCTCACCTACACCCGGCGAAGTTGAACAGCCTCAGAGGATACACAGAGATAAAACAAATCTCCCTATAGAAGTTGTATTTGTATATCTGATGTCTATAAATTTCTAGACTTTTTAGGGCAGTGGTCATTAACCCTGTCCTCAGGGCCCACTAACAGGCCAGGTTTTATGTATTACCTTGGGGGAGATGCAGACTAGAATACTGCAATCACTGAGTAGAAAATGATATCACCTGTCATGTATTTCAGTTATCTTGCAAACCTGGCCTGTTAGTGGGCCCTGAGGACAGGAGAACAGAACCACTGATTTAGAAAGTTGTGTTCAAATTTTTACTTCCTGATTCAGCAGTGGGAGGGGAGTCCAGGCATACACTGTGTCACAGCTGATTGGAGGAAAGGAACACACCCCAATTCCACATAGGCAGAGGAAGGAAGAAACTAGTCGAATGCTATACTTTTTCTATGCATCCACCCCCACACAAATTTAAGGCTGGTTTTATCTCCATTGTTGGAGAAGTGGAGGAGGACGAGACGGTGGCACCCGACCTGTGAAGTCAGGGGTGGACTGGACAGGACAGCGGCATGAGAGGACTCATCTCACTGAGCTCCCGCTGCCGATCTTTCTCCTTTCCGTGGCCGCATTACTGTCACCATCGGCTTCTGCTTCCACCCACAGCTGCCTCTGTCCCTGCAGAGCCCTCCGGCAGAACAGAGAGGAAGGAGAGGACCGGATCTCCAACATGGTGCCACCTCGGCACTGCCACAAAGATCCCCACAAGGTGCTGAGAAACAGGACTACAGAGTCCTTACAGGAGGAACCAGGACAAGCCCGCAAAGCAGCCAGCTAAGAGACCAGCCAGGGAGGGACATGCTGCTTTATGTACACAAGATGTCCTCTCCATCCACTCTGCTCTCACACACTGCTGGGGAGATGTACAGGACATGCAGGAGGACACAGGGGGAGGGGGGGGGGGTTGGATTACTGTCCTTCACCCCATGTTCTGTGTTCTGTGGTGACCTGCACCCTTCATCCCATGTCCTGCGTTCTGCACCTCATCTTCTGCACCACTTTTACTGCAACCCATGTCCTGTGTTCTGCACCCTTCACCCCATATCCTGTGTTGTGCACCCCATGTCCTGCACACTATGACCTACGTTCTACACCCCATGTATGGTGCACCATTCTCCTGCATCCCATGTCCTGCGGTGATCTACACTTTTTTCCGGTACCCTGTATCCCATGTCCTACATTCTGCACCCTTCTCCTGCACCTTGTACCCCATGTTCTATGTTCTGCATCCTGCACCCCATGTTCTACATTTTGCACACTGTGCCCTTCCCTTGCACTCAATGTCATGTGTTCTGCACTCTACACCCCATATCCTGCACACTGCACCCCTTTTCTGCATCCCATGTCCTACGGTTACCTGCCACCCTCTTCAGTATCCTCTACCCCATGTCCTACATTCTGCACCCTGCTCCCCATATCCTGCATTCTGCACACTGTACCCTTTCCCTGCCCCCATGTTTTGCATTCTGCACCCTTCTCCTGCATTCTATGTCCGGCAGTGACCTACACCCTTCTCCAGTACTCTGCACCCCATGTCCTGCAGTCTTCTCACAGCACAACATGTACATCCTGTACCCCTCTGCTGCACCTTGCACCCAAAGTCCTACATTTTGCACCTCCACAAATTACTCGCAAATTACTTGCCCTTCTCCAGGTGCTGATAACCCACACTTCTCTTGAAAAAACTGCCTCCTAACTTTTTTAGCTGGCTCCTAGATTCAAAGTAAATTTGTCAAGTCCTGCCATAATTGACTTCCGCCCCTCCCCCTCATCGCCTTCATTATGTAAGTAATGCTGAGATCATCTCCCATTGGCTGAGCAATATTCTCATTTGTCTCTGAGCTCCTTCTTGCTATTCCTCGTCCTTCCTGTTGTTTCCTTGGATTGATTTTCTGCGTAGTGACCCCAACTTCATCTCTTAACCTTTATCCTGATTCCTGGATGCACCCAGGACCTTCCGCCTGTTACACTCCCCCCCCCCTTTTCAGATGATTCTTCTAGTGCTCAAAAAGTTGCAGGAAGAAGCCACAAGCCTAATTTTAGTAGCTCCATATTAGCCCAAGAGGGCATGGTTCTCGACCCTGCTGAAGTTAGCAGCAGAACCCCAATGGTTGCTGCCCTTGAGAAAGGACCTGCTGAGTCAGGGAGCCCTCCTTCATCCCAATGTAGGACATCCCAGGCTAGCTGCCTGGATACTGAGGAGCAGATCCTGAAGAAAAGGGGTTTGTCCGAAAAATTTATTTCAACACTGCGCTAGATAGCAGGAAAAAGGTCACAAGGGCTATTTATTTTAAAACGTGGAAATATTTAAACTCCTTGTGCACTTCAAAAAATTGTTTCCACAGGAGTTCATTTCCGTCCTTCAGTTCCTCCATGACAGAATGGAGAAGGGTTTGGCGGCCGGTACCTTGAAGGTTCAGGTGGCCACTTTGTCAGTATTTTGAGACAGTTATCTCAGGACCCTTTGATCATTAGGTTATTTAGGGCACTGGTCATAGCCAGGTCAGTGCCATTTCAATTCTTTCCCAAATGTGATTTGTCGTTTTACAGGGTCTGACTAAAATGCTCTTTGAACCACCGCAGGACGCTACAATTAAGGATTAGTCTTTAAAGAGGAAGTAAACCCTGATGGGTTTACTTCCTCTTTGGTTCCCTGCAAAGGTAAAGCATAATGGACTACTATGTTTTGCATAGTAGTCCATTATGTGTCACTTACCTGACACAGGAGCCAGCGAAGTCACTGCTGTCCCCTGTAGTCCGGAGCATCCATCTTCTCGGTGGGTCTCGCTGCTCCGTCACTGTCATTCGGCGAAGCCGCGATGACGTCACTACCGCGCATGCGCACGGGAGCCGCCACTCGCGGCATATCGCCGTTGACAGCGGCGCGCTCAGTGTGTCTGCGCGCCGCTGTCTACGGCGCATGCGCCGTAGACAGCGGTGCCTGTGTTTTGTCAAATATCTCCTAAACCGTGTAGGTTTAGGAAATATTTCTTGGACCTACAGGTAAGCCTTAATCTAGGCTTACCTGTAGGTCAAAGTGGTTTGTAAGGGTTGTAGACATGTCACTGGAGAAGTGATCGAGGGGGTGTACATCTCACCTAGGTTGCTACACAGTGTGAGATGGTAAATCCAGGATGGATCAGTTTCTCAGCAGCGATATGCTGCTGAGTTGTTATTTAATTTTGCCGGGCCTGGGTTTATATGGAATGGCAGGTAGGTTTGGTAGAGGGACCTGTCATTCCACATCCCCCGATCCAGTTCTGGGTTTGGGATCAGGTGAGCTTTGATCCTAATTAGCCTGGGAAGCTAAAGGCTCTGCAGAGTCTGCAGGTGATTGCTTCTCAGCCAGGGAATGAACAATCTGTGTGTTGAAGGAAGCTGCAAGCACAGCCACTGCTGGAGCTAAAACCCACCCTGCGACATCCAGGCGAAAGACGCTGTGTTTGTAAGTGTCAGATAGGTGAGCAGAACCTGTTAGTAAGCGCCCAGCCGGGCTAGGACTTTTATTTTTGTTGTACTTAGAAAGCACGGTGTTGCTGTATATTTTGTTTGCTGGACTGTTTGTACCACGAATAAACGCCAAGATCTGCTTTATAAATTCCAAGTCTGCTGTGAACTGTGTCCAAACACACCCTACCCCGGGAAGATCCCTTACAATTGGTGGAGGTAGCGGGCAACACGGTTGCTAGGGGCAACGGTGTGGACAGACTTGGCTACAGCTGCTGATGTCCTGGGTGAAAGCTGCAACTACACTCCAAGAACAGTCCAGCAACATGGAGGAGATGCTGAAGCAGTTTATGCAAGTGAGTTTGCAACAACAGCAGGCTCAGACAGAGGCCAATAGACGACATGAACAGTCCATGGCTGAACAACAGCAGATGCATAAGGAAGAGTTGCAAGCTTTGCGCCAAAGCCAACAACAACTTATCGAGCACCTGATAGTAATGCGAGAGGCGCCTGTGGTTACTAATCCACCCATAGTGATGGGAGCCGCTCCAGAGATTTTTTTTGGGAGAAGGACTGTGCAGAAAGCGCTGCAAAAGATGACTGCTGAGGACGATGTTGAGGCCTTTCTAACAGTATTTGAGCGCGTGGCTGAGCGAGAGAAGTTACCAGCCGCTGAGTGGGCAGAGGTAATTGCGCCCTATTTAACAGGTGAACCCCAAAAGGCCTACTATGACCTCAGTGAGCAAGAGGTTAAGGACTATACTCGGCTAAAAGAGGAGATACTTGCCCGACTAGGAGTTACTACTGCAGTCCGTGCCCGGAGGGTACGCAACTGGAGCTACAGTCTGGACAAATCAGCGAGGTCCCAGATGTATGACCTAATCCATTTGGCAAGAAAGTGGTTGGAGCCAGACACTTCTACTCCTGCACAAATCCTAGAGAAGGTCGTGATGGATCACTACCTCCGAGCGCTTCCTACTGACCTGCAACGCTGGGTGGGACAAGGTGATCCTAAGAACGCAAACGAACTTGTCAACCTTGTGGAGAGGTTCCAGGCGACTGAGGACTACCTCCGTGATGTTCCTGCAGCATCTTCACCTCCCCGGAGCGCCAGATCTGTGCCGTCAGCTGGTAAGAGACTTCCATCTATTGGGGGAGTGTGGAGGGGTGCTGATAGAGGGAAAAGGGCTCAAGTGGTGTCTCAGGGACAAAAGACTGGTGATGGTCCCGGGTGGCTAAGGGGCTCTGAAAAGGACTCCTTGCCAAAGAGACCAGGCCCTATCCAGTGTTGGAGATGCCATGAGGCGGGACACGTGTCGGCCCATTGCCCTCTTACCTCTGAACCCATGGAATGTGACGCTAGCCGGCGTCAGTCGCTATTTGCGGAACCATCTTGTGCTGCAGTTCCTGGACTAGAGACTGAACCGCAAATCTGCAACATCACAATCAATGACTTTCCTGTTAAAGCGTTAATGGACTCAGGAAGCCTTGTAACCTTGGTGCATGCTAGCCTGGTGACTGGGGACTTAGAGTCTAAAAAGCATATGAGCGTTGTGTGTATACATGGTGATACAAAAGTGTACCCTATAGTGCTGGCTAAAGTCGGGACTGAACAAGGCACAGTACAATATGAAGTGGGTGTGGTTAAAAACCTCATGCATAATGTAATATTGGGGCGCGATTTTCCTTTATTCTGGGCTCTCTGGGAAAAAAGAAAAATCCCCAAAAGGAGTGAGGATACCTCTAAGGTGGTTGCCTTGTCCACTGTGAATGATAAAAGTGTACAGGATGAAAATGATTGTTTTCCTTTGCAGGTCCTGGCTGGGGAGGAGGAGGCTCCTCCCACTGAGCAAAATATACTAGACTTAGAGGTGTCTAGGGATAATTTTGGGGCTGCACAATTACAGGACCCCACTCTCAAAAATGCGAGAGAGCAGGTTGCTGTAATGAATGGGGTACCTCAGGAACCAGATGCTGAAAAAAGGTTTCCACATTTTTCGGTGACTAATGATCTTTTCTATAGAGTCAATAAGGTTAAGGATGAGATTGTGGAACAGCTTCTGGTACCTAAGCCGTACCGGCGTCAGGTGCTTGACATGGCACATAACCATGTTCTTGGGGGACACTTGGGGACTGACAAAACGCGAGAGAGGGTTCTCCAGAGGTTTTTTTGGCCGGCCATATATGATGACATTAAAAAATACTGTGAGTCGTGCCCCACATGTCAGGTTAGTGCCCCAGTATCACATTTTCGCAGTCCTTTGGTTTCGCTCCCTATTATAGAGGTGCCTTTTGAGCGTATTGCCATGGATTTAGTGGGTCCCATTGTAAAGTCAGCTAGAGGACACCAGTATATTTTGGTAGTCCTGGATTATGCGACCCGCTATCCTGAGGCTGTACCCTTAAGAAACACTGCATCTAAAACAATTGCACGTGAGTTGTTTTATATGTTCTCTAGGACTGGGATCCCCAAAGAAATCCTAACGGACCAAGGTAAGCCATTTATGTCGAAAGTAATGAAGGAATTATGCAGACTATTTAAAATCTCACACATCCGTACCTCTGTGTACCACCCCCAGACGGACGGATTGGTGGAGAGATTTAATAAAACTTTGAAACATATGTTGAAGAAAGTGGTGGCAAAAGATGGTCGTGACTGGGATCATTTATTACCCTACCTCATGTTTGCTATTAGGGAGGTGCCCCAAGCGTCCACAGGGTTCTCACCATTCGAGTTGGTCTATGGTCATCACCCTAGGGGTCTACTAGACATTGCAAAAGAGACATGGGAGAATGAGTCCACCCCATACAAGAGTGTTATTGAGCATGTAGCACAAATGCAGGACCGTATAGCCACTGTAATGCCCCTGGTAAGGGAACACCTCCAGAGGGCTCAAGAGGCCCAAAGTAGAATTTACAACCGGTCCGCAAGAATCAGGACATTCAACCCAGGCGATAGGGTCCTTATACTAGTCCCCACTGTTGAGAGTAAATTCTTGGCGAAGTGGCAAGGTCCCTATGAAATTGTTGAAAAGGTCAGTGAGGTGAACTACAAGGTGCACCAACCAGGTAGAAGGAAGCCTTTCCAAGTTTATCACATAAACTTGATCAAGCCCTGGAAAGACAGGGAATCCTTGGTGGCGACAAATACTGTTAATAATTTGTCACCACCAATCCCTCCAGTCAAGGTAGGTGATACTCTATCAGTGTCACAGAAACAGGAGGCTCAGGAATTTTTACAGAAAAACAAAAACAAGTTCTCTGGCCTCCCAGGGCGTACACACCTCATCCATCATCACATTGAAACTGAGCCTAGAAGCAGAGTAAACCTTAAGCCCTATAGGATACCGGAGGCACGTAGGAAAGCCGTATCTGCCGAGGTAAAACGTATGCTTGCTCTGGGGGTAATTGAGGTGTCACAGAGTGAATGGTCCAGCCCAATTGTGCTAATCCCAAAGCCCAATGGAACTTGGAGGTTCTGTAACGATTTCAGAAAGTTGAATGAGATCTCCAAGTTCGATGCGTATCCTATGCCCAGGGTAGATGAGTTGATTGAGAAGTTGGGTAACGCCAGGTACATAACCACCCTCGATCTCACAAAGGGCTACTGGCAGATTCCACTTTCTGGTGAGGCTAAAGAGAAAACTGCATTCTCCACCCCTGATGGGCTATTCCAGTATGTAGTGATGCCATTCGGGTTACATGGAGCGCCTGCAACTTTCCAGAGGTTGATGGACTTGATTCTGCGACCACATCGTGATTACTCAGCTGCCTACCTCGATGATGTGGTCATTTTTAGCCCTGATTGGGAAAGTCACCTCTGTAAGGTACAGGCCGTGTTGGATGCCATAAGTGATGCGGGGTTAACCATAAATGCCGAGAAGTGTGCTCTAGCCCTAGAAGAGGCCAAATATCTAGGCTACATTATTGGGAGAGGGTTGATTAAGCCACAGCTAAATAAAATTGAGGCAATACAGAATTGGCCTAGACCCCTGACAAGGAAACAGGTTAGAGCTTTCCTGGGTATTACGGGGTATTACCGTAGATTTGTGCCGAACTTTGCCTCAGTTGCTGCTCCACTAACTGACTTGACAAAGGGCGGAAAGACAGCAATGGTCACGTGGACCCCAGAGGCCGAGAAGGCTTTCCAAAGCCTTAAGTCTGCCTTGTGCCAACCACCTGTCTTAGTTACCCCCGATTTCAGGCGAGAATTTCTGGTCCAGACAGATGCCTCTAACACAGGCTTAGGTGCAGTACTCTCACAAGTAGTGAATGGTGAGGAGCATCCAGTGACGTACTTGAGTAGAAAACTAACCCCGGCCGAGAAAAATTATGCCATTGTGGAGCGAGAATGTTTGGCAGTAAAGTGGGCCCTAGAATCGTTAAAGTATTACTTGCTAGGCAGGAAATTCAAGCTGGTGACAGACCATGCCCCCCTAACATGGATGAAGTTAAACAAGGAGAGAAATGCAAGAGTGACTAGATGGTTTCTCTCCCTACAAAACTTTAATTTCACGGTGGAACACAGGCCAGGGAAATTACAGGCAAATGCTGACGCATTGTCAAGGGTAAGTTGTCTGTGGGGACAAAAGGCTCAGCCCTCCGGTCTGAAAAAGAGGGGGGGGGATATGTAGACATGTCACTGGAGAAGTGATCGAGGGCGTGTACATCTCACCTAGGTTGCTACACAGTGTGAGATGGTAAATCCAGGATGGATCAGTTTCTCAGCAGCGATATGCTGCTGAGTTGTTATTTAATTTTGCCGGGCCTGGGTTTATATGGAATGGCAGGTAGGTTTGGTAGAGGGACCTGTCATTCCACATCCCCCGATCCAGTTCTGGGTTTGGGATCAGGTGAGCTTTGATCCTAATTAGCCTGGGAAGCTAAAGGCTCTGCAGAGTCTGCAGGTGATTGCTTCTCAGCCAGGGAATGAACAATCTGTGTGTTGAAGGAAGCTGCAAGCACAGCCACTGCTGGAGCTAAAACCCACCCTGCGACATCCAGGCGAAAGACGCTGTGTTTGTAAGTGTCAGATAGGTGAGCAGAACCTGTTAGTAAGCGCCCAGCCGGGCTAGGACTTTTATTTTTGTTGTACTTAGAAAGCACGGTGTTGCTGTATATTTTGTTTGCTGGACTGTTTGTACCACGAATAAACGCCAAGATCTGCTTTATAAATTCCAAGTCTGCTGTGAACTGTGTCCAAACACACCCTACCCCGGGAAGATCCCTTACAGGGTTTACAACCACTTTAAAACTAGCTCTATTAGTGGCAGTTACTTGGGCTAGAAGGGTCAGCAAGCTTCAGGCCTTTTCAATCATTGAACCTTTTTACACTTTTTTTCCGGACTGGGTAGTTCTGAGGACAGGCCAAGGTTTTTTGCCAAAGGTCTCTTTCGTTTTCCATAGATCCCAGGAGGTAATTCTGCTAACTTTCTGTCAATCACTGTTTGGATGTGAGAAGATGCTTGTTACATTATCTTGAGGTTATAAAGGGGTTTAGAAAATTCTCTGTTTATACTGTTCTCGGGGGGCCGCGTAAAGCGGAGCTTCTAAAAACACAATGGGAAGATGGCTTCAGATGGCCATCAAAGAAGCTTATAGGGCCCCCGGAAATAGAACCTCACTCAGGGGTGGTGGCCCATTCAACCCGTGCTGTGGCAGCATCCTGGGCAGAACGAACTGGTGCTTCGCCAAGACAAATCTGCAAAGCAGCCATGTGGACGAGTTTCTCCACCTTCACCCGTCACAAGAGGATGGACTTACTCTCAGTCGCAGAGCAATCTTTCAGCAGGAAAGTGCCGCTGGTGGTGGTCCCAGCCCAGAGTAAGCTCTTGCCTATCAGCTCCAGGTGCTGTCCTAAAAGAGGATTTGGGGAAAAACTTAGTTAGGCTTACTGGTAACAGTATTTCGTGGAGTCTTTCAGGATAGCCCCTATGACCCTCCCTTGATTGTGATTTTTACTGTGGCATTGTTGCTATGTTTTGTTCATATTTTTCAGCATGGCTGGAGGTACTTCATAACAACGGAGCCCATGGTGGAAGTGTCCAGACTTTAAAGTGGTGACTGCAGTGTTTCATGGGAAATTGGGTGGAGCTGCGCTCTCTCCAGCTGCTATCCTGAAAGACTCCTAAAAATACTGTTACCAGAAAGTCTAAGGTTTTTTTTTTCTGATGCTCTTAGGATGTGGGTGGACCCTTGGCACCCTCAATAGCAAAGTGGGACTGTTGGTCCTGCATTGTATGTAATGGCATCAGAATGTCTGCTACAAGCTTTTAACCTTCAGAGTGTGGGGGTCCTGTTTGAATAAATTATACCCCAGCCTGAGGTGGAGCTTTAATAAAATGGACACTTGATCGAAGAGGTGAGGAGGATCCTGAGAATATTCTCAGAATCCTCCTCACCTCTCCGATCAAGTGTCCATTTTTATTAAAGCTCCGCTTTAGAGTTTTCCTCCTGTTGCTCCTGCGTTGTATGTAATGACATCAGAATCCCCGTAACAAGCTTCTAGCCTGCGTACCGGGGTCCCGTTTGAGTAAATTCTACCTCAGCCCAAAATGGGGCCTTAGTAAAATGGACTCCTGAATGATGAGGTGAGGAGGATTCTGGGAATGTCATTTAATTTTTCTATTTGTGTTCAGATCTAGAGTTTTCCTCCTGTGAAGTCTGGAGATCATATGACCATCACATTGCCTCCACCTCCCTCCCTAATAGAATAGAGAAATACAAAGAAGATTCTAGAAGTCACCAGAGAGATGATGGAGGAGAGGTGAGGAGGATTCTGGGAATTCTGGGACATTATCCAGTAACAGACAAGGGATGTGTCTGGATGGTGACTGTATCATTGTGTGTGTCAGGTTCCTATAAGGTGTCAGGATGTCACTGTCTATTTCTCCATGGAGGAGTGGGAGTATTTAGAAGGACACAAGGATCTCTACAAGGACGTCATGATGGACAATCAGCCGCCCCTCACATCACCGGGTAAGAGGAGACTTTATTGTAAAGGAGAGAGCAGTACGGAGGCTCCACCTAGATCCCCCATCATCTGATAAATACATAGAAGCAATGTATTACAGAATACTTTATTATTCCCAAAGGGAAATTGGGAAATTGTTATGACACAGGCACACTTAACAAGATCACAACAATAAACTGAAAAAGGTGCAAAAACACAACAAAATTACCAATAACAGTAATTGGCACAACAAAAAAAAAAACTAAATTATAACTACACTACAAATAAAACATCCATACAATTAAAATGCAACATAGAATAAATAACACAGATTAAAATAACAATCAAACTACCAAATACAAATAATATACCACTTTCTCCAACACCACCCCAAATAATAACCAACACAATACCAACATACTATAAAAACAACATAAAATCCTGGTCATAAACCATAATTAAATCTTCACCCCCAGCCCTCACAGAAAAGAATTATACATTTTTGTTCGCCACAGGCAAAAATGATTCCCTATGTCACTCTGTGGTGCACCGTGGGTGTAACAATCTATCACTGATGGTACCCCGCAGACTGACCAGCGTATTGTGGAGTGGGGGAGAGGAGTTGTCCAAGATTGAACGTAACTTGAACATTCTCATCTCCAACACTGTTGTAAAAGACTCCAATTTCAATCCAACAACATCACAGGCCTTTGCGAATCAGTTTGTTGAGTCTGTTGGCGTTGGACACCCTAAGCCTGCTTCCCCAGCAGGCCACTGCATACAGGAGAGTGCTGGCCACTACAGACTCCTAATACAGCATCGTCTGGCAGATGTTAAAGGACCTCAGTTTCCTCAAAAAGTAGAGGCGGCTCTGGCCCTTCCTGTAGAGCATCTCAGTGTTCTTGCTCTATTCCAGCTTTACTATTTATGTGCACCCCCAGATACTTGTAACTCTCTACTATCTCCACATCCACTCCTCGGATGGAGATTGGGGTCACTGGTATTCAGTCAATGTGTGTGTTTCCTACAGATGGATCCAGTAATGTGAACCCACCAGAGAGATGTCCCCGTCCTCTGTATTCCCGGGATTCCACACAGGAAGGTCACACCATCCCTCACCATCATCAGGTAGATGATTGACAATTATTGGTAGATATGATTTATACACAGCATGTTTGTTACAATGAATATTTTATTATATATTCAGAGTGGAAACCTCGGGAATGATAATATTGATGTTAAAGAAGAGTATAAAGAGGAGGATGAGGAGTATGGAGTGATGGAGGAGTTTTCAGAAGGACACAAGGATATGATGGAGCCACCTAATACCAGGAACCCACCAGAGAGATGTCCCCGTCCTCTGTATTCCCGGGATTCCACACAGGAAGATCACACCATCCCCCACTGTTACAAGGTTGGTGGGACAGAGTTTATAAAAACACAATCTCATGGAGATAATGTGTGGATTTTTTATGTGCTATCACAAAAATAAAGATTATATTTTTCAGATCATGATCTCTCTCATTTTCTTGATTTAGAGTGGAGATCCAATCGATATAGAATTTGAGGTGAAATCAGAAGAAGAAGAGAGGTATATGAGGGATGATCAGCAGTCTATGGAGGAGGATGGAATAACGGGGACATTTATAGAGGAGGACACTCCTACAGAGATCAGCGCAGGTGGGTCATTAACACTAAATACATTCCTCCACCCATACTGCTCACTGATTGGTCCAGAGTAGGGCGGGGGCTGGGTGATATCAGCCTGTAATCCCCTGCTCGCTGTCCTGAGCTGTGTTCCCCGTCCTGTGTTCCTGGATTTCTCTCCGATTAATCTTCCTTCTCTCTGCTGCAGACACAATTTATGTATCTAGACTGGATTTATGGAGATTCTGGGGTTCAGCTGGCAGCAAAATGTGGATTTTCACCATAGATGTTACTAGACCTAGGCACCTGGGGTATGTGCTTTGGGTCTTCTGGCAATATCTATGACAGAACAATTTTCCCAGGGTTACTTGCTCTGTTGTCTGTTGTCTGCTGGCTGTGCCGGGTGGAGGGATATGTCTGTATAGTCTCAGACCCAAGTCACTGAGTGCAGTCTCAGGAGATGGGAGGCAGCGGTGTGGGATCTCTGCAACTTGTCTCATGTAAATATTTAAGCTTCCACTGATTAGTGAATACCAATATTATCTATTATTACCTTACACTGTATCATTTACATTGTACATTATATACTCCTCACCCCTGCACTATATACTCTATGTTGTACATTATATCATTCTAAAACTATATAGTCCTATCTGTTGGTTCTTATGCAATACATAGCCCTGGCATCTGGTCTCTCCCTTCTACTCACTTCTATATATACAAAATATGTATTCTCTTTTGTTACACCCATTTCCTACCAGCTGTACATTTTATATCTGATGATTTGATAGGAGTGTGACGGAACCAATTCCACACTCTGATTGAGTGCTTTCGTCAGTATACCGCTTCCTAAGTCTGAATATAGATATCAGCTATTCCAACCGGTCACAAGCACAAAACAAGACGACACTTGCTTAGCTTCTCAACATTGACTGCTTTATTAGAACCAAAATGCCAAGTATTTATAATACAGTAGAAGACTAAAACCTAACCTAATTAGCATGAGCTAATTATCTAAATCAACACTCAGACTAGTTGACTGAGGGATAAGACTTTTCGGCTCCTAGCTCAGTAACAATTCAATAAACATTACCATAAACATCAACACAGGGTTAATTATCCCAAACAACAATGTGTGGAATACTATTACAAGCCAGACTAGACTCATTTACATTATACAAGCCAACAGACAGGTGGCTGGAGTTCATGACATTAGCATCTGACAGTGTGTGTCCTAACAGCATGAGACAACACACAACATATATACAGCATTGAATCTGACTAGCACAGATTATAGTGGGGTTCTCATTCACCCTGTGCCCCTTAAAATCCAGGGCCCATAATCGCATTCAGTCCTCTCAAAAAGCCTGTGTCCCGGCTAGGTCTGTCACAGGAGCACAGACTTTTACATGTTCATAATAATGTGATAACATTGTTAAACTTTGGAACCTTAAACAGAAAGTGATAATGGGGGAGGAGTCAATAACCCAATGATGGGGGTCTTCAGGATCAGTCCAGTCTTCATCTTGGTTGTTCTCCCCCCATCCTCACTCTCTGACCTCTGGTGGGGCTCAGCCCCGCTGTTATTCATGACTAAATCATGGACTAAATAAGGAAGTGCAGGACTTCTTGTGTTGGGAAGATGGCAATGAGGGATAGAGGGGGAGGGGACACTCGTCCTATAATCCCCTCATCACTGTCACTCCTATAAAAGACAGTTCTCATTGTTTCCTCACTCTCTGACTAAGGTCCATGAATAAAGAAGTGATCTGGTAGGAGATCAGAGGACCCATTTACTAGTTACCTTGAGGGGGGAATTGTAAGATCCCCAGAGACAAAGCTGCCTGATGTGGGCGGAGTCCTGGTTTAGGCAGTGGCAGCTGGTGCTCAAAATTTTTGGGGGGACACAAACAAACTAAAAATTTTGGTTAAACTGAAAAAAAAAAACATCAAGTGCAGCCACTGTACCCATCAATTGCTGCCAGTGTGCCCATCAATTGCCACCACTATTCCACATAGTGGCACACTGGCAGCAATCAATTGCTGCCAGTGTGCCCCATAAATTGCTGCCAGTGTCCCCCGTAAATTGCTGCCAGTGTGCCCCATAAATTGCTGCCAGTGTGCCTAATCAATTGCCACCACTATGCCAAATCCATTGCTGCCAGTGTGCCCCATAAATTGCTGCGAGTGTGCCTAATCAATTGCCACCACTATGCCAAATCCATTGCTGCCAGTGTGCCCTATCAATTGCTGCCAGTGTTGCCATCAATTGCTGCCAGTGTTGCCATCGATTGCTGCCGGTGTGCCCCATCAATTGCCGCCGGTGTGCCCCGTCAATTGCTGTCAGTTTGCCCGTCAGTGTACCCCGTCAATTGACGCCAGTGTGCCCCATCATTTGCTGCTACTGTTCCCTATCAAATACTGCCAGTGTGCCCCCCCCTGCCCAGCACTTACCTGTCTTGGCACTGTCCTCCACGCTCCGAGTCCTCCATGTCTTCTCCTGTCCTCTTTCTGTCATCTCTGCTATGATTGGAAGCCTGATAGGCGTCCAATCACAGTGCCTTTCGCTTCAGCCAATCAGGTGACAGGTTAACCAGACCCGAGCACCTGATTGGCTGAGAAGTGGGTCAGCATTAGGGAAGCAATGTATTCGCTTCTCTAACACAACACTGTGTAAACAGCAAATGCACAGCATTGCGCCCGCTGTTTACCAATTTGGAAGCCTATTAGAGCCGACAGCTCTAATCAGGCGCTTCCAAAAACACTCCCGCTGCTATAATTCAGATGCCCCGCGCCCGCCAAGGGGCCAGACATCTGAATAGTGGGCGGCAGCGGCGACAATAGATAGATTCATGCATTGCATGAATCTATCTATTGGTGCAGGAGAGAGGGGGTGGTACTCCTGCGCCCTCTATGGATGCACCGCCACTGGGTTTTGGGGAACCAATCAGCTCATGTCTAGTAATAATCTTTGTATTTCTATTTTAGTAGATGGACGGGAGATGAGGAAAACCTCAGAGGATTGTCTCACTTTGTCTCCAGACTGTAAAGTAGAAGATGAGGACATCACACAGTATAGTCCAGGAGAAAACCCGACTACCTCAAATGTCCATCCGGCACCACACAGTGTAGATGGACCATCGTATTCCTCTTATCCTGAGGAACTTCAGACTGTGTGGGACGGTGTCGTCCTTCCAACAGAGAAGAGGCTTTCCTGTACTGAGTGCGGGAAGTGTTTCCCTTTTAAATCCAATCTTGATGTGCATAAAAGATCTCACACGGGGGAGAAGCCGTATTCCTGTCCTGAGTGCGGGAAATGTTTTTCAGTGAAGTCCCATCTTCACACACATCAGAGATCTCACACGGGGGAGAAGCCGTATTTCTGTACTGAGTGCGGGAAATGTTTTTCACAGAAGTCCACTCTTTCCAAACATCAGCGATCTCACACGGGGGAGAAGCCGTATTCTTGTCCTGAATGCGGGAAATGTTTTTCACGTAAGTCTGACCTTTGCACACATCAGAGATCTCACACAGGGGAGAAGCCGTATTCCTGTCCTGAGTGCAGGAAATGTTTTTCACGGATGTCTGCTCTTTACAAACATCAGAGATCCCACACAGGGGAGAAACCTTATTCCTGTCCTGAGTGCGGGAAATGTTTTTCAGTGAAGTCCAGTCTTTACACACATCAGAGATCTCACACGGGGGAGAAACCTTATTCCTGTCCTGATTGCGGGAAATGTTTTTCAGAAAAGTCCTATCTTTACAAACATCAGAGATTGCACACGGGGGAGAAGCCGTATGCCTGTCCTGAATGCGGGAAATGTTTTTCAGTGAAGTCCAGTCTTTACACACATCAGAGATCTCACACGGGGGAGAAACCTTATTCCTGTCCTGAGTGTGGGAAATGTTTTTCAGTGAAGTCCAGTCTTTACACACATCAGAGATCTCACACAGGGGAGAAACCTTATTCCTGTCCTGAGTGTGGGAAATGTTTTTCAGAAAAGTACTATCTTTACATACATCAGAGATTGCACACGGGGGAGAAACCTTATTCCTGTCCTGAGTGCGGGAAATGTTTTTCAGTGCAGTTCAGTCTTTACACACATCAGAGGTCTCACACAGGGGAGAAACCTTATTCCTGTTCTGAGTGTGGGAGATGTTTTTCACAGACATCCAGTCTTTCCAGACATCAGAGATCTCACATGGGGGAGAAGCCACTTTCCTGTCCTGAGTGAGGGAATTGTTCCTTACTGAAGTCCTGTCTTCCTGTACATCAGGGATCCCACACAACCCTTGAGGTGTATTAGTGCTTTGAGTGCGGGAAATGTCTTGTGTATGAATGTTGCTGGACATCACAGCTCTCATGTGGGGAAGAAGCACACCCTGATATACACCTCAGATATACTCCATGGCTGATCTTCATCATGTAAGAAACAGCTCAGAAGGAGATCAAAGATCACAAAAGACGTGGATGAAGTGTTGGTCATTGAAAGCAGGAGAAAAATAAAATTGACGTCATTACCTTTCATTGGCTGAGTACATTCCGTGGTGTAAGCTTTCACAAACACTTAAGAGGTCTGTTTAAAAAAAAAATTTGAACACATATGACAAGTATTTGCCCATCTGTGAGGAATGTTGGCAGTATTTATTCGTATAGTGATTTCCTATGATCATCAGCTCCATCTATTGTCCATAATATAGTATTCCATATTTTTCTACTAATGGAGATATTTCAGGAAAAATACTTCATTATGGCCAATAGATGGAGCTGACAATCATAGGAAATCCCTGTGTTAATCTGTGGCCAGATTATGTAACATCTGGAGAAATGCTTGTTGTGATGATAATGTGAACTGGACACCCCAAAAACTCTGTGAGAAGAACCAGGGCAGTCATGCTGTTTAGAATTTAGAGGTGATGTGTATATCTTTTCCATGTGCACCTTATTGCAAAGGCTGGTTATAGATTGCGGTGGTTGTCACTTGTCTCCACAGCTTGTCGGCAGAATTTGGCATGGGGACATACGGGATGCCTTCAACTGTCGTTATGCTCTTGCTGGGAGCCCATTGTGCCCCTGTGCCTTTAAGGAGGAGTGGGCTTCCTCCAGGCAAACCTTCCCTTAATCTGCCCACTGCTATATGTGCTCCAACCTAGAGTTAGAGCCGCAGTATATAGCTTGGCGTGGGCACTGCGGCTTACACATATGTTTGTGTGCACCTAGAACCTCTGTTTTTAGTGTGAATTGTTAGACAAGACAATTTGTTTAGTTTTTTTGCAGTGTGTCTGGTAAGTGTGCTGGGAAATATTTATGTTCTTTGTGATGTAGAATAGGAGGCGCCTAACAGCAGTGATCTGCTTTCCATAATCCTGGGAAGACATCTTCTGCAATTCACACATTTCCAGCTGCATTCCAAAACATCCTTAACAGTCCATTGATAGGACACATCAGAACCTCTTATCCAAATCAACCAACATCACAACAAAGCATGGCAGGCAGGCAACCGTTTGATCACAATACACATCCCAGTCTGACTCCAATAGCCATCATAATCCCTTCGAGTCCAGGGTTATCTAATTAGAACAGCAAGCAGATATCTGTCCTCGATTATAGTATCAGACTCATTATCTGTCATAAATAGTTCAGCAGGTAGAAAAGCCCAATACACATTTCTGGATGGCTATTATGGGATATTACTACCCACAAAGTCACAATGTAAGTATGTTTTGTAACTTTTGAGATGATACCAATACAGCATGAATAAGGGCAACTTTACCTGTCTCTATTAATTAGCAGCATTGTAAGCCTGAACACCTCTATATTAGAAGGTACGGAAGGCAGGTGGGACACATTACATCTCCTTGCTGAAATAGACATCTGCTACCCATCATATTTGTATTCATTCACAAGTTAATTTCATGCTGGACAATAATATACCAGTTACCAGAATGTAACCTGTAGGTATTCCAAGATATTAATACCTGTAGAAAACTGTATCCAAGGGTATATCGGCTACATGGTCGCTGTGACATCCCGTCGGTTACACCTCAGACCTTCTCATACCTTCTCATTGGTCAGATCATTTCTGTCCATACCCTCCTCAGGAAACAGAAAAGAGGGACTCCATAAGTCGAGAGCTCTCCTTTACCATAAAACAAGAACATCAGTCAAGATTTCTGTGAGACAATGATCCATCTTACGCCCATTGACAGGACTTTGCCAAATGGACAAAACCAGGACTTCTCTAAGTATTTTAACTTTTAAACCCTTTATGATTTCTGTTACATTATTGTCTCTTCCTTTGTCTGACCTTTTTCTGTAAATATAATGTTTACACCATTTTACCTGTTTTTCTTATTAAATTTTATTTTAAAATTGTTAATATTGTCTCTAATGCACTAAGACAGAA
Source organism: Lithobates pipiens (assembly GCF_037356315.1). Classification (NCBI taxonomy): domain Eukaryota; kingdom Metazoa; phylum Chordata; class Amphibia; order Anura; family Ranidae; genus Lithobates; species Lithobates pipiens. Next base: position 634,583,431 of record NW_027507758.1, read on the forward strand.
CTTAAAGGACCCTGTCTTTTTGAAGAGTGCTACTATATGGTAAATCTCTGGAATATTTCTGTCTGTGGTGACAGTGGGTATTACAGTCATAATTTTTATTGTGAGTAGTTGATAGGCCAGATGCTATCTGGTGCCACTTTGGGATGTAAATTGTTAAATGCGTAGTACCCAGTGAGGATTGCTGTCAGTCTGTTGGCACTTGGATTGGGGTCCCGTGAGCTGGAAAATCTTTTTGCAGGGTATGGCTGAGAGTATCAGTGACAATGAGTTGTGAGTTTGATAAGCCATTTGTCACAAGGTGGTGAAGGTGACCGGGGTCTCGCACCACATTCGCACAGGAAGCCACATCTTCTTCTAATATGCAGAGCTTTTAGAGATAATTCCATGGAGGAACACACAGCCTTCCTGAAGGAGAACTACATCTGCTACAAGTGCTGCTCATCAACCTCACGGAATGTGACTGCTCAGTTCACAACACAGCTTTACACCCAGGACCAGCCCCATGGACTTTACAATGCACTCACAGCACTAGTGAGCATAGCGGGGAGGAGGAACACACTGCTACAACTTCAGCAGAGATCTCTATACAAAGCACAGAGACCGGAAAAGGGAACCATAGGTGGCAGGCCCTATTCCAAAATCTGTCTAGTCAGAGTTTACCCAGCAGGCCAAAGGAACAAAGCCATTAAGCTTTATGCAATTCTTGATGATCAAAGTAACAAGTCTTTATCCAGCTCAACCTTCTTTGACATATTCGGCATTAAAGGTTCTAACATTCACTACTCTTTAAGATCTTGTACAGGAATAGTGGAGACAGCAGGGAGGAAAGCATCTGGCTACCTAGTCGAGTCTATTGATGGTCAAACGTACCCGTCCTTACCAACTCTTATTGAATACAATTCATACACCAGATGCAGCAGTTCATCACCCACACTTGAAACACACAGCGCACTTGATACTAGAACGTGAGCCTCAGGCTCAGATCGTCCTACTCCTTGGGAGAAATATCTTACGAGTCTATAAAGTGAGAGCTCAAATTAATAGTCCCCACAATGCTGCCTATGCACAGGAGTTAGACCTAGGATGGGTAATTATAGGAGATGTCTAACATGCACAAACCTTAACAGCATGCTTACGAGTACATTAGAGAATGGACGTCCCTCCCTTCTCCCTTTTCCAGTCATGCCATAACTACTTCCTCATAAAGGAATTGCCATACACTACCCACTTACCTTGTCCCTTCATAGGCCCCTCCAGTGACAACCTTGCCTTTGACCATGACCAAAACCATTTAGTGTGCACAGTCTTTCAAAGAACTAAAGAGGACAATCGGATGGCAATGTCTATTGAGGATGAATTCTTCTTGGTGATAACGAAGCAGGGAATAGTTAAAGATGACACAAACAGATGGGTCGCACCTCTTCTCTTCAGACCACAGAGGCGATGCCTACCTAATAACAGAGACCAAGTACAAGGGTGTTTATCTTCTCTTCAACTTAATTTTTGAAGAAAGCCAAAGATTAGAGACCACTTCTTTTCTTTCACTGAGAAAATCTTTGAGAACAGTCATGCAAAAATGTCTCCCACTCTTAAAGACAAAAGAGTGCTGGTACCTACTCATATTTGGAGTATACTGACCCAAGAAGCTGGTTCAAATCAGAGTAGTGTTTAACTCTAGTGCCAAATTCGATGGTGTCTCCCTAAATGATGTCCTCCTTGACAGGTCCAGACTTCAATAACAAACTTCTGGGGGTGTGCTTATGCTTTCACAGAGACTATGTTGCTTTAATAGCTGACATCCAACAGATGTTCCATTGCGTCCTTGTCAGGGAGAAAGACAGAAACCTCTGGAGATTTCTTTGGTTTTGAGATAATGACACCTCCAAAGACATCATTGAGTACCGCATGAGAATACACATCTTTGGCAACAGCTCTTCTTCTGCAGTTCCTATCTATGGACTCAGACATTCTGAGGGTGAGCCTGAGTATGGCTCAGATACCAGACAGTTCAGAGAAAAGGACTTTTATGTAATGAATGTTTAATTCATGTTATGTCTCTTCCAATGAGTCTGCAATTAGTCTCCTAAAAAGAGCTCATCAAATGTTAGTCTGCTCCAATCTCAGGCTTCATAAGATCGCTTCCAACAGTAATGAAGTATTGGAAGCTGTCCCCTCCTAAGACCACTCTAATGATCTAAGAGACTTATGCCCCGTACACATGAGTGGAAATTCTACCAGCAAAAGTCCAATGTGAGCTTTTGATCAGAAATTCTGACCGTGTGTATGCTCCATTGGACTTTTGCTGGCGGAATTTCCAGCAAAAGATTGAGAGCAGGTTCTCTAGTTTTCCATCGGAAAAAGTTCCTATTGGAAATTCCGATCGTCTTTATGCAATTCCGACATGCAAAAACCACTCATGCTCAGAAACAATTTGACGCATGCTCGGAAGCATTGAACTTCATTTTCTCGGCTTGTCATAGTGTTGTACATCAACTCGTTCTTGATGGTCAAAAGTTCAGAGAACTTTTGTGTGACCGTGTGTATGCAAGCCAAGCCTGAGCGGAATTCCGTTGGAAAAAACATCCAAGATTTTTCAGACGGAATTCCGCTCGTGTGTACGGGGCATTAGACCTGGTGACAGACTCTTTACCTGTACAACACAGTCTTGGTCTGCTATGGGACTTGAAATCAGATTCCTTTACCTTACAAATAAACACAGAGGAAAAACATTTTACTTGTAGGGCTGCCCTGTCCATGATTAATAGCCTGTGGGATCCATTAAGATTTGCAGCCCCTTTCATCATTCAAGGTAAGGCACTACTTGGAGACTTAAGTCATGAAACATCTGACTGGGATGGCCCATTGCTCCCCACTAAAGAAAACTCTTGGGTAGAGTGGTGAAATTCTCTGACAGATTTACCTGATCTGCAGGTTTTATGCCCATATGCTCTTATGCTCCTGTAAACTTTACAGAGGTACAAAGCCAAAAACGTTGCAAAATTCTTCCCCAGATCTCCCTGCAATTGCAACCGGCTCACCTGCAAACAGTGCAGTACCTTTGGATGCTTTGTCGGTGGTCCTTGAAACGTTCGTTGCCAGGGTGGAGGGGGCGTGCGATCACAAGGGGGTATAAAACGACCCCTGCCCCACGTCCTCCGGGGAGAGCTCTGATCAGACTCAGGCCCCGAGGTGACTGGCGGCCCCTCTTCTGATGTGTCAGAGGATGCTGACCAGGACCTTTCGGACAGTGAGGATGATTCCGGGTCCGCGCAGGAAAAAGTGCTAGTTGGAGCACTTATCACCGCTGTGCATGATACCCTGAAAATACAGGATGCAGCATTATCTTCTGCTGAGGTGGCTGTCCCTTTTGGGTCCCGTAAGCCAGCCTGTACACCTAAGGTGTTTCCGTATCTGACTTATTTTGATAAGTTCATATACAAGGAATGGAGAAGCCTGCAATGGACCTTTTCGGTCCCAAAAAGGATGGTGGTGCGGTACCCCTTTGAAGAGAGCCTCCTTAAAAAATGGTCGGCTCCCCCGGTCATGAACCCCCCAGTATCCAGATTAAATAAAGTAACCATGATTCTGGTAGAGGGGGCTCCTGCATTTAAGGACCCTACCAACAGGAGGGCCGAGGAAGTGGCCCGGTCCATGTTTACAGTGGTGGGGTCAGCTCTACGACTGGTATTGGCCATGGCATTGGTGTCGCAGACCCTTACTGAGTGGGCAAATTGCACGTGAATTGGAAAAGCAACAGTTCCCTCCAGTCTGCATACAACTAGCAGACCAGTTGGTGCACAGCCTTAAGTATGTCTGTGATGCGGCCCTGGATACACTCCCACTGCTCTCCAGAGCATCGGTATCAGCAGTGGTGCTATGGCGCCTAATCTGGCTGAAATGCTGGTCTGCAGACCAGGCATCTAAGAAAGCCTTGACGGATTTGCCCTTCTTTGGTGAGCGGCTATTTGGAGCTTCGCTGGATGACATTATTAAGAATGTTACAGGTGGGAAGAGCATGTTGCTCCCCCAGTCCAAGAAGGGTAAGGAGCCACACCGCAGGCAAGGGCCCTCCTTTTCCGCTCAAAAGAGGCTTTTTCGTCCACCCGGGGCTTCAGGTAAGCGCTCCCAGTCGGACAGGGCGACTGCAGAGGGACAAAAGCGTCCCTGGTCTCTCTCGCAAGCCTGCGGGCAAAAGTACTACCACATGAAGGTTTGCCCCCGCCCGACACACAGGTGGGGGGTCGCCTTCGGGAGTTTGCAGCTCGTGGGCCTCCCGGCTGTCTGACCAATGGGTCTGTGAACTGATTTAATTGGGGTACAAGATAGAGTTCCTCTCTTGGCCACCAAACAGATTTTTTCCCTCCAGCATACCCTTACTCCCGTCTCACCGGGAGGCTCTGTTTAGGGCAGTAAGGGGCCTGCTCAGTTGCGGGGTGATAGTGCCTGTTCCAAAACCGGAAAGGTTTCAGGGATTCTACTCCAATCTGTTTGTAGTCCCCAAAAATGAAGGGGTACATCCAATCCTGGACCAAAAAGCTCTCAATTGCTTTGTGAAAGTACAAAGGTTCAGGATGGAATCAGTTCGCTCTGTAGTCGCTGCACTCCATCAGGGGGACTCCCTGGTGTCTTTGGACATCCAGGATGCGTACTTACATATACCCTTATGCCTCAGGCATCAGAGGTTTCTGCGATTTGCAGTGGGGGAAGAGCACTACCAGTTTGTGGCTCTCCCCTTTGGCCTGGCTTCAGCACCCCGATTCTTTACCAAAGTATTGGCTCCAATTTTAGTGTTGTTGCCACAACATGGGATTGCAATCGTGGGGTATCTGGATGATCTCCTTCTGAGAGCAGATTCCATCTCAGAATTAAGGGAGGATGTGGCGATCACCATGCAAACTCTACAGGAGTTTGGGTGGGTGTTGAACCTCAAAAAGTCGTTACTAGTGCCTACTCAGTGTCTGGAGTACCTAGGCTTACTTCTGGACTCCGTGGAGGCGAGAGTGTTTCTCCCGTCAGACAAACTTCAGACTCTCTGAGCCGCGGTGAAGCTGTTGATGAACAGCAGGTAGTCGTTGCTGCGTTTTTGCATGCAAGTTCTGGGCTTCATGGTAGCCTCCTTCGAGGCGGTACCGTACTCCTAATTTCACACCAGAGTCTTGCAGAGGGAGATACTGTCCAAATAGGACAAATCTCTGTTATCCCTGGATTGGCAGATTCGGGTGAGCCAGTTAGTCAGGGACTCCCTTCTCTCCCTGGTGGCTGAGATCTCCGGCCCTTCGGTCCGGGAAATCGCTCCTGCCTCTTCATTGGACGGTGATCACAACGGACGCCAGCCTGACCGACTGGGGTAGAGTACTGGGAGTACAATCGACCCAGGGCCTCTGGTCGAGGGAGGAATCCCAGTTACGAATCAATGTGCTTGAGCTTTGAGCGATCAGGCTATGCCTCTCCACATGGTTGATGAGACTACAAGGGCATTCGATCAGAATCCAGTCAGACAACGCCACAGCGGTGGCATATGTCAACCATCAAAGAGGAACAAGAAGCTTGACTACAACACGGGAAGTCGCTCACATCCATCGGTGGGCAGAGTGATACCTACCGGCCCTGTCGGCCATATATATTCCGGGAGTAGAAAAATGGCAGGCGGACTATCTAAGTCGCCAGGTGCTTGACCCAGGAGAATTGTCATTGCATCCCGAGGTGTTCAGGCTCCTTTGCCTGCGGTGGGGCACACCAGATGTGGATCTTCTGGCCTCTCGGCTCAATCAGAAGGTGCGGAGGTTCGTGTCCAGGACAAGAGATCCTTGGGCGGATTCGTCAGACGTGTTGGTGGCTCCATGGGAGCAGTACCAGCTGATATACGACTTCCCTCCACTCAAACTGTTACCGCAGTGGGGATTCCAGTAATACTGATTGCCCCAGATTGGCCTTGACGTCCTTGGTACACCGACCTAGTACGCCTGGTAGCGGATGCTCCTTGCCGGTTGCCAATGTGAGAAGATCTCCTATCGCAAGGTCCGATACTCCATCCTGCTTTACAGTCGCTGGTTTCAATGGCATGGCTGTTGAAAGCCAGGTGCTAAGGTACGAGGTTTGTCGGACTCGGTAATCTCCACTATGCTGAGAGCATGAAAATCTTCTTCTCGGAGGATATACCATTGTACGTGGCGTCCACACATCTATTCCGTTTCCAGGATCCTGCTGTTCTTACAGCGAGGAGTGGACCAGAAGCTGGCCTTGAGCACCATCAAGGGACAGATATCAGCCTTGGCTGTTTTTTTCCAACGACCCCTGGCCTCTCACTCATTTGTTCAGGGGGCTCGATATGTAGTCCCTCCGGTGCGACCACCCCTACCTCCGTGGCATCTGAACCTGGTGCTATCGACACTTCAGAAGCCGCCATTTGAGAACATCAGGGAAACCCCCTTGTTGACTCTTTCTCAGAAAGTGGTCTTCCTAGTGGCTATTAGCCCCTGTACACACGGTCGGAGATTTCCATAACCAAATCCGTCGGATTCTGCCCGTCGGATTTTGTCCGAAACTGTTGCATACACACGGTCGGACAAAGTTGGCTAAAAATACGATCTTTCAGAACGCGATGACGTAATTTCGTTACGATGGGACTACATTCAGGCTAGTAGCCAATAGCTTTGATGTAGGAATTTGATCTGAGCATGCGTGGCACTTGGTCCGATGAAAATACTCTACACATGATCGGATTAGGTCCGTCCGGCCCAGTTGGTCGGGAAATATTTCCAACATGTTGGAAAATTGGGTCGGACGGAGATTCGGACGGAATCAGTCCAATGCATACCACACACAGTCGGATTATCTGACGACACGGTCCTATAAGACTCATTCCGACAGATTCTCCGACCTGCCAGGAGGGTTTCTGAGCTGACGGCCTTGTCCTGCAAGTCGCCCTATCTGGTTATCCACAAGGATATGGTGGTGTTTGCGTCCGCAACCTTCTTTTCTGCCGAAGGTGGCATCGGCTTTCCATCTCAATGAGAAACGTGTGTTACCATCTCTGTGTCCTAAACCGACACACCCTAAGGAGGTGGCCCTTCATTCCCTGGATGTGGTCCAGGCCCTAAGGGTATACCTGTCTGCTACGGCTCCCTTCCGGAAATCAGATTCTCTGTTTGTTTCGGTTGCTGGTCTGAAAAAAGGGCTGGCGGTCTCATCAACCACCATCTCACTGTGGATCAGACAGATCTTGGTCCACAGTGAGTGCCCCCCTTTCCTGTCACGGCCCATTCCACCAGGACAATTGGGACCTCTTGGGCATTCCGACATCACTTGGTTGTCCGTTCACACTTTCACAAAGTTCTACAAAGTTTATGTAAGCGCATCTTCTGATGCCTGCTTTGGCCGCAAAGTTTTGCAGGAGGCCATGTAATGTTTCAATTTACACTCTTTCTTCTTGTTAGAGAAAGTTACATTTTGATTGTCAATGCATTCTGATGCATATGTTGACCCCAAGTTCTCCTGCGGTTGGTTCAGATGGTGACTCCTCCGTTGGGGAGCCTCTCTGGTTGTGAGTGAAGTTATGTTTGCTGTTTCCACCCCTCATTATGACACTGCTTGGGGACGTCCCTACAGTCAAGATTAATGGAGCTGTGTCCGTCAATGAACGAAAGAGAAAATAGGATTTTTGTACTCACCGTAAAATCCTTTTCTCTGAAGTTCATTGACGGACATAGCACCCTCCCCTCCTATTAGTTTACATTATACTGGTTGTTGACGTACTGAGCTGCAGGAAGCAGGCTTAGGGGTTATTGCCAGAGGGACCGCCCCCTGTGCGGAACTGTACAGTTCTGTTGTTTTTCACATGTATTACATGTTCTGCCTAGTCCTCTCCTGAAGGTGGCGTAATAACCCTACGGTCAAGATTAATGGAGCTGTGTCCGTCAATGAACTTCAGAGAAAAGGATTTTATGGTGAGTACAAAAATCCTATTTTTCAACTCAATCACTTGCTGACCAGTTGCCATCATTATACGGCGGCAGGTCGGCTCATTCCTGCAAATTGCTGTACCAGTACGGTGGTCACTTTAAGAGCTATAGTTGGTATGTGCTGCACGGCGGGGGAGCTGATGCATGTGGTCGGCAGGCACGATGCCGCCAGCCACCCGCAATCGCTCCACAGAGAGCTAGAACAACAGCTAGATCAATGTAAACAAACAGATCCCCGTTCTGACAGTGAAGTACAGAGTGATCGCTTGTTCCTAGTGATCAGAAACAATGTTCTCTCTGTACTCCCTGTCAGTCTTCCCCCCACAGTTAGAAACACCTCCCTAGGGAACACTTAAATCCTTCATTGCTCCCTAGTGTTAACCCTTTCCCTGCCAGTGTCATTTATACAGTAATCAGTGCATTTTTATAGCACTGATCGCTGTAGAAATGTCACTGGTCCCAAAAAATTGTCCAATCTGTCTGCTGCAATGTCGCAGTCCAGCTAAAAATTGCTGATCGCTGTCATTACTAGTAGGATAAAAAAATATAATAAAAATGCCATAAATAGGGGGCGCATGCACAGTGCAAAGCAGGAAGGAAGCAGCGGCTAAGAGCTCAGTGAGTGACGGAGAATAACGGCGCTTCCCCGGGGCTATTTAGGCACATTTCTTCCCTGATTTTTCTCCACGTCCCCTGCGGAACAATCAGCGCATGCTGGGACCTAAAAATCGCCACAATAAACCGGCTCAAAGGTCCCTAACAACTTACCTGCTTAGGGAAAGTAAGTAAGGGAGCAAAGCAATATGGCCCAAGATGTCACCCAGCCAGAAAAGACAGACACGCTCCCTAGCTGCAGACTCTTTACCAGCACACTCCATGGGAGAATGTGAGTACTCACTGCAGCTCACTAAAGCTGATCTGGATGAGAGTCTCACTATAATGTATAAGATTGCTCAGAAATTTCAGTCAGAGCTGCACAAAGCTACCAACACTTTGTGCTTAGAGATTGCAGCTCTGGATAACAGGACTGATTTATTAGATCAATCACGATTAGCTTAGCCTGGCTTATTCAGATCTTAGGAAGGAACGTGATTCTCTCTCTGAGACCGTGTTACAACTCCAAGCCCACCTAGAGGACCTGGACAATAGGAACAGATGCAATAATCTCAGGGTGCATGGGGTCCCAGAGACTATAACCAATCTACTTCCAGCTGTACAAAAGCTGTTCCAGTCTCTCCTCCCTGACTATCCTCTCTCTGCCTCATGAAATACCCCTAATATTCATTTGGAGGGCATCTCTATCCAAATATACCCTGATATCTCTCCCACCACCCTGGATAAATGCAGAAAGATGAAGGAAGTCACCTCTGTTCTCCAATCTGCTAATATCCGCTATCGCTAGGGGTTCCCATTCCAGCTATAGGTCCCCCATAAAGGCACAACATACATGGTTACTACAGTCACAGAGGGCAAAGAGCTTTTGGTGAAGCTGGGTCTCCTCGATGCAGTGGTGCTCCCTAGGATGCCATCTACCCCTTGTCCATTCTCCATTTAGGCTACTCCATCTCCCAGATGGGATCGCTGGAGTCAGCGTTAATGCTTACCTCTCTCTAACCCCCATGTTTATTTTTTCTTTCAAGGTTGCGGCTAGCTAAACATTCCCAACATGCTCATTAACAACTGGACTCTCTCTGCACTGAGCTGAAGTCCAGTTACGTCCGTTTGGCTGTCTCTCTAGTCTAATTTGGTTGTTACCTGTTGGCCTTACATCTGTTCAGGAGAGCCTGGTTTGGTGGACCTCCCTCAGGTACTTGGAATACTCGGTTCATTGTTCACTTTGTTTGACAGTTCCACAGTATTAGAGTAATGTACCCCATGGTCCGAGTCGAAAATTTTATTTTGGTCAGGGCGAGTACTATTCCCCTGACCCCTCCTGACTGTTTATCACCATTTTTTGTGGCCTGTTTTTCTTGTTCACTGACTTTTTGTTATTTCTCTTTTTTTTATTTTTTTCAATAATTTTTGTTTTGCATCACAAATGTATTGCTTATCTAGCTATTATACCAAATAAGTTAGCTAGATGGTGCTGTTCTCCTTTTGAAGTCTCATGCACCCAATATGATTGCTTTCATTGGTATTATTAGATGTTTTGTAAGCACACTCCTCGGCTTGGATTCTTTCCTGACCTCCTGCTGTCCATATCCAATTCACAATGGGCCTCAGAGTAATTTCCCATAATCTTAAAGGATTTAACTCTCCTCATTAGCGGAGAAAAACCTTTAGATCATACAAATCTTTAGGTGCGGATATTCTCCTGCTACATGAAACACATTTCTCCACTCACAACCACCCATCTTTTTTTGGAAAAATCCTTTAAACAGTGTTACTTCATTACCTATGAATCCAAGTTGAGTTGGGCAGCCATCCTGATAAAAAAACTCAGTCATGTTTGATGCTCATCAGATCTAAAAAGATCCAGACAGTCGTTTTGTAATAGTCAAAGGCTCTATTCAAGGTAAAAAATGGTCACTCTGTCCTCAGTATATGCCCCAAATGGGTCCCAGGCCTCCTTTTTAAAAAAAAAATATGTTTCAAGTGCTAGATAAATTCCACTCACCCCACCTCATGATATGAGGCAATTTCAACCTAGTGGCTCATTCTAGAATGGACAGAAGGAGCATAGAAACTTCCAATAATGCCTTCCCAAAGTCCCTTCAATACTCCCTCAGGTCTCACCAATTAATAGATACAGATACTTGGAGGGCACACAATGTGGGCTCTCAAGGATATACTTTCTACTCCCACCCTCATGACAGTTATTCTTGATTACATTTTACGCTCCCCTATTCTAGTTGCGAATTCCACCTCAGCGACCATACATGTATGTCCTTGGTCTCACCATCATAGCCTGTAACATCTCCTAAATAGGTCTTCCCAATGCCACTAGGGCCTGGCACCTTAATGACTCCTTACTCACTGACCCCGCCATAGTAAGCAAATTATCCGAATGCCTTACTGAATACTTTAAACATAATGGTATTGAGGGGATTTCCCCTACGTCTCTATGGGCAGCCTATAAAGCTTTGATGAGAGACCATCTTCTAGAAATCTCCACCAACAGAAAATGCCAAAAACTAAAAGAAATACACACCCTCACTTTAGGTCTTGAAAGACTATATCACAGACACAGCCAAACCCCATCCCAGGAATTACTGCTTTAAATTAACGATAAGAGAGGCGCCCTAGACTCCCTGCTCTCAGAACAAACTGAAAAAAAACTTCTGCTGGTCTAAGGCCCGTTTTCTCCTGCATAGCAATTCAGCCTCAGTTATGTTTGCAAAAGAAAGTTGAAACAATCTACACAGCCAACGCACTTATATAAATTACGAGATGGTAATGGTAACCTCACAACTCACCATAAAGGAGTCTTATGCCGTGTACACACGGTCAGAATTTCCGACAACAAATGTTCGATGTGAGCTTGTTGTCGGAAAAAGCCAACTGTGTGTATGCTCCATCGGATATTTGCTGTCGGAATTTCCGACAACAAATGTTTGAAAGCTGGTTCTCAAATTTGTTTCCGAGCATGCGTACAATTTTGTGCATCAGAATTGTGTACACACGCTCGGAATTTCCGACATTCTGCCTTCCACAGATCTGAATTCTATAAATACTTGCAAATACGACACTTTTTCTAGCACCTTAACTCAAGTTGTGGAATTGGCTAAATCACCATTTGAAAACCTATGTAGGGAGGCCTCTAGAGATAGAGGGACTATCGCAATCTTATACCAATACCTTAACGACCACAATACTACGACTAAATCAACAGCTATGATAGGATGGTTGACGGAGACAGCCCAGGAGTTCTCTGCAGAAGACTGGCAGGACATGGTCTCCAACATGCAAAAATGCACACGCTCTGTCTATCAAAGAGACTGTAGGCAAATTACATACCCGCTGGTACTATACCCCTGACAGGTTGCACAGAATTTACCCACTGGTTCCTGACACATGCATCACGGGATGTCAGGACAGGGGTACTCTCCTTCACACGTTCTGGAGCTGCACTGTCTTGAGATCCTTGTTGCAAAAAACCTCACTGGTGCTCCAAATAACAGGTGTACCTGTGACCCCGACTTATCAGATGTGCATTTTATTTGCTGAACTCCCGGAGGTCTCTCCCCCCCCCCCCCCCAACAAAAGTTAGCAAATACACTTTTTAGTGCTATCTAATGAGCCATCACCCTAAACTGATGATGCCCCTCAGTACCATGGTCACAGATTGATGGAAAGGGTGCATCACACTCTCATGAATTACATGCACATCTTTGACCGTAAATTGGGAAATTGGTCAGCTTACCAAAAATAAACAAATTTTGGGGAATTCCTTATCCCCATTTCTAATAACCAGATAGGTTTGTGCTCTTTTATGATAACGTATCCAGCACCGATGGTAATTTTGCATGGATATTCTTGACCTACACATACCCCATAAGTACTCACTTATCTTACCTTGCAGATGCCATCTTGTTTATTCAAATTATATGTCTTAGGCCGCGTACACACGGGCGGATTATCTGCCCAACTAAGTTCGTCAGACAATCCGACAGACAGTCCGTCCAACTTTTGAATGAACGGACTTGACCACACACGACGAACAGACAGTCCGCTGAAAGCTTGCGCGATGACGTGTACAGCACGTACGACGGGACTAGAAATACGACGTCCAATACATTGCAATGCAACCTTCGCCGTGTAAATCCTTTCTGAGCATGCGCCATACTTAGTCCGTCCAACTTGCCTACTCACGAGCGGACTGTCCGCTGAAACCAAGTTTGGACGGACAAAATTACGGAAATTCCGAAAGACTTAGGCCGCGTACACACGGGCGGATTGTCTGCCCAACTTAGTCCGCTGAACCGTGTTTCAGCGGACAATCCGCTCGTGTGTGGGCTTCAGTGGACTTTTTCAGCGGACAGTCTGACGGACTAAGTCTTTCGGAATTTCCGTAATTTTGTCCGTCCAAACTTGGTTTTGTCCGTCCAAACTTGGTTTCAGCGGACAGTCCGCTCGTGTGTAGGCAAGTTGGACGGACTAAGTATGGCGCATGCTCAGAAAGGATTTACACGGCCGAAGGTTGCATTGCAGTGTATTGGACGTCGTTTTTCTAGTCCCGTCGTACGTGCTGTACACGTCATCGCGCAAGCTTTCAGCGGACTGTCTGTTCATCGTGTGTGGTCAAGTCCGTTCATTCAAATGTTGGACGGACTGTCTGTCGGATTGTCTGACGAACTTAGTTGGGCAGACAATCCGCCCGTGTGTACGCGGCCTTAGTCCGTCAGACTGTCCGCTGAAAAAGTCCGCTGAAGCCCACACACGAGCGGATTGTCCGCTGAAACACGGTTCAGCGGACTAAGTTGGGCAGACAATCCGCCCGTGTGTACGCGGCCTTAGCCTTTTTTTTTCCCTATTATTCCGTTATTGTTGAGAGATGTACACACTTTAGTAAATAAACCCCATTGTGTACTTAAAATTGGGGTATGCCTGTATTTGCACTATTTTATCTGGTTTCTAGAATGTACTTACTAATCTCTCTGTGCCTATACTGTACATTTTGTACTTGCCTGAAATACCTCAATAAAACGTTTGTAAACAAAAAAAATGCCATAAATCTATCCCCTATTTTGTAGACGGTATAACTTTTGCACCAATCAATATATAAGCTTATTGCAATTTTTTTACCAAAAATATGTAGAATACATACTAGCCTAAACTGATGAAGAAATTTACTTTTTTTAACAATTTTTGGGGGATATTTATTATAGCAATAAGTAAATTTTTTTTTTTTTAATTGTCAGTCTTTTTTTTGTTTATAGTGCAAAAAATAAAAAACGCAGAGTGTCAGAAACCATGAATCAGACCGAGACAGAAGTACAATTAAATCGCACTTGTTTATTAATAAAAATAAAAAGGTAAATAGAGTAAGCATATCCAAAGCATAGCCAGAGTCCAGTAACCGGATCGAGTAGTCAGCCAGTCCAAAGTTCAATAACCAGATCAGCCAGGCCAGAAGTCAAATATCCAAGTGGAGCAACAGCAAGCAGGATAAGGAGCCAGAAGGGATGTCAGCAATCCAGTCTTAAAACAGAACCGCAGGAGATGGTTTCTTGTGATGTGACCAAGGCGAAGGCAGATATGAAGTGAGCTGGACAGCTTTAAGTAGGCAGGTCAGACGAGCTGGATAGGGAACAGCTGGTAACTGTGGAGAGAGATGAGAGCTGGCAATTAGCCGACAGCTGAGCAGCCAGCCCAGAGAAGGAAGGGCTAAGCCAACCCTGACACAGAGGTGATCAAACAGAAAGCTCTATTTGTGGGAAAAAAAGGACGTAAATTTTTTTGGGTACAAAGTCATACAACCGCGCAATTGTCAGTTAAAGCAACGCAAATGGCCTGGTCATTAAGGGGGTAAATCCTTCCGGTCCTTAAGTGGTTAACTTCATCCTTTGATTTAGCACAATGAACACAGTTCTCCACTCACTTTGATAGTAATACCCTTGACCTTGTTTTCTCCCATCTTTGCACCCCCCTAAAACCTCACCAATACGCCCTTTCCTCTCTCTGACCACAACCTCATCACTTTCACAATGTACTTGCCTCCAACCACCCGTCCCTCCAAACAGAAAACAATTACCCGCAGAAACCTTTAGCCACATTAATCCTGCTCTTTTCTACTCTGCGACTCACCACCTCCATGACAAAATCTCACCCCTGTCCTGTCCTAACCTGGCAACAGTTCACTTTCATCCACACTGGATTGTCTTGCTCCTCTCACCACACAAAATTCCAGACCCCAACCATTACAACCTTGGCAGACCGGCGACACCAGAAACCTTAAGAGACAAAGCCGATCACTGGAACGAGTGTGGTGTAAAACCAAATCCCAGCATGCATTCACCCAATATAAATATGCCTTCTTAAAATACAATTCCTCCCTCCATGCTGCCAAAGAAGCCTACTTTGTCACCCTCATTAATTTTCTCCAGTCCTTTGTCGTCTCTCTAATTTTCACTCTCTACTTTCTCCACCCAGTAATTCGCTCACTGCTCATTAGATTGCCAATCACTTCAAAAACAAGTATGGTGCAATTCTTGGGGACATCTCCACTGCACAGACATATACTGAAACTGCCCTACTGAAACTCACTAATGACCTACTAACTGCTAAAACCAACTACTCCATACTCATACTACTCAACCTCTCTGCAGCGGTCCTTCCGTTTTACCTATAACTCTGTTTCCTCTTCTCCACTTCCCTTTTCTGTAGAGGTACCTCAAGGTTCTGTCCTTGGACCCCTTCTCTTCTCCATTTACACCTCCTTCCTTGGTCTGTTAATGAACTCTCATGGCTTCCAGTACCACCTCTTTCTAAAACCGCGCTCATAATTTTTCATCTGGCCCGTGCCCCCTCCCCCCCAACTTCTCCATCAAGATCAATAATACAACCATCAGTCCCTCCCCTCATGCCAAGGTACTAGGTGTAATCCTGGACTCTGACCTGTCCTTTCGGGCCAAAATCCAATTATTGTCCAAATCTTGCAGACTTTACCTCTGCAAAATGTCCAAAATATTCCCTTTTATTACCGTTAATACCACTAAGCAACTTATTCACTCCCTTATCTCTCCCCTTGATTATTGTAACTCGCTCCTCATTGGCCTACCTTTCCACAAGCTATCCCCTCATCAGTCTATCATGAATGCTGCTTCCAGACTCATCCACCTTACCAACTGTTCCGTGACTGCCGCCCATCTCTGCCAATCCCTCCACTGGCCTTCATTCAGTGTCCTCCACCCCTCTCTGCCAATCCCTCCACTGGCCTTCATTCAGTGTCCTCCACCCCTCTCTGCCAATCCCTCCACTGACCTTCATTCAGTGTCCTCCACCCCTCTCTGCCAATCCCTCCACTGGCCTTCATTCAGTGTCCTCCACCCCTCTCTGCCAATCCCTCCACTGACCTTCATTCATTGTCCTCCACCCCTCTCTGCCAATCCCTCCACTGGCTTTCATTCAGTATCCTCCACCCCTCTCTGCCAATTCCTCTACTGGCCTTTCAATCAGTATCCTCCACCCCTCTCTACCAATCCCTCCACTGGCCTTCATTCAGTATCCTCCACCCCTCTCTGCCAATCCCTCCACTGGCCTTTCAATCAGTATCCTCCACCCCTCTCTACCAATCCCTCCACTGGCCTTCATTCAGTATCCTTCACCCCTCTCTGCCAATCCCTCCACTGGCTTTCATTCAGTATCCTCCACCCCTCTCTGCCAATTCCTCTACTGGCCTTTCAATCAGTATCCTCCACCCTCTCTACCAATCCCTCCACTGGCCTTCATTCAGTATCCTTCACCCCTCTCTGCCAATCCCTCCACTGGCCTTTATTCAGTGTCCTTCACCCCTCTCTGCCAATCCCTCCACTGGCCTTCATTCAGTATCCTCCACCCCTCTCTGCCAATCCCTCCACTGGCCTTCATTCAGTATCCTTCACCCCTCTCTGCCAATCCCTCCACTGACCTTCATTCAGTGTCCTCCACCCCTCTCTGACAATCCCTCCACTGACCTTCATTCTGTATCCTCCACCCCTCTCTGCCAATCCCTCCACTGACCTTCATTCTGTATCCTCCACCCCTCTCTGACAATCCCTCCACTGGCCTTCATTCAGTATCCTCCACCCCTCTCTGCCAATCCCTCCACTGGCCTTTCAATCAGTATCCTCCACCCCTCTCTGCCAATCCCTCCACTGGCCTTCATTCAGTGTCCTCCACCCCTCTCTGCCAATCCCTCCACTGGCCTTCATTCAGTATCCTCCACCCCTCTCTGCCAATTCCTCTACTGGCCTTTCAATCAGTATCCTTCACCCCTCTCTGCCAATCCCTCCACTGGCCTTCATTCAGTATCCTTCACCCTTCTCTGCCAATCCCTCCACTGACCTTCATTCAGTATCCTCCACCCCTCTCTGCCAATCCCTCCTCTGGCCTTCATTCAGTGTCCTCCACACCTCTCTGCCAATCCCTCTACTGGCCTCCATTCAGTGTCCTCCACCCCTCTCTGCCAATCCCTCCTCTGGCCTTCATTCAGTATCCTCCACCCCTCTCTGTCAATCCCTCCACTTGCCTTTATTCAGTTTACTCCACCCCTCCCTGCCAATCCCACCACTGGCCTTCATTCAGTATCCTCCACTCCTCAATGCTTATCTCCAGAGCCTCTCTCATCCTCTGGATCTAAATACTCCAATCTTTCTGGTTATTTCCTACTCTGTCCACTTCTAGTTGATCCGTGAAAATGCATCTCTTCAGGGAGGCCTATCCTGCCTTCAGCTAACAATCGAATCTTCTACTTCCCTCATCAGTTCATCCCTCACAGTTATTACCTTTTGTTTCACCAGCACCTCCCTACTAAATTGTAAACTTCCAGGAGCAGGGCCCTCTTAACCCTCTTGTATTGTCTCCCTTTATATTGTAAAGTGCTGAGCAAACTGTTGGTGCTATATAAATCCTGAGTAATAATAATATTAATAGATTGGAACTTTGCTGCAATTTCTGCTGCCGGTGGGGTGTTGGTGAGTGGGGCAGGGGGTAAAACAACAGAAGAATGTAGGTGGGGGTAATCAGCAAACCCCACACAGTCCTGATCTGACAGCACTTGTGTTAATAGAAGCCGGGAGCTGTGTCTACAGACGCTGACAGAAGAGAGAGAGAGAATGCCTCCCCAGCCCACCTCCTCCCAGCTCTCTCCTCCGCTCATTCATGCTTCAGCATTGGACTGTGGCAGCTGTGCTCATTCCTCCTTCTAGTACAGCTCCTGTATTCCTGTGATTACCACTGCTGGATTCTGAATACAGGAGGGGGGGAGAGAGAGAGCACAGCCTCCCGGATCTCTTCTGCTCTCCCTGCTACTCCCAGCACTTGGCTGACAGGAGTGTCGATGTCGCCGTCACTACTCCTGTTAGCCACTACTCCTGTCAGTAGTGTAATGCGCCCGGGACAGTCGCCCCGCTCCTGCCCACCCCTTGTCCCAAATCCTGACTACAACTGATGTTAAACTCACTGGCTTGTAATTGCCAGCTTCTACCTTGCTGCTCTTCTTGTGCATAGGTACAATATTCGGTGTCCACCAATAATGGGGAATTTCTTGAGTTAAAAGAAACTGATTAAAAAGATCTGTTAATGGTCCAAAAACCATATCTCGCCAGTTAAAGTAGTGTAGTGCTAAGTAGCAATAAATACCCTGGTCATGAAGTGAGTAAAACCTTCCGGAGCTGAACTAGATAATTAACAAAGTGATTTCCTACGATTGTCAGCTCCATCTAGTGGCCATAATGGGGTATTTTTCCTGTAATACCTCCATGTAAAAATAGTGCAATACGACATTATGGCCACTAGATGGAGCCAATCATCATAGGAAATAAAATATAGCCAGAACTCGTCACGGCTGGGTGAATGTTGGTCCCATTTGTTCAACTTATTTTTTGTGTTTGTGAAATCTTACACCACAAAATGTACTCAGCCAATGAAAGGTAATGATTCCATTTTTATTTTTCTCCGGTACAACACTTCATCCAGGTCTTTGGTGATCTCTGATCTCCTTATCAACTGTTTCTTACATGATGAAGATCAGCCATGGAGTATATCTGAGGTGTATATCAGGGTGTGCTTCTTCCCCACATGAGAGCTGTGATGTCCAGCAATATTCATATAGAAGACATTTCCCGCATTTAAGGCACTAATACACCTCAAGGGTTGTGTGGGGTCCCTGATGTATAGGAAGACAGGACTTCAGTGAGGAACATTTCCCTCACTCAGGATGGGAAAGTGGCTTCTCCCCCGTGTGAGATCTCAGATGTGTGTAGAGATCAGACTTCTGTGAGTAACGTTTCCCGCACTCAGAACAGAAAAAAGGCTTCTCCCCCGTGTGAGATCTCTGATGCGTGAAAAGATTGGACTTCTGTAAAAAACATTTCCCGCACTCAGGACAGGAATACAGCTTCTCCCCCGTGTGAGATTTCTGATGTATGTAAAGATTTGACTTGTCTGAAAAACATTTCCCGCACTCAGGACAGGAATACGGCTTCTCCCCCGTGTGAGATCTCAGATGTGTGTAGAGATCAGACTTCTGTGAGTAACGTTTCCCGCACTCAGAACAGAAAAAAGGCTTCTCCCCCGTGTGAGATCTCTGATGCGTGAAAAGATTGGACTTCTGTAAAAAACATTTCCCGCACTCAGGACAGGAATAAGGCTTCTCTCCTGTGTGAGATTTCTGATGTATGTAAAGATTTGACTTGTCTGAAAAACATTTCCCGCACTCAGGACAGGAATACGGCTTCTCCCCCGTGTGAGATCGCTGATGTGAGTAAAGACCGTACTTCTTTGAAAAACATTTTCCGCACTCAGAACAAGAATATGGCTTTTCCCCCGTATGCAATCTCTGATGTGTATAAAGACTTGACTTCTGTGAAAAACATTTCCCGCACTCAGGACAGGAATACGGCTTCTCTCCTGTGTGAGTTCTTTTATGCACATTAAGTTTAGATTTAAAACGGAAACACTTCCCGCACTCAGTACAGGAGAAGCTCTTCTCTGTTGGAAGGACGGCCCCGTCCCTCACAGTCTGAGGTTCCTCAGGATAAGAGGAATACGATGGTCCATCTACACTGTGTGGTGCCGGATGGACATTTGAGGTAGTCGGGTTTTCTCCTGGACTATACTGTGTGATGTCCTCATCTTCTACTTTACAGTCTGGAGACAAAGTGAGACAATCCTCTGAGGTTTTCCTCATCTCCCGTCCATCTACTAAAATAGAAATACAAAGATTATTAATAGACATGAGCTGATTGGCTCCCCTAAACCAGAGGTCTCCAAACTTATTATACAAAGGGCCAGTTTACTTTCCTTAAAACTTTAGGGGGGCCGGACTGTGGCCACCGGGAGTAGAAAAAGTTCCAGCATCAGTTGGTGTAAACAATGCCCCATCTTTTTTTTTTTTTTTATTTATTTATTTATTGAGCTTAAGACATACAAACAGACAATTAACAGTTAACAGTAAACATGCCACAGCATTGGGACTAGACCCACGCAGGGGTCAGTGGGCTGCTTCCATCATTATTGATATACAGCTGTAGCACAAACAAACAACTTAGTGCTGGGTTGGCTCCCGCTCAATTGAGATATCTGAGGACCAAATTCTTCAGTCGAGTCCCAAGGGACTATAATAGAAATTAAATAAACCCATATCAGAGGCTACAATACAAAAAACAAAACAAAAAAAAACAAAAAAAAAAAAACAAATAAATAAATACTAATCACCCAATGCAGCAAAATCGCATCCACCCGTAGAGTGGCATTATGTACATGCTCAGTTTGTGGACGCCGTGGAGGCCTCTGTCACCCACTTGGCCCACACTCTCTCGTATTTTTTGGGGCATCCTCTATTATGGTAGGTTTCCTTATAATGTGGTAATACTTTATTGATATGTGTTTTCCACAACAATATTGACGGCGGGGCCTGCTTTTTCCAGCAGAGAGTGATCATTTTCTTGGCATAGAAAATTAGGAGTCCTATCAGAGTTCTCTCCGCTATCGTGGGGGCTAATTCCTCTACTAAGCCTAGAAGGCATATCCGCGGGGTTTGGGCTACGTCTATTCCCACCACTTCTTGTATTACAGATAGAACCTGTGACCAGTAATTTTTAATTGCTGGGCAGGACCACAAGATGTGTATGAAGTCGCCCGGATCCCCAGTACATCTCCAACATTCCGAGGACAGGGAGGTTCTCATTTTATGCAATTTATACGGGGTAATATATGCCCGGTGTAGTATTTTGTATTGTATGAGACGGTCTCGAAGTGAGATCAGGATTTTGAAGGGGAAGTCCCACATGTCCTCCCAGTCCAGACCCGGGATGTCATGTGTCCATCTTTGACAGACCTTTGACAGATCTGGAGAGGAGACCCTAAGGAGGTGCGCATAGAGGACCGAAGTCGGCTTCCTGGTGCATTCATACCTTGTGACCTTTTCCAGATCGGATTGCACTATTTGCGTGTCGTTGGATAATATTTGGGCTTTAAATGCATGAGACAGCTGCATATATCGGAATACATGCGAGGGGGGTACATTATTGTGGGATACCAGGTGATTGAAGGGGTGTATAGCCGTGCCGGTTGTGAGGTCAGATATGAGTTTAATACCACATTTGGCCCATATTTTGGGGTCTGGTAGTGAGTAGAGATGGGGTAAGGTAGGGTTGTTCCATAGGGGGGCGTGTAGGGAGATTGCATTCCATGGGAACCCCTCAAGTCCCAGTCCCGCCCTCCAGGCCCTTAGAGTCGTGTGCATGGAGGGTGTCAAATTGTAGGAAGCTTTGGGACCCCGAAGGGGTAAATGTGTTAGGGCCTCCACAGAACGGACCACTGCAGCCTCCAGAACCGCCGCAGGGTTGGACGCGTCCGGCACCAGCCACCAAACTGCCGTGACCAGGTGAGCTGCCAGAAAGTATTTCTGGCCGTCTGGAAACACCAAACCCCCCCGCAACACCGGACGCACCAGCGTGGACAGTTTAAATCTAGGGGGGCTGGCTTTTAGTTTGGCCTTGACTCCTTGCACCACCGGTTCTAGGTTAAGGGGGATAAAGCTGGATGCATCTCTCGAGACCCTCACCCCCAGGTACACCATTTCTTCTACCCATTGCAGTTGGAGACCTGGCGGGGCTAGTCTTTTTGCCTCAGGGTCAATAGCTAATAACTGGGATTTCGTCCAGTTCACCCGTAATCCTGTTATTTTGGAGAAGTCAGTCAATACTTGCAGCGCTCCTCTAAGGGAGGAGTCCGCGTCGTTCAGAAAGAGTAGGAGGTCATCCGCGTACAGAGCTACCCTCTCCTCCAGCCACGCTATTTTTAGTCCTTTTATGTGGGGCGAGACCCACAATGCCTCCGCCACTGGTTCCATAGCTATTGCGAATAGTGCTGGAGAGAGAGGGCAGCCCTGCCTGGTACCCCCGGACAGCGGGAAGGGAGCAGAGACATCACCCGCCAGTCTGATGGCCGCCTTTGGGGATTTGAATAAGGTTTGCAGCCACCCAACCAACGGAAATCCCATCCTCCGCAGAGTTTCCCAGAGATATGGCCACTCGATCGAATCGAATGCCTTTTCAATATCAAAGGAGGCAACCGTTCTAGTGCCCACATTGTCATGTATGGCATGCAGATTGGTGAATAGTCTGCGGAGATTGATATCCGTCGATTTCTGGGCCATGAACCCAGTCTGGTCTGTGTCTATAATGGAGGGTAGAAGTGGGTTGAGTCTAACGGTAATTAATTTCGATAAAATTTTGAAATCAGCGTTGAGAAGTGCTATGGGCCTGTATGAGGCACACGGTTTGGGGTCTTTATTGGGCTTTAGATTAGAATAATATGATTAGATTAATATGAATAATATGTGCGTCTGCCATGGAGGGTGGGAGCGCTCCCCCCTCCAGACACTGGGTATACAGGTCTGCCAACAGGGGGGCCAGAAGATCCGTGTGAGACCAGTAGAACTCGACGGGCAGGCTGTCCGGGCCTGGGGCCCTCCCAGTTGCCAATGAGTTAATAATAGCATGTACTTCCTCTGCAGTGATAGGCCTGACCAGATGGGACCTCTCCTCATCTGAGAGCCACCCCAAGGCCAGGGGGTCCAGGAGAGGCACCATCTCGCCAGGATTTACATCCGGAGGGAGCGTGGTACTGTATAGTGTCTGATAGAAGGTCCGAAACTCCCTCAGGATACCCTCCCGGGATGTAATAGATTCCCAAGTAGGAGAAACCAATTCAGGGATCAGAGTCATAGGGGTGTCGTGATGAGACATCATTGCTAGTAGTCTACCATTTTTATCACCCTGCTCAAAGAATATTTGTTTAGTGTGAAATAACTCTTAACGTGTGACCTCAGTGAGGTGGAGTTGGAGATCCCTTTTGGTGGACTGCAGCCACTTGAAATTGGAAACCGAGGGGTCAGACCCATACACGGTTGATGCCTCCTCAATCTCCCCCTCCAACCGTGTTGTATTGGCCTGTTGATTTACCTTCACTGCCTTAATTACTGACACATAGTGTCCTCTAGTGAATGCCTTAAAGGCGTCCCAGACTGTGGGAGGAGAGGATGACCCCGCGTTATGTTCCCAATATTCACGCAATGTTTGTGGGGTCTGCCCCACTATCTCGTCATGGGAGATCCAGTGGACCCCGAGGCGCCACATGGAGCCACTGCGCTTTCCTCGTGTCCGCATAGTGATCTTGAGGGGGGAATGATCGGACAGCCCACTAGGCAGGTATGTTGCCTCCACTATGTCAGTTAACATAAGTTGATTTGCAAACGCATAATCAATTCTAGGAGGTTTTATATGATGTAGAGAAGCATGAGTAAGCCTTAGTGTGTGGATGTAGCCACCTCCGTAACCCCTGCCGAGTGTGTCCACCCCAGCAGGTCCCCCCTAGAGGACTGTGATGGCGTGGGCCTATCAAGATCAGGGGAGAGGGTGTTGTTGAAGTCTCCTAGGATTAGCAATTTAGCTGGACAGTATGGGGTAATCCTCTCCAAAATAGTGCACAACACTTCGGGTTTGAAAGGTGGTGGGATATAAACTCCTACTATAATATACCTTTGTTGCCAGGCCGTTAATACCACAATTACAAATCTGCCATGGGGGTCTGTGTGGACTGCTTCAGCTGTACACAGATAGGAATTGTTTATCAGTATTGAGACCCCCCTGGCATATGAGGAATACGTGGCATGAAAAGTTTTCAGAATCCAGTGCTTTTTCAAAGCCATCAGTTTGCCACCCATCAGGTGGGTCTCCTGTAGGATCAGTATTTGTGGGTTGTGCGTCCTGACATACTGGAACATCAGTGCCCTTTTAAACTTGGAGTTGAGGCCCCTGACATTCCAGGATATCACCGACATTGTTCCCTGATCACGTGACGCCATGATTCCAGGGGAGAATTGCTAACTTCAGGGTGATTAAGTCCCATCTGAATCCCACCCGATGAGTATTTTTAGAGCAAGAGCCAACCGCACATAACGTATAACAACCATAGAAAGCAATACAACTTCCCAAGCACTGGCTGCTTTTCCTACCGGTACCCGGTACCCCCCAAAAACACTGGGAGTGGACCAGGAACCGGTCTATACCCAAAACTGAACATAACATTGTGGAGTGGTAACCTAAGAACTAGGCCACTCTACAGTCTTCCGCAGAACTGCGGACTCAACCTTAGATTTTTTTTACTCGGCAACAGTTCACTGTTGTGCATGAGAACTTATGGAAGCTCTCTGGAGGGCAAGCAGGTGCACGTTAGTAACAACCCTCCTTGATATACCGAGTTTCCCTGAGGTGAGATTGGGGGGACTTGTATCCTCTCATGGAAAGAGGGTCCGGTGATATTTCCTCTAGGTAGATGGAGAGCACTCGGTTTCTGACTTCTTGTGAATGAACCCAATCGTGGGGGTTCAATGTGGATAACTTGTCTAGATACTTTTGAGGTGGCTCCGGCACTTACAGGAAGTTTTAACTGATGAAACAGACAAGGATAGGGGAAATCTGTGCATCAGATATCTTTATGGGGATAGGCCATCAATGCCAGTCGTCAGCATCCGCTGGGTTGTCAAAGAACCGGACTGCTCCAGCATGTTGGACACGCAGGCGGCTGGGGTAAAGCATGCTATATTTTATGTTCTTGTCCCTGAGTCGTCTACGAACATCGTTGAAGGTGCAAATCGGCCGAAAAGTCGGGGGAAAAGATGAACGGAGGTGTTACCATAATTGAGAGTGGGATGTTTGCGGGCTTCAGAGAGAATCTTATCCCTGTCCCGATAATTAAGGAAGTGGACCACAAAAGGCCTGGGGAGATTCCCTGGGATGGCGCGGCCGGAGGGCACCCGATGGGCCCTTTCAACCACGTAGGTAGGAGGGACATCTGTAAGACCCAAGAGATTTTTAAGGAACTCCTCCGCGAATTCAGCCGGGTGGTCCCCTTCTTCTTTCTCAGGAAGCCCCAGGACTCTGACATTGTTGCGTCTGAGTCGGTTTTCGGCGTCATCTGATTTTTCGACAAGGCACTGTACCGTGTGCTGCAGCTCAGCAATGGAGGCGGCATGCGTGGCGGTAAGATCTTCGGTGGCGGATACTCTGGTCTCAGTTTCAGTCATTCTCCCTCTTATTTTGTCAAGGTCATTCCTGATAAAGTTGCACTCCTCAGCAAGATGGTCGATGCGCACAAGCAGTGAGGTCCTACTCTGCTCGATCGCAGGCTGTGCTATCTTGCGACATTGGAGCTGACCCCTCAGCCACTGGAGCCTCCCCGGGACCCATCTCCAATTCAGATAATAAGGCCCGGAGTCTCCCAATCAGTATGAGGTCTGAATGACTGAGGTCTGAAGAGAGTTGTGGTTGTTGGGGTGATGAGCCAGTCCCAGCGGCCCTGGAGTTCTTCTTACCCTTTCTGGAAGGGGGTGACATCTGATGAGTCACTAAAGGGGGGACCCCGACAGAGGAGCAAACCGTGTCCAGGAGACAGCTATGATCAGCCCAGAGGAGCAACGGGTACCCCGACAGGGAGAGCACAGTCCAGGCGGGCAGATAGCGATCACTCGCAGCCCCCCCCACAGTAATCACCCGATCAGAGGCAGTTCCAGAAGGATGGATAGCTGGGAGAGTGATCAGGGAAGGCCCCAGGCAGGGGGGGACCAGGCAGAATGATGGTGGAGACACCAGGCCCCTGTGCACCTATACCAGCCCACACAGCAGTCTCTACCGATCAGCACATTAAGTCACTGCAGGGAGAAGGATGGATGAAGAGGCAGGTAGAGGCCGATAGATCCCCGCTCTTGTTTTGGGGCCGGGCTGGCCATGACGCACTTCCGCGGGGCAGCCGCTCAGGAAACAGCGATGTCTGGCAGGCTCCACTAGGCCGCAGTAGGCAGCGGCCGCCCAGGAGGTTAGCAGACCACGTCAGGCAGGTGGAGGGGCAAGCAGGAGGGAGGATGGAGTACAATCCCCTGGAAGGATGGCAGTCTCTTACCCCAGGCTGGGATCAGCTCGTTCCAACCGAGCACGGTTCCACAAGATGGCGGCTGCAGGCCAGAGCGATGCACAGCTTCCCTCGGCAGAATCTCTGCTCAATATCTCCCCAGGGCTCTGGAGGGGACAGAGAGGAGCAGAATGACAGGTTGGCTGAGTTTTTTTAGGCTGACAGATGCTTGGATGGCAAAGGATTGAGTGCAGGATACCCGGAGCTCCTCTCAGACACTTCTGCTGCCACTCACATCCGGACACGCCCCACAATGCCCCATCTTTGGTGTCAGTGATAGAAATTGTGCCCCATCACTTGTGTCATTGGGCCTCATTGTTGATGCCATTGGGAGGAATTGTGCCCCATCGTTGGTGTCATTGGAAGGAATGGTCCTCCATCATTGGTGTTATTGGGCCTCATTGTTGGTGTCATTGGGAAGAACTGTGTTGTTGATGTCAGTGAATGAAATAGTGCCCCAATGGCCAGATAAAATGAACCAAAGGGCTGCAGTTTGGAGACCACTGCCCTAAACCAACAAGAACTGTCAAAAGGGCTTACAATCGAGTTAATGCCAAAGACAGAAATTCCCTGATTTTTTTCCTCTAAACGTTCAAGCAAAACTGACACAGTAAGAGTTATTACTCATTATTCTAACCAACATTTAGAGATTAGAAAACTTTTGAACAGATTTTGGCCACTATTGTCAGCAGATCCTATTGCAAGGAAATATATCAGAGAATTCCCAGAAATCACCTTTAGACGAGTTCCATGGTTAAAAGGATCGTCTTGTCCACAGCCATTTTGACAATAGCTCTCCAACACATAGGTTAATCCTGGCACCTTCCCATGTGGACACTTCGACATTTGCCAGTTTGTTGATCATAAATCCCAATTGAAATTACCAAATGGTAAATGGCATTCTACCAAATATAGAGAGTCACCTGCCAAACACCTGGAGTCGTATATTTGGCCCAATGTGTCGGCGGTGGCTTCTATATTGGGAAGACAAAGACACGGTTCTTTAGACGGATAAGAGATCACATCAAACCAATTAGGAAGAAAAAGATGGACACTACCATTAGTAGACACATTAGAATATACCATGAATTTAATCCCAATGCCATTACACTTTTGGCATTGGAACATGTTCCTTTGGACTCAAAGGGGGGGGGGGGGGGGGGCAGTGCCGATAAGACACTGCTCCAACTTGAAGCCAGATGGATCTATGGCCTTAGGGCCACTGTCTTTCCAGGATTTAGTGAATGCCTGAGTTTCAAACCTTTCTTGTAAATTTATTTTTTTGTGAGTTTTCCTTCTCCCCTTCCCCTTTTTCCTCCCCCTTTTATGATTTCCATGCTATTCACTTTGTGTTTTTCCACTCCCTCTCCTCCTATTTGTTTCAGCCATGTGAGTTTTGTTTGCATTGAAATTACACACATTTTGCTTGTTCCTTTTCATTTAGTTGATTGTACACTTGTAGATATGATGATAGTGACTTTATTTATGCAAATGTTATTTTTTGTTTTGTAGTTGTCCTTTTAGTGGCACAGCACTCGCGGGACACCTTTGCAGATCATGGTTGTGGGTGGTCCTTTATGCCGTATCTGGTTCACAGCCCTGCTGATATGTCTGCCCTTATGTGTTCCACCCCATTACCCACTGCCAACAAAAACCTCCTCCTCGTGCCCAAAGCCCGGTATAAATCCAAGGGGGATCGGAGATTCGCTGTCCAAGGGCCTCGGCTATGGAATGCTCTACCAATCAACATCCACCTGGATGAAAATCACCTGGCTTTTAAGAAAAAACTCAAGACCTTCCTCTTTTAGCTGATGATCAAAGCTCGCCACGACGCCTTGAGGTGATTCAGTTCGCATTGTGCGCTATACAAGTATTTCATTCATTCATTCACTGGCTTCCCTGTTCCTGGAGATTTGTTCTTAGCAGTCATACGGACACCCAGGGCACTATGTGATTAATTTCACTCTGTGCCCGATTAGCGCCGCTCATGCCAGAGATCCCTCGACCGTGGTTACGCTTATCGTTTCCTCCTTTCAGTATTTCCATCTGCTTTTATTTACCATCACTTTGTCTTCTCCCCAATGGCCTATGGCATGTTCAGGGATGGCCCCCTTCTGGCCGCAATATCCACCGATGTCTCCGTCGGACTTGGGGCCCTCCCACTGCTGCAAAGCGTATTGGGCTTTGTAGTCTATGGGGCCACTGGGTCTCCTGAGCATGCGCATTGGCGTCTGTATGTCCGCATTGAGTTGGTGACGTCAGACGCCGACTCGATGGATGGCATTTAAAGCCGGCCTTTTTGAGAAGTTTAGCTGTCAGAACCGGAGGCTATGATGTTAACTATTGCAATTGTTGGTAAGCCTTCTATTCATTTTCTTCCCTTCACTGAATCTGATGTTTACCCATCCATATAGCCTTTGTCATTTTTATTTTTTCTGTTTAATCATATTAGACTGCAATCCCTTTATACATGGTTACATTTCCCTTCGGAGACATTGTCCCTCCATACCTCTATTTTTAAGGTACTCCATTATTTGTTCTTTTCTCAATAAACTATCCAGTTTTTTTTCAAATTTTCAATTAAATTATAAGGTATTTATATTTATTTTTGGTTTATACATATTTTTTTCCCAATCTCTGTTTCTTGTCCCTATCTTTCATTATCACTAGTGTTACATCCTGTTAATAATACCTAGCAGGCTATTTCAAGTCATCCTCCACCCTAGGCTCTGCTACAATATATTTTAAGCGAGTAACAAGTAATTTATTTTATTTTTTTCATTTATTTTTTCCTAGCCGTTCCATGAATACAGCGGAATGCTCTATTATAATATAAATACTTATCCTTGCTTATATTTTGCATCATTTCCCAGCTTGGTTTTCTTTGCCCTCTGACCGCACCGAGACACCTCCTCTGGGTATTTGGGTCAGCCTGAGGGTTTGGTTGGTGGTTGTTACTGGATGGACGTGTTCGCAGGGTAAGCACGCTTTATTTGGTGTCCTGCCTGTGCTATGTTCTTTTTATCAATATATTGATTTATATATGTATGCCATTGTCTATTTAGTCATTGTTTCTTTTTCTCTCTCTCTCTCTCTCTCTCTATATATTATATATATATATATATATATATATATATATATATATATATATATATATATATATATATATACACACACATACAGTTTATCTTGATATTTATGTGACAGTTCGCACATCCCCTGAAGAAGCATTCCAGCGAAACATGTCAGGCTAACGTGCAACAGTATTTTTTCAAGTATACCTGCTTGTTCAGAACCACCATATATGTGAACCACTGTAAACATTTTTATTGTGTAAATGTTTTTTAACTTTAAACTTATTAAAAATTATAAAACAAACTTTTCCTCTTTCTCAGTTAGAATCTTATTATATGCACCGTTAAAATCCCTTGTCCCTCTATCTCCATTTATTGTCTATTTATGGGACGTGATGCCAACCCTTAAGGGTCTTCTACCTATAACTGGACCAAATCCATGTTTGTCTTTTATAGGGGTGACAGCGATGAGGGGATTACAGGTAGAGATGAAAATCAACATTTTGCTGCCAGCTGAACCCCAAAATCTCAATAATTCCAGTCTAGATACATAAATTGTGTCGGCAGCACAGAGAAGGAAGATTATCGGAGAGAAATCCAGGAATACAGGACGGGGAACACAGCTCAGGAAAGTGACCAGGGGATTACAGGCTGATATCACCCAGCCCCCGCCCTACTCTGGACCAATCAGTGAGCAGTATGGGTGGAGGAATGTATTTAGTGTTAATGACCCACCTGTGCTGATCTCTGTAGGAGTGTCCTCCTCTATAAATGTCCCCGTTATTCCATCCTCCTCCATAGACTGCTGATCATCCCTCACATACCTCTCTTCTTCTTCTGCTTTAACCTCAACTTTTATATCCATCAGATCTTCTTCCTGCACAAAAATATCAACTATAAAATATAAGGTCCCATAAAAAAAAGAATCCACACATTGGCTCCACAAATCCATGTTGTAGATGCTCCGTCCCACCAACCTTGTAACAGTGAGGGATGGTGTGACCTTCCTGTGTGGAATCCCGGGAATACAGAGGACGGGGACATCTCTCTGGTGGGTTCCTGGTATTATGTGGCTCCATCATATCCTTGTGTCCTTCTGAAAACTCCTCCATCACTCCATACTCCTCATCCTCCTCTTTATACTCCTCTTTCTTAACAATATTATCATCCCTAAGAATTCCACTCTATATATAATGTAAGATAGTCATTGTAACAAATATGTTTGTATAGAAGTCATAACCATATCATAATCAGTGATTGTTATCTACCTGATGATGGTGAGGGATGGTGTGATCTTCCTGTGTGGAATCCCGGGAATACAGAGGACAGGGACATCTCTCTGGTGGGTTCCTGGTATTTGGTGGCTCCATCATATCCTTGTGTCCTTCTGAAAACTCCTCCATCACTCCATACTCCTCATCCTCCTCTTTATACTCTTCTTTAACAACAATATTTTCATCCCTAAGAATTCCACTCTAAATATAATATAAGATATTCATTGTACAAATATGTTTGTATATAAGTCATAACCATATCATAATCATAATCAGTGATTATCTACCTGATGATGGTGGGGGATGGTGTGATCTTCCTGTGTGGAATCCCGGGAATACAGAGGACGGGGACATCTCTCTGGTGGGTTCCCATTACTGGATCCATCTGTAGGAAACACACACACTGACTGAATACATTGTTTCTATGTGTTTATCAGATGATGGGGGATCTAGGTGGAGCCTCCGTACTGCTCTCTCCTTTACAATAAAGTCTCCTCT
This sequence comes from Lithobates pipiens, assembly GCF_037356315.1. Classification (NCBI taxonomy): domain Eukaryota; kingdom Metazoa; phylum Chordata; class Amphibia; order Anura; family Ranidae; genus Lithobates; species Lithobates pipiens. The sequence continues at coordinate 634,614,352 of NW_027507758.1, forward strand.
TACCCGGTGATGTGAGGGGCGGCTGATTGTCCATCATGACGTCCTTGTAGAGATCCTTGTGTCCTTCTAAATACTCCCACTCCTCCATGGAGAAATAGACAGTGACATCCTGACACCTTATAGGAACCTGACACACACAATGATACAGTCACCATCCAGACACATCCCTTGTCTGTTACTGGATAATGTCCCAGAATTCCCAGAATCCTCCTCACCTCTCCTCCATCATCTCTCTGGTGACTTCTAGAATCTTCTTTGCATTTCTCTATTCTATCAGGGAGGGAGGTGGAGGTGATGTGATGGTCATATGATCTCCAGACTTCACAGGAGGAAAACTCTAAGGATATGAACACAAATAGTAAAATCAAATGATATTCCCAGAATCCTCCTCACCTCATCATTCAGTTCTCTATTTTATTAAAGACCCACTAAGATATAATTTACCCACACAGGACGCCCACTATGTAGGTAAAAGGAATTCTGGAGTCATTACACACAACACAAGACCAACAATCTTGTCTTGTTTGTGAGTAGGGATGAGCTCAGGCGTGTTCACATGGAACACATGCAGAGCCCACCAGGAAGTGGGCGCAGCGCTGCGCTAATCACAGGCAGTGAGACATTGCCCGATCTCTGCAGCCGCACAAATCGGGCAATGTCTAACTGCATGTGATTAGCACAACGCTGCGCCCACCTCCTGGCGGGCTCTGCATGTGTTCCATGTGAACCCGCCTGAGCTCATCCTTATTTGTGAGGATGCAAAAGGTCCACCCACGTCCTAAGACCATCAAATAAAAAGAAAAGTGCCAGATGGAGGGACCTTGGGAGGAGGACCTGTAGGGGGCGCCCGGAGAGGTTTCCATACACAGGATCATTTCTCCCAAGCGCGTCCCACCTCTCCTAACTCTCCTAAATGGAACAATGAACTTTGTCTTTGGGCTTTGCCAGCACACATCATATTCCCCTGATCTCCATGTACTCCGGAGACTTTACTGATCACATCTTAGAATGAAAAAAAAGGGTGCTGACAGGGATCATTATTGAGACTAGGGATGAGCTCAGGCGTGTTCGCATGGAACACGTGCTGAGCCCGCCAGGAAGTCGGCGCAGCGCTGCACTAATCACAGGCAGGGAGACATTGCCCAATCGCTGCAGCCGCACATCGGGCCAATGTCTCACTGCCTGTGATTAGCGCAGCACTGCGCCAACTTCCTGGCGGGCTCTGCAGGTGTTCCATGCGAACACGCCTGAGCTCATCCCTAATGGAGACATTTTTTTTCAGGACATTTACTACAAAAGACATTGGCCCTCTTTCTTCCTATTTGAATCTTAGAAAATAAAGACATACATATTCCAATCCACCCAAAATAACCCCACATCCCCACCCCTAATAAAAACCATATAATCTGTTAGTACAGGCTGATGAGGTGAGAAGGTGATTGGTGGGAAATGTGACTCCAAAATGAAGAGAATGAACTTCCGGTCCCATAAGTAGGGAATAGGGATGAGCTCAGGTGTGTTCGCATGGGCCATGTGCAGAGCCCGCCAGGAAGTCGGCGCAGCGCTGCGCTAATCACAGGCAGTGAAATTTCCCGATCTCTGCAGCCATGCATCAGGGCAATGTCTCACTGCCTGTGATTAGCGCAGTGCTGCGCCGACTTCCTGGCGGGCTCTGCACGTGTTCCATGCGAACACGCCTGAGCTCATAGTTAGTAGGAAAATGTTCTGACCCTGAAGGGGTTAATCTAGGTTCCCACACTATATATGTGTGTATCATCATCTGCTGGAGATAAAAGATATCACAGTGACTATGGAGGAAGAGGACGGACATGACGGGGGGTTACTGGGTGTAAATAGAAAATAAGATCTTATTACCTCCTCTGCTGCCACTTATAGTAACTCTTCTCTCTACTTCCTCCTGACTCGCCTCTCACCCGAAACTTCCTGTGTGTACCTGACATCACTTCCTGTCTGTATACCATAGAGACTTCCTGTCGGGGTAGAGGTGAGATCACCACCTTGTGGATATCAGAGGAACTGCAGCCTTGAGAAACATCCCGTTAGTGTGAACATGGCCTTGTGCTGTGTGTGTGTATGTACTGTATATCCTTATAGATAGGGGTCATCTCCACTCCCACCAAGGGGGAAAGAAATATATTACTGCCTAGTCCAGCCTTTCTCAGCCAGGATTCCTCCAAAGGTTTCTAGCGGCCCCTAGAACAAGTAAACATTTCTGGCACTCAGTAACGATATATTATTGACAATGTAAGAATGTCCTTCTCCCACTGACTACTGATATAAAGGGATCCTTCTGCCATTGGTCACCAATAAGAGACCAATAAATGGACCACTTGGAATAAACTCCGGGTTTGGACTGAACTCATGTTTGTACAGAATTTGTCTTGTTTGAGAGGGTCAGTGAATAACTGAACTAAATGGGCATACCTCTCAACTTTTAGAGATGGGAATGAGGGACACCCATTAGCAAAAGTAGGCAGGCATAGGACACACCCCTTGTTACACCCCCTTAAAGGACAATTGTACAAAAAAAGATTGATTAAACTCACAAATGCTTTTTTTTACCACTACTATTCCTTTATATTGGCTTTTAGAATTTACAAATGTACCTATTTAGAAATCAGGTGAAAGGTTTAGCACTGGAAAACACTTTTTGATGGATAAAAAGTGCATTTTATATACAGCTATATAGATCAGACCAAAATGAGCAGCAATGAGGGACAGGGGGACATTGTTCCAAATCAGGGACAGCCCCTCGAAATCAGGGACAGTTGGGAGCTATGAGTGGGTATTCAGCCAAAGTGAACCTCCAGTTGCAGTATGTCTGCCATTGCTAGATGTTGCACATAGGTGAAAACTTTGTGAGCTGCTAAAATTAAAAAATGCAATGAAAAATAAATAATAAAATAAAATAAAATAGACAGCTGCCAGCACTCCCCACACTTCCCTAAATGTGACAGTACAAAATTACATAACAAATGTGCGGCGCTAAGATCAAACAGTGAATAAATGAATGAAATAACTAAAAAATATATATTACACAAATCTACTAATAAATATATTAATTAATAAATATATTGAATTAATAATAAATACTGTATATCCTGTGAAACAAATCCAAAAACTTGCACAAAACACTGAGTTATTTATAATGTCCACAATAAAGTGCAAGTGCTCCAAGTGCTGGACAATATCCTTAATATGAGCAAGAAGAGGGGGTAAGGTCGCGCTATGGAGCAATTAGATATAGTTCTGGTAAGAGCGGCCTCTATTAAATTTTCACCCAATATGGGTGGAACAATGAAATGAAATAGGAAGAAAAATAGACTTGGCGCTATACCATTTTAGACTCAAAATAAATAAATAATTATAATTTGCATAGATTTTCCAGCGTGCTGGTAAGTAATAAAAAATTTATAAATAGAAATAAAAGAATAATGGTGAAAAACTCTCTGTGTAATGCCTAACAGTAATCTGTAGTAATTATTCTTATATATATGCTTTTCAATAAACATCAATAAACCATAAAAATCAATAAGCCATAGAAAACTAATAGAACATGCAATTCCTAAATTAAAATATTAAAGTGCAAGTGCCAGTGAGAAAACATGTGCCAGTGTTTGAATGCACAAAATTCAATTACAAAATAACAAAATAAATGTCCAATCAATTATCTGTTTTGCATATCATATGTCCATTAGTGCACCTATTAAATATCATGTGGCGAAAAAGTCCGTGAATAGATGGAATAAAAATATAAATAAAGCAGATGAACAAAACCTGGGAAGTTATAAAAATTAATGATGAATATTAAAACGGAAAAAATGTGATAAAAATTGATTATAAAATTGATGATAAAAAATAGTGAAAAAAGTGAAAAAACTGTGAAAAAAATGGTGAAAATTCTTCTATAAGTGGGGGGGGAGGGGGTGACTTCAAATGTTGCTCCCGGTGCTTGGTGACCACTTGTGTAATTGCTCTCACCAGAGGTATAGCCCCGCCTGGGGTGGATCAGCCTCCACAGTATAAGCCACTGTGTTGCTTAGTGGCTTGCCTCTGCTGTGGTTGTGGGAGTCCCTCGTTCCTCCGTTGGTATAGCGTGCCACGTTATATGCAACAAGGAAGAGGCATATCCATGGTGTAGTACGTTTATAAATTGAGATTTTATTTAAATGAACATAAAATTACTCACAAGCAATCAATACAATCTCGTTTGTTTATGCTGCTCGGTTTATAAAAGTCCCGCTCGGCTGCCTCGCCGTCTGAGCTAGAGGTGTATGCTGTCTGGCCACGCCCTACACGTTTCGTCATTCAGACGTCATCTATTCACGGACTTTTTCGCCACATGATATTTAATATGTGCACTAATGGACATATGATATGCAAAACAGATAATTGATTGGACATTTATTTTGTTATTTTGTAATTGAATTTTGTGCATTCAAACACTGGCACATGTTTTCTCACTGGCACTTGCACTTTAATATTTTAATTTAGGAATTGCATGTTCTATTAGTTTTCTATGGCTTATTGATTTTTATGGTTTATTGATATTTATTAAAAAGCATATATATAAGAATAATTACTACAGATTACTGTTAGGCATTACATGGAGAGTTTTTCACCATTATTCTTTTATTTCTATTTATTAATTTTTTATTACTTACCAGCACGCTGGAAAATCTATGCAAATTATAATTATTTATTTATTTTGAGTCTAAAATGGTATAGCGCCAAGTCTATTTTTCCTCCTATTTCAATATCCTTAATATATTGAAACAAAATCTTGACAGTCCATCATAAAGCCATGGATAAAAGTGATGCTGGTCTTCATGCAGTGTGCACACTATCCTAGTGTACCCCTCCACCAGATGTATCCGACGGGGGACAGTATCCGACAAGACACCGGGATTCTCTCACTCCACCCATAGCTCACATGATCAGGAATGTGATCTGCAATTAACCCCTGTCTTCCTGGAAAAAGTGACAAAGTCCAGGAAACCTCTCTCTTTGTAAAAAATTTGAAATCTACAACTCATGATGCATTAGTGTGATGGGCAGTGGGAAGAATGGTCCTTACACTTAGCTAAAAAGATCAATGGTATAAGTGGGATCTTATCTGAGAGGCAGAAATTGCCCAATGCTGAAGGAACCCCTAGCAACCTCTGGAGGAACCCTAGGTTTCCACAGAAGCCTGGTTGAGAATCACTGCCCTAGAGCTTTACTCAATGTCACAGTTCACAATCCCCATGGTGCTAAGATAAAATTACTGAGGTGAAGTTGGTTGCTAGGGACAGCAGCTAACTTATTCTGTCAGCTCCCACATTGGGCGCCAAAAATGTAGCACCCTGACCTCCAGAGGTGGTGTGGTGACCCCCAGAGACAGGCAGGGGTGCTAGCATTTAGCCCAAGGCTGAGTCCATGGCTATAATGGGGAGTCCTGAGCGAATTTGATCTTTTCAAAGCTTTAATGTGGAACTTGAAAGAAGGTAGTGGGAGAGGGGGTAAGGGGTCTCAGATACCAGCAGCAGATCACTTACAGACTCCTTGGAGCCATAAAAAGTACAGCTTCACTGCACCAGAACTTTTAAGCCGAATACCGCGATACTGCAAACACGGTTCAGATTGTAGAACAAGATCCAGCTTCACAGTGTCTGAGCCTTTAAGCCGGCCTGGCAACACTGTAAGCACATTTATAGGTGCATCCTCCAAACACCGGACAAGACAGCCTAAGGACCACCTCAGGATTAGTAGGCCTCGGACAGGCTTCTCGGCCGAATTGCAGGGCTCACTTAAGCAGCACATCCTAAGGCCAGGAGGGCCTGAGGCAAGAGAGCGCGCACATGGCAAATCCCAAATATCCTCTTCCAGAATGCACCAGTGGCCAAGAACCTCCTACTGGGCTGGCTGGAAGAAGAATTCATTCATAACTTAATCCTAGTTGTACCATCTCAAACTGGCCTGTGGTACCAATGACACCTACTGGCTACAGTGAGAAAGGCCCCTGGATGACGCAATTTTGTTGCGAAACGCGTAGGGCTGAGCGGTACGCTATTTATCACCTCGTGTTTGTGACGGGTTCCAGGAGAACGGGTCTGTCCGTGTGCGTCCGGCCGGCGCCACGGACTTAAGGCGTATTTTCTTTTACACACCTGTAAGTGTATTTTTATATTTTTTATCCCAAAATAAAAGGGTTTTATACTATTTTGAGTTTTATCTCCCTTTATGATTTTGATGCCCCTGCCTTTGAGTCCTTCTTTTGGACCTTGAGCCAAGTACACGGGAGCGAGCTTTTCTTCCCAAGAGCTTCTGAAGCAGCAAGGTCAGGAGGACATCGTGGAATCCCCTCCCCCGTGGCTGGAAGTGGTGCACAATTTCATAGAGCTCTGTGTGACCCTCTGTAGTGGGGGGTCATATTCGTCTGGTAAGCAGCAAATCTCAACACATGCTGGTGGTGGATTGAACACGATTTTTCTCAGTTTGGATTACATGAACATTATGTTTTATTTTTAGAGGTCTTATATTTACAGCCTTACGTCAATCATTTTGGCGTTCTATACACGGACTTATTGTTTATACACTGGGTGTTGATGTTTTATATATTTTTCGTATTTATAAGTTATGTCATGCATTCTTATTTTATATAGCGAATCACAGCAGCGAAGTTTTGAATCTAGAACAATAATACATATGTGTTCTATATTACGCACATATTTTTAAAGGGTTGTTGTACCCTATATGGTGTATATCCTAATATCACTGTACCCTATATAGTGTATATCTTAATACTACTGTACAAGTAGTTGATCACATTTTTCTTTGTTTAAGCGCGGCTTATGTTTTTTCGTTTATCTACAGTGAGAAATGCACAACAGGATTGAGATTAGGGAAAGGCCAGATAAACTGTACAATCAATCTGAGCTGCCTAAAGCCCAGCCAAAAACTACATTTACATTGTAGCCCTAGTTTAGGACCAGGGTGCTACACACATGACATAAAAAAATGTAACTACCATTTTATTCTCAATGGCCTCTGCATTTAGAATATAAAAAAAATAGTTTTTAAAGGATACAGTAAGTTCACCTTTGGGAACACGTTATAGGTTTCATCCATTTTCAGGGTGGAACATGTAATGTTCCCAGTACTGCAGTTTCTCTCTGATCCACTGCTTCTAGTGACAGCGAGCCATGGAACTTCTCCCCCTGGTCGGCTGTATCATTCATTCACAGAGTTCTGTGAATGAGAAAATTACAACTACTGTCAGCCTTTGTGGCTGATGACTTGTCATTTTCAATGAACAACCAGGGCACTGGTGAGCTCTCTAGGTAGTTCATTGATGGTTCCTGCCATTATATAACTACCTGCTCTGCTCGTAGGAGGTACGAACAGGCAGCATACACTGGAAGCCATCAGGAGACCTTCATTGCACCCACAATCTGCTGATTGCATGTACAATGGTTTAGGCCGCGTACACACGCGCGGACTGTTTGCCCAACCTTGTTCGTCAAACAGTTTCGTCAAACAGTCCGCTCAAAATTTGCATGAGCGGACTTGCCCACACACGAGCGGACTGTTTCAGCAAACTGTTTGCCAAACAGTTCGCTCAACTTTTGAAATGAACGGACTCGCCCATGTAAGGAGGAGGCAAATCCGCCCATTTCGAGCGCGTGTACAGGTAGGCGGGGCCCGCGAAGGAGACGTCGCGGGCTCCGCCGCCTGGAATGGGCTTAAAGGGGAACCCCAACGCCGAAAAAAATCGGCGTGGGGGTTCCCCCAAAGTCCACACCAGACCCTTGTCCGAGCACGCTACCCGGCCGGCCAGGAAAGGGGGGCGAGCGAGCGCGCCCCCCCTCCTGAGCCGTACCAGGCCGCGTGCCCTCAACATGGGGGGGTGCCTTGGGGAAGGGGGGGCCGCGCGGCCCCCCCACCCCAAAGCACCTTGTCCCCATGTTGATGAGGACAAGGGCCTCTTCCCGACAACCCTGGCCGTTGGTTGTCGGGGTCTGCGGGCGGGGGGCTTATCGGAATCCGGGAGCCCCCTTTAAGAAGGGGGCCCCCGGATACCGGCCCCCCACCCTATGTGAATGAGTATGGGGTACAATGTACCCCTACCCATTCACCTGTGAAATAAAGTACAAAAAAAAACACAACACAGGGAAAAAATATTTTATTGCACAGCTCCGGGGGGTCTTCCGTCTTCGGGGGTCTTCTCGCCGGACTCCTCCGCTATCTGTGTGTAGCTCTATTACTAGCGGAGGAGTCCGGCTTTCTTCCTCCCCGCCGCCGGCCTCTTCTCCCGACTTCGGGGGTCTTGTCCCCCTCTTCGGTTCTTCTGCCGGGCCACCGCGCCTTCTTGTAGCTCTTTTACAGGCGGTGGCCCGGTCTTCTGTCGCCGCTGCCTTCCGTTCTTCTGTCGCCGCCTTCGGTTCTTCTGCCGGGCCACCGCGCCTTCTTGTAGCTCTTTTACAGGCGGTGGCCCGGTCTTCTGTCGCCGCTGTCGTCGCCGCCGCCGCCGCCTTCCGTTCTTGTTCTTCTTCTTGTTCTTCTTCTTCTTCTCCTGGAGATGTTGACTCGACGAGCTCTCCGGCCGGAATGCCAGAGCCGCGCTGTGCGGTCACTTATATAGTGACAATGGGGCGGTGTCACATGGTATATGTCACATGGGTTGGTCACATGGGTTGATGTCACATGGGGACTATGACATCGTAAGGGGCGGGGTCACCATGTGACCAACCCATGTGACATATACCATGTGACACCGCCCCATTGTCACTATATAAGTGACCGCACAGCGCGGCTCTGGCATTCCGGCCGGAGAGCTCGTCGAGTCAACATCTCCAGGAGAAGAAGAAGAAGAACAAGAACGGAAGGCGGCGGCGGCGACGACAGCGGCGACAGAAGACCGGGCCACCGCCTGTAAAAGAGCTACAAGAAGGCGCGGTGGCCCGGCAGAAGAACCGAAGAGGGGGACAAGACCCCCGAAGTCGGGAGAAGAGGCCGGCGGCGGGGAGGAAGAAAGCCGGACTCCTCCGCTAGTAAAAGAGCTACACACAGATAGCGGAGGAGTCCGGCGAGAAGACCCCCGAAGACGGAAGACCCCCCGGAGCTGTGCAATAAAATATTTTTTCCCTGTGTTGTGTTTTTTTTTGTACTTTATTTCACAGGTGAATGGGTAGGGGTACATTGTACCCCATACTCATTCACATAGGGTGGGGGGCCGGTATCCGGGGGCCCCCTTCTTAAAGGGGGCTCCCGGATTCCGATAAGCCCCCCGCCCGCAGACCCCGACAACCAACGGCCAGGGTTGTCGGGAAGAGGCCCTTGTCCTCATCAACATGGGGACAAGGTGCTTTGGGGTGGGGGGGCCGCGCGCCCCCCCCTTCCCCAAGGCACCCCCCCATGTTGAGGGCACGCGGCCTGGTACGGCTCAGGAGGGGGGGCGCGCTCGCTCGCCCCCCTTTCCTGGCCGGCCGGGTAGCGTGCTCGGACAAGGGTCTGGTGTGGACTTTGGGGGACCCCCACGCCGATTTTTTTCGGCGTTGGGGTTCCCCTTTAAGCCCATTCCAGGCGGCGGAGCCCGCGACGTCTCCTTCGCGGGCCCCGCCTACCTGTACACGCGCTCGAAATGGGCGGACTTTCCGAGCGGGAACAGTCCGCTCATTTCGAAAGTACAGCGGACAGGCCCACACACGGGCGGACTGTTCGCTCAAACACAGTTTCAGCGGACAGTTTTTCGGAATTTCCGAAAGACTTTGTCCGTCCAACTGTCCGCTGAAACTGTCCGCTGAAAGCCCACACACGAGCGGACTGTCCGCCCAAACACTGTTCAGCGGACAAGGTTGGGCGAACAGTCCGCCCGTGTGTACGCGGCCTTAGAGGCTGCTTATAAAAATTTTAAAAAATGCAATTTTTTTTTTACTTTTTGTGAAAGGTGAATTTTCCTTTCTCATGTGTGCAAAGAAATATACAAAAACAGCTCTGACAGTGAAATGGCTAATAGGAGCTAAATAGACTCACTCTGCTGTGGTCACGCTCTAAGGCTGGGTTCACATTTCTGTGCGGAACGACTCGCAGCAGGGGTCCGGTTCATCGTTTCAGGTCCAATTTCGGTCAGAATTTTTGGCTGACCTGAAATGGACCAGAAGACACAACTAAATCCTGTGCAATTCGCTCCGCAGCTGTCCCGGAGATATGTTGACCGGCTCCATTGAGAGCCGGTCACAGGTTCCTGACATGCAAATTAGATGCAGGGAAACCCACATCCAATTTCCAATAGTGTGAACCCAGCCTAAACATTGGAGCTCCCCCTAATGCCGAGTACACACGACCGAACTTTGAAAGCAAGGGTCAGACGGAACAAATCCATCGGACAATTCGATCGTGTGTGGGCTCCATCGGACCTTTGCTGTCCAAAAATCTGACAGACTTTAGAAATAGAACATGTTTCAAATTTCTCTGCCGGACCAAGTTCCTATGAAGAAATCCACTCGTCTGTATGCTAGGCCGACGGACGAAAACCGACGCTAGGGCAGCTATTGGCTACTGGCTATGAACTTCCTTATTCTAGTCCGGTCGTACGTCATCACGTTTACATCTGTCGGACTTTGGTGTGCTTGTGTGTGGCCAAGTCCATTCAATCGGAAAGTCCGTCGGAACTCCGCGGAATGTCAGTCGGCAAGACGGTCAGACCTAGTCCGTCAAAAAGTCCGGTCGTGTGTACGTGGCATTACTGCAGTCAGGTAATAATTGTAGTGCAGAAACTCTGGCTGGTCCAACTATCTTGCCCCAGATCCTTTTTTCCCGTAGCACAAGAGCAACCAGGCAAATGGTATCATCAACATTTCTGGCTCAATAATTAGTCTAGGGGATTGTGTTTCCTGAATGTATTTCAGTGTAACTTGGTTAGGGCAGAGGGAGCGGTGTGATATACGCTGGAATGTTGATCAGAAGTATGATGTCTTCTCTTTGCAACTAATTCTTCTTGAAAAGTCCCTTAGCAACAGCTCTTGAGAAGTGGACAGCTCTGGGTACCAAAAGCAATGTCCCAGGCTGGGTGAACTTCAGTCTTAGTGCAACAGGGTAGTAACCAAACAGCATTCACCCAGATCCTGCTCTCAGGTCTATACTTACAAGTCCTTGGGTGCTGGGGGGCCCTCCTCGGCATCAGGCAGACAGCTGTGTAGTGGACTCTCCAGACTAGATCCCAGGTTAAATCTCCCTTCTACAGCTCTCTGAAAATAGAGCCCCAGCCTTTCAGTAGGGGGCTATACTGGGCTCCTGCTAAAGGTGCAGGGTGACCTGGGATGGTCACAGTTTTCAAGGCTGGGAGCTTCTCCTACTGAGACCTAGACTAAAGTAGCTCCAGAGCATTTATGTTCTCTCCAGCCACCTTCTGAGCACACCCCTCAGAGATTGGCCGAGACCTCATAAATATTCAGCCTGCTCCACTCCTATGTTCTGGCGCCTTCCAGAAAGCAGGGAGAAGCAATCAAGTGTGGAGCTTGATCAGTCCAAAGCAATCAGCAGCAGCTCCACTGATTACAGAGGAGCATTACAAAAAGGGAATACTTTTTCCTGACAGCTTAGCACCTATGAGGGTGCTACATAACATTGCTAGGAGGGATGTTTATTTACCTGCTACACTCCTTCCACTTTTAAATAGACGTCTCCTGACATATTGGAGTCTATTTATAAAAAAGCTGCGTAACAATTTTCCCTATGAAAATGCATGTATGTTCCTTCTGTGTGAATGGGGTATTAAACAAATGTTTTTAGGCCAGGGCTCGACAAACCCCAGGCAGAAATTGCAACCTGGCGCCTAAGGTGCCACCAGCCCACTCACTATTGATACCGTCCTCCTCCCTCCTCCACACTCAGCGGCGCCACGCTAAGTAGGTGAAACGGACAAGCAACTGAGAGAGGAGGATCTGTCAGATTTCAGCTTGATGTCGGGGTGGGCAGGACCCAGCAGCTATCAAACACCAGCCAATGGGATCTGGGCGGGCTGCTACGTGTATGTGGCCCCGCCCCTTTTCTTAAGCAGCCCAAACATTGGCTGGTGTTCGATAGCTGCCGAGTCCCGCCCACCAAGCCAAGTCCCGCCCACCCCGACATCAAGCTCAAATCTGACAGATCCGCCTCTCCGTTACTTGTCAGTTTCACACCCTGGCTGGGTCCCGCCCATTCCGACATTAAGCTCAATTCTGACAGCTCCTCTGTTACATTTCAGTAACAGAGTGCTCCGTGTGAAACCTACCAGTGCCACCGCCAACCAGTGCCACCTGTCAGCGCCACTGCCAATCAGTGCCACCTGGCAGTGCTGCGTGTCACCGCTAACCAGTGCCACCTGCCACCACCAACCAGTGCCACCTGCCACCGCCAACCAGTGCCACCGCCAATCAGTGCCACAGGCCAGTGTCAGTGCCACCACCAACCAGTGCCACCAGCCACTGCCAATCAGTGCCACTTGCTAGTGCCAACCAGTGCCACTGCCAATCAGTGCCACCTGCAACCACCAACCAGTGCCACCTGCCACCACCAACCAGTGCCACCTGCCACCACCAACCAGTGCCACCGCCAATCAGTGCCACCTACCAGTGCCACCTGCTACTACCAATCAGTGCCACCTGCTACCACCAACCAGTGCCACCTGCCAGTGCCACCGTCAGTCAGTGCCACCTGCCAGTGCCGAGTGTCACCGCCAATCAGTGCCACCTGCCTCCGCCAATCCGTGCCACCGCCAATCAGTGCCACTGCCAATCAGTGCAACCTGCCAGTGCCACCTGCTACCAACCAGTGCCACTTACCAGTGCCACCTACCAGTGCCACCTGCCAGTGCCACCACCAATCAGTGCCACCTGCCAGTGCCACTGCCAATCAGTGCCAACTAGTGCCACCTGCCAACACCAACCAGTTTTTTTTAAATAGACCACTAAGTGTTTGTGAAAGCTTACAACACAAACTGTACTCAGCCAATGAAATGTATTGCTACCCCCTCAGGAGCCGCTGAGTATTTTGGGTTCCCTGTCCATTTCTGAGCCCTGGCTGGAGCACAACCCCTGATGACACCACCGTGATACCTTAGCCAGATGTTTCTCCTGGATTGTAATACACACAATAATCACACAGTGTTTGGATGGGAAGAAATCAGTCTGTATTAGAGTCAGATTAGCTTGAAGATTTACACAAAGGGTCAATAACTGGTTTGCTACAGGGTGACCCATGCAAGAAGAAACAAAACACTGAAATATAGTACAATATCACTTTAATTAAATCAAACCCTTCTGCAGGACTGAGAGTTTAACCAGAGCTCTCTTAACGAGAGAATTTTCCCCAAAGAGAGATATGAAGAAGGTATGCCATCTTGAATTGGGCTCCCAGTAAGGAGAACCGGTCTTTAACTCTCTTAGGTTTCATCAAACAATAAGTCCATAGATGAGCTACCATAGTATGCAAGAGAGACTCTTCTGCCGGCTTTGGTGGAGCTCTTTACGTTGGTGCACAGTGTAGATGTCACCCCTTTGAATGAGGAATGTCACTGGAATAAATATGGGGTGGATTTGGATTCCCCCTATTTATTATAAATATGTATGATCTTGTCTATTCCTATAGTTAGCTAGTCTATCAGAGCTCTGATAAGGTTAATGGTGGTGATATAATAACAAGGTTAGCTATAGAAATAAACACAATGCTCAAATAAGCAAAGGTCTCATTTATTGACAAAGATAGCAGAAATACGAACATAAAAAACTAAAAGAATACTACAGAGCATATAAAAACAAAAAGAGTATGTATGATACTTTGTGTAAAGGTCATCCTCAGTATTCGGTGTCTCTTGGCTGGGCTCAATGGGAAAAGAGCGTGCCTAATCATTTGCCCTTACTTTTTGAAGCACACTCAGACACAACCCACACAAACAGCCTCTGCCTTCCCATATAGTCCTCTGTCCAATGAGAAGCTATAAGAGGCCATTTATCCTAACCATCAGGAAGTATATTATTCCCCTAAACATCTTCCAGGAAGGATGTTATTCTCTACCACAAGGGGGCACCATAAATCTATGAACACCTTCCTTGACCCAGGTCAACATTCCAGCAATAATTGGCCTTTTGAAGCTCTGTTTGTAGGCATGGCAATTGGGCACTTTAATCTTCCCATCACCGGATGGTGTGAGGCAAAGCTTTCCTACGCTCATGCCCCATCACCAGGGGGTATGCACAAATCCTTTTTCCAGATGTATATTCTGATAAGCATTCTTCAGTTGCACCCACCCTGCTGTGTAAACTCACTTTACTGACATTCCAAGACGATGTCCAACAGGCCAAAAGGCTTTATTAACCAGGCAGTAAAAATTCAGAAATATATGATATAACTTGTTCCCTTCAAACAGTAAATTTCCTAGCAATGATGACACATTAGGCAGAGTTCCCCTTTAGTAAAGGCAACAAAACTGGGAGTTTAAACTGTGTTCAAAAGTATGGAGGTTATCCAAATAGAAGATGGGTGGGAGTAAGGTGATGGGTGCAACTTATTGCTTCATTGTGCGAGAAGGACTTGGGCCAATATACTTTACTTCAGTACCTACCAATCAGGCAAACAGAGTCTATTAATGTCAATAGACAGTGCGTGGCACTTGAGTGGGTCACTGATGTAGATAGCCTGTATTGCATGAAACCTAGACTGAAATAACTGGCAACAATAACTACTTGTAAACTGTTAATGTGCAGTAGTATGGTACAGATTAGGGACCCTCTCACCCAATCCCGGAGAGCAGCGGTGCAGAATGATGGCCCTGTTGCTCGGGGGCATCCTTTCCTCACTGTCCTCCCGCAGAGATAATGGTGCTCCTGGCAATAACCTGCAGGTAGAACCAACTATCCTGCTCTTCATCACAATTACCACTCTGGGAATTCTTCTGGGCACTCCGGTTCAGTCTGAGGCCTACTGGATCGGCACTCTGCTCTCCCACACATACTTCCCTCTCACAGCTTTTCTTTACATCTGCCCCTGCCCCTTTGTCTCACTCTTCCAGGAAATGTAGTCTGCTTCAGTATGACTGGGGACAGAAGTCCTGCTATCAGCACTCAAGTTCAACAAGCCTTTGCTTTGATATATTGAAGTCTGTAATAACAAACCTGCAGAACACTGCCATCTTGTGGTTAATTAACATCCTGCAGTCAGTAACAGTGCAGTGTGTTACAGAAAGGGAATGACATTTTTATTTTTCTACTGCTATCAATGGCCAACACGATACAACACTTCATCCATGTCTTTGGTATCTCTGATCTCCTTATCAACTGTTTCTTCCATGATGAAGATCAGCCATGGAGTATATCTGAGGTGTATATCAGGGTGTGCTTCTTCCCCACATGACAGCAACATTCATATAAAAGATATTTCCCACACTCAAGGCACTAATACATTTTGAGGGTTGTGTGAGATCCCTGATGTACAGGAAGACAGGACTTCAGTGAGGAACAATTCCCTCACTCAGGACAGGAAAGTGGCTTTTCCCTCGTGTGAGTTCTGTGATGTCTGTAAAGACCGGACTTATCTGAAAAACATTTCCCGCATTCAGGACAGTAAAAATGCCTTTCCCCGTGTGAGATCTCTCATGTATATAAAGATTGAACTTCCATGAAAAACATTTCCCACACTCAGGGCAGGAAAAAGGCTTCTCTCCCGTGTGAGATCTCTGATGTCTGTAAAGACTGAACTTGTCTGAAAAACATTTTCCACACTCAAGACAGGAATACATCTTCATCTCTGTGTGAGATCTCTGATGATTGTAAAGATGGGACTTCTGTGAAAAACATTTCCCACACTCAGGAGAGGAGAACGATGTCGTCCCTCACAGTCTGAGGTTCCTCAGGATAAGAGGAATACGATGGTCCGGCACCATCCCTCACAGTCTGAGGTTCCTCAGGATAAGAGGAATACGATGGTCCATCTACACTGTGTGGTGCCGGATGGACATTTGAGGTAGTCGGGTTTTCTCCTGGACTATACTGTGTGATGTCCTCATCTTCTACTTTACAGTCTGGAGACAAAGTGAGACAATCCTCTGAGGTTTTCCTCATCTCCCGTCCATCTACTAAAATAGAAATACAAAGATTATTACTAGACATGAGCTGATTGGTTCCCCTAAACCAGGACTCCGCCCACATCAGGCAGCTTTGTCTCTGAGGATCTTACAATTCCCCCCTCAAGGTAACTAGTAAATGGGTCCTCTGATCTCCTACCAGATCATTTCTTTATTCATGGACCTTAGTCAGAGAGGGAGGAAACAACGAGAACTGTCTTTTATAGGAGTGACAGTGATGAGGGGATTATAGGACGAGTGTCCCCTCCCCCTCTATCACTCATTGCCATCTTCCCAACACAAGAAGTCCTGCACTTCCTTATTTAGTCCATGATTTAGTCATGAATAACAGCGGGGCTGAGCCCCACCAGAGGTCAGAGAGTGAGGATGGGGGGAGAACAACCAAGATGAAGACTGGACTGATCCTGAAGACCACAATGATTGGGTTATTGACTCCTCCCTCATTGACTCTTCCATTATTATCACTTTCTGTTTGACCCCCTTCATAACCAGAGCATTTTTTGCAATTTGGCACTGCGCTACTTTACATGGGAATTGCGTGGTCATGCAATGCAATACCCAAATGTCCTTTTTTTCCAACACAAATAGAGGTTTCTTTTGGCGGTATTTTATCACTATTGGGATTCATATTTTTTGCGATATAAACAGAAAACGTAATCAGGGACTCATCTACGCAGATAGCTTGTTCGGTCGTATATAAGGCTGCAATTTTTGGTTAAAGCGATTTACGAGGGGTCGAATTTTGTGGAGCTGATCAAATCCAGGGTCACCTTGAGGGCAACAGAGTTCATGGTCGTTGAAGTGCATAAATTGCATTTTTTTGTATCTATGCCTAGCCATGGCAGCAGAGAACATGGGCATATGATGAATATCGGGTCTGTGGACCAATATGAACGTGACTCATTCTTTTCAGTAACACCCATGGTGAAGGATAGGCCCAAAAACATCTTTAATTCAGAAACCGTGATACGTTTCCATGTGAATTGTCTGGCAAGGTTCGAATTTGGGTTTGTGGCGATATATTGATTGGCATAAAAATTGCTTTGGTCCACAATGGATCCATACAGATCTTGTACTCTTAATTCTTGGTTGCTGCGAGGCAATACTTGTGCTAGCCACCGCACCAGCTTGGACTGCACTTATGGGACACCAAATGATACTGCATTGCCGGTTTGTCTATGACCAGGATGTACTAGGACACAGGTGCTCACCAGTTCACCAAAAGGTAGAGTGGCACCAGTATTGGCTCTCTGCTGCAAACGGGAATCATCATGTGACTGCAGCACCTCAGAAACCAGGGAACAGGGTCGGGTATGCCTGACCTTAGCAGGGACTTCTACTCCGTTGTCAGAGCTATCTGTCAGGGTGCCACTGCTCTCTACAGGTTCATATTCTGAGCCTGAATCTGACAGTGAGGACTCCCCATCGCTCTTATCTGCCATGCTCAGGATCCTGTAGGCCTCTTCACTTGTATACCGTTCCTTTGACATTTTGGCCACTAAATTTATAGGTACCTAGTACGACTCCTGGGAACAAAAAGTACCTGGCTGTCAGGGACTGCTTGAACCACTACAAATAAAATTCATCTGCTAGTGCTAGAAGAGATCAGGCCTGATCTTACGAATGCTAAGGTTTTGTGTATTATGTATTGGAAGTGACTGATCTACTGATCCTGCACTTGTTGGGGAGGGGCTAAAGGGAGGTGCTGGCAGGTGTCTGGACTGATCCTGCTAAAGCTTCATTGTTGGAGACACTATACTATTGGGGACGTTCTGACCTGATCAAAGATATTGATCCATTTAGACTATACTAGTAATGAAGGTGTATAGTGTGTGTTACGCCTGTACACACACACAATAGGATTTTCCGACAACAAAATCCATGTTTTTTTTTTCCCGATGGATGTTGGCTCAAACTTGTCTTGCATACACACGGTCACGGAAATTCCAAACGTCAAGAACGCAGTGACTTACAACACGTACGACGAGCCAAGAAAAATTAAGTTCAACAGCCAGTGCAGCTCTTCTGCTTGATTCCGAGCATGCGTGGAAATTTGTGCATCGTACTTATGTACACACGATCGGAATTTACAAGAACAGATTTTTTTGGCGGAAAATTTGAGATCCAGATCTCAAAATTTGTGTGTCGGAAATTCCGATGGAAAATGTCCAATGGAGCCTACAGACGGTCGGAATTTCCAACAAAAAACTCCCATCGAACATTTTCTGTTAGAAAATCCTATCGTGTGTACGCGGCATTACTGTTACCGGTGATCAAAGGCTTAAATGTGATAATGAATATTAATCTGACGCTGTCTGGGAATGACGCTAACGTCATCTGGCGTTACCCGTGACATTAATACAGTGATCAGAGAAAAGACCTGCACACTGTAGTACTGATACTGTGATAGGGAGTCAATGGATTAATTGGGGGGGGGGGGGATTAGCAGTTAAAACTTTATTAGAGACTATGTGGCAGGTACCCTGATGTCATCTGGAACTGACGCTAATGCTATCTGCACCCGTGACACTAATACGGGTCCAGAAATATTTAGACAGAATAAAAGGTAGATAAAGTACATGGAACAGTTGGCATCCACCCACTGATCCTAAAAGAATTGAGCCCTGTCATTTCAAGGCCATTGTTTCTAATATTTAGGGACTCGTTAATGACGGGAATAGTACCACTGGATTGGCGCAGGTGCCCATATTTAAAAGGGATCAAAGTCTTTACTTTAAGTAACTATGGACCTGTTAGCTTAACTTCTATAGTCAGGAAGATCCTGGAGAGTTTATTAAAAGACCACATAGACGAGTTCTTGCAGGAAAAAAATATTTTAAGCAACAGACAGCATGGATTCATGAAAGACAGAAGTTGTCAGACAAACCTGATTTCTTTTTATGAGGAGGTAAGTAAAACCTTGGAAAGAGGGGTGGCCATAGATGTGGTATACTTGGACATTTGGGTGGCTGTATACATGGGACAGAGGTGTGGCTGTGGATGTGGTATACTTGGACAGAGGGGTGGCTGTGGATGTGGTATACTTGGACAGAGGGGTGGCTGTAGACGTGGTATACTTGGGAAAGAGGGATGGCGGTGGACGTGGTATACTTGGACAGAGGGGTGGTGGTTGAAGTGGTATACTTGGATTTTGCAAAAGCATCTGACACAGTTCTGCACACACGGCTCATGTGTAAGGTAAAGTCTACAGATTTGGAAATATCAGTTTGTAAATGGATAGAAAACTGGCTAAAAGACAGAATTCAGAGTCGTGGTTAATGATTCTTACTCTGAATGGTCTAAGGTTATGAGTGGTGTACCCCAAGGTTCAGTGCTGGGACCCTTACTTTTTAATATCTTTATAAATGTTATTGGGTCTGGGATCAAAAGTAACATTTCCGTCTTTGCAGATGACACCAAGCTATGCAGTGGAATAACATCCTTACAGGATGTCTCCAATTTACAAGCCGACCTCAATGCTCTGTCTAATTGGGCAACTATGTGGCAAATTAGGTTTAATGTTGAGAAATGTAAAGTTCTGCACTTGGGGTCTAAGAATATGCATGCATCATACATACTAGGGGGGAGTACAACTGGGGGAATCAATGGTGGAGAAGGATCTGGGGGTTTTGGTAGACCATAAGCTCAATAATAGCATGCAATGCCAAGCTGCGGTTTCCAAAGCGAGCAAAGTCCTTTCTTGTATTAAAAGAGGTATGGACTCCAGAGAGAGAGATATCATCTGTACAAATCATTAGTAAGACCTCATCTGGAATATGCAGTTCAGTTTTGGGCACCAGTTCTCAAAAAGGATATCGGGGAACTGGAGAAAGTGCAGAGAAGGGCAACCAAACTGATAAGAGGCATGGAGGAGCTCAGCTATGAGGAAAGATTAGAGGAACTGAATTTATTCACTCTTGAGAAGAGGAGATTAAGGGGTGATATATGATCTCCATGTATAAATATATAAGGGGGGATATGATCACCATGTATAAATATATAAGTGGTAGATGGGAGGGAGAAATGGGCAATATAGAAGATGACGAATGGAGTAATGCCCTAGATACATGCAAATTAGTGTCCCCCAAACTGTCAGACCGCCTAACCCAAATCTTCATAACACACAGGGCTTACCTCACACCACTCAGAATCTCTAGGTATAAGAACAGCCAACTGGCCACCTGTCTAATGTGCAGCCTAGCTGTGGGCACGTTTTTCCATTTATTGTAGCAATGCACCAAAATCCAGACATTCTGGGAACAAGCGGTTCTTGCATGACACAATCACCTATAACGCTTCAACCAAAGCCTCCTGGGAATTTTTTTTTTCGGACACAGGGTTCAACAAATTTACAAAAATATTCCTACATGAAGCACTCTTTTCGGCACGAAAAGTCATAGCCAAAGCCTGGATGAGACCCAATCCACCAGAGTTCTCACATTGGATAGTGGAAGTCAATAATGTTCTACCCTACAAAAAAAACGTATCTATTCTCATAGAGGATGTCCGTCCAAATACGATAAGATATGGGACGGGTGGCTTAAAGCCCCTGAAACCTGCATCTGACCGGGATAAGATATATCATGATCTCTAGGCCTTCTATGCTTGTATCTGTTGCTTTTCTTTTTTATTATTATTTTCAATGACCCCCTCAAATTGTGTATAATAAACGGAGGAGGTGCTTATCACGACATAACATGTATACTGCATGGATACGACCAACTATAAATGGCACTAGTAATAATGTCGCATATAAATACATACGATATTTAGAGATGTTGGTATATACCTCCTATAAGTAATACTGTCTACTATGCTTGACGCTTATCAAAAAGCCTATTGTATGTATTTTTCCTTCTTTTTGTTCAATAAAAGATTTTGTTTAGGGAAAAAATATAATATAATATTATATATATATATATATATATATATATATATATATATATATATATATAGGGTCCATATAGTGCACTTGGTGTTGAGTTATTCGCTTTAAGATCATCACAGAGGACATCTGGAGGAAAGGAGATTTCATCTCTAAATACGGAAAGGTTTCTTCACAGTAAGAGCTGTGAAAATGTAGAATAGACTCCCTGCAGAGGTGGTTCTGGCCAGCTCAGTAGATTGTTTTAAAAAATACCTAAATTCTTTCCTAAATGTACATAATATAACTGGGTACTAACATTTATAGGTAAAGTTGATCCAGGGAATATTTCATTGCCTCTTGGGGGATCAGGAAGGATATTTTTTCCCCCTGCTGGAGCAAATTAGATCATGCTCTGCTGGGGTTTTTTCACCTTCCTCTGGATCAACTGTGGGTGAAGGATCGTGTATAGGGGATTGTATTATTATTTATTTATTTGGTTGAACTGGATGGACTTGTGTCTTTATTTCAACTATATAATACAGTGGCTGGAGAGGGAAAGGAAGGAATCCCCGGTGAGTGTGTGATGGTGAGAATGGCAACCACAGACTGGGCTGCTGACAGGCACACCCCTCAACGCGTTTTGCTCTCCCCCTTGGAGCTTAAAGTGTTACTAAACCCAGCAATATGAAAATAGTTAATCCACTCCCCCCCCCCCCCCCCACGGCTTATGAATCTTTTTTACATTAAAATATTGCCACTATATACCTTTTTGGATGATCTGTATACCTTGGTTACATCATAAACTGCAGAGTTTCTTCAGTGCTGAGTTTCAGGAAGGAGGAGATTTCCACTGCAGCCTGTATACACGCCCACATGTGTGATATCAACATCATGTGACCTGGCTAGCTCTGAGAACAAGAAACTGTTCTCTGCAGCATAAAAGACACAACTGATCATGTGCAGGTCGGCTACCCTGCCTGTATTAGCTGGCCTTCCCCCTGATAGACATTGCAGGGAGGGGGAGGATCTGTGCATACAGGATAAAAACAGCCTTTTCACACAATGCAGAGGATTAACCCCTTAGGTTCCACAGTGAGTATAACAAGCATGCTTTACTGCACATACAGACTGATTTTACTGTTGTGGATTTAGTAACACTTTAATCATGGGTACGCTAATACAGTGGTCAGTAAAAAAAAATCTGTACATTGTACCTAATAACACTGACAGGGAGTGAAAGAGTTAACTGTGGAGGTGATCAGGGGGTTAAATGTGCCTAAAATATGCCATCTGGTGTCAGTGCAGTGCTTGTACTCCCAGTGGATGTTATCTCGTCTCACGCTGGATCCAAAAAGGGCTCCAGGGCAGAAGACAACTTCATTTCCTGTGCCTGTGTATTGTAAACACAGACACAGGAGGTGCTGTGATTTGTCAGAACCGATCAGCAAGTCCAGGCCATAAATGATTGGGCTAGATCTGGAAATTGATCGGTCCTGAACCAAAAATCACATCAGCGCCAGGTGCGCCCCCTACACGGCAGCACAGATGACGTACTATGCATGTAATCTGGCGCAGAGCTGCAGCACCGCCACAGTAAATGTGTGGTGGGCGATCCACAACTGGTTGCAGTTATGATAGTGGGTGTGGAAAGAAGATTCCCCGCTCGCTGTCACAACAGGGGATTGGCGTGGTCCGTTGAAACAGTAATGCCGCGTACACGCGGCCGGAATTTCCTATGGAAACAGTCCGATGGGAGCTTTTCATCGGATTTTCCGACCGCGTGTATGCCCAATTGGTCTTTTTCTGTTGGCGTTTCCGACGGTCTTTAGATTGAGAGCCTGTTCTTAAATTTCTGCGACGGGAAACCTTTCTATCGGATTTTTCGATCGTGTGTATGCAATTCCGACACGCAAAATCCCGATGCATGCTCGGAAACAATTTGACGCATACTCAGAAGCATTAAAACTTCCCTTTTATAGTGCCCTAAAACTTGTTGCATGTCGCGGTGTTATTGACTGTCAGAATTTGGTGCGACCGTGTGTAGGCAAGACAGTTTGAGCGAAATTTCTAAGGGGAAAACCAACTGCGCTTTTTCCCGACAAAAATTTCCGATCGTGTGTACGCGCCATTACATGTTACACTCTGAATACGGTTGTATCATATTACAAAAAGGTGAACTTATCCTTTAACCATTTGAGGTCCGGGCCATAGCCAAATGACGGCTACAGCGCAGACCTCAATTTCCAGGAGGCCGTCATAGGACGTCCTCCCCTGTGCACGATCCCTGCGACTCGAGTGATCACCGATCTGAGTAAGGGGTCGGTCCTGTCCCCTTACCATGTGATCAACTGTCAGCCAATGACAGCTGATCACATGATTTAAACAAAAGTTCGGTAATCATTTTTTTTTTCTCCTCACGCTGACAGCGCAAGGAGAAAAAAAAAGCAGACAGCCGATCACCGACTTATGTTAAAGGGACATCGGTGCCGAAGAGGAAGGAACACATGCACCTCAACTGTGCCAATCAGTACCCCCTGCCAGTGCCACCTGTTATTGCCACCTGCTAGTGCCACCTATCAATGCCCACAAGTGCCACCTATTAATGCTCACCAGTGGTGCCAATCAGTGCCACCTATCAGTGTAAGCCAGTGATTCTCAACCAGGGTTCCTCCAGAGGTTGCTAGGAGTTCCTTCAACATTGGGAAATTTCTGCCTCTCAGATAAGTTCCCACTGATACCATCGACCTTTTTAACTATCTGTAAATAGGTAATTCTTCCCAATGACCGCAAGTGTAAGGACCATTCTTCCCACTGACCATCACACTAATGTATCATGAGTTGTAGATTTCTCATTTCAAGCGGGGGGTTCCTCGAGACTGGAGAACTATTTCAAGGGTTCCTCTGTGTTGACAAAGGTTGAGAAAGGCTGGTGTAAGCAATCAGTGCCCATTATTGCCACCCATCAGTGCCCATCACTGCCGCCTCATCAGCGTACATCCACGAAGGAGAAAAATTACCTGTTTGCAAAATTTTAAGACAAAATAAAAAAAATAAAAAGAAATTCTGTCTTTTTTCCAATTTTATTAATCAAAAGATAAAAACCGCAGAGGTTATCAAATACCACCAAAAGAAATCTCTATTTGTGGGGGAAAAAAATATAAAAATTTCATTTGGGTATAGTGCTGCATGACCGCGCAATTGTCAAAGGGCATAAGTGCTGAAAGCTGAAAATTGGTCTGGACAGGAGGGGGGGGGGGGGGGGGGGGGTTTAAGTGCCCAGTAAGCAAGTGGTTAAGGTTCCAAAGTCTAAGGATGTTATCACATTATTATCAACATGTAAAAGTCTGTGCTCCAATCACATCATCAGATATTTAATGTTCAGCTGGTAGGAATCAAAAAGAGAATACATATTATTTTTATATATAGTAGAGGGGAGAGCAGAAATCAGGATTAGGGATGAGCCGAACACCCCCCCGGTTCGGTTCGCACCAGAACTTTCGAACGGACCGAAAATTCGTACGAACTTTAGAACCCCATTGAAGTCTATGGGACTCAAACGTTCAAAATTAAAAGTGCTAATTTTAATGACTAATATGCAAGATACTGTCCTAAAAAGGGTTTGGGGACCTGGCTCCTGCCCCAGGGGACTTGGATCAATGCTTAAAACGTTTTTAAAAATGGCCGTTTTGGCGGGAGCACTGATTTTAATGACGATTAAAGTGAAAAAAAAAAGTGAAATATTCCTTTAAATATCGTGCCTGGGGGGGTGTCTGTAGTATGCCTGTGAAGTGCCACGTGTTTCCCGTGTTTATAACAGTCCCTGCACAAAATGACATTTAACGGAAATAACGTCATTTAAAACTGCTTGCGGTTTTAATGTTATATCTGGTTCCTGCAATATGGATGAAAATCATTGAGAAAAATGGCATGGATAGCCCTCCCTGCCCATTACCAGCCCCTTTGGGTCTTGTACGCATATTAAGGGGAACCCCGTACCCATATTAAAAAAAGGAAAGACGTGTGGCCCCCAGGCCCTATATACTCAGAACAGCAGTATACAGGCGGTGCAAACAAGACAGGGACTGTGTTTTGGTTTGTTGTGTTAAGTAGAATCTGTTTGAAATTTTGAACTGGTACATTTTTAAAGTGTAGCTCCACTCAAAAAATCTATTTTTAAGCTTTCTGGAAAACATAGGGAAGGGTTATCACCCCTGTATAATTTGTTTTGCCGTCCATCCCCTTTTTTCATCTCACTTCCTGTTGTCTCCTTCCGTTTGCAAGTAGGAGATGTTTGTAAGTTGGATGTTTGAAAGCAGGGGCCTGCCCTATATGCTCTGCAGAAATGGCGGAACAAGGTGTTGGTGTTGCCACAACATTGTAAGCCCTCAAAGTGACTCTTGGTGGGCGCTGGAGCGCCCTGCTGTGAACGATTATATCAAGAATTGTAATTACATGCCATTGTTGAACAGTGGTAGAAAAATTGGGCCTTTGGTGGTTGTGGTGCTGGTGCCACAACACTATAAGTCCACACCGTTACTCTGGGTGGGCACAGGAACGGGCCCTGCTGTGAAATATTATATCAAAAATTGTAATTACATGCCCCTGTTGAACAGGGGCAGAAAAATTGGGCCTTAGGCACTGGTGCTGGTGCCACGACACTGCAAACTTTTCCCATATACTCTAGTTGTGGTGCAGGAATGAGCCCTGCTGCAAAGCATTGCATCAAAAATTGTATTTAAATGCCCCTGAAAAATTGGGCTGGTGGCATCACCCAGAACCAAAAATGCTCTTCCAACATATCAGCGGAGGAGGAAGAGGATAGACAATCAACATAACAGGTCACTCAGCATCAGCAGAGGCAGTCTTGAAGGGATGTGATATTTCAAAAAAAATTATTCGGTTACATCAGCTTCAGGTGCTTGGTAGCTGTGGGTGATCCAAGACTGATTCATCTTGATGAAGGTCAGTCGATCAACTGTGTCAGTGGACAGGCGCACCCTGTGATCGGTAACAAAGCCACCAGCAGCACTGAAGGTGCGTTCCGAAAGAACGCTAGATGCAGGACAGGCCAGTAGCTCAATTGCATACTGTGCAAGCTCTGGCCAGTGATCCATCCTCAAGACCCAGTAAGCCAGAGGATTTTCAGTGGGAAAGGTGTCCAAGTCTGACCTTGCCCCTAGGTATTCCTGCACCATGTAAATCAGACGCTGGCAATGGTTGCTGGAACCGATCATACCTTGGGGCTGCGGACTAAAAAACTGTCTGACCGCATCGATCAGACGGCCACCTTCTCCACCGCTCCTTCTGACCGATGCCTCAGCAACACGTTGTCCAGGACCAGGAGTTTGTAACCTCCCAGTCTCTGGGAACGCGTTGCACAGACCTTTCTGCAAGGCCTCCCGGAGATGTCTCATCCTCTGCGATGGCAAGATAAGGTCGGCAACCTTACCCTTGTACCGTGGATCAAGGAGAGTGGCCAGCCAGTAATGGTCCCTCTCCTTGATCCGAAGAATACGAGGATCCTTCCACAGGCTTTGCAGGATCAGGGAGGCCATGCAGCGTAGGTTAGCTGAGGCATTCGGTCCGGAGTCCTCTGGGTCACTAAGGACAACATGATCCGCAGCTACCTCCTCCAAGCCACGTACAAGTCCACGGGTTTCTTGGGACTGTAAATCATCCCTAAAAGACTGCTGCTGATGCTGAGTGCCAGCCTCCATCTCCATGCTGAAACAATCATCCTCCTCCTCCTCCTTCTCTTCCTGTGTGATGGGTGGCACAGCAGGAACACTGTCTGGATAAAGGGGGCCTTGAGAGGCAAGGAAGTCCTCCTCTTCCTGCCTCTGTTCTGCCTCAAGTGCCCTGTCCATTATTCCACGCAGCGTATGCTCCAAGAGGTGGACAAGAGGTACAGTGTCACTGATGCATGCACTGTCACTACTCACCATCCTTGTGGCCTCCTCAAACAGTGACAGGACAGTGCATGCATCCCTGATCATGCCCCACTGGCGTGGTGAGAAAAAAACGAGCTCCCCTGACCCGGTCCTGGTGCCGTAGTCGCACAGGTATTCATTGATAGCCCTCTGCTACATGGCCAACGTTGAGTTCCACCTGGTGGGCATATCACATATAAGGCGGTTCTTGGGCAGGTTCAACTCCTTTTGGAGCTCAGCCAGCCGAGCACAGGCTGGCTGAGCACACAGACTTTCCTGGCCTGCTTCGGGACATCCTGTAAGCCCGGGTACCTGCCCAAGAACCGCTGCACCACCAGGTTAAGGACGTGAGCCACACAGGGCACATGGGTCAGTTGTTCCTGTCAGAGGGCGGAGAGGAGGTTGGTGCCATTGTCGCAAACAACCATTCCTGGCTTAAGCTGGCGTGGCGCCAACCACCTCTCGGCCTGCCCCTGCAGAGCTGACAAAACATCTGGCCCAGTGTGGCTCCTGTCCCCCAAACAAACCAGCACAAGCACGGCGTGGCATAGTTTTTGCCTGCGTACTTGCGTAGCCCCTGGAACGCCTGCAGAGCACCGCTGGTTCTGAGGACAGAGCACTGGAAGAGGCCATGGAAGACGAAGAGGAGGGGGTGGAGGAGAGAGGGGTGTCACAACAAATAGTAGTATTTTGCAGGCGTGGTGGCGGAACAACCTCCAACACTACTGCACCTGGTCCTGCATCCTTCCCAGCTGCCAGAAGAGTGACCCAATGGGCCGTGAAAGACAGGTAACGTCCCTGTCCATGCCTGCTGGACCATGAGTCAGCGGTAATATGCACCTTACCGCTGACCGCCCTGTCCAGTGAGGCAAGGACATTGCCTTCCACATGCTGGTAGAGAGCCGGAATCGCCTTCCGTGAGAAAAAGTGGCGTTTGGGGACCTGCCACTGAGGAACCGCACATTGTACAAACTCACGGAAGGGGGCCGAGTCTACCAACTGAAAAGGCAGCAGTTGAAGGGCTAGCAATTTAGCTAAACTAGCATTCAACCGCTGGGCATGTTGATGGCTGGGAGTGAACTTCTTTCGCCGGTCCAGCAGCTGGGGCAGGGACATTTGCCTGCTATAATCGGACGTGGGTGTACTGCTAGCAGAGTTCCCGGAAGCACTTGGCTGTGACACACCTAATTCTACACCTTCATTCCTCTCAGAGCAGGTTTCAGAGAGGACTGAAGGTCTAGTGGGGTTGGAGATCCCAGCTGATGAGGAGCAAGGAGAGGTCCGCTTTGTTCTTTGGTGTGGGCCTTTGAGGTACGCTTGCCAACGAGCTGCATGGCAGGTCAAGCATGTGGTGCCCAAGCGGCTGATGTTTTGGCCACGTGAGATACGCTTGAGACATATGTTGCAAATAGCAGCGGTGCGATCTGATGCACTCGTCTCAAAAAAGGCCCACACCAAAGAACTTTTAGAATAACGTGCAGAGGCAGCGCCCTGCACAGGCGGAGCTCTGCGGTGTGATTCAGTCGGTGTGCTGCCCCTAAGCTGGCCCCCGGAGGGCATCCTGCCTCGTTGGACATGTGCCTCCTCCTCCTCTCTCCTACCAGGCACCCACGTGGAGTCAGTGCCCTCATCATCCCCTCCCTCTTCATCGCTGTAGCAAACCTGGCAGTATGCTGCAGCTTGTGGAACATGACTGCCAGATTGCTGTCCTTCTTGAGCAACCCCTCTCTCTGCGCTCACACTACTGCCTTCCTCTAGCTGAGTATCATCATCAGAGCCTACAAAACACTGGGCATCCTCCTGGAGCATGTACCCAACACTGTGCTCAAAGAGTTCAGGAGACTCCTCAGGAGGACTTGGTGGGTCTAGGGAAGGAGTCACTGATGATGACATTGAGAGGAGGGAAGACGATGCGCTGGCAGCTGCTTTGCTAGTACCCTGAGCCTGGGTGAGAGAGGATGAGGAGGATGAAGAGGGCTTGGTCATCCACTCTACCAAGTCTTCGGGATGTTGCGGCTCAACATTTCCAGCTGCCGAAAAGAAGGACAAGCGTGTCCCATGGCCACGTGCTGATGATGACAATGCACCGCGTCCACGACCAGCACTGTTGTCTCTAGACACAGAGCCTGCTTGCCATCTTTTATCGGCTCGCGCCTGTCTGCCTCTCCTTGCTGGCCTTCCAGACATGGTAATGGCCTGAAGGGAGATGGGAACACCAGCAATTGGGTAGTGTATATTGTGCTGGAGGCACACACAACACCCACTCCTGCAGATGGCTCAATTAGAGAAGAGCTATGTAGGTGGATATAACGGTGTATACTGAGGTCAGGGCACGCAGACAGCGCGCACAATCTCCTACAAATGACTGCAAGCTCTATTTAAAAAGAGCAATATAGCTAGCTATATAGGTGGATATAGCGGTGTATTCTGCGGTCAGGGCACGCAGACAGCACGCACAATCTTCTAAAGCTGACTGCAAGCTCTATTTAAAAAGAGCAAGATAGCTAGCTATATAGGTGGATATAATGGTGTATACTGCACTACAGAAGAGCAAGAACGCAAAATCGGCCAATAACGAACGGTGTATACTGTGTTGAAGGTACAAAGAACACCCACTAACTCCTACAGATGCCAACACACTACACAAGGCCGCCGTGCTGGCGGCCTTATATAGTGTGGGGCGTGTACTACACAGCCTGAGCTATGATTGGCCACGTATGTTCAACTCGAACACGAAGCTCATCCCTAGTCAGGACTATGAAATGTACAACATATTGTATAAGATACAACAGATAGGACTGTAGAGTATCAGAATGATGTAATGTACAGCATAGAGTATATAGTGCAGGGGTCAGGCATATGTAATGTACAATATAAATTATACAGTGTAAGGATCTGGACTAATAATATTGGTATTCAATAATCAGTGGAAGATTAAATGTTTACATGAGACAAGTTGCAGAGGTCCCACACCGCTGCCTCCCATCTCCTGAGACTGCACTCAGTGACTTGGGTCTGAGACTATACAGACATATCCCTCCACCCGGCACAGCCAGCAGACAACAGAACAAGTAACCCTGGAAAGATTGTTCTGTCAGAAATCTTGGTAGACCCAGGAATTGAGTAGAAAACTCAAAGCACATACCCCAGGTGACTAGTAACGTCTATGGTAAAAATTAACATTTTGCTGCCAGTTGAACCCCAGAATCTCCATAAATCCAGTCTAGATACATAAATTGTGTCTGCAGCACAGAAGAGGAAGATTATCCGAGAGAAATCCAGGAATACAGGACGGGGAACACAGCTCAGGAAAGTGACCAGGGGATTACAGGCTGATATCACCCAGCCCCCGCCCTACTCTGGACCAATCAGTGAGCAGTATGGGTGGAGGAATGTATTTAGTGTTAATGACCCACCTGTGCTGATCTCTGTAGGAGTGTCCTCCTCTATAAATGTCCCCGTTATTCCATCCTCCACCATAGACTGCTGATCATCCCTCACATACCTCTCTTCTTCTTCTGCTTTCACCTCAAATTCTATATCGATTGGATCTCCACTCTAAACCAAGAAAATGAGAGAGAATATCATCTGTAAGATAGAAGATTTATTATTGTGACATCACATAGAAAATCCACACATCGTCTCTAGGAGTCCATGTTCTAGATGCACCATTCCACCAACCTTATAACAGTGGGGGATGGTGTCCCCTTCCTGTGTGGAATCCCGGGAATACAGAGGACGGGGACATCTCTCTGGTGGGTTCCTGGTATTTGGTGGCTCCATCATATCCTTGTGTCCTCCTGGAAACTCCTCCATCACTCCATACTCCTCATCCTCCTCTTTATACTCTTCTTTAACAACAATATTATAATCCCCGGGGTTTCCAATCTGAATATATAATAAAACATTCATTGTAACAATCATGCCGTGTATAAATCAGAACTACCAATAATTGTCAATCATCTACCTGATGATGGTGGGGGATGGTGTGATCTTCCTGTGTGGAATCCCGGGAATACAGAGGACGGGGACATCTCTCTGGTGGGTTTCTGTAGCTGGATGACTCCACCATGGTGTCCTGGTACAGATCTTTGTGTTCTTTTAGAGACTCCTCCATCACCCCGTCCTCATCATCCTCCTCTTTTATCTCTTCTTTAACCTCAACTTTAGAAGCTCTCAGGTTTCCACTCTGAATATAGAATAAAAATGACATCAATGGTAACAATGCAGATAATGTACAGATCCTAATGATATTATCAGTGATTGTTCCTCATCTACCTGATGATGGTGAGGCATAGTGACATCCTGACACCTTATAGGAACCTGACACACACAATGATAGAGTCACCATCCAGACACATCCCTTGTCTGTTACTGGATAATGTCCCAGAATTCCCAGAATCCTCCTCACCTCTCCTGTCAGCAGCTCCATCATCTTCTTGGTGACTTCTAGAATCTTCTCCATGTTGTGTCTCTCAGGTTTTAGGGAGTCACATGGAGGCACTGTGATGGTCATATGATCACCTGACTTCACAAGAGGAAATCTCTGTATTGAGGAACCAATAGGAATGTCATGTTAGAATCCCAGAATCCTCCTCACCTCTCCGGTCAGGTCTGTGTTTTATTAATAGAGATAAGAGTGATGTCATGTGACCTCCCAGAATCCTCCTCACCTCTCCGGTCAGGTCTGTGTTTTATTAATAGAGATAAGAGTGATGTCATGTGACCTCCCAGAATCCTCCTCACCTCTCCGGTCAGGTCTGTGTTTTATTAATAGAGATAAGAGTGATGTCATGTGACCTCCCAGAATCCTCCTCACCTCTCCGATCAGCAGGTAGATGATCTCCAGGGTGAAGTTTAGTATCTTCTCAGTCATGTGACTCCGGTCCTCCTCCATCCTCATTGGTGCCGTCATGTGATCTATACAGGTCTTCTTGTAGGCGGAAAACTTTGGGAAATGAAAGTAAGAATTATTTGGATGGTATTGGTCACACAATAATAGGATGTGGATGAGAGGGGGTAATAGGAGGGTTGCTGTACATTTAAGAACATCTGCCCCCCATGTGAACACATTTAGTCTGGACAATTTAGTGGTTTAGTACAATTTTGAGGTCTCGGGACCCTCTTGGCCTGCAGGATCATAAATTCCCTTTTTTTCTATTGGGTTTGTTTGGTTCCTGAACTGGTTTTGATTCGTTTTAGATCTGCAGACAAGGAATGATAAATAGGATCCTTCATTTGACTTGCTTGCTCTGAGGCCATGCTGTGAGGTGAATGTAGGGTCATCATGATGCCCAGGAAGGGGAACATGCCGACTTTTGGCCGGCGATACCTTGCAACCTGACTACCCCCTCAGAGGCCCCCCACAGCCCTTCAGACCCCTAACCACTTGAAGTTGTTCAGCCCTATTACTTCCTAAGAGGCCCCCAAAGTCCTTCATCTACACCTCCTCCTCAGAGGCTCCCAGAGTCCTATAGTTCCACTGTGTGCTCAGAGACCCCTCAGCTCCCCTTCATCCCTCAGAACTAGAGCTGCAAGATTAATCGTTAAGAATCAAGATCACGATTTTTCCCGCTCGTGATCCTAACAAAGCATTTTTCTGATTCTTTCTATGCAGAAAATTCTCTGCTCAAGCCGACAGCTGTCAAAAAAAAAAACTGGCAGTCTGCTAAGTATGACAACATTCCTCAGCACCCAAGTATAAACATTGTAATGTTTTGTCCTTTAGATCTAAGGAATGAACTTCTGTGTGTAAATGAGGGAAGTTTAACCACTTAAAAGGGGTTCTAAAGGATAGCATTTTTTAGCCTATAAGTGATCTCTTTGCTATAAAGATATTGAATATATTTGTTATTTCCTTTTAAAATATGTATTATCCTGTTAAATTAGTATGCTATTTCTTGTCCTTATCATTTCCTCTATTCATTCTCTCCTCTACTTCCGGGTTTTGGAGCGCATTCACTAAAGCGACGTCACGGCATCAAAAGGAACTACATTTCCCTTGAGGCTTAGCGGCATCGCGCATGCGCATTGTCGCTTTTTCACCATGTCACCTAACGAGAACAAGCATAGTTCTCGTTTCTATTTCAGGCTTGCATGTTCACATGCCATCCATTTAAGACGCCCACTCCCGCCTCCCCAGCATGCCCATAACATAAAGAACCAAATAGTAGTAACTTTTGAAAAAAAAAAAAAAAACTAATAAATATATTTAATTCTTTATTGATAATGTTTTCATTGTATTTCCTACCTAACTACCTACCAATCATTTAAAGATAATAATCTGTACAATTTTTATTTACCCTTGTACATTTTATATATATATATATATATATATATATATATATATATATATATATATACACACACATACATATACACATATACATAATATACATACACACACATAGATATATATATATATATATATATTGGGTGAGATAGATGGATATAGTGGGATAGATATATATATATCTATCCCACTATATCCATCTATCTCACCCAATATATATATATATATATATATATATATATATATATATATATATATATATACACACACACACACACACACACACACTTACATACATACACACATATATATATATATTTATATATACACACATACACACACACACACACATTAATATGATATGTATGTACAAGGGTAAATAAAATTATACAGATTATTATTGTTAAATAAATGATTGGTAGGTAGTTAGGTAGGAAAT
Organism: Lithobates pipiens; assembly: GCF_037356315.1. NCBI lineage: Eukaryota > Metazoa > Chordata > Amphibia > Anura > Ranidae > Lithobates > Lithobates pipiens. Next base: position 634,648,000 of record NW_027507758.1, read on the forward strand.
ACAATGAAAACATTATCAATAAAATAATTAAATATATTTATTAGTTTTTTTTCCCAAACACATACACACACACACACATATATACATACATACACATATATATATATTTTATATATATATATGTAATATCTCCCCCTCACTCATCTCCATGCAGCCACGGGAAAGATCCGATATCCAGCGGAGGGCACCGGATCACGGCGGGAGGCCCCTCTCTCCCGCCGCCGATAAAAGTGATCTCGCAGTGAATCCACCGCAGAGACCACTTTTCTCTTGTACTGGACCACCGGCCGAACATGGGTATGCCTTGGGGGTTTATGGCAGCTAGCTGCTGCCATAACAAATTATATCCGTCCTCAAAGTAGGGACGCACATCGGCGAGCGGCGGTCCGGAAGTGGTTATTAAGAGCAATTATGCTCCCAGTGCAATGTGGATCTTGCAAGCAACGAGATTGCATCAATAATTTATCCAGGCATTCTTCAAACACCAAAAAAATCGACTCTGACTTGCCACATGGGCAGGTTCCTTTTCTTCTTGCACATATAAAGACGAAAGGCGTGGTTCCTTTAAATCAAAGTTTAAGTGTTCTTCCTCCAATTCTTCAGAATACATTTCCTCCTCCTCTCCTTCTTCTTCTTTAGACGGACGATAAGATTTGTCTTTATCCTTTTTTTTTTCCTGTGGAGTGAGCAAAAGATCAAATTCATTGTTTCCAGCGCCAGCCGATGTTTTTGATTCTTGTGAGGTACTTTTAATTGGTGATAATCCAAGAATAAAGACATTTGGATCACAATGTATTGCAGGCGCATCATGTCCTTTCTCTACATGTTCCAATTCACGGTTTGTTTCCAGCGTAAAAGTTCCAGAAAAAGGGGATTGTGGAACATCTTTATGAGTTTTTTCAAGGGTCACGAACTCTAACATACTTCTTCGCAATGTTGGCATTAGGGTCAACGGAGGCAATTTAACCAACGAGCACTGTATAGCGATAGAGACGATAGGCTTAGCTGGGGATACCTGTATCTTTTTGGTTTTAACTTCCTTTTTTAGTTGACATTGGACACCTCGATGGATTTTCGTAACTTTTCGTTTCTGCTTGAGTCTATGAGCACGTGAGGAAATAGTTTTAGTGGTATTTGGTATTTCTCCTGGTTTCGCAGATAGATCAATATCCGCTATTGGTTCAGTAGCAACAGAACTGCAAATTACACTTTCAACCAAGTCAGAGTCTTCAAATTGACACCATACGATTTCACAGTCACTAACTTCTGATACAGAAGCCCTCGAATTATCTTGTAGTTCAGAACTTGTTTCCATCGATGTTTGAGTTGCTCCAGACCTAGAAGTGTCACTGATATTTATTGAGGACTGTGAAGGCCTCTCATTTTCGGTTCTTCGGCGTTTTGGGTAGTTGTGTTCTAATTCCGCATGACAGGTTTCAAAGCCTTTATCTAATTGTAAAGAAGGGTAAGCCATATTCTTTAGAAGTTTTTGTGTACCTCTTATTTCATAATCATTTTCTGAAAAATGTCTAGAACAAATTTTAAATTGCCAGAATTTAGATTTAGAAATGGTTTCAACCAACGATTCTAATTCTTCACCAGGAACGTTGAGTCTTTCCAGCCAGGTTTTGATTCTACCTCGATGGCGTGGAAAAGAATGCAGTCTAATAGTGTCATTTCTCCAGTTCAAGGAGCAAGATTTGACAAAACAACTGGGCATTCTGAAATATAAAAAAGTGTAAATGAGTAACATTTTTATAACAAGGAATGGGCTGAAGGGATGGAGAAGGGAGAAATGTGACAGAGGGATGGATGAACAAGAAATGGGATGAAGGGATGATGGAGAAGGGAGAAATGAGAGAGAGGCATGGATGAGCAAGAAATGGGATGAAGGGATGATGAAGAAGGGAGAAATGTGACAGAGGGATGAACAAGAAATGGGATGAAGGGAAGGAGAAGGGAGAAATGAGAGAGAGGGATGGATGAACAAGAAATGAGATGAAGGGATGGAGAAGGGAGAAATGGATGAACAATAAATGGGATGAAGGGATGATGGAGAGGGGAGAAATGAGAGAGGGATACAGGAGCAAGAAATGGGATGAAGGGATGGAGAAGGTAGAAATGAGAAAGAGGGATGGATGAGCAAGAAATGGGATGAAGGGATAATGGAGAAATGAGAGAGAGGGATGAACAAGAAATGGGATGGAAAAGGGAGAAATGAGAGAGAGGGATGGATGAGCAAAAAAATGGGATGAAGGGATGGAGAAGGGTGAAATGAGAGAGGGAAGGATGAACAAGAAATTGGATGAAGGGATGGAGAAGGGAGAAAAGAGAGAGAGAGAGAGGGAGAGGGAGAGGGAGAGGGAGAGGGAAAGGGAGAGATGGATGAACAAGAAATGGGATGAAGGGATGAAGAAGGGAGAAAGGGATGGAGAAGGGAGAAAGGGATGGAGAAGGGAGAAATGGATGGAGAAATGGATGGAGAAGGGAGAAATGGATGGAGAAGGGAGAAATGGATGAGCAAGAAATGGGATGAAGGGATAATGGAGAAATGAGAGAGAGAGATGAACAAGAAATGGGATGGAGAAGGGAGAAATGAGAGAGAGGGATGGATGAGCAAAAAAAATGTGATGAAGGGATGGAGAAGGGTGAAATGAGAGAGGGAATGATGAGCAAGAAATTGGATGAAGGGATGGAGAAGGGAGAAATGGATGAACAAGGAATGGGATGAAGGGATGGAGAAGGGAGAAATGAGAGAGGGATTGATGAGCAAAAAATGGGATGAAGGGATAATGGAAAAGGGAGAAATGAGAGAGGGATGGATGAACAAGGAATGGGGTGAAGGGATGGAGAAGGGAGAAATGAGAGAGGGATGGATGAACAAGAAATGGGATGAAGGGATGGAGAATGGAGAAACTGATGAACAGGGAATGGGATGAAGGGATAATGGAGAAGGAAGAAATGGGAGAGAGGGATGAATGAGCAAAAAAATGGGATGAAGGGATGGAGAAGGGTGAAATGAGAGAGAGGGATGGATGAGCAAAAAAATGGGATGAAGGGATAATGGAAAAGGGAGAAATGAGAGAGGGATGGATGAACAAGGAATGGGATGAAGGGATGGAGAAATGAGAGAGGGATGGATGGATGAATAAGGAATGGGATGAAGGGATGGAGAAGGGAGAAATGAGAGAGGGATGGATGGATGGATGAACAAGGAATGGGATGAAGGGATGGAGAAGGGTGAAATGAGAGAGAGGGATGGATTAGCAAAAAATGGGATGAAGGGATAATGGAAAAGGGAGAAATGAGAGAGGGATGGATGGATGAACAAGGAATGGGATGAAGGGATGGAGAAGGGAGAAATGAGAGAGAGGGATGGATGAGCAAGAAATGGGATGAAGGGATGGAGAAGGGAGAAATGAGAGAGAGGGATGGATGAACAAGAAATGGGATGAAGGGATGGAGAAGGGAGAAATGTGAAGGAGGAGATGCATGAAGAAATAATTGGATAGCTTAGGCAATGTTGTGGGGGAGGGGATGTTTTTGTTTGTATTGTGCAGGAGGAGGAGACACACAATGCATGATGGTGATTGATTACAGTAAAGGCATTGATCTAAATACATTTCCTACATTATATTAACAATTGAAAATGGCATTAATTGTATAGTCGATTATATCATTTTGTTCAGCATTTCCTAGTTTTCTAGTTGCTGCTGTCCTTTCAATCAAAACTCTAGCCGAGGCGACGATCCCGAGACCAATTCTCAATGCAGCAAATAAGGGGGCGGAGTTAAGGCGGGGCAGCGCTGCTTAGATGTTCTTTCAAGCAAATAACATGACACGGGGCGGAGCTACAGCATCGTAGACACGTCCACGTATCCCCTGCCTCCCATGCCTGTGAACTAACAGAGCGCCTCCACGCGGGGATGTAGTCTCAAGGGAGGGGGCGGCGAGCACGCTGACTAACCCCCAGGCAGAATGGCTCGGATGATGGGGGCAAGCTTGATGGAGGAGGAGGAACAGGAAGTGAGTTATTCAGACAAAGAAAAATAACATTTAGAAGGGAAATCAAAGGAACGGGTAAGTGAACTAACAATGCACTCACTTAAAGGAAGATATTTAGAAAATAAAAAACAACCCTTTACAACCCCTTTAAAGACTAAACCGTTTTCTGACACCTGTTTGTTTCAAGTTATAATCAAGTTCTAGGATGCCTGGAACTTGATGAAGAATGATGGTGTTGTGATCTAGAATGATCATTATCTTTGCGTGCTGAAAGCCTATGTTTAGATCTAGAGGGGCTGAGGGAAAGAAAAAAGGAAATGAACAGGCTCCAGGAAAAAACAACCCAAAACAGACAAGCAGAAGGAAAGATTCCTACCTGCAGCGTAAGAGTTGGCCACTGGGGGGCGGTGACACATCCATAGCAGAAAGCTTGGTAACTGAAAAGATCAACCTATAATCAAGACACAACACAAGCGATAGCAAGACATCTTCAGCCAGCAGCATAGCTTCCTACCTTGTCAACCTCAAACAAGTGCACTGGGAAGCTGCCGTTTGAGCCCACAGGACATCCAAAGTAATAGCTGGTGCCAATTGCGGGGATCGGCCGGTGGATCCAGTCCGGACTAAGCAGCAGCTGGCTCTGTTGGGCACAGCTCTGCCGCCATCTTGCGGCCTGCGAGGCCTCGTCCATCCCCGGCCCCGTGTGCCACGATCGGCGGCCAAGGGACATCCGCTCTCCCCCCGCCTGGCAGTGGAGGCCTCTGGAGGTCCCTGCGGAGATGTGGGGCTGCTGTGGACTGCCGAAGGCCTGATCAGGGCCGTTTCTTGCTGCCGCGGCCGCCACCATCTTGAGGCCTGTTGAGCCTCCAACATCCCCGGGCTCAGGTGCTGGCTGTGTCCAGCCGGACGGCGGCTACTCTATCAGCGTCTGCAGCAGTGTTCCCGGCGGAGTGACTGGCAGGTGTGAGGACCCCTGAAGGAGCTGTTTAGGTGGCCATTCCTGCATCCTGTGGCCTAGGACACCCAGCACATCCTGTACTGTGCCCAGGGGTGTCAGGGCTATTCCTTTAGGTGCCCCCCCATCACGGTGGTGCTGTTCTCTGGGGTTGGCCCCCGACCCCTTCATCGAGGAGTCCACCAGTGCTCAGTCTATCCTGTCTCCTGGAGCCCCATAGCGCTGCCACAGGGGATCGCCCAGGCTCTGTGGCTGGGAGGCTGCCGGCATACCCCATATCCTACCCTCTGGATCCTGATCCCCGCCTACCGCCCCTTGCCAGGCGAGAGGCCCAGTCCTGGATTGGGCCATATTGCGGATAGGCCCCCCCCCAAGACCCGCTGCTCCCACTCCAAAAAAGGCAAGCACTCTCACCCGGATTCACCGGTGGCTGCGTTGTCTGGGCGGCGGCCGACGGCCACTATGGCGGCGACGACATCAACGCCCGCTGAGTCCAGGATGGCGGAGTCCCCCACGGGAGCGGAAATCCTGGCGGCCATCACGGCATGCAAAGAGACTTTAACTGCTAAGATTGATTTCCTAACTGTGGACGTTGGCCTCATCTGTCAAGACATGGATAAATTCCGATCCCGCATAGCGGAGGTGGAGGACAGGGTCTCCACGGTGGAGGATGTGGTTCGGTCGGATTCCAGGGAGGTGAGGGCCCTACAACTGCAGGTGAAGGCGCTCCAGGAGCGAGCTATCGACACCGAAAATCGCCTCAGGCACAAAAACATCCGCATACTTGGCTTACCCGAGAGGGTCGAGGGACCCAAGCCGGCTGAGTTTACTGAACAGCTTTTGTCCACCCTGTTTAACTTGGGTGCTACACCGCCCACCTTCGTAGTTGAAAGAGCCCACAGGGTCCCGCCACTCCCGCCTAGACCGGGGGCCCCTCCACATCCCTTCCTTCTACATTTATTGAACTACTGTGACCGTGATCGCATCCTGGCAGTGGCACGAGCCATGCCGGAAATTAAGTACGAAAACGCCAAACTGTTCCCTGACTTCTCTCAGGAGGTGCAGCAACGCCGCAAGTCGTTTACTGATGTCCAACGTCGCCTTCGGGAAAAGGGAATTCGTTTTGGCCTCCTGTATCCCAGCAAGCTGAGGGTCACCGATGGAGACCACACCCGCTTTTTTGACACCCCCGAGGCTGCCGCAGCGTGTTTGGACACACGCTAGCGACATGACGCCAACTGGAACCATGAGAGACACACATCCTGTGGAGAATAGCTGAGTTTCTTCCTCTCCCCTACTGATCTACCTTCGGTCCCTGGTTGTCCTTCAGTACTCCTTACTCTCTGATCCCATGACTTTCTTAATTTCTGCACTTTGCCATCATCCTGACCCTATCGCCAGCATCCTTTGCCCATGGAATTGGGCTCAACCCCCCTGTTTGAGGAGCTCCAGCAACTCTTGTGCAGACTTTAGTCCTCAACCCCTAACGGGGGTCCCAGTGAGGAAGGTTGCTGGTTACAGCAACTCCCCCCCCCCCCCCCCTTGTTTCTTGGTCCAGGACGTGACCATACTAACCTAGTTAAAAGGGTTTGATGTTGGTAAGTTCTGGGTATAGGCCTGATCTGGTCACCCCCGGTTTTTCGGGATGTCACCAGATGAGGGCAGGTTTGACACCCCGGTGTCATCAAAGGTATTGTTTATAAGTTTTGTTTTTGTTACTGTTTATGTTCATATTTTTTTTGGTCTTCCACTGGTCTCCTTTTAATCTGGCGTGGGTTCCCTGGGTCATTGCTGCTCCTGAGGTGTACATACTACCTTTTTCCAACCCTCCTCTCTTCCCCCTCCACACCCCGGTACAATGACAGGACGTGACGCCACCACTTATAGTGCACTGTCCTGGAATGTTCGGGGCCTTAACTCTACGTTTAAAAGAGCGGTGCTCTTCAAATACCTTAAATTGCACTCCCCACATATCGTAATTCTCCAAGAAACACACCTCATGGGCAGCAACCTACTTGCTTTGAAAAAAACATGGATCCAGAGAGCCTTTCATGCCTCTTACTCAATGTACGCCAGAGGGGTCACCATCCTAGTTAGTAAATCCTTCCCTTGTGTAATTGAACATGTTTACACTGACCCCCAGGGTAAATACGTGATTATAGTGTTCACTGTCTGGGGTATCCGTTACATTGTGGTGGATGTCTACGTCCCTCCTCCTTTCTCTCCCTCCGTCCTATACACTGTTCTGGACAAAATTACTCCGTACTGCCCGGCCAAATTACTGCTCATGGGTGACTTTAACTCCATTCTAGCCCCAGATCTGGATAGGCCTACCCCCCCAAAACAATCCTCCACCGAACTACACGCATGGGCAGAGACACTGGGTGTGTCTGAGGTGTGGAGATGGCTACATCCCATGACCAGGGCATACTCCTGTTTCTCTAACACGCACAAAACCTCTTCCCGTATAGATCTAGCCTTTGCCAACCCGACTATGCTGACGGATATACTAGACACTTCCTACTTGCCCAGCGGCCTCTTAGACCATTGTCCCCTACTCCTTAGCATTCGTTCCCCATCCTCTCGTTCCTCATCCCTGTGGTGCCTGGGGACTCACTGGATCTCCCATGCGGACCTAGCACATACCATTCCCCCACGACTGGCAGAATTTTGGGACCTCGACGCGGGGACCTCCTCCACATCTGTGACCTGGGATGCCTTTAAGGCTTTTACCAGGGGGCAATATATCTCCTCCATTGCTGGGGTTCGGAGGGAGCAAACCGCTGTCACTGCTACCCTGCAGGTTGCAGCGCAATCTCAGTCCGATATTTATGCTGCTGACCCCTCGGATACGAACTATGACTCCCTTAATGCAGCCAAGCGTGAACTGCACCTCCACCTGACTGAGATGACCAGACTGGACCTCTACCGGACTCGACAGCGTTTTTTTGAGCAGGGAGACCGGAACGGTCGCCTCCTGGCGATGTTGGCGCAACACGACAGACCCTTGATGGCAATCCCCGGAGTGGTGTCCCCTTCGGGTGAATCGGTCTCTTCCTTACCGGGGGTACTAGAGGCATTCCGCCAATATTACATCTCCCTTTATACCTCAGTTCTGCCATCGGATTTCCAGCCACGGGACCTTGCACCCTGGCTGGACCCCCTGGCCTTAGGTTGGCTTTCCGATGATGAGAGGGAGTCCCTGGTCAGGCCGATTACCCCGGAGGAGGTGCTGAGGGCGTTGGGGTCCTTCCCAACTGGGAGGTCTCCGGCCCCGGACGGGCTCCCCATCGAGTTCTATAAGACTCATGGGGACCTACTGGCTCCCAGGTTGGCTCAATTTTTTACTCACTGTTTGGCTGATGGTGCTCTTCCGGACTCCATGGGCCATGCCCATGTTGTCCTCATCCACAAACCTCCCAAAGATCCCACAGCCTGTGCCTCCTACAGGCCCATTGCCTTACTTAACATGGATTTTAAGATCCTCACCAAATTATTGACCCTGAGACTACAGCCCCTACTGCCCACTAATATTGAGACTGACGAGACTGGTTTATTGGCCAACAGGGCAATGGACGTCAACTTGAGACGCCTGTTCACTAATATACACGCACAACACCTTAATACGGGGTCCAGGGTGGTGACCTCTCTCGATATTGAGAAGGCCTTCGACACAGTCGAATGGCCTTTTCTCTGGGAGGTCCTTTGGAGAATGGGATTCCCTCTAGCTTTCATCGAATGGATCAAAGTCCTTTACCGTAACCCCACCTCCACCATTAAGCTGGGGGGGGGGGGGTTTGTCATGGTCCTTCAGCTTATCCAGGGGTACGCGACAGGGCTGCCCTCTCTCCCCGGCCCTATTTGCCATTGCGATGGAGCCGCTTGCAGAGGCCCTCCGCATCTCCCCATGTGTTAGAGGGCTGCGGATTGGTTGGTTGGAGGAGAGGGTTGCCCTTTACGCAGACGACCTACAACTTTTTCTCAACGATGCGGGTCCATCACTTGCGGGAGCCCTGCAGGTCCTTGACTCCTTTTCTTCTGTCGCGGGTCTCAAGGTTAACTGGACGAAGTCCCTCTTATTCCCCATAGACCCAGCAGCCCACACCACGGCTCCCCCTGACACTTCCCTTCAATGGGTCGAGTACTTTAAGTATTTGGGAGTGGTGGTCTCCAGGCAGGCCTCCGACTACCTACCCCTTAACCTTTCCTCGGTAGTTCAGGAAGCTCAACAAAGATTGAAGGCGTGGGAGTCACTACCACTTTCCTTGATGGGATGTATAAATTTGTTTAAATTGAAACTGCTACCTAAGTTCACGTACTTATTTCGCCACTCTCCCCAGTGGATACCTAAAAAAAAATTCACACATCTACACCAGCTCCTTTTTGTGGGGTTCCCAGCCTCCCCGCTATAGCTGGACCACACTGACACGCCCGATCTCTCAGGGCGGCTTGGCGTGCCCGGATTTGTATAAATACTTCTTAGCCACCAAGCTAGTCACGGCTGCCTGGTGGTTCAATCCGGCCACCTCCAACACGGCCACCCAAATTGAGACACCAGTGCTGGGATCTCTAGAGGCACTCAAATTCTTACTTTTTCGAGGCTGTCGAGCCCCCTATCCGCTGACACCTTCAATGCGTACCATGATGCGTGCATGGGGGACGCGTCTAAATGCCATAAAATACCCTAAGCAGGCAATCTCGCCTAGTGCCCCCCTCTGGCGGAACCCTACCCTAGATCAAATTTATAAAGTGCCTGAGCCTCAGGCCTGGACCAAATTCAACATTAAAATTATATTGCAGATTGTTTCCGATCACTCCCTGATCCAGTTTTCCAAATTGCTCTCGGACTTTAATGTGCCGTGGTCCTATTTTTTTAGATACCTTCAGTAGCCAATTCTCCGGCTTCCCTCCTCAACTAGTTCAGTCTTCCCTGGAGGATCTCCTTAGGGCTGACTGCGCACGAAAACCCAGTTCCCAATTGTATTCCCACCTACTTACCACCTCCCCCCCGGCATTAGACAGGCTAAGAGCTAAATGGGCTTGTGACATCAGCGATCTGGCCAATGATGATTGGGATAACATATGGGATTTCCCCTTTAAATCCCTGATCTCGCTGAGAGACCGCCTGATCCAATTTAAGATCATCCATCGCCAAAGAGGGCTGAATCAGGGTGTGGCCGGATGTTGATGGGAGTGAGTGTGAGTGAGGAGTGAGAGCATGGTGCTGCTCTACCCCTCGGTATCCTGCCTAGTTCGATAACCCCGTCCTGCTCCTCCCCGAGCTACCTGATCCCATCGGATGCTGCCTAAAGGCCTTTCGCTATATTTTGTTCGTATGTCTCCCATGCTCGGGCACATATCGCTTATTTGAGCTGCGGGTTGCTGCCTCCGGGTTCGGGTGCGTGTGGTTGCTGTGTGGGGACTACTGCTTTCCGTGGGCTGCTGGCTGTCGGTCGGAGCGGGGGCCGAGAGTCTCGCTGGGGATCTCGCGAGATCTCGAGCGGCCCCAGGGTTCCTGTAGCGCTGCGGTGCTTCTCCCTCCGCTCCGTTTGAGCTTGGCGTACAGACACGTGTGACGCCCTAGGCTCTGAGCGGCGGGCTGGCTGACACGCGTAGTGTAGGTGAGAGGGGACTCCTGTGTAGGGCTCCCTCTCCCCCGCTCTCCCCCCTTCGCTCGTTGCTCTTTGCCTCCCCTCCGCTCGAGTTGTCACTGTGGCTGGTGAGACAGGAGGAAATGAACCGGAGAATACACTGACAGCGCTGCCTGTTTAGTCTTCTGGGGAAGAGAGAGGAAGACCTGGACGATTTGGATGCCTTGCATACCTGCTTCGTATGGATCCATGGAAGGTTATGTGGCCACGATCTAGCAACTAAGATAAGTGTCTCTCTTCCCTTTTGATTATGATTGAAGTGAACTACTGACTAAAATTGATGGAAAAATGTTTTGAATATATGCAAATATACACCAACACAAAGATCTTGATTCAACAGTAGATCTGTCGCTGCAGGGTTATTGCGGGGGTTGAAGGTTGGCTGCCAATTAGTATTGTCCCCTTTTGATAAGCGAGTAATTCTCATATACACAAGGAGAAAACCATATAACATTTCTGCCCCCCCCCCCACCCCTCCCTTTTTTTTTTTTTGAGTGTGCTATATTACCCTTTCCTTGCTGGATCAGCTAATAAGTGGAAGCTAACCACTTGCGAGGTGGGTTTATAAGTGGCCATTTAATTTAATTATGTCAAGAAAAAGATCCCCTGAGGAGCAAATACCCGTAGAGGGTCAACAAATCACCCGAGCCGCTAAGGACAAAACCAATCAAATGGCTGCAGCGTCGGCAGCGGCAAAATTGGAGCGCTATGCCCACTCTGGTCCACCATCACCCGGTAATCCAAGTTCTCAGCAGGGAAATCTACACAATAAAGATACCAAAAACTCTTCCGCGGATAGAAGGAGTCAAGGCCAAGCCTCTGGCCAACCCTACTTTATCAGTTGCTAAACTGGGGGGAAATAAGGGGGGGGGGGGTTAAACCAGCAATAGTTACAACAAATTTGGAAACAACACAAAGCAGCTTTCATCTACCGATGCCGGGCAACCAGGATGAGGAGCCCACATTAAGGGACATTTTGAATGCAATTAAGGAACGCAAAGATTCAATATCCAGGTTTGATGAACAGCTAAGATATATAAAGGAGGAACTATTGTCTATGAGACAGGATTTGAATAGGACTATATTGAGAACTACCGAGCTCGAGGAACGCATGGGTGCGATGGAGGATGAGCTGAGGCCCGTGAGGCTGGAAATTGATTCACTTAAAAAAATAGTTATTACACAAGCAGATAAACTCGACGAGATGGAGAATAGGAATCGAAGAAACAATATCAGGGTGCTAGGCCTCCCTGAACATTGCGAGGGGACTAATTTGATAGGCTTTTTTGAGGAGTGGTTCAGAGAACTTTTTGGGGCGACAACATTCACCCCGACATTTGCAATAGAACGGGCACATCGTACCCCGGTAAAAACCCGCCATATGGGGGAGCGCCCTAGGCCTATAATGCTTAAGATCCTTAATTATCAGGATAAAGTGTCCCTACTGCGAGAGGCCAGAATGAGGGGAGATATTAGATTTAAAGGAGCTAGGATCTCTCTGTATCCTGATTTTTCCCCTGACCTTCAGAAAAGAAGAGCCGAATTTATGCCAGTCAAACGAGAAATGGTTAAATATAGGTTAGAGTATGCACTCCTCTATCCAGTTCGCCTAAGGGTGATTGCATCAGGAAAGACGTTTTTTTTTCTATACGCCAGAGGAAGCATCCCAATGGCTAGATGAAACTAAAAAGGACCTATAAATACATACTATAGGGCAGTTAGGTGGATTTCAAGGGATTCGGGGGTACACATTTTAGGGGGGGGGAGTGGGCAGGAACAGGGGGTATGCTTGTTGCAATTTTTTGTAGCTGGTATAGTGCATAATGTAGGTGGGGGGTAGGGGTTGAGCAATAAGGGTGTGTGGAGTACAAGTAGGTATTTGTAGTGGGGGACAAAGGGTTCCCATGAGTGGGTGTAGATTTTGGGTGAAAGCACCCAGTAGGATTGGTATGGGTGAGAGGTGGGAGTGCTGTGAGAAGGCCACACATATACCCCTAGGGGGTAGCCCTATGGGTCGAGGGGGGTGGGGGAGGGAGTTTGGTAAGTGGGGAGGTGGGAGAGATGGGATGGCAAGGTGGGGTAAGGGAAGAATAATAAAAATAATACAAGGATACACAAATTTAGAGATGCACTATTTAGAAGGGGATGTGATAAAATATTATATAGTATATAGGATACACGTATGTACAGTCAAGGGGAAAAAGGGAAAAGATTTTTTGGTATTACTATTTTGTATATTTTTTCACTTCTTTTTTTTTTTTTTTTTACTTTTTTGGTTAAAACTGCCCAATGTATGGGTCATTAAGTAGTGATGCAGGCGAAAAGCATTAAGATAATATCGTGGAATGTGCGGGGCCTGGGAGATCTGACTAAAAGAAAAGTGGTTTTGTCAGCCCTAGAGGGCAAAGGACCCGGATTATTGTGTCTCCAGGAGACGCATTTAACGGGTGAGACGACACGGTGTTTACAAAGTCGGAAATTCCAGACCCAGTTCCATTCCGTATTCTCAACCTATGCAAGAGGGGTTAGCATTCTTGTTGATAAGGCTGTCCGGTTCTCCTGCTATAACAGTCTCATAGATGTAAAGGGTAGATACATTTTCCTATATTGCCAAATTGAAAATAATCCCTATGTGGTGGCCAATATGTATGTCCCCCCTCCATTCAAACTGGAGATTCTATATGAGTTACTATCTTTTGTAATAGATAAACCCGGCATCCCTGTGATAGCAATAGGAGACTTTAATGAAGTCTTGGATAAAGCTTTGGACAAGTTCCCAACTGTAAATATACCAACAGGGAGAGATGAAACGAGGCTAGCCCGCTTCTTACAAGAAGTTGGTCTATGCGACGCATGGCGCATTCGGTATCCGGGGGAGCGACAGTATTCTTGCTACTCAGCATCTTTCTCTACACTATCGAGACTTGATATGGCTTTGGTGAATAGTAGTGCGTTGTCACGAGTGGATGAGGTGGAATATGCCCCGAGAGGAGTCTCGGATCACTCCCCCCTAATATTGACACTCTGTGTAGGTAAGACACAATACTCTGGCCAATGGAAAATTGACCCTGCATGGTTGGAATTAATAAAGGATACTGACCGGGTGACAACTGAGTTAAAGGAGTTTATCTACGTTAATACGGGTACAGCATCAGCGGGTGTTGTGTGGGACTCTTTAAAGGCCTTTTTGAGGGGTCTCTTTATCCAACAAATTGCTAGAAACAGGGCCGAGACGAAAAAACAGGAAGAGGAAGCCATTAAGGCGGTGTCACTGTCAGAAAGACAATATATTATCAATCCGAATCCTATTACACAGAAGGCTTAGCTTGATAATCAGCAAGAGTATAGGACAATTACCAGGCGTAAGATGGATAATAGGCGTATATTGCAGAAACAAGTAAATTTTGGGGAGGGAGAGAAAGTGGGACGAATATTGTCCTTGCTGGTTAAAGCAAATACGGCCCCCCCAGCGATATTATCAATTAGGACGCCAGGGGGAGAGACCACTTCTGAATCATCCACTATTAATAATACATTTTATCACTATTATAGCTCATTATATAAATCCCAAGGGGGGAGTGAAGGGGGAGACATGGCTGCTTTTCTGGGGATTTTGGATATGCCAACAGTAACAGAAGAAGATTTAGCAATATTGGAGGCCCCAATTACTATTGAGGAACTCCAAAAAGTGGTGGCAGAGATGCCTAACTTAAAAGCACCAGGGCCCGATGGACTACCAATCGAGGTCTACAAGAAGTATGGAGAGGTCCTGCTCCCACAACTGTTGGAGACATTGAGGCAGGCCTTGGAGTATGGAACTTTGCCGTCCTCGATGCTGGAAGCCACTATAGTGGTTATTCCCAAAGAGGATAAGGACCCTATGGACCCGGCCTCATATCGTCCGATCTCGCTCCTGGGGTCGGACGTAAAAATTTTAGCAAAAGTGCTCGCAACACGTTTAAAAAGAAGTGTCCATAAACTCGTTCACCCTGATCAGTCGGGCTTCATTCCGAATAGATCCACCAGTGTTAACATCCGTAGACTCTTCTTGAACACCCAGATTCCAGTAGATAACGGAGGCGCCAGAGCAGTTTTGACTCTGGACGCAGCCAAAGCATTTGACACCCTTGAATGGGTATATTTATTTAAAGCGCTTACTAGATTTGGGTTTGGCCCAAATTTCATCAAATGGGTAAAACTACTTTACACTGATCCAAGAGCGAAAATTAAAATTAATAATGAGCTCTCCGAGACGTTCCTGTTGGAACGAGGCACGAGACAGGGGTGCCCCCTTTCCCCTTTATTATTTGTTTTAGCAATGGAGCCGCTGGCTATTGCCATTAGGGCCTGCCCTAATATACAGGGATTTAGGAGAGGACAGTCGGAGGAAAAAATCGCATTGTTTGCCGACGACGTCTTGCTGTTCCTAGGGGATGTCCAAAATTCATTGAAAGTGGTAATGAAGATGATTGGAGAATTTGGTCTTATATCAGGATTAACCATTAATTGGGATAAGTCCGCCCTACTGCCATTGGTAAGGGGGTCTACTGGCGCTCCCCAGGATATCGTGAATCTGAAGCAGGTAGAGAAGCTTAAATATCTGGGGGTGTGGATTACTAGAGATGTAAATTCATATCTGGAAGATAACTTATCCCCTCTTTTAGTGAAGCTAAAACAAAAGGCTGATATCTGGAGCCGCCTCCCCCTCTCATTGGCGGGTCGCTGCTACCTGGTTAAGATGGTATGGCTCCCTCAAATTCTGTATTTTCTCCACAATTCACCATTATGGATTGGGGAAGGGTGGTTTAAGAAAATAGAATCCTTATTCAGACTTTTTATATGGAAAAGGGGTCCCCCGAGGATTAGCTTGCGGACCTTGCAGCTACCGCCGGAAGAGGGGGGGTTGGCGGTACCACATCCTAGACTTTACTATTTGGCGGCCCAGCTACAACATCTAGCTGGAGCAATAGCAATAAATGAAACCAATCCCTGCCATAAGCTATTAATGCTAGGATGTCCACATAACACGCTTTTGGAGGCGCTGGAGGCAAACTCGTTTAATATATACTGTCCAACGATTATTCAGGTTACTAAACTTTGGAAAACAGCCAAGGACCTATTGGGATATCAGAAGATATCTGTGTTGGCCCCCCTATGGGATAATAGGAATCTGGAGGAGCTATTTAAAGTCGAAAGATGTAAGGAGTGGGTAAATCAAGGGATATACAAATTAGCGCAAATGTTCCAGGGTTCAGATATCAGGTCATTTGTCGACTTAAAGTCAGAATTTTCTCTATCAAACCGCTCATTTTATAAATACCTCCAGGTCAGACATGCAATCCAGGCCCAATTTAGATCACAGGAGGTGCAGCTGAATCAGATCCCGGTGCTGTCCCAAATTATGTCTCGGGACACACTTAAGGGCTTGATCTCATTCCTGTATACTAGGCTGGGGGATAAAGTATTAGATCGAAGAGGTACGATTAAAAGTAAAAGGAAATGGGAGAGGGACGTGGGCCCACTGTCTATACCCGATTGGGATTGGATAATGGAACAGGGAACTAAGGTCTCCATCTCTCCGTCACAGAAAGCCTCCCAACTCTTCTTCTTTCACCGGGTATATTATACACCTAGGAAAATGTTTAGAATAGGGTGGAGAGATAATGATCAGTGTCCTAGATGTGGCCGGGCCGGAGACTTCATTCATATGTTTTGGAGGTGTCCGAAACTCTTTAGATACTGGACACGGGTGATAGAGCATGTGAATGAAGTCTTCGGTTTGACATTGGATGCAACAGTGAGGACTTGCTTGTTGGCTATACCAGAGGGATATAAAATCCCTAAAAATATATTTATACCAGTGACTAGATGCCTTTTTCAGGCAAGGAAGCTGATTGCTCAAAATTGGCAGTCACATTCTAGCCCACTACCTGAAATATGGATGGCCAATATAAAGAAAATAATTAGCAACGAAAGGGTTTTTTTCGTTAAGCAGGGTAATAGTAGGAAGTTCGAAAGTATATGGAGCTTCGGATTGTTGAAATTGGGGATTCCCTTATAAGTAGTTGAGACAGAATGTGTGTTTTTTGGTGATATCTCTTTTAGCGACTTTTGTCATGTAGTCTCTTATTTAGTGTGTGCTTTCATGCGCTGGGGGGTGGGGTGGGACTGAGCGGAGGGGGGGAGGGGAGAATATACACACCTAGGTGTAACATAAGGTAAATAATTATGGTGGTTGGGCTAAAATGAGTTGTAGGCAGTGGGGTTTTGTTATCTCGATTGTTTACCTATTTTCGGATATACATAAATTTTTTTTAAATAGTAAAGAAAAGAGGAAAGAAATGAAAAAAGAGAAGAAAATATTTGAATAAATAAGCCACAATGATGTGCAAACTGGGAGGAGAGAAATATGAGCTCAAAGGTGAATTGAGTCTCCCGAATAAATTCACTGAGGTGGCAAAAAAAAAATAAAAAATAAATAAAAAAAAGATCATCCATCGGGCATACTTTACCCCCCACAGGTTATATAAAATGCACCCCAATTCCCCTCCCGGGTGTTGGAGATGTGGCGGAATTCCTAGGGATTTCGCACACGTCTTCTGGATCCGCCCATTGATTGTCTGCTATTGGCATGAGATTCTGGCCTTCATCACGCAGGTTACCTCAATATCACTGCAACAGACCATGGCAATCTGTCTATTAGGCCTGGTTGAGCAACTCGTTCCCACGGTGGCGGGTCGTACGCTTGTGAGACTCCTACTGTTCTACGCCCGCAAAGCCATCGCCCTCAGTTGGCGCAAATCAACCCCTCCTCCTCTTTCCCTGTGGAAACAGCTCATTAATAATAGCCTACCTCTCTATAAGGACACATACGCCAATAGAGGCTGTCCCAGCAAGTATGACAAAACCTGGTCGAAATGGTTGGCTGATCCCTCCACCGCCTCAGAGGTCACCTAGTGGTGCCCGCTCCAGATAGCTCCCATGCAATTTCCATGGTGCATTCTGAAAATGTCAGTTGTGATGTTGCCGTGAACTGCTTGTCACAGCACCCGTAGACCTGGGGAGCTGTGTTGTGTGTTGTTATATGACAATCATAGTACTGGTTATGTGCCTGTTATTCCTGGAAGGAACTACCCAATGGAATCCCTGCGAGGATTCGAACTTGCTGTGTAAGACCAATGTATGTCTGTTTGATTATGTATGTTATGCTTTGTTTAAATCAATAAAAAGATGTTTTAAAAAAAAATAATTGCCCCTAGGAGGTCCTCTGCCTTGTCTAAGGTCAGAGGGCTGTCTGGACTCCCCATCCTTGTCCTCTCCCTCTGACTCCTCCTGGGAGTCTGAGGTGCCACTATCGGGCTGCCTCTGCTCCACCTCGGAAGGGCCTGAAATTTCCTCTGCCCTAGCTGTAGTTGCAGATCGGGCAGGTACAGAGCCCTGAGCTTGTGGCGGGGTTGTATCCTGCGGACTGGGATTAGGAGGGAGCTGGAATTTTTCAAAAAGCGATTTAAATGAAGAAAAGGTGTATGAGAGCTCCTTTACAGAGGCTGCCAACCCAGACTCCTGCTCAGCTTCCCTCTCTTTAACCAGGGAGTCTATGCACCCTTTACACAAAACTTTTGTCCATGGCTCCCCCAAAACATCTCTACAGGAGGCACACTTCCTCTTAGAGCCATGAGTTGATTTAGTCTTTTCTGTAGCTTTCTGCAAAACATGTACCAAAAAAAAGGCAGAAAAAACACATTACTAAAAAGCAGGTATACAACAACCCCGCCGGGAGTGCACTAGACCCCCTCTCATGGGATCTGAGACTCCCCCCTGACCACCCAGGGGGTCTGCCCCCCCCCCAGCTAGGAACCATACTAGGAGGGGCAATCCCAGGGTGCTCTTACCTTGGGAAAGCTGGAGGTGGTGTCAGTATGAGTCGTAGCATCTGCCTCCGACATTACTGCAGGTGGTTGCTTTCCAGGGAGTCCCATGTTGCCTGTGCACGTTACAGACTCTCTCCAGCCTGTGCCCGGCCCCCTATCAGCATCGTGGCCTGGAACTGTAAGTCACGGGTCAAAGGCAACATATCAGCCCTCTGCCGGAAACGACGTCACCCACCGTCCGGCGCGCTGGTTGTAAGCAATGCAGCCCATACGGAGTACAGGGAGAGTGGAAGGTTCCTTGCTGCGGCCCTGTGGACGCGATAGGGGCCCCCCGCAACCTTATGCTACGCTCAGCAAGTAAGGGGTGGCTTCAGTTGCAGGTATAAACTGCCGATTAAGCCTAGGAAAAAGCCCTGCCTCCATATGGGCTCCTTTTAATGGCCACAGTCCCCCTGGCTGCTCTCTAGCCTGGTCCCATACACAGTGTCTCCCCACCGGAGGAAACACTAGAACTGAGGTCAGGCAGGGCAAGTAAGAATTTATGGGCTGGCGCAGTGTTTCCTAGAGGAAGAGGAGGAGACTATCTCTCTCATAGTGGCTGTCCTGAATGACGATAAGGGAAAAAAAGTCCACAGACCATAAGGAGGGTGTAGAGATCCACCGCACAGGGCAGCCGTCATATGGGAACAGAAATGTTCCAGTACACTGTAACTACCTCTGGGTGCAGAAGTATTACAAGTTTTAATAGCACTAAAGCTGAACAACTCATGTTTAGGAGGTAAAAAGCAGGCATATGATTAGTCCCACAGTGGGAAGTAGAAGAAGGTGTCCTCTTATCCTGGATGGGAAGCGCTGTATCCTCTCATTCGCCGCTCACTGCTGCTCTGCTGTAGTAGGGGCCGCGATGGAGAGGAGCTCAGAACGAGGCTTGATAAAGGAGCACGACTGCCGTGTCAGGAAACGCGGTTCTTGCCAGTGACGTCATTTGTCCTGCACACCACCAGGGTTCAAGGCCTCGTTCTGAGCGCCTCTCCACCGCGGGGCCGGCCCCTACTACAGAGGAGCAGCAGCGAGCTGCGAATGAGAGGATACAGTGCTTCCCATCTGGGATGGGACCGTCAACTGAGGACACCTTCTTCTACTCCCCACTGTGGGACTAATCATATGCCTGCTTTAGTTCTATTAAAACTTGTAATACTTCTGCACCCAGAGGCACCTCTCCTTTTGTTTATTTGCAGGAGAAGGGTGCAGGACATGTGTTGCAGGGTGCATAACACAGGACATGGTGTGTAGGACATAGGGTGCAGGACATGGGGTGCAGTGTGCAGGACATAGGGTTTTGGGGTTCAGAAAGCAGGACATGTGGTGCAGGGTGTAAAACACTGGATATAGGGTGAAGGTCACCGCAGTACATGAGGTACAGGAGAAGGGTGGCGTTCGCAGGGTGCAGAATGTAGGACATGGGGCATAGAACACAGGACATGATGTGCTGGGTGCAGAATGCAGGACATGTGGTGCAGATCACTGCAGGACATGGGGTGAAGAACATAGGACATGGAGTATAGGACAGTAATGCAATCCCCCCTCCCCTGTGTCCTCCTGCATGTCCTGTACATCTCCCCCAGCAGTGTGTGAGAGCAGAGTGGATGGAGAGGACATCTTGTGTACATAAAGCAGCATGTCCCTCCCTGGCTGGTCTCTTAGCTGGCTGCTTTGCAGGCTTGTCCTGGTTCCTCCTGTAAGGACCCTGTAGTCCTGTTTCTCAGCACCTTGTGGGGATCTTTGTGGCAGTGCCGAGGTGGTGCCATGTTGGAGATTCGGTCCCGCTCCTTCCTCTCTGTTCTGCCGGAGGGCTCTGCAGGGACACAGGCAGCTGTGGGTGGAAGCAGGAGCCGATGGTGACAGTAATGGAGAGGAGAAAGATCGGCAGCGGGAGCTCAGTGAGATGAGTCCTCTCATGCCGCTGTCCTGCCCAGTCCACCCCCTCACTTCACAGGTCGGTTGCCATCATCTCCTCCTCCTCCCCTCACCCTCCCGCCTGGCCCCGCTCAGAGCCACATTCCTGTCTGAATAATGTGTCTGGGTTTCAGACTGAAACATTATTCAGACTAACAGTGAGAATGGGCTGACAAGAGCCCAGGGGCCAGGACACCATTTCTAGTCACCATGGTGACCTGGGATTTGTTGTGCCTTGACTTATGGTGACCATAGATACATGGAAATTCAGCTGGTTCAGCAGGGATCGGTCACATTTCCATCCATGTGTGGTCACTGCCGGATAAAAGTCACTCCATCAGCGGCTGCAGCCAATAGCTTCATCACTGATCTGTGTATTCTGAGAGCGGAGGAGCGCCCCCCATTGTCAGAATACAATAGTGCAGCGGGGAGGATTCCCCCATCCCTCCAATGTGTGGATGGGGGAATCACTTCAGTTTTTTCCTTTCATCCCACTGGATGAACGATAAAACTGAACCGTGTATGGCCAGATTTGGAAGCAAGATATATTCATCATCAGCTGATCCCCCTGAAGGGGTTAATCTACATGCCCACACTATATATGTGTGTATCATCATCTGCTGGAGATAAAAGACATCACAGTGACTATGGAGGAAGAGGACGGACATGACGGGGGGTTACTGGGTGTAAATAGAAAATAAGATCTTATTACCTCCTCTGCTGCCACTTCCAGCAACGTCTCCTTTCAACTTCGTATTACATAGCACTTCCTGCCTGTATCTGACATCACTTCCTGTCTTCCATAGAGACTTCCTGTCTGAGTAGAGGTGAGATCACCACCTATGGAGCTCAGAGGAACTGCAGCCCCGAGAAACGTCTTGTAGTATGAACATGGCCTTGTGCTGTGTGTGTATGTACTGTACATCCTTATAGATGTGTCATCTCCACTCCCGCGAAGGGGGATAGAAATATATTACTACTCGGGGGGGGGGTTCATGTAGAACATCTGTTAAATGGATAAAAAGAGCCCCAGCCGAGAGTAAAGGCTGGAAATGGCTCCTGATCCCCAGATTTGGGCAATTATGAAGAGGCGGAGCTCAGAGTATGTATGAAGAGGCGGAGCTCTGAGTGTGTATGAAGAGGCGGAGCTCTGAGTGTGTATGAAGAGGCGGAGCTCTGAGTGTGTATGAGGAGGTGGAGCTCTGAGTGTGTATGAGGAAGCAGAGCTCTGAGTGTGTATGAAGAGGCGGAGCTCTGAGTGTGTATGAGGAGGCGGAGCTCTGAGTGTGTATGAGGAGGCGGAGCTCTGAGTGTGTATGAGGAGGCAGAGCTCTGAGTGTGTATGAAGAGGCGGAGCTCTGAGTGTGTATGAGGAGGCGGAGCTCTGAGTGTGTATGAGGAGGCGGAGCTCTGAGTGTGTATGAGGAGGCAGAGCTCTGAGTGTGTATGAAGGGGCGGAGCTTTGAGTGTGTATAAAGAGGCAGAGCTCTGAGCGTGTATGAAGGGGCTGGAGCTCTGTGTATGTAGAGGCGGAGCTCCTGCTGGAACAGCTGTCGTCGTCGGAGGACTGACAGAAAGCGCAGCAGACTTTTAGGAGTGAGCGAGGAGGATCCGGTTCCTTTGCCATCGGAGGTGAGGAGAGTGTGAAGGATGTTGGTGACTCTGGTAGATGAAAAGCTGGGAGTCATATTGCTCTGGTGAGTGGGGAAGCACCACTAAGGGGGTGCCCTCACCATCACGTGTGTAAGAGGTGGAAGAAGGCGTGGAAGAAGGCCACAGTTTGGAGCACCGAGAACTTTACACCTTATCAACTTTTCATTGATTGGTGGATTATTTTTTTAAAACAAACACTACATTACATTGAAGTAGATGCAAAGTGGAAGCAGTGGACGTGCAGAGAACACTATATTGAGTACAAAATATTATACGATAACACAAATTTGCACAGGATTTTACTTTATTTAATATAGCAGAAAATATTATAGGATCGAAGAAGTAGGTATAAAGTGGAAGCAGTAGATCTGCAGAGAATATTATTTGAGCCCCTAGCACTTTATATATGAATGTCTCCACATATTGTAGTGTATTTGTGATGATTTATGTGCACACACAATAGGACAGCGCTGTGACACATAATGCTCTTCTAGTTGATAAAGGGAACACTTACCTTTGTTACAGCAGCAGTCCGGTATAAGTTATTTCTGTAGGTATTTGAGTTGTTACACATAGCGCGGGTTTTATTCTATTTATATTGGTGACATAATTGCCCAAATCTGGGGATCAGGAGCCATTTCCACCCTTTACTCTCGGCTGGGGCTCTTTGTATCCATATAACAGATGTTCTACATGACTAAATCTGACATCAATTTTACTGCAAAATCAAAGGGGCCAAAATGTCTCCTCCCCCCGAGCAGTAATATATTTCTATCCCCCTTGGTGGGAGTGGAGATGACCCATCTATAAGGATATACAGTACATACACACAGCACAAGTCCGGGTCCACACTATGAGATGTTCCTCTGGGCTGCAGTTCCTCTGAGCTCCACAAGGTGGTGATCTCACCTCTACCCAGACAGGAAGTCTCTATGGAAGACAGGAAGTGATGTCAGGTACAGACAGGAAGTGATGTCAGTTACAGACAAGACATTCCATTTGGAAGGACGTAGAGAGAAGACACTGCAGGATTTGGCGGCAGAGGAGGTAATATGTAGATTAACCCCTTCAGGGGGATCAGTTGATGATGAATATATCTTCCTTCCAAATCTGGCCATACATGGTTCAGTTTTATTGTTCATCCAGCGGGATGAGAGGAAAAAACGGAAGTGATTCCCCCATCCACACATTGGAGGGGGATGGGGGAATCCTCCCCGCTGCACTATTGTATTCTGACAATGGGGGGCGCTCCTCCGCTCTCAGAATACACAGATCAGTGATGAAGCTATTGGCTGCAGCCGCTGATGGAGTGACTTTTATCCGGCAGTGACCACACATGGATGGAAATGTGACCGATCCCTGCTGAACCAGCTGAATTTCCATGTCTCTATGGTCACCATAAGTGACTTCCTCCCCTCCCCCTCATCTCCTTCATTATGTAAGTCATGCTGAGATCATCTACCATTGGCTGAGCAATATTCTCCTCCCAATGTCCCACCATGTGGCTTTTTTTCTGATGCTCTTAGGATGTGGGCTGACCCTTTGGATCCTCACTAGAATAGTGGGACTGTTTGTCCTGCATTGTATGTAATGACATCAGAATACCGGCAACAAGCTTTTTCCCTGCATAGTGTGGGGGTCCTGTGTGGGTAAATTATACCTCAGTCTGAAGTGGGGCTTTAATAAAATGGAGACCTGAATGGAGAGGTGAGGAGGATTCTGGGAATATCATTTGATTTTACTATTTGTGTTCAGATCTAGAGTTTTCCTCCTGTGAAGTCTGGAGATCATATGACCATCACATTGCCTCCACCTCCCTCCCTGATAGAATAGAGAAATACAAAGAAGATTCTAGAAGTCACCAGAGAGATGATGGAGGAGAGGTGAGGAGGATTCTGGGAATTCTGGGACATTATCCAGTAACAGACAAGGGATGTGTCTGGATGGTGACTGTATCATTGTGTGTGTCAGGTTCCTATAAGGTGTCAGGATGTCACTGTCTATTTCTCCATGGAGGAGTGGGAGTATTTAGAAGGACACAAGGATCTCTACAAGGACGTCATGATGGACAATCAGCCGCCCCTCACATCACCGGGTAAGAGGAGACTTTATTGTAAAGGAGAGAGCAGTACGGAGGCTCCACCTAGATCCCCCATCATCTGATAAACACATAGAAACAATGTATTCAGTCAGTGTGTGTGTTTCCTACAGATGGATCCAGTAATGGGAACCCACCAGAGAGATGTCCCCGTCCTCTGTATTCCCGGGATTCCACACAGGAAGATCACACCATCCCCCACCATCATCAGGTAGATGATTGACAATTATTGGTAGTTCTGATTTATACACAGCATGTTTGTTTCAATGAATGTTTTATTATATATTCAGAGTGGAAACCTCGGGAAAGATAATATTGATGTTAAAGAAGAGTATAAAGAGGAGGATAAGAAGTATGGAGTGATGGAGGAGTATTCAGAAGGACACAAGGATATGATGGAGGCACCTAATACCAGGAACCCACCAGAGAGATGTCCCCGTCCTCTGTATTCCCGGGATTCCACGCAGGAAGATCACACCATCCCTCACTGTTACAAGGTTGGTGGGATGGAGCATCTAGAACGTGGACTTGTGGAGATAATGTGTGGATTTTTTTTATGCAAGTTTATATCTTACAGATGATATTCTCTCTCATTTTCTTGCATTAGAGTGGAGATCCAATCGATATTGAATTTGAGGTGAAATCAGAAGAAGAAGAGAGGTATGTGAGGGATGATCAGCAGTCTATGGAGAAGGATGGAATAACGGGGACATTTATAGAGGAGGACACTCCTACAGAGATCAGCACAGGTGGGTCATTAACACTAAATACTTTCCTCCACCCATACTGCTCACTGATTGGTCCAGAGTAGGGCGGGGGCTGGGTGATATCAGCCTGTAATCCCCTGGTCACTTTCCTGAGCTGTGTTCCCCGTCCTGGATTTCTCTCGGATAATCTTCCTTCTCTGTGCTGCAGACACAATTTATGTATCTAGACTGGATTTATGGAGATTTTGGGGATCAGCTGGCAGCAAAATGTTCATTTTCACCATAGGCGTTGCTCTAACTAGACATCTGGGGCATGCATCTTGGGTCTTGTGCCCCATGTCCAGGTCTTGCAAAATCTTTGGCACAACAATTCTCCCAGGGTTACTTATTCTGTTTGCTGGCTGTGTCGGGTGGAGGGATATGTCTGTATAGTCTCAAACCCAAGTCACTGAGTGCAGTCTCAGGAGATGGGAGGCAGCGGTGTGGGACCTCTGCAACTTGTCTCATGTAATCATTTCATCTTCCACTGATTACAGAATACCAATATTATGGGTCTTGACCCCTACACTATAAGTTATATTGTACATTATATACTCCTATCTTATACTCTTCTGCTCTCTTCCCCTCTACCCACTGCTATATATACACATAATATGTATTCTCTTTTGTTACACACATTTACTACCAGCTGGACATTTTAATATCTGATGATGTGATTGGAGTACAGACTTTTACATGGTGATAATAATGTGATAACATCCTCAGACTTTGGGACCTTAAACAGAAAGTGATAATGAGGGAGGAGTCAATAACCCAATGATGGGGGTCTTCAGGATCAGTCCAGTCTTCATCTTGGTTGTTCTCCCCCCATCCTCACTCTCTGACCTCTGGTGGGGCTCAGCCCCGCTGTTATTCATGACTAAATCATGGACTAAATAAGGAAGGTCAGGACTTCTTGTGTTGGGAAGATGGCAATGAGTGATAGAGGGGGAGGGGACACTCATCCTATAATCCCCTCATCACTGTCACTCCTATAAAAGACAGTTCTCGTTGTTTCCTCACTCTCTGACTAAGGTCCATGAATAAAGAAATGATCTGGTAGGAGATCAGAGGACCCATTTACTAGTTACCTTGAGGGGGGAATTGTAAGATCCTCAGAGACAAAGCTGCCTGATGTGGGCGGAGTCCTGGTTTAGGGGAACCAATCAGCTCATGTCTAGTAATAATCTTTGTATTTCTATTTTAGTAGATGGGCGGGAGATGAGGAAAACCTCAGAGGATTGTCTCACTTTGTCTCCAGACTGTAAAGTAGAAGATGAGGACATCACACAGTATAGTCCAGGAGAAAACCCGACTACCTCAAATGTCCATCCGGCACCACACAGTGTAGATGGACCATCGTATTCCTCTTATCCTGAGGAACCTCAGACTGTGAGGGGCGGTGCCGTCCTTCCAACAGAGAAGAGATTTTCCTGTACTGAGTGCGGGAAGTGTTTCCATTCTAAATCCAATCTTAATGAGCATAAAAGATCTCATACAGGAGAGAAGCCTTATTTCTGTCCTGAGTGCGGGAAATGTTTTTCAAACATGTCCAGTTTCTACAACCATCAGATATCTCACAAAAAGGACAAGCAGTTTTCTTGTTCTGAGTGTGGGAAATGTTTTTCAGATAAGTCTGGTCTTCGCAGACATAAAAGAACTCACACAGGTGAGAAGCCTTATTCCTGTCCTGAGTGCGGGAAATGTTTTTCACAGAAGTACGATGTTTACATACATCAGAGATTGCATACAGGAGAAAAACCATATTGCTGTACTGAGTGTGGGAAATGTTTTTCAGAAAAGTCTAATCTTCACATACATCAGAGATCTCACACAGGAGAGAAGCCGTATTCCTGTCCTGAGTGTGGGAATTGTTTTGTGCAAAAATCAGACCTTGGCTCACATCTGAGATCTCACACAGGGGAGAAGCAATATTCCTGTCCTGAGTGTGGGAAATATTTTTCAAAAAAGTCTAATCTTTACACACATCAGAGATCTCACACAGGTGAGAAGCCGTATTCCTGTCCTGAGTGTGGGAAATGCTTTTCAGTGAAGTCTAATCTTTACATACATCAGAGATCTCACACGGGGGAGAAGCCGTATTCCTGTCCTGAGTGTGGGAAATGCTTTTCAGTGAAGTCTCATCTTTACACACATCAGAGATCTCACACAGGAGAGAAGCCAAATTCCTGTCCTGAGTGCGGAAAATGTTTTTCAGATAAGTCCAATCTTTCCAGACATCAGAGATCTCACACGGGGGAGAAGACCTATTCCTGTCCTGAGTGCGGTAAATGGTTTTCACAGAAGTCTGATCTTTCCAGACATCAGAGATCTCATAGGGGGGAGAAGCCGTATTCCTGTCCTGAGTGAGGGAATTGTTCCTCACTGAAGTCCTGTCTTCCTGTACATCAGGGACCCCACACAACCCCCGAGGTGTATTAGTGCCTTGAGTGCGGGAAATGTCTTCTATATGAATGTTGCTGGACATCACAGCTCCCATGTGGGGAAGAAGCACACCCTGATATACACCTCAGATATACTCCATGGCTGATCTTCATCATGTAAGAAACAGTTGATAAGGAGATCAGAGATCACCAAAGACATGGATGAAGTGTTGTACCGTGTTGGCCATTGATAACAGTAGAAAAATAAAAATGGAGTCATTACCTTTCATTGGCTGAGTACATTTTGTGGTGTAAGCTTTAGTGATTTCCTATGAGCATCAGCTATATCGAATGTCCATAATGTGGTATTCCACATTTTTGTTACTAATGAAGATATTTCAGGAAAAATACTTCATTATGGCCAATAGATAGCGCTGATGATCATAGGAAATTCCTGTGTTTAATCTACGGTCAGATTATGTAACATCTGGAGAAATGATTGTTGTGATGATAATGTGTACTGGGCACCCTAAAAACTCTGTGAGAAGAACCAGGGCAGTCATGTTGTTTAGAATTTAGAGGTGATGTGTATATCCTTTCCCTGTGCACCTTACTGCAAAGGCTGGTTATAGATTGGGGTGGTTGTCGTCTATCTGCACAGCTTGTCGGCAGAATTTGGTGTGGGGGGGGGCACACTGGATGCCTTCAGCTGTCATTGTGCTCTTGCTGGGCGTCCATTGTGCCCCTGTGCCTTTTAAGGAGGGGTGGGCTCCCTCCAGGCAAACCTTCCCTTAATCTATCCACTGCTATATCTGTTCCAACCTGGAGACTCTCCTAACTATAGAGTTAGGAGCGCAGTATAAGGAGGAGCCTTGGTGTAGGTACTGCAGCTTACACATATATTTGTAAATGTGTGCAGCTAGAACCTCTGTTTTTAGTGTGAATTGTTAGACAGGACAATTTGTTTAGTCTTTTCGCAGGCTGGCTGGTAAGTGTGCTGGGAAATGTTTATGTTGTCTGTGATGTAGAATAGGAGACACCTACCAGCAGTGATCTCCTTTCCATAATCCCGGGAAATGCAACTTCTGCAATTCACAAACTTTTAGCGGCATTCCAAAACATGCTTAACAGTCCATTGATAGGACACAGCAGAACCTCTTACCCGAATCAACCAACATCACAACAAAGCATGGCAGACAGGCAACCCTTTGATTTAGTCCTCATAAACCTCATTATCAGAACCTAATGCCGCATACACACGACCGGACTTTTCGAAAAGCAAAGGTCCGACGGAACGAATCTGGCGGACAATATGATCGTGTGTGGGCTCTATCGGACCTTTGCTGTCCAAAATCTGAGGGACTTTAGAAATAGAACATGTTTCATATTTTTTTTCGCTGGAACTCCACCAGACCCAGTTCCTATCGAGAAATCCGCTTGTGTGTATGTTAGTCCGATGGACAAAAACCGACGCTAGGACAGCTATTGTCTACTAGCTATGAACTTCCTTATTCTAGTCCAGGCGTACATCATCACGTTTGAATCTGTCGGACTTTGGTGTGGCCAAGTCCATTAATTCGGAAAGTCTGTCTAAACTCCGCCGACAGTACGTCGGGAAGACTTTTGGACCTAGTCCGGCGAAAAGTCCACTCGTGTGTACGTGGCATAACACAATACACATCCCAGTCTGACTCCAATAGTCATCATAAACCATTCAAGTCCAGGATCAAATTATAAGTTCACTTTTTTTTCTAAATTCCAGCACCCCTATGTACCAATATACCATTAATGTACTTTACTCTTACATTCACCGACTGACACAGCTCCTTTCTTAGACCATTGGGTTGTTATGCCACCTTCAGGAGAGGACTAGGCAGAACATGTTATAATAAAACTAGAACTTTCTAGTTCCGCCCAAGGGGCGGTTCCTTAGGTAGCAACCCCTCAGCCTGCTACTGCAGCCTCAGTTTTTTTCTGCCTAGTGAAGAAGGACCTAGGAACCCTGCAGGCCCATCAGTCCGTGGATTTTTCTCCAGAAGTTTTACTTTTTGCGCAAGATTAAAGTTCCTGTCATCTGCTATCAACAGCCGGCTGGGTGACAGGCTGGATACTCTTATCCTTGTAGTCTCCCCAGCCTGGCCAGCAAGCGTGTGCAGAACAGAGCTCCGTGCTGGGTCGGCCACGACATGCCCCCAGCTCCAGGGGTGGCCGGTGGGCATAATGCCCCAGGGCACACATATGACCGGGCTACTAATGTTTGCATTACAGTGTGCCGGGCCAGCAGCCACCCCGTACTGATTGGAGAGTGGGTCTGTGATGGAATGTCTCCCAGCTCTTCAGGACTGGTAAGTACAGCTCTCCCTGCCTCGGTGGGGTTGAGCAGCTGGGCATTCCCTGGGAGGTTGATTCGGGGGTCCCTCACCTCCCTCTCTTCTCTCCCTGTCCCTAGCTTCCCTCCCCCTTTCCCTGTGGGGGATGCTGCATAGGCTGCTGAGTGGTGTGTGTGCCATAGACAGGGGCTTCCCAGGGGGGGCTCTCACCTGGGGGGGACTGCGCTGGATAGCTGTGCCCTGGATGTGTGTAGGTCTCTCCCCTGAGGTGTCTGGAGACTGTGTCTGCTGATCGCTGTAGTGCTGTTTCACCGCCATTCTCTGCCTGTTTTTTTCACTGTCCCTCGTGGCATACAGTGCTCGGCGGCCATTTTTGGTGTGACAGGGAGCAGCATGCTCTGTCTCCATTTTCCTGTAGTCCGGCAGCCATTTTCTCAGAGATTATGTCCTTTATACTGGACGATCAGCAGGCCATTTTCTTGAAGCCTGGATACGTTTTTCAGCTTCAGCGCTATTCAGAACAGTTCAGCACAGCACGGTTTGATCTCTTATGCATCTGGGAGCTGACACAGGAAACAGGCACACCTAGCTGGATGGCGCAGAACTTGGTCAGGATGCTGAGTCCTGCGGGAAGAGTCACTCAGCCAGCAGCAGTTAGGAGGGTGGGACCATCACTGTCCTATGTCCCCAACAGGTGGCAGACAGGGTAGGGTCAGCATGGCTTCAGAAACTGGTGTTTCTTCCCCCGAAATCCAGGCAATTGCAACTGGTTCGCCTGCAGACTGTGCAGTGCCTCTAGACTCTTTGGCGGTGGTCCTTAATTCATTAGTTGCCAAGATGGAGGTGGTGCGTGGGCGCAAAGGTGGTAAAAAACTACCCCTGCCCCCCCGTCCTCCTGGGGAGAGCTCTGATGCAGACTCGGGCCTTGCTGAGGCTGGTGACCCCTGTTCTGTCGTTTCAGACAACGCTGACCAGGACCGATCGGACAGTGAGGATGATTCCCCGTCTGGGTCCGTGCTTGACAATGTGCTTGTTGGAGCACTTATCACAGCTGTGTGTAATACCCTAAAAATTCAGGAGCCAGCAGATCCCTCTGCTGATGTAGCGGTTCCTTTTGGGTCCTGTAAGCCAGCCCGTACACCTAAGGTGTTCCCGTATCTGACTTATTTCGATAAGTTCATATACAAGGAATGGGGTCGACCGCAACTGACCTTTTCGGTCCCCAAATACATGGCGGTGTACATTACCCCTTTGAGGAGAGCCTTCTCAAAAGGTGGTCGGCTCCTCCGGTCATGGATCCCCCGGTATACAGGTTAAACAAAGTAACCACGATCCCGAGAAAGGGGACTCCTGCCTTTAAGGACCCCACCGACAGGAAAGCTGAGGCAGTGGCTCGTTCCTTGTTTACGGTCGTGGGGTCAACAATGCGACCAGTACTGGCATCCGCACTTGTGTCTCAGACACTTACTGAGTGGGCAAAACTTTTGCACCACTAATTGAGGGAGCAATAGGCTTCTCCTGTCTACGTGGAACTAGCAGACCAGTTAGTGCAAGGCCTTAAGTATGTTTTTGACGTGGCCCTGGATACTCTCCCTCTGTTATCCAGGGCTTCAGTGTCAGCAGTGGTGCTGAGGCACCTGATTTGGCTGAAATGCTGGTCTGCTGACCAGGCATCTAAGAAAGCCCTGACGGATCTTCCCTTCCTTGGCGAACGTCATCTAATGAGGCTCCAAAGAGCCATTATTAAAAATGCCGCAGGTAGTAAGAGTACGCTACTCCCACAGGCTAGGAAGGCTAAGGAGCCACGCCGTAGGCAAGGGCCCTCATTTTCCGCTCACAAACAGCTTTTCATCCACCCGGGGCTTCAGCTAAGCGCCCCAACCCGACAGGACGACTTTTGAAGAACAAAAGCGTCCCTGGAACCGCAAGCCTGCAAGCAAAAGTGCTACCGCATGAAGGTTTGCCCCTGCCCGCAACATATGATGGGGGATCTCCTCCGGGAGTTTGCAGCCCGGTGGGCCTCTTGGCTATCTGACCAATGGGTCTGCGATCTGATTTCCTCAGGCTACAAGATAGAGTTCCTCTCTTGGCCTCAAAACAGATTCTTCCCCTCCAGCATACCTGTACTCCCGGCTCGCCGAGAGGCCCTATTGGGGGCGGTAAGGGACCTGCTGAGTCGCAGGGTGATAGTACCTGTTCCGGAGTCAGAACGCTTCCAGGAGTTCTACTTCAATCTGTTTGTAGTCCCCAAAAAGGAAGGGGTATGTCCAATCTTGGACCTAAAAGCCCTCAATTACTTTGTAAAAGTGCAGAGGTTCAGAATGGAATCATTTCGCTCAGTAGTCGCTGCAGTCCATCAAGGGGACTCCCTGGCATCTTTGGACATCCAGGATGCGTACCTGCACATACCTTATGCCTTCGGCATCAGAGGTTTCTGCGATTTGCAGTTGGGGAAGCCCACTACCAGTTTGTGGCTCTCCCCTTTGGTTTGGCATCAGCCCCCCGAGTCTTTGCCAAGGTATTGGCTCCTGTTCTGGTGTTGCTGCGACAACGCGGGATTGCCTAGACGATCTCCTCCTGAGAGCATCTTCCGCCTCAGAGTTAGAGGATGTGGCAATCATCATGCAGACCCTGCAGGAATTTGGGTGGCTTTTGAACCTAAAAAAGTCAGTGATTGTACCGACTCAGCGTCTGGAGTACCTAGGCTTACTGCTGGACTCCATGGAAGCAAGAGTTTTTCTCCCTTCAGACAAGCTGCAGACTCTCATCCGCGGTACAACTGCTGATGACCCGCAAGTGGTCATCGCTACACTTCTGCATGCGAGTCCTGGGACTCATGGTGGCCTCCTTCAAGGCAATACCGTATGCCCAGTTTCACACGAGAATCCTGCAGAAGGAGATTTTGACAAAGTGGGACAAATCTCCGTTGTCCCTGGATCGGCAGATTCAGGTGAGCCAGTTAGTCAGGGATTCCCTGCTCTGGTGGCTGAGGTCCCCGGCACTTTGGTCCGGGAAATCGTTCCTACCTCTGAAATGGACAGTGATCACAATGGATGCCAGCCTAACCGGCTGGGGTGGAGTAATGGGAGTTCAGTCGGCCCAGGGCCTCTGGTCGGTGGAGGAATCCAAGTTGCCAATCAATCTTCTCGAGCTGAGAGCGATCAGGCTGTGCCTCTCCACATGGTCGATAAGACTTTGAGGGCGCCCAATCGGGATCCAGTCAGACAACGCCACGGCAGTGGCATATGTCAATCACCAAGGAGGAACAAGAAGCTCGGCCGCCGCATGGGAGGTCGCTCACATCCTTCAGTGAGCAGAGCGACATGTACCGGCCCTATTTGCCATTTACATTCCGGGAGTGGAAAACTGGCAGGCTGGCTACCTAAGTCTCCAGATGCTGGACCCGGGAGAATGGGTGTTGCATCCGGAGGTGTTCAGGCTACTGTGCCTGCAATGGGGCACACCAGACGTGGATCTTCTGGCCTCCCGTCTCAATCGGAAAGTGCAGAGATTTCGTGTCCAGGACAAGAGATCCTTGGACAGACGCGTCAGACGCACTGGTGGCACCGTGGGATCAGTACCAGCTGATCTATGTGTTTCCTCCACTGAAACTTTTACCACGTCTGCTCTGCAGAGTGGAGGCTGAGGGGCCCCAGCGTCCCTGGTACGCAGACCTAGTGTGTCCTGGTGGCGGAGATGCCATGAGAGGACCTTTCGTCTCCGGGTCCAATTCTCCATCCTGCTTTACCATCGCTGGTTTTAACGACATGGCTATTGGGAGCCAGGTGTTGAGGAACCGGGGTCTTTTGGACTCGGGTGATTCTAACTATGCTGAGAGCACGGAAATCTTCTTCTCAGAAGATATATCATCGTACCTGGAAGGCCTACATCTCCATGTGTGAGGAGAAAGGATGGCATCCACGCTCCTTTTCTATATCCAGGATCCTGCTGATTCTAAAGCAAGGAGTAGACCAGAAATTGGCTTTAAGCACCATTAAGGGACAAATTTCAGCTTTGGCTGTCTTTTTTCAACAACATCTGGCATCTCACTCTTTAGTGAGCACTTTTGTTCAGGGGTTCCAACATGTAGTTCCTCCAGTGCACCCACCGTTACCCCCGTGGGATCTGAACCTGGTGTTATTGGAGCTTCAAAAACCGCCATTTGAAAATATCAGAGAGATCTCTCTGTTGACCTTTTCCCAGAAAGTGGTCTTTCTAGTGGCCAACACTTCGGCCAGGAGGGTTTTGGAACTGGCGGCCTTGTCTTGCAAGTCACCCTATCTGGTTATCCACAAGGATAAGGTGGTGTTGCGTCCGCAACCTTCTTTTCTGCCGAAGGTGGTTTTGGCGTTCTACATCAATGAAGACATTGTGTTACCATCCCTGTGTCTTAAACCGACACATCTCAAGGAGGCGGCCCTCCATTCCCTGAACATAGTTCAGGCTCTGAGGGTGTATTTGTCTGCTACGGCTCCCTTTCAGAAGTCAGACTCCTTGTTTGTTTCGGTGGCTGGTCCAAAAAAGGCATGGCGGCCTCGTCGGCCACCATTTCCAGGTATATCAGACAGATTATAGTACAAGCCTACGCCTTGAAGGGACAGGTGCCCACCTTTCCGGTCACGGCCCACTCCATCAGGGCAATTGGAACGTCTTCGGCCTTCCAACATCAAGCGTCTGTCGCTCAAGTGTCTAAAGCGGTGACTTGGGCATCTGTCCACACCTTTACAAAATTCTACAAGGTAGATGTCGGTGCATCGGCTGATGCCTGTTTTGGCTGCAAAGTTTTGCAGGCGGCCGTATAATTGCAATTGCACTTACGTTTTTTCCTGGTTTTTGATAAAAACACAGTACCTTTAAGTAAATGCACTGTTGCATTTGTTACCACAGTTCTGAGGTGGTTTGGAGGTAGTGACTCCCAGATGAGGAGCACTCTGTTTTTTTGTGGGTAAAAAAGTTCTTTGTTATTCCCACACATTGTTGTTTTTGTGGGTAAAGTTTTTATACTAGTTCCCACATGCCATAGTGGTGACGTTTTTATACTGTTTTCCCACCCCTCATTTTGGCACTGCTTGGGGACGTCCCAATGGTCTAAGAAAGGAGCTGTGTCAGTCGGTTAACG
This sequence comes from Lithobates pipiens, assembly GCF_037356315.1. Taxonomy (NCBI): domain Eukaryota; kingdom Metazoa; phylum Chordata; class Amphibia; order Anura; family Ranidae; genus Lithobates; species Lithobates pipiens. Next base: position 634,682,768 of record NW_027507758.1, read on the forward strand.
TAAGAGAAAATAGAATTTTTTTGTACTCACCGTAAAATCCTTTTCTCTGTAGGTCACTGACTGACATAGCACCCTCCCCTCCTATTTTTATCTACGTTATATGGCTTGTTGACATACTGAGGCTGCTGTAGCAGGCTGAAGGGTTGTTACCTAAGGGACCGCCCCTTGGGCGGAACTAGAAAGTTCTGGTTTTATTATAACATGTTAACATGTTCTGCCTAGTCCTCTCCTGAAGGTGGCGTAACAACCTGATGGTCTAAGAAAGGAGCTGTGTCAGTCGGTGACCTAGAGAGAAAAGGATTTTACAGTGAGTACAAAAAATCCTATTTTTTTGCAAAAATATCAAAGCTTTCCATTAATTCTACACACACTTACCTCATTGTCCTCATGGATGTTTCCCAAACGTATCCATTACTTCTGCCTTACTTCCTGGACAGACTAGAGGTCATGACACAGGAAAGAGTTGACCAGCTGACCTCATTAGCACACACCCTGCTTCATCTACCCTCCCACTCCCAGCTGCACTTTTTTTAATGAAATACAATCAATCAGTGATCACCCTTCTCACTAAATACACAATCAGATTGCATAGTGTATGACCATATTTATATAGGTACATAGAAGGGAGTGGATAGAAACACTCAGATGTGAAGCCCCATTCACATCTCTGCATAGCGAGAACTCGCATTCACACATGCATTTTTTTTTTGCGAGTGGGGGAGGTGTTTTGGAGTGTGTTCACTCATCACACATAGGACAGCCCATCCACCTGAATGTGCTCCTCTACACACACAGCAGTCGCCCCAAAGAAGCCTAAGAACTTTATTTTAGAGCAGAGCTTGGTGCAATTTTTTTTTCAGTGATTTTTGGTGCAGCGCATATCTGAAATGCAAGGAAACGCACACATGTGAATGGAGCCTCATTGTTCTTGTGTTATTGAACCAAATTCACTTTCAGGCCCCGGGCTTGACAGCTGAGTGTTTCTGTCCACTCCCTCCTATGTACTTGTATAAAGATGGCCATACACTATGCAATCTGATTGTATATTTAGTGAGAAGGGTGATCACTGATTGCATCTCATTTAAAAAATGTTCATCTGGGAATGGGAGGGTGGATGATGCAGGGTGTGTGCTAATGAGGTCACACTCCTTCCTGTGTCATGACCTCTAGTCTGATCAGGAAGAAAGACATTACTAATGGAAAAGTCTATATCCATGGATGAGCACAACAAAAGTAACTGACTGTAGATTTAATGGAAAGCTTTGATATTTTTGCAAAAAAAAAAAAAAAGTACATGAATGCTATATTGGTTCATACGGGAGCTGGAATTTAGGAAAAATAAAAAAAAAAGTGTACAAAGGTGAACTTACCCTTTAAGAACTGCCATGATATTATATTCAAGCCTGCCAACCTTGGATAAATGTCAGAAACCATGAAATCAGGCCGAGACAGAACTACAGTTAAATCACACTTGTTGAATAATAAAAGTAAATAGATCAAACATACCGTATATACTCGAGTATAAGCCGAGATTTTCAGCCTCTTTTTTGAGGCTGAAAGTGCCCCCTCGGCTTATACTCGAGTCACCGCTGTCTGACTGCTCGATCAGCGTATCGAGCAGACAGACAGCGGACATTCTAAAATTCAAAAGCCGTGCCTCCGCCTCCGCCTTCGCCTGTGATAGGCGGAACACTGAATTTCCCAGCAGTCAGTGTTCCGCCTATCACGGACATCCGCTCATCCTCATACTACGGACGAGGATGAGACGATGTCCGTGATAGGCGGAACACAGGCTGCTGGGAAATTCAGTGTTCCGCCTATCACAGGCGAAGGCGGAGGCGCGGCTTTTGAATTTTAGAATGGCCGCTGAGAAGAGCGGCGATCCTGGAAGGACGGAGGAGGCTCGGGACGGCGGCTCGGGACGGCGGCTCGGGACGGAGGCTCGGGACACAGGTAGGCTGGACACACACACAAGGCTGCACGGACACACACACACACAGGGATGGATGGATGGACACACACACAGGGATGGATGGATGGATGGACACACACACAGGGATGGATGGATGGATGGACACACACACAGGGATGGATGGATGGATGGACACACACACAGGGATGGATGGACACACACACAGGGATGGATGGATGGACACACACACAGGGATGGATGGATGGACGGACACACACACAGGGATGGACGGACACACACACAGGGATGGACGGACACACAGGGATGGACAGCCATGTCTCACCCTCGGCTTATACACGAGTCAATAAGTTTTCCAGTTTTTTGGGGGTAAATTGGGGGCCTCGGCTTATATTCGGGTCGGCCTATACTCGAGTATATACGGTAGTCAAAACATAGCCAGAGTTCAGGAATCGGAACGGATAGTCATGGCAAGAATTTGTCATGGCTGGATGAAGGCTTGTCATGTTATTCCAACAATTTTTTTATGAATCATCTCCTTAATTTACTTTATCAGGCATGGTTCTTACAAATAGCTGAGAGATCGTACTCATACAATGACTTCATCAAGCATTGTTATTACAAATAACTGAGAGATTGTATACATACAATTACTTCATTAGGCATGGTCCTACAAAAAGCTGGGAGATTGTACTCATTCAATGACTTCATCAGGCATTGTTACTACAAATAACAGAGATCGTACTCAAACAATGACTTCATCAGGCACGGTCCTACAAATAGCTGAGAGATCGTACTTATACAATTACTTCATCAGGCATGGTTCCTACAAATAGCTGAGAGATTGTACTCTTTAGGGCTGAAACGATCAATCGATATTATCAATAATAATCGATAATGAAAATCGTTGTCAACGATTTTCATTATCGATTAGTTGGTCCGCACCATGTGATCCGCGGAGCGGGCCGCGGCCTTAGGAAAGACCGCGGCTTCGGCCTAGCTTCGGAGCTGGCGACCATCTTGGTACACCCGGCGGCGGCGAGCTGCGTGCTGACGTCACCCCCAGCGCGGCGTTCAGCCTGTCAGCCCAAGTGAATTAATTCTGGAGGAGTCACGGTGTTCTTCTGTCCCCGCACATCCCCCGTGGCTGGACTACCGGTCAGTTCTCCCTGCTGTCTGTCAGTGTTGTTGTACGGTGCAGGATGGGTTCCTCAGTCCTCACATTGCTGGGGTCTGTGTATGGGGGGAGGGGGATTACTCTAACATTAACCCTTTCCATACAGCCTGCCTTGTCAAGTAGCAGATTGAATAAAGTTCAGCCCTCAGAGACTTCACATCTTCCCTCCAACTTTCCTAAAAAGTCCTGACTTCTTCTGTCCCCGCACATCCCCCGTCCTCTTCTTCTGTCCCCGTACACCCCCCGTCCTCTTCTTCTGTCCCCGCACATCCCCCGTCCTCTTCTTCTGCCCCCGCACATCCCCCGTCCTCTTCTTCTGCCCCCCGCACATCCCCCGTCCTCTTCTTATGCCCCCCGCACATCCCCCGTCCTCTTCTTCTGCCCCCCGCACATCCCCCGTCCTCTTCTTCTGCCCCCGCACATCCCCCGTCCTCTTCTTCTGCCCCCGCACATCCCCCGTCCTCTTCTTCTGCCCCCGCACATCCCCCGTCCTCTTCTTCTGCCCCCGCACATCCCCCGTCCTCTTCTTCTGCCCCCGCACATCCCCCGTCCTCTTCTTCTGCCCCCGCACATCCCCGTCCTCTTCTTCTGCCCCCGCACATCCCCCGTCCTCTTCTTCTGCCCCCGCACATCCCCGTCCTCTTCCTCTGCCCCCGCACATCCCCCGTCCTCTTCCTCTGCCCCCGCACATCCCCCGTCCTCGTCCTCTGCCCCAGCACACCCCCCGTCCTCGTCCTCTGCCCCCGCACACCCCCCGTCCTCGTCCTCTGCCCCCGCACACCCCCCGTCCTCTTCTTCTGCCCCCGCACACCCCCCGTCCTCGTCCTCTGCCCCCGCACATCCCCGTCCTCTTCTTCTGCCCCCGCACATCCCCCGTCCTCTTCCTCTGCCCCCGCACATCCCCTCGTCCTCTGCCCCAGCACACCCCCCGTCCTCGTCCTCTGCCCCCGCACACCCCCCGTCCTCGTCCTCTGCCCCCGCACACCCCCCGTCCTCGTCCTCTGCCCCCGCACACCCCCCGTCCTCGTCCTCTGCCCCCGCACACCCCCCGTCCTCTTCTTCTGCCCTTGCACACCCCCCGTCCTCGTCCTCTGCCCCCGCACATCCCCCGTCCTCTTCTTCTGCCCCCGCACACCCCCCCGTCCTCGTCCTCTGCCCCCGCACACCCCCCGTCCTCTTCCTCTGCCCCCGCACATCCCCCGTCCTCTTCTTCTGTCCCCGCACACCCCCCGTCCTCTTCTTCTGTCCACGCACACCCCCCGTCCTCTTCTTCTGCCCCCGCACATCCCCCGTCCTCTTCCTCTGCCCCCGCACACCCCCCGTCCTCTTCCTCTGCCCCCGCACACCCCCCGTCCTCTTCCTCTGCCCCCGCACACCCCCCGTCCTCTTCCTCTGTCCCTGCACATCCCCCGTCCTCTTCCTCTGTCCCCGCACATCCCCCGTCCTCTTCCTCTGTCCCCGCACATCCCCCGTCCTCTTCCTCTGTCCCCGCACATCCCCGCTTTCCAGCGCTGCTGTGATTGGAGGTTGGGCTCTGCACATGCGTGCATCCATCTCCCGGCTTCGGGTGCCCTTCGCTCCATTTGGAGGAGTCGGCCGAGTCACGTGTGGCGGGTCCGGACTGAGACTACGCCCCACACCACCCCGGCACACCGAGGAGGAGCCGCTGTCACCATGAAGGGGTGAGAAAACCCGAGACACCGGAGGGGGGGAGGGGAGTACTGAGAGGAGGTGGGGCAGTGACACCATGTGCGAGGGGAGGAATGTGTGTGTGCGCGCGTGCTTATATATATATATATATATATATATTTCCCCCCCTTTTTTTTATCCGATTAATCGAAAAAATAATCGGCCGATTAATCGATTATGAAAATAATCGTTAGTTGCAGCCCTAGTACTCTTACAATCACTTCATCAGGCATTGTTACTACAAATAACTGAGAGCGTGTACACATACAATTACTCCATTAGGCATGGTCCAATAAATAGCTGAGAGATCGTACTCATACAATGGGTACTAACATTTATAGGTAAAGTTGATCCGGGGAAAATCCGATTGCCTCTCAGGGGATCAGGAACAATTTTTTTCCCCTGCTTTAGCAAATTGGATCATGCTCTGCTGGGGTTTTTTGCCTTCCTCTGGATCTGTGGGGGTTTTTTTTTGGTTGAACTGGATGGACTTGTGTCTTTTCAACCTGACTAACTATGTAACTTCATCAGGCATTGCTACTACAAATAACAGAGAGATCATACTCATACAATGACTTCATCATGCATGGTTCCTGCAAATAACAGAGATCGTACACATACAATTACTTCATTAGGCATGGTCCTACAAAAAGCTGAGAGATTGTACTCATTCAATGACTTCATCAGGCATTGTTGCTACAAATAACAGAGAGATTGTACTCATACAATGACTTCATCGGGCATGGTTCCTACAAATAACAGAGATCGTACTCAAACAATGACTTCATCGGGCATGGCCCTACAACTAGCTGAGAGATCGTACTTATATAATTACTTCATCAGACATGGTTCCTACAAATAACTGCAAGATCGTACTCATAAAATTGCTTTATGGCAAGTCATGGCAATGACTTCATCAGGCATAGTACCTACAAATAACTGAGAGATCGTACTCATACAATTACTTCATCGGGCATAGTATCTACAAATAACTGAAAGATCGTACTCATACAATTACTTCATCAGGCATGGTTCCTACAAATAACTGAGAGATCGTACTCATACAATAACTTCATCAGGCATGGTTCCTACAAATAGCTGAGAGATTGTACTCATACAATGACTTCATCAGGCATGGTTCCTACAAATCACTGAGAGATCGTACTCATACAATAACTTCATCAGGCATGGTTCCTACAAATAGCTGAGAGATTGTACTCATACAATGACTTCATCAGGCATGGTTCCTACAAATCACTGAGAGATCGTACTCATACAATTCCTTCATCAGGCAGTACGATCTCTCAGTGATTTGTAGGACCATGTCTAATGAAGTCATTGTATGAGTACGATCTCTCAGCTATTTGTAGGACCATGACTGATGAAGTAATTGTACAAGAATGATTTCTCAGTTATTTGTAGTTCCTACAAATAACTGAGAAATCATTCTTGTACAATTACTTCATCAGTCATGGTCCTACAAATAGCTGAGAGATCGTACTCATACAATGACTTCATTAGACATGGTCCTACAAATCACTGAGAGATCGTACTCATACAATTACTTCATCAGGCATGGTTCCCACAAATAACTGAGAAATCATTCTTATACAATTACTTAATCTATCATGGTCCTACAAATAGCCGAGAGATCGTACCCCCATTAGGGAGATCCCCCCTCTCTATTTTTCCTGTTTACCATTATCATTGAATGTAAGAAAAAAATCCTACATTTTGGGTTTCCCACCAGAAAGTAACAGAGGGGAAATCTTCTAATGGGGACGCTAGTTCTGGTGACCTGGGGGTCCCCAAGGAATTCTTTCCAGTTGGAGGGATTTCCTCTCACTTCCTGTTTGGCTATGGAACAGGAAGTGAAGGGAACTCTCTGCAATGGAACACAGATGGTGAAAAAATATCAGACAGAGGTTATACCCCTCTTATCCAAAATGAAAAAGAAAGTTTTGCCTATAGTTCTACTTTAACACATTGTTAGGCACACAGTTAACCCTTTGATCAGATGTTAACCCCTTCCCAGCCAGTGCCATTAGTACAGTGACAGTGTATCTTTTGGTCAGGTACTTGACAATACAGAGTACCATTACTTTGCATCAATACAATAAAAATTGGCACAAATCGCATGAGATTTTCCCCACTACTCCTGTATGTGTGTATAGAAAGGGAAAAGCTCCATCTAGTGCCCAATTTTCAAAATGTTAGAACTCTCAGTACATATCTGACCAAATGCAAAATAATCTACATACAGTAGGTGTCCCGGTCTGCCGATGTTGGAAAATCAGGGCCGCTGGAGGAGCTCACAGAGCTGGAAAAGAAGCTCTGGGACCCCGTGGGTATAGGGTGGAAGTGATGTCAGCTTGGGGGCTGACCGCCTCTACATCTCCTCCTGCCCTGTGAGCACCTCCAGTGGCCCTGATTTGCTATTATCAGTGGACCGAGACAACTACTGTATGTAGATTATTTTGCAAGTGGCCAGATTTGTACTGAGTTCTAAAAAATTTTAAACTGCCCACTAGATAGCTCTTTTCCCTTTCTATACACACACAGGAGCAGTGGGGGAAATCACTTGTGACTTGGACAGGGGCGTAGATAATGGGGGAGTCAGGGGGGTCCGAACCCCCCAGAGCATCAGTCAATTTCACAGCAGCTAGGCTAGTGTAGCCTATCAGCTGCGAGAGCCGCACTGCCGCTGGGAAGACCACCTGTCTCATCCACGCTGCTGACAGGCAGGACCCGGCCAGGACGCTGTATGCCGGATGAAAACAAATATTTGTTTCTGACGTTCCCACTTTGTAAAACAACAGGTCGGTACTCGAGAGGTCTCGTTACAATGTCAGGAGGGAGGAAGGAAGGCAACCCTGATGAGCTTAAGCTACCTATTGGCTGAGAAGGCAGCAGGGGGAAGTGCGGCTGCCTCCTCAGCAAATAGGCCTTGTCCTCCCCTTCAAATTCATCTCACAGGCTTCCTGTCTTGGTGTGGGAAGAAGAAATGTGGGGAGACGCGTGAACAGAAGCTGCAGAACTTCCTGCAATGATCGAGGTGATAGAGGAGATAAATTAATTTCCCTTTCTCCTGCTACATTCAGCACCTTTCACCCCAGCTTTACTTCCCTTCCCCCTGTGTACTACATGGCTGTACAAGTTCCCGGTAAGACCATGCAGTGATCAGACACTCACACATCGGTCCTCACCCCTCCCCTTTCCAGTTCACTATCTCCTGTTACTTTCTGCTCTCTACTCCCATAAATCTGCACTGAACACATCCTGCAGCCTCCAGTCTCAGGTTTGGGAATTCCACACTAGGAGTCAACACACTGACTGTGTGCCTGACACCCTTCCATTCCCAGCTTACTTCCAACTCTTCTGCAGCCTCATACATTCTTGCCACAGCACCTGTGATCATTATCATGTTGATGATCACACTGTACTGTATATAGGTTGTACAGTCAGTGTGATCATCAGCATGATAATAATGACCATAGGTGCTGTGGCTGTATCATTCATGGATGCAGACAGTACTGCATTGTAAACTTTTACACAGGGCTTTTTTTCAGCTGAAATATGGCACTCCTGATCCCTGCACCCTGTGTGTAGCACACCCTGGTCCCTGCGTGTACCACACCCTGTACCCTGCATGCAGCACACCCTGATCCCTGTACGCAGCACACCCTGGTCCCTGTACGCAGCACGCCCTTGTCCCTGCACCCTGTGCGCAGCACGCCCTTGTCCCTGCACCCTGTATGCAGCACGCCCTTGTCCCTGCACCCTGTACGCAGCACGCCCTTGTCCCTGCACCCTGTACGCAGCACACCCTGGTCCCTGCACCCTGTACGTAGCACATCCTGGTCCCTGTAAGCAGCACACCCTTGTCCCTGCACCCTGTATGCAGCACACCCTGGTCCTTGCACCCTGTACGTAGCACACCCTGCACCCTGTATGCTGCACACCCTGGTCCCTGTACGCAGCACACCCTGGTCCCTGCACCATGTACACAACACATCCTGGTCCCTGCACCCTGTACGCAGCACACCCTGGTCCCTGCACCCTGTACGCAGCACACCCTGGTCCCTGCACCCTGTACGTAGCACACCCTGGTCCCTGCCCCCTGTATGTAGCACACCCTGGACCCTGAACCCTGGACGTAGCACACCCTGGTCCCTGCACCCTGTACATAGCACACCCTGTATGCAGCACACCCTGGTCCCTGCACCCTGTACGCAGCACACCCTGGTCCCTGCACCCTGTACGAAGCACACCCTGGTCCCTGCACCCTGTACAAAGCACACCCTGCACGCAACAAACCCTGGTCCCTGCACCCTGTACGCAGCACACCCTGGACCCTGCACCCTGTATGCAACACACCCTGGTCCCTGCATGCAGCACACCCTGGTCCCTGCACCCTGTGTGCAGCACACCCTGGTCCCTGCACCTTGTGTGATGCACACCCTTGTCCCTGCACCCTGTTTACAGCACACCCTGGTCCCTGCACCCTGTGTGCTGCACACCCTGATCCCTGCACCCTGTGTGCCGCACACCCTGATCCCTGCACCCTGTGTGTAGCACACCCTGGTCCCTGCACCCTGTGTGTAGCACACCCTAAACCCTGGACTCTGTAAATAGCACACCCTGAATTTTGCACTCTGCATGTAGTACACCCTGAACTCTGTACTTAGCTTACTCCTGAACTCTGCACTCTGTAGTGCATTCCTGAACCCTGCACTCCTGAACTCTGTACGTACCACACTCCTGAACTCTAAACTCCTTACATAACTCTTTCCTGAACCCTGCACTCTTGAACTCTGTACGTACCACACTCCTGAACTCTAAACTCCTTACATAACTCTTTCCTGAACCCTGCACTCCTGAACTCTGTACGTACCACACTCCTGAACTCTAAACTTACATAACTCTTTCCTGAACCCTGCACTCCTGAACTCTGTATGTAGAGCACTCGTGAACTCTGGACTCCTTATGTAACTCATTCCTGAACCCTGCACTCCTGAACTCTGCACTCCTTACGTAACTTATTCCTGTACGTAATGCACAGTAACCCTGACCCCTGCAAAAAACACAAATACAAAAATACTCAGCAATTTTAAGAGTGTGCATAAGTATGTACTATATATATTCTGTGTCTGTTGAAGCTTTAGGGGTGCACATCCTAATGCAGGCTAGACATCTGCACTCCAGTAACCACCTCTAATATACTGTACAAAAAGTCCAATCATTGCAAAAGTAGGGGAAAAAACTGCTAGTACGTTTCATGCTGAACTAACAGGTTACTCATAGCAGCAGGGACTGGGGAGCAAGTGGCCCACAATATAGGAGAAGTTGGGTGGGGAGAAAAGACTGCAGCAGAGTGTGCAAAACTAGGTGAGGTATGAGGAGTGCGAGCCAGGGGAGAGCAGCTGTGCAGGGAAATGAGAAAAGGGTTATTCCTGCGCCTAATCAGGGAAGAATCCGATAATCGTACTGCTGCATACACTGAAATGGGGATGCTTGGGTCCCAATAGCGGAGTAAAGAGGTAAAAAAGTAGTGATGCGCGGTACTATAATAGGGAGTTGGCCTAGGAGGCTTAATAAATTCTATAGGCACTAAGATTGTGCGTGATATATATATTCCCGTATACAGTAAGAGAAAGGTATATAAAAAGTTGTGCGTATTTTTATAAGGGGGTGGTGGACAACTCTCACCACTATAGCATGATGATATTCAAGATAGGAGACAAATGTAATGAGTAAGAAAAAAAAAGAAAAAATTGCAATGCTTGGAATAAGTAATCCCTAATGTGATTTTATAACTGACAGAATCGCATAAAGTGCCAGTGCTAGACAATAAATAGAATCATGAAAGTATTAACTACACCATAGATTAAATAAAACAATATATATAAAGCAGTCACAAAGAATAGTGAATCGCAGTGCGATTTGTTCACGCTGACAAAATCGCATAAAGTGCCAGTGCTAAAGGTGAGAAGGTGTGTGGAATATTCTATTACACAATAAGGTAAATAGGATAATATGTATAAAACAATCACCAACTCGATAAAACGTATGTGCAAGAAATGGTGAGTTGTAGCTGCCAGAAGTCGCATAAAGTGCTAGTGTCACAGAAGTGGTAGAACAAGGTCCGTGCGGGTGTTCTCTACCATATAATCATCAAAACAATATTCCTGCGACCGTGAACAGCTCAATAGTTCAATTGTGCAAGAAAATGACAGAAAATCAAAATAAACGCATAAGTAATATTGGTGTTAAGGGAGTAAAAAGAATCCCACAAACTAATCAAAAAACTGTGTGCGATACCTACAAGAAATTATATAAAAAATAACAATAGCATATATCAGAGTGTGACCATTCTGCTTTGTGCGATAAACGGTGGCGATTATGTCAAAAGTCGCATATGTCGACAAATCGCATATAATGTCCGTGTCTGTATATAAGTGCACAGAGCAATATAATCGGTGATGGTGGTGAAAGAGGTGAATATATCCCACGTGGTCCTGTGTGGTTGGAGTATGGGTGTCCCCTTACCTTACAGCTGTAAGGTAACAGCGTGTGATATGTATATCCTCAGAACTCCTGTACTTTAACCCTCGAGGTCTTGTCCCGATATTTACAGATCCTGGTATCCACGGATCCTGGCGTCTCCTGCCTATCACGCTGTGTTGGTCCCTTTAAGTATTAGCTCAGCAGCACTCAGCGTGGGGGGGGGGTGTAGGTTTACCTCGGCAATTGGTGCATATGTAAGGGGTTAAAGAAATAAGGAGGAAGGGAGCCCCATAGTGTAGTAATTCTCAACACATATGATTTATTACAGCAAAACAGTAATGTACTCACAAGCAGACAAGTTTCAAATGCAGTGTATAAACGAGCCTCGAGCTCGATTGCGGGGACGCTACCGGAAGTGACGCAATCGAGCTCGAGGCTCGTTTATACACTGCATTTGAAACTTGTCTGCTTGTGAGTACATTACTGTTTTGCTGTAATAAATCATATGTGTTGAGAATTACTACACTATGGGGCTCCCTTCCTCCTTATTTCTTTAACCCCTTACATATGCACCAATTGCCGAGGTAAACCTACACCCCCCCCCCACGCTGAGTGCTGCTGAGCAAATACTTAAAGGGACCAACACAGCGTGATAGGCAGGAGACGCCAGGATCCGTGGATACCAGGATCTGTAAATATCGGGACAAGACCTCGAGGGTTAAAGTACAGGAGTTCTGAGGATATACATATCACACGCTGTTACCTTACAGCTGTAAGGTAAGGGGACACCCATACTCCAACCACACAGGACCACGTGGGATATATTCACCTCTTTCACCACCATCACCGATTATATTGCTCTGTGCACTTATATACAGACACGGACATTATATGCGATTTGTCGACATATGCGACTTTTGACATAATCGCCACCGTTTATCGCACAAAGCAGAATGGTCACACTCTGATATATGCTATTGTTATTTTTTATATAATTTCTTGTAGGTATCGCACACAGTTTTTTGATTAGTTTGTGGGATTCTTTTTACTCCCTTAACACCAATATTACTTATGCGTTTATTTTGATTTTCTGTCATTTTCTTGCACAATTGAACTATTGAGCTGTTCACGGTCGCAGGAATATTGTTTTGATGATTATATGGTAGAGAACACCCGCACGGACCTTGTTCTACCACTTCTGTGACACTAGCACTTTATGCGACTTCTGGCAGCTACAACTCACCATTTCTTGCACATACGTTTTATCGAGTTGGTGATTGTTTTATACATATTATCCTATTTACCTTATTGTGTAATAGAATATTCCACACACCTTCTCACCTTTAGCACTGGCACTTTATGCGATTTTGTCAGCGTGAACAAATCGCACTGCGATTCACTATTCTTTGTGACTGCTTTATATATATTGTTTTATTTAATCTATGGTGTAGTTAATACTTTCATGATTCTATTTATTGTCTAGCACTGGCACTTTATGCGATTCTGTCAGTTATAAAATCACATTAGGGATTACTTATTCCAAGCATTGCAATTTTTTCTTTTTTTTTCTTACTCATTACATTTGTCTCCTATCTTGAATATCATCATGCTATAGTGGTGAGAGTTGTCCACCACCCCCTTATAAAAATACGCACAACTTTTTATATACCTTTCTCTTACTGTATACGGGAATATATATATCACGCACAATCTTAGTGCCTATAGAATTTATTAAGCCTCCTAGGCCAACTCCCTATTATAGTACCGCGCATCACTACTTTTTTACCTCTTTAGCTGTGCAGGGAAGACCACCTGGAAGCAATGGCAAAGCCTGGGAAAACACAGAGGCAAAAGAGCTCTCTCTGTACACACCGATTATCCAGAAGCTCAGCCCTAAGGCTCGGTTTCCACTAGTGCAACTTTTCATGCATTTTGAGACTGAAAAGTCGCATGACAAATCATACCCCATGATTTCCAATGAGTACCGTTCATATCTGTGCGACTTCAAGACGCAGCGACTTCAAAGTAGTCCCTGCACTAAAGAATACACAGACATTGCTTCAAGTCGCGGCAAAAATTTGTGGTAAAATCGCTGCAAAAAATTACGTGACTTTGGGGACGCAATAGCGGAAACATAGCCTAAATATAAAGAAGAGCCCCTCTACAAAAAGCCTAAGGCCGCGTACACACGCGGGGACTGTTCGCCCAACTTTGTCCGTCAAACAGTTTCGGCAAACAGTCCGCTCAAAATTAGCATGGACGGACATGGCCACACACGACGTACGAACAGTTTGCTGAAACCGTGCGCGATGACGTGAACGGCACGTACGACGGGACGCAAAATACGACGTCCTATACATTGCATTACAACTTTCGGCGTGTAAATCCTTTCTGAGCATGCGCGGAACTTAGTTTGACGAACAAGCCTACACACGAGGGGACTGTTCGCTGAAACCAAGTTTCAGCGGACAGTTTTTCGGAAATTCCGAAAAACCTTGTTCAGCAAACTGTTCGCTGAAACTGTCCGCTGAAAGCCCACACACGGGCGGACTGTCCGCCGAAACACTGTTCAGCGGACAAAGTTGGGCGGACAGTCCCCGCGTGTGTACGCGGCCTTACAGATTGACCTATTTAGAAACCAGCCATTGAAGCCAAATGTCGTGTACACAGGACCAGACTTTTCGATGGACTTAGTCCGGTGGACTGGAATCCGTCTGACAATTTGATCGTGTATGGGCTCCAGCGGACTTTTTCTTCCCAAAAGTCCGGCGGACCTAGAAATAAAACTTACTTCAAATCTTTCTGACGGACTCGAGTCCGGTCAAAAAATCTGGTCGTCTGTATGCTAGTCCGACGGACTAAAACCGAAGCTAGGGCAGCTATTGGCTACTGGCTTTGAACTTCCTTATTCTGCGTCAGAGATATGCAATTAGCGGACCTCCAGCTGTTGCAGAACTACAAGTCCCATGAGGCATAACAAGACTGTGACAGCCACAAGCATGATACCCAGAGGCAGAGGCATGATGGGACTTGTTGTTTTGCAACAGCTGGAGGTCCGTTAATTGCATATCCCTGTTCTACGTCATCACGTTTGAATCCGTCTGACTTTTGGAGTGATCGTGTGTGGCCAAGTCCGTTCGTTTGAAAGTCAGGCAGACCTCAGATGCAAAGTCCGTCAGATTGTCTGCCAGACCAAGTCCGTCAAAAAGTCCCGTCGTGTGTATGCAGCATAAGTCCATGTTTACTATTTGCTTCACTAACAGATGTGCCCGCATGGGGCGCTGCATATACTGTCACAGCGTGGCAGGTGTGCTAATTATTGTTCTGGGTACTCAAGGCTGAACCCCCCCCAGGAAAAAAAATTATCTACAGCCCTGGATTTGGAGAAGAATCGGACTGCATTCCTGTTCAAATCGCATGAGATTCTTTGCAGTGTGATTTGCGCTTATTCATTTTGTATTGATGCAAATCGCAGCGAAAAGTATCAGTTTCGGTATCGGGAGCATTTATTTGCGCCAGTACTGATGCTCGTGCAAATGCTTGGTATCGACATCAGTGCACCCTAACCGATCACTGTATTAGTGTCACTGGTAGTGTCAGTTAGTGTACCCCCCCCCCCGGCCAATGCCAGTTAGTGTCAGATTGTCCACCGCACTATCACAGTCCCATTATAAGTTGCTGATCACCACCATTACTAGTATAAAATATAAATAAATACAAATTCCAGTATATATCCCATCGTTTGTAGACTCTATAACTTCCACATTTACCAATCAATATACACCTATCAGGTGTTTATTTTTATCAAAAACATATAGCAGAATGCATTTTGGCCAAAATTGATGAAGAAATGATTAACATGTTTTATAGCAGAAAAGAAGAAAAAAGGGGGGTTCAAAATGTTTGGTCGATTTTCATTTATGTATATGTAGTGCTACCCCCATAGAAGCTGCTGGTATTTTGCCCGGGTCTTCTCAAGTTTCAACCTTGCAGCCGGTCACACAGTATTTTCCGAAGTCAGGCACACAGTATTTCCCACAGCCTGGTGTACAGATTTCCCACAGCCAGGTGCACAGTATTTCCCACAACCATGCACACAGTATTTCCTGCAGCCAGGTGCACAGATTTTAAGACACAACCCTGACAGAAGGTCTGGGACAGTTCCTCTATGAAGATGGAGCTCACAGGCAACAGTCTCTCTCCTGAGAATTCTCTAAAGCCCCATACACACTATCAGTTTTTTATTTTTCCTTTTATCCTTTAACAAGGGGACCCCCAGATCCCGGTCTCCCCCCATGTGAAATGGTAACGGGGTACAAATGTACCCCTACCATTTCACAAAAAAAGTGAGAAAATGGTAAAAAAAAAACATCTTGGGACAAGTCCTTTATTAAAAAATAAAAGTGTCCCACGAAGTCCGATGGATTAAAAAAGGAAAAAAAAAGTTGCCCGACCCGCCTCCATGGGAGGCACCTGCCGTATGACGCTTCTTCGCTTTGACGAGGGCGGGGCCATGCGATGATCTCACCGGGTGACCCCGCCCCCTCTGACGCACGGGGACATCCCCATGGCTTCCCTGTAGTGTCAGATGGGGGTGGGGCCAGCAGGTTATGTAAATGGACCTATGGAGGCGGGTCGGACGGCTTTTTTTTTCGGTCCTTCGGAGCGAGAGAAGAAGATGAATGGACTTCGTGGGACACTTTTATTTTTTAATAAAGGACTTGTCCCAAGCCGTGTCTTGTGTTTTGTTTTTTTTACCATTTTCACACTTTTTTTGTGAAATGGTAGGATACGTTACCATTTCACAGAGGGGGGGGCCGGGATGTGGGGGTCACCTTGTTAAAGGGGGCTTCTATATTCCAATAAGCCCCCCACCCGCAGACCACCACAACCCCTGGGCAAGGGTTGAGGGGATGAGGCCCTTGTCCCCATCAACATGGGGACAAGGTGTTTTTGGGGATTACCCCAAAGCACCCTCCCCCTGTTGAGGGCATGTGGCCTGGTACAGTTCAGGAGGGGGCGCTCTCTCGCCCCCCTCTTTTCCTGCGGCCTGCCAGGTTGTGTGCTCAGATAAGGGTCTGGTATGGATTTTTGGGGGGACCCCCACGCCATTTTTTAAAAAAGTTTGGCATGGGTTTCCCCTTAATATCCATACCAGAACTGAAGGGCCTGGTATGGAATTTGCTGGCACCCCCACGCAATTTTTTTTAAAACATTTTGGTTCAGGGTTCCCTTTAATATTCATTCCAGACCCGAAGGGCCTGGCAATGGACTGTGGGGGAATCCCATGCTGTTTTTTTCAAAGACTTTTATGTGTATTGCCAGGACCAACAATTCATTATAGCCGCGAGTGCTTTTAACCACTTCCTGACCAGCGCACGCCGATGTACGTCGGCAGAATGGCACAAACAGGCAAATGAGCGTACCTGTACGTCCCTTTAAATTTGCCACTGTGCCACTCGCCTGTCGAGACTTCCGCGAGTCAGATCGCGGGTCCCGCAGACTCGATCACTGCATGGTTACCCACGATTGTCTCACGGGGAAGAAGAACGGGGAGATGCTAATGTAAACAAGCATCTCCCCATTCTGCCTAGTGACAGTGTCACTGATCTCTGCTCCCTGTCATTGGGAGCAGAGATCAGTGACATGTCACACACAGCCACACCCCCCACATTTAGACACACGCCCCAGGATACACTTAACCCCTACATGCCACCTAGTGGTTAACTCCTTCACTGCCAGTGTCATTTACATGGGAATCAGTGCATTTGTATAGCACTGATTGCTGTATAAATGACAATGGTCCCAAAAATGTGTCAAAATTGTCCGATGTGTCCGCCATAATGTCGCAGTCACGATAAAAATCGCTGATCACTGCCATTACTAGTAAAAAAAAAATTTTTTTATAAAAATGCCTTAAAACTATCCCCTATTTTGTAAACGCTATAACTTTTGCGCAAACCAATCAATAGACGCAGGGGTGATCAAATACCACCAAAAGAAAGCTGTATTTGTGGCAAAAAAGGACGTCAATTTTGTTTGTCAGCCACGTGGCATGACCGCGCAATTGTCAGTTAAAGCGACGCAGTGCCGAATCGCATAAAGTGCTCTGGTCTTTGGCGAGCAAAATGATCCGGACGTAAGTGGTTAAATTACCTTTTTTCCTTTAGAAATGTAATTTTGCTCTCCGACTGTTGTAAACACGGGAAACATGCGCCACTTTACAGGCATACTATAGACACCCCCAGGTACGAAATTTAAAGGAATATTTTACTTTTAATTGTTTCCCTTTAAGCATTATTAATATCACTGTTCCTGAAAAAAACTTCAGTTTTTTTAAACTTTTTTTTGCATTGATACATTTCCCCTGGGGCAGAACCCGGGTCCCCAAACACTTTTTATGACAATAGCTTACATATAAGCCTTTAAAATGAGCACTTTAGATTTTTCACGTTCGTGTACCATAGACTTTAACGGTGTTCGAACAATTTTTTTTCCTGTTTGCATGTTCTGCTGCGAACCGAACCGGGGAGTGTTCGGCTGATCTCTACTGATTAGTATTCCAATGTTTCTCTTCTCCTTCAGTTTTTCTTCATCAGCTAAGGAGATCCTAAAGCTGAGGAGGGGGAGGGACACACAAGGATGATATTCAGACAACTGACATCTTCCTTATCAACTCACGATGTCATTGATAGATAAAGAAGGCATCCCCACAGGGTGGTACTGTGAATGCTAATATAATAATCCTAGATTATAGACAAATTTAGACCAGTGGACTCAAAATGGACTTTATAGGCACCACATCACACCAAGTCATCTAAAAAGATATTTTTTTATTAGTACAAAACACAGAAAAGTTAAAAAGGACAAAGTGAATTAAAAATCCTAACAACAACAGCTAGTGCAACTACCACATACAGTATACATCACCATAAACCAAACATAGGCCAAACTGTAACTTGACATAAATTCCATATAGAAGTGGTCATCAGTATTGTGGTGGGCCTGGTATAGGTTGATGTAGAGGGGTAGACTAATTCTGAGCTCTTCATGTTTTCTTCAGGAGCTTGAAGTGAGAATTGTGATAAGTGGTATTCAACTGCTGAGAATTATCCAGATAGTTTAAAAACAGCGTAAATTGAACCTGCGCATCAATAAGGGATCAATGGTAAGAGAATCCACAATTGTGAGCAAACAAGCAAGTGGTGGCTATAAAGTCCATTTTGAGTCCACTGGTCTTAATTTGTCATGTCATTTGTCATTAGGAGGTCGGCAGCTAGAAAGTTATAATGATGTACAATGAAAACCTGTGGCTTTGTGTAAGTAAAAGGCTTCAACCACCCTCCGGCTTGTATACAATTTTGGGGCAATTGTTTGGGATTTTGCCAAGGCACTCCTGAAGAAACCACAAGGTAACCTGGTTGAAAAAGGCTGCTCTATGTGTTTTTTTTTTAAATTGTACAAAATTAAATGTAAACCCAGACACATGACCCCCCAAAAAAACCTGAGGCCCCACCCCCACACATGTACAAACAAACTCACAGATTGGGGCGCCTAGATCTGAAAACTGATTGCGATACACATGGTACATATCGCTGTGCACATCAGAATGAGAGCAATAATTCTATCACCAGACCTCTTCAATAACACTAAACTGATGACCTATAGGGTGCTTTTAAAGCTTTGCCTATAGAAAATATAGGGTACTGGAGTCTGTCACCATTTCACAGGCACACACAAATTTAAGGTTTGAAATGCTGGGTATTTATTTACTCGGTGCAACCTCGACTTTTATATTTTACCAAGAAATTGTGTCATTCATTGCGTTTTTGTGGCCCCTGAAATGAACTTTAGTGTGTTTTTTACAAAAATGTTGTGTTTCCTAGACTTTTTCGATAATATCGTGTGACATAAAAAGTTGGAACTACCATTATTTTATTCTCTAGGGTGTCTGGTTTCAGAAAATATATCATGTTTTGGGGGTTTTATATAATCTTACAGCTTACATTTTATTTTTTTCCTTCCTCACACAGAATGACGGCCAGGCGGGGGTTCCATTATCCTGACTGGATGTCATATGACATCCAGAAGAATAAGCCGCTTGGGCGTGTGGTGATTGGTGGTGCGGCGAGTTACCCTGACACAATGCATCTCCAATCTCGGTAAAGAGCCTATGACACAGGCTCTTTACCATGTGATCAGCTGTGTCCAATCAAAGCTAATCACATCGTAACCAGGAAGTTCCGGTTATCGGCTTTCCTTTATTCATGCTGACAAGGCGCGAGTAGAGGAGACCTTATCAGTGGCTCTCCTGACAGGGGGGATCATCACTGATATTCAGCATTGATTATCAGTACAGGCCCACCAGCGATGATCACCAGTGGTACCTGCCAGTGATGCCCAGCAGTGCCTGTCTGTGCCCACCACATATGCCAATCAGTGCTTATAAAGGGATGCTTGTCAGTACCTCATCATCGGTACCATCAATCAGTGCGGCATATTAGTGCCTCCTCATCAGTGCCCATCAGTGAAGGATAAAAATGTACTTATTTACAAAATTTTATAACAGAAACAAAGAAATTTTTCTGTCTTTTTTTTTATTAGTAGCACAAAAAATAAAAAATGCCAGAGGCGATCAAATACCACCAAAATAAAGCTCTATTTATGGGAAATAAAAATGTCATATGGGTACAGTGTTACATTCAAATAATGACAGCTGAACAGTGGCCCGGGCAGGAAGGGTGTTAAAGTGTCCGGTATTGAAGTGGGTAAACATGTGAGCAAAAAAATGCAAAAACGGCTCTGACAGTGAGAAGGTTAAGGGATAAGTTCCCCTTCGGGAACATGTTACACGTTCCTGTTGTGGCTCAGTGATCCCAGTCCTCTGTGTGACAGCAGTGGGGGGAGAAGTTCCCCGTACGGGCTGTCACTTTATGAAAAGAGTGCTGCCATGCCATTCATTCACAGAGATCTGTCCTTTGCCAATGTCGGCTTGTAGTTTTCAATGAACTCCCACACCACTGCTGAGCTCTCTGGTAGATGAGGAACAAGGAGATTGTCATTAGGGACAAGGATATTGGGACCCCAATTTAGTCCCTTGGACAAGTAGTTTTTTCAAAATATGTCCACACCCCTGGAACTGTTTCTTACATGATGAAGATCAGCCATGGAGTATATCTGAGGTGTATATCAGGGTGTGCTTCTTCCCCACATGAGAGCTGTGATGTCCAGCAACATTCATATAGAAGACATTTCCTGCGCTTAAGGCACTAATACACTTCAATGGTTGTGTGGGATCCCTGATGTACAGGAAGACAGGACTTCAGTGAGGAACAATTCCTTCACTCAGGACAGGAATACGGCTTCTCCCCTGTGTGAGATCTCTGATGGCTGTAAAGATGGGACTTCTGTGAAAAACATTTCCCGCACTCAGGACAGGAATATGGCTTCTCCCCCGTGTGAGATCTCTGATGTCTGCAAAGAGTGAACTTGTCTGAAAAAGATTTCCCGCACTCAAGACAGGAATACGGCTTTTCCCCCATGTGGGATCTCTGATGTTTGTAAAGATGGGACTTCTGTGAAAAACATTTCCCGCACTCAGGACAGGAATACGGCTTCTCCCCCGTGTGAGATCTCTGATGTCGGAAAAGATGGGACTTCAATAAAAAACATTTCCCGCACTCAGGACAGGAATACGGCTTCTCCCCGGTATGAGATCTCTGATGTTTGTTAAGACTGGACTTCTCTGAAAAACATTTCCCGCACTCAGGACAGGAATACGGCTTCTCCATGGTGTGAGATCTCTGATGTGTGTAAAGATTGGACTTGACTGAAAAACATTTCCCACACTCAGGACAAAAATATGGCTTCTCTCCTGTGTGAGATCTCTGATGTCTGTAAAGATCAGACTTCACTGAAAAACATTTCTCACACTCAGGACAAGAATATGGCTTCTCTCCTGTGTGAGATCTTTTATGCACATTAAAATCAGATTCAAAACGGAAACACTTCCCGCACTCAGTACAGGAAAGCCTCTTATCTGTTGAAAGGACGACACCGTCCCTCACAGTCTGAGGTTCCTCAGGATAAGAGGAATACGATGGTCCATCTACACTGTGTGGTGCCGGATGGACATTTGAGGTAGTCGGGTTTTTTCCTGGACTATACTGTGTGATGTCCTCATCTTCTACTTTACAGTCTGAAGACAAAATGAGACAATCCTCCGAGGTTTTCCTCATCTCCCGTCCATCTACTAAAATAGAAATAAAAAGATTATTACTAGACATGAGCTGATTGGTTCCCCTAAACCAGGACTCCCCCCACATCAGGCAGCTTTGTCTCTGAGGATCTTACAATTCCCCCCTCAAGGTAACTAGTAAATGGGTCCTCTGTAGGGCGGCAACTAATGATTATTTTCAGAATTGATTAGTTGGCCGATTATAGTTTTGATTAATCGACTAATTGGATAAAAGCCTTAAAAAAAGTTGGTGTATAATTTAGTTAATATTCTTGAATATCTATATGTAGCAGTAAATATAACTATCCAGATATATAGTTGGATATTTAACCCACTCTGAGAATAACAGACAGATATATGTATTATTAGAGGGAGAATCTGCTATATATCAGAATCAGATCAAAATTATTAAAATGTAAATAAAGAGGTAAAATGCTGTTTTGCAGATGATCAGACAGGAGTGTAATATAATATGATGGATGACAGACTCCCTTGTCATAGACAGGTAGGTGGGTACAAGTTCCCTGCACCTGATGTCACTTATGCTGGCCGTACACAAAGTGGGGTCAAATCAGCTTTCATTTCGACCACAGTGATGGGAAAATTCGAAGGAGCAGAACAGAAAACTTTTCTCAGTCGAACACATATAATAGTGTATGTAGTTTTTGCTCAGAAGTTAGATTCATTTTAAAATGGAATGTTAAAAGCAAGTGGAAATTTTCGAAACTACACTCATCCATTCATCGAATGTACAAATAATTTTTGTACAGATATTTGTGTGAATATTCTCATCCAAAAACCGATACATGTATGGCCAGCATAGTACATTTAATAGCAGCAGCATGATTTTTTTTTAATCATCTGTTATGATTGGGTAAAAAAAAAATAGGATTTTTATAACAGCTTACCTGTAAAATCCTTTTCTTGGAGTACATCACGGGAAACAGAGCAGCCATAGTAATTACCATGTGGGTTATAGGCCACCTTCAGGTGATGGACACTGGCCCACCAAAGACAGGAAGCCCCCCCTTATATAACCCCTCCCATACAGGGAGTACCTCAGTTTTTGTAGCAAAGCAATAAGTATCCCAACAAGAGGGGCGGGACCTCTGTGTCCCGTGATGTACTCCAAGAAAAGGATTTTACAGGTAAGCTATTATAAAAATCGTATTTTCTTTATCGTACATCACGGGACACAGAGCAGCCATAGTAATTACTATGTAGGATGTTCCAAAGCAATGCTTTCTGAGGAGAGGGACACAAATAAAAGCAGGCCACCATCAGACGTGAGGACCTATAATGCTGCCTGCAGTACACTGCGCCCAAAGGGCGGTATCCCTTTGCCATTTACATTCACCTGATAGAATCTAGTGAATGTATGTACCGATGATCAAGTTGCGGCCTTGCAATCTGAGTCATAGAGGTTTGGTGATGCACTGCCCATGAAGCACTCACTGCCCTGTTAGAGTGTGCGCTAACTTGAAAAGGCAGAACCCTTCTTTTCAACCATAAGTCTGAATAACAACCTGACAAATCCATTTTGAAAAAAAATGTATACCAGCTCTGCCTGCCCTTTCCTAGGGCTTTCTGGCAGCACAAAAGAGCGTCAGTTTTCCGTACCTGAGCCCTATTACTAAGAATGTAATAATTTTCCTTCTGCAGAAGAAGGTTCTGAAAAAAGGGAAGGTAGGGGAACATATTGATTCAGAAGAAATTAGATACCTTGGACAAAAAAAGGTTGGGTGAGGACTCAACACAACCATATCATTATGAATAATTAAGGATGGCTCTTTGCAAAGAAAGCTGTCAAACTCTGAAACTCTGCAACCAAGAACACCAATTTCCTTGTCAGAAGGAACAAGGGAATAAGGCGCATTGGCTCAAAGGGTTGTCTTTGTAACACAGACAAAACTAGATTCAATTGCCACGGGCACAAGGGTGACCTAACTGGCGGATTTATATGCGTTACCCCTTGTATACAGGTCCTGATCAAAGAGTGCAATGCAAGCAGCCTTCAGAAAACAACAGTGACAAGTCCGAGATCCGACCTTTGATGGAAATTAAGCTAGCCTTGAGTTCTATTCCTAATTGTAGCAAGGCAGAACTCTACCTATGACATACTTCTGAAGATGCCATCCTTGGTTTCCGGACCCTATAGTAAATGGTTCTAGAGGCTGGCTCTCTTGTATTAATCAGGGTAGATACCATTGATCCTGAAAGCCCCTGATTCTTTTAGAATGTGGGCTTAATAGCCAAACCGCTAAATTCAGCGCTTGCCAGGCAGGATGGAATATCGACCCCTGTGAAAGTAGGTCTGGAGGAGAAGGAAGAGTCCATGGATCCCCTACGGCCACCCTCACGATCTCTGCATACTAGGATCACCGGCATCCGTTCCCTTTTGGAAGAAGCGGCACTGGGGGGGGGGGGAGGGGGAATGCATAAATCAGTGAAAACTGAACCCGCTGGGATACTAATGCATCTCCCATATGCAGGCTATTCCCTTGCCCTTAACACAAAGGTGTCTAACCTTGTGTTAAACTGGACACTAATAGATCTATGACCGAGATAACCCATTTCTGTCTTATGGCCATAAACGGGCTGTAGAGACTATTTTCCCACTTCTCTGCTCTAGGTGATTGATGTAAGCCACTGTTGTGGCATTGTCAGATTGTATTCTGACAGAACAATCCTGCAACCTAAATGTTCAGGCCATTAGATTCAGACATGCCACCCGAATCTTTAGGATGTTGATGGACAAGGTTTTCTTGGATCTTGCCCTGGGCAGTGGTCTCTTCCAGGACTGCTCCTCAGCCAAAGAGGCTTCTCTCCATTGTCACTACCTTCCAGGTAACCGGTATGAAGGATCTTTCCTTATGCAAATTTTTTGTTACCACCCACCAACTGAGACTCTGGCGTTCCTTTGGGGCAAGATAAATTGGATAATGTAAGGCTTGGGTCTTCTTGTTCCAAGTAGACAGAATACTGTTCGCAACAGTCTTGCTGAGCATAGTGAACTGCTTCTAAAGAAGCCACCATCTTCCCTAGCAATTCCATGGAAAGGCGAATGGAAGGTCTCCACATGGACTCTTATAGTGCTGACTTTTGTCTAAGGCCAAGAGACTCTCTTTTTCCGGCTGATTCCCACATACTCTAGCCTTCTTACTGGATGTAAGGATGACTTCTTCGAGGTTGAGAACCCAACCCAGGTATTCCAGATACTTGACCCTGCTGGACACAGTCTGGTCTAGCCGGGCTACTAACTGATCTATCAGCAGCAGGTCACCTAGGTATGCCATTACTGCTATACCCTGGGCCCTTAGTCTTGCTAGAAGCAGGTCCAGAACATCGAAAACACCCGGGGTGTGGTGGCTAACCCAAAATGCAATGCCACAACTGGAAGAGGAGCTGTTCCACTGTGAATTGCAAAAGTTCTGGTGAATAGGTGAAAACTGGCACATGCAGATATGCATCTTTGATGCCTATTGATGCTAGAAATTCTCCTCCCCACAAGGTGGATACAACTGACCGGATTGATTCCATGCGAAGAGAGCGGATATTTAGGAACTGATTTAGATCCTTGAGATCTAGAATGGGTCTGACATCTCCATTCGGTTTCTATACCATGAAGAGATTTTAAATAAAACCACATACACCGCTCTTCTGAGGGGGTCTCTATGAATACACCCTGTGACATCAATCGGTCTTAGTGCCAGAAATAAGGACTCTCTTTTCACTGGGTCTTTGGGGAGATATGAACTTAGAAAGTGAACCGGAGGAAATTTCTGAAACTAGTTAGTTGTCTACGGTTACCACAGAGATGCCCCATCTAGGATCTCTTTTTGCCAAGCCCCTGAAAACCACAGAAATATTCTCCCTACCCCAATCGAGCGGAGGCACTTGATCCTTGGCACCAGCCTCTCCGGG
Source organism: Lithobates pipiens (assembly GCF_037356315.1). Classification (NCBI taxonomy): domain Eukaryota; kingdom Metazoa; phylum Chordata; class Amphibia; order Anura; family Ranidae; genus Lithobates; species Lithobates pipiens. The sequence continues at coordinate 634,708,232 of NW_027507758.1, forward strand.
GCCGGGAGGGCATGTGCTGAGGGGGGCACCACCTGCCGAGGTGGTCGTGGGGGGTGACCGAAAGGCGAGCAGGCCCAGGGCCCCTCATAAGGAGGCCTTAGGACTCTGTTTTGTAGTCCTATGTAAACATAGGTAAATAGTTCCAGAAAAAAACAAGTACATATGTATACAGTTTAATGTATACAGCATGTGTTAAAGAAATATACCTCTATGGAAGCGTGCATTCATGGAAGCCTGAGTTCACAAAAATATGCTTTTTTTCAGGCAAAATATGAAAAATGCATGCTGTACACACGGATTCATGTAGTAAGTGTGCCATGGAACAAGTATCTTGCAAGCAAGTGTTCATGAAATGTATTATGCAACATTACGCAACACGTATCTATGCGATTATGAGGAATCATGTATATTTAAGTAAACCTATAGTTTAAGGTGATCATGCCACTTCATGCGATCAGCATCTTTATGTGATTAAACATCTTAATGCGACTAAGCATTTTTATGTGATCAAGCCTTTTTTATGCGATTATGTAAAAACCATGTATATCTATGCAAACATAAACATGCACCTTTACGTGACCATGTATCCTGAAGTGATCCTGTCACCTCATGCCATCATGCGTCTTTATGTAATCAACACTATACAAGCTCCTTTTCTTGTTTTTACACAAACATGACCAACCATGCATTTTGTACACCCATAATCATGTATCTTTATGCAAACGTGAACTGGTAAGAAAAAAGTTATCTTCAGCAATCGTGCATTTCAGCAACTGTGCGATTCCGCAGCTGTGAGTTTTTAGAAACGATGTGCTCCAGCAACTGTGCTTTACAGCAGTTGTGCATTTTAGCTAGTTTGCAAGCAAGCACCTGCATGAAGATCCTTTGGAGGTTTTTTAGAGAACCCAAAGAGGAAGTTGCCTCTGCTGGAGGCAACTTATACCCAGAACGGACCAACTCTGTAAGGGACTGGATCAACAGTCTTTGGGATTGTGGGGCTGAAAAAGGCTCTTCTGAGACTGAACCACCAGAGGAAGAAACATCTGCATACCTTTCTTCCTGATCCCCCAAAGGTAAATCAACATCTCCTGGCCATTCTTGCCTAATGCTGGAAGGTCAGGGTCTGGAGAAGGGGAACTGACGTGTTTTCTCCCCCCGAGAAGAAGACACGATCTCAGCTATTTTCCCTTCCAACCTAGATAACGCTGAAGCCAAATCGTCCTTGGTGACGTATGCAGGGGATGAAAAGTGGGAAGCAGCTGCAACACCTAAGGGTCTGAATGCTGGGTCTGAATGCTGCTCCTTGTGCACGCTGTATGCTAAGCCATGCCCCCCCTTTTGCGTCATATGATCGCCCCCTCTGTATAAACCAGGATGTTTCCCACGCACATAGGCACGATCCTGCGAACGGGAAGGCTAAGTGGGGGTTGGGGGAAAGAAGGATCTCTTCCAGGGGGAGTCTGGATAACAGAAAAAATCTCCTACCTTGCTGATGGCTGCTCACAGAGTCAAGCTGCTGCTGTTGGAGAAGCATGGTAAAGTATACCTTTCAGATATGCAATTTACGCCGTCTAGTGGAGACAAATAGGCAATAGACATAGTCTACTCATAATAGGAAGTCCATAAGTAAATCTGGGTTTCTTTAGAATCTTCCTGACTTACCATTCCCACCGCAGAATCTGACAGACCCAATCTTCACCCATCACGGTGGGCTGTGTTAAAAAACCTTAAAGGACCGGGTCCCTTTTTATCGGGGTCCACTCCCTTGGATGTGTATAGCACCCTGCCAGAAAAAAACCTTGGCATTAGATAGATGCATGACCAAAGCACTGGGTCCTAGGGTCCAGCCCTCCAAGAAAGGCATTACAGGTAAATGCTTTTTCTTCCTTCACTAGGCTCAGGTACCATCCACTTTGGCCTCAGTGGCACTTTGAACGGATAAGGTTGCAGAGGCTGTTTGATCCAGTAAGGATCCTTCCAGCAGAGCTTTTCTTAGCACTTCCTTAACCGTGACCAACACCTTAGACACTGGCAAAAAAACTGAGGGTTATATTGGGAGGCAACTTCCTGACTTTGATTGCACCAGTGTCCATCACCTGAAGGTGGCCTATAACCCACATAGTAATTACTAGGGCTGCTCTGCATCCCGTGATGTAGGATAAAGAAATAGTCCTTTATGTTACAAAAACAGCAGATAATCTCTACTATAAGGGATTCATTTATACTGTGAAATAGTGAAGTAATATCTCTTAATAATAAATATACCCAGAAGTAGGATATATGGGCATTCTACCTGGGTGTCACACATGAAGCTATATGGAGGTTAGAAAAAAATTTGATTAAAGTAGGACTGAAAGCTGAGAGTTTTTTCATGAATAATTTTATATATACTGCACAATACTGGAAAATGTTTACTTTATGTAATAGTAATGCCTTCTATTACCTCCAGTCTATCAGCCTCCACCTTCTCTGGTTTCAGATGCTGATTTTCCCTACACAGAGCCCTTAAAGTCATTGTAAATTTTGGATTTCTTTTTTTAAAACAAAATTGTCATACTTACCTGCTCTGTGTAATGTTTTTGCACAGAGGAGCCCTAATTCTCCTCTTCTGGACCCCCCCACTTCTGGCTCCTCCTGCCTTCAGAGTGCCCCTATATTAAGCCACAAAGTATAGTATAGAATTCCCCTATATGAGGCCACAAAGTATAGTATAGAGTTCCCCTGTAGGAAGCCAAAAAGTATAGTATAGAGTTCCCCTGTAGGAAGCCGCAAAGTATAGTATAGAGTTCCTCTATAGGAAGCCAAAAAGTATAGTATAGAGTTCCCCTATAGGAAGCTGCAAAGTATAGCATATAGAGTTACCCTATATGAGGCCAAAAAATATAGTATACAGTTTCTCTATAGGAAGCCACAAAGTATAATATAGAGTTACCCTATATGAGGCCACAAAGTATATTATAGCGTTCCCCTGTAGGTGTCACATACGTTGGAAGAGACTGAATTGATGAGGTCGGCATCTCTTTTATCTCCCACCCAGGTCCCACTGGAAGTCGAACAGAGGGAACCAAGGGCCAGAAGGAACACAAGTGCCCGCAGTTGTGGACCCGGAGCCTTGCACCAGAGGATGCGATCTTGGACAGGCAGGAGAGCCGTCAGGACAGGATTGGTCGTCTTGTACCAAAGATCAGCTGGGCTTATAGGGGAACTCTGCAGGAACAATGGCACTGGAACGTGTGGTGTAGTTATGTCCTTGATAGGCTTGCAGCAGGAGATCGCAGTGGGTCACAGGATCAAGGTAGCAGGCACGTGCAGAATGGTCAGAAGCGAGAGCAGGGTCTTGAGGGAAGCCAGGTTCGGTAACAGGCGGGCAGTGAGGTACAAGGCAGCAGGCAGAAGCGTGGTCACAAGAATAGCCAGGTCGGGTAACTGGAGGGCGGTGCAGCACAGAGCAGCAAGCAGAAACGGAGTCCAGTGAACAGCCAGGGTCAGGAACCAGGAATCAGAGCAAAAACAGGACAGAACAGGAGCAGGATCAGGGCAAGCCAGGTTAGTCAGGAGGTATCAGGCAGGAGAATAGCGGATGCAAGGTATCAGGATAAGCTGAAGATCAGTCAGCAACCATCTGGGGTTAGAGCACTTCTTTAAATAGGCCGTCTGGCACCAACTGGTGCCATGGGGGCTCGCCTGCGCGTGCACGTAACCTGACACACATGCGCGTGCGCATTGATGTGCACAGGTACCTGCAGGCGTGCGAAACGGACAGGAACTACTAGTTCTCTACATATAGTATAGAGCCCCCTTATATGTGGCCACAAAGTATAGTATAGAGTTCCCCTATAGGAAGCTGCAAAGTATAGTATAGAGTTCCACTATAGGAAAGTGCAAAAACTTCTGCCTTTAGAATCACTTACTTCCTTCTCTTGCCCAGGACTACATGTCCCATGAGGCACTGCTGCTCACACATTCACGTTCTCAGGCATTTACTGACATGTATGGATGGTGTATTGAGCTGTATTTTCTGATATGTAAAGAAATAATGCATTCTGTATGCAGGCCAATTAATCGACTGACCAACTAATCAATTATGAAAATTTTTGACAACTATTTTCATAATCGATTATGACGAATAGTTGTTTCAGCCCCACATCTCTGAATCTCTACCAGTTCATTTCTTTATTCATGGACCTTAGTCAGAGAGTAAGGAAACAAGGAGAACTGTCTTTTATAGAAGTGACATTGAAGAGGGGATTATAGGACAAGCGTCCCCACCCTCTCCATCACTCATTGCCATCTTCCCAACACAAGAACTCCTGCACCTTATTTAGTCCATGATTTAGTCATGAATAACAGTGGGGCTGAGACCCAACAGAGGTCAGAGAGTGAGGATGAGGAGAGAACAACCAAGATGAAGACTGGACTGATCCTGAAGACCACCATCATTGGGTTATTGACTCCTTCCGCATTATCACTTTTTGTTTAAGGTTCCGGAGTTTGAGAATATTATCACATTATTACCAACATATAAAAGTCTGTGCTCCAATCAAATCATCAGATATAAAATGTCCAGCTGGTAAGAAATGGGTGTAACAAAAGAGAATACATATTATGTATATAAATATAGCAGGAGGTAGAAGGGAGAGAGTAGAAGTCATGACTATGTGATGTACAACATATTGTATAATATACAACAGATAGTACTTCATAGTATCAGAATTATGTAATGTACAACATAGAGTATATAGCGTAAGGGTCAGGACTCATAATATTGGTATTCAGTAATCCGTGGTAGATTCATTTTTTACATGAGACAAGTTGCAGAGGTCCTACACCGCTGCCTCCCATCTTCTGAGACTGCACTCGGTGACTTGGATCTGAGACTTTACAGACATACCCCTCCACCTGGCACAGCCAGCAGATAACAGAGCAAGTAATCCTAGGAGAATTGTTCTGTCAGAGATCTTGCCATACTCGGTATGGGGCAGAAGACTCAAATCACATACCCCAGATGCCTAGTTCTAGTAACGCCTATGGGTGAAAATGAACATTTTGCTGCCAGCTGAACACCAGAATCTCCATAAATCCAGTATAGAGACATAAATTGTGTCTGCAGCACAGAGAAGGAAGATTACCGGAGAGAAATATAGGAAAACAGGATGGGGAACACAGCTCAGGAAAGTGACCAGGGTATTACAGGCTGATGTTACCCAGTCCTTGTCCTACTCTGGACCAACCAGTGAGAAGTATGGGTGGAGGAATGTATTTAGTGTTAATGACACACCTGTGCTGATCTCTGTAGGAGTGCCCTCCTCTATAAACGTCCCCGTTATTCCATCCTCCTCCATAGACTGCTGATCATCCCTCACATACCGCTCTTCTTCTGCTTTAACCTCAAATTCTATATCGATTGGATCTCCACTCTAAATCAAGAAAATTTGAGAAAATATCATCTGTAAGATATAAGTTTTAATATTGTGATATTACAATAAAAATCCACACATCGTCTCCATGAGTCTTTGTTTTATAACCTCCGTCCCACCAACCTTGTAACAGTGAAGGATGGTGTGATCTTCCTGTGTGGAGTTCTTGGAATACAGATGGGGACATCTCTCTGGTGGGTTCCTGGTATTAGGTGGCTCCATAATATCTTTGTGTCCTTCTGATAACTCCTCCATCACTCCATACTCCTCATCCTCCTCTTTATACTCTTCTTTAAGATCAATATTATAATTCCCAAGGTTTCCACTCTGAGAATATAATATAACATTCATTGTAACAAACATGCTGTGTATAAATCATATCTACCAATAATTGTCAATCATCTACCTGATGATGGTGAGAGATGGTGTGACCTTCCTGTGTGGATTTCCAGGAATACAGAGGACAGGGACCTCTTTCTGGTGGGTTTCTGTAGCTGGATGACTCCACCATGGTGTCCTGGTACAGATCTTTGTGTTCTTTTAGAAACTGGGACTCCTCCATCACTTCATCCTCATCATTCTCCTCTTGTATCTCTTCTTTAACTGTAACTTTAGAATCTATCAGGTTTCCTCCCTGAATATAGAATAAAAATGTCATCAGTTGTAACAATGCAGATAATTTACAGATCCTAATGATACTATCAGTGATTGTTCCTCATCTACCTGATGATGGTGAGGGATGGTGTGACCTTCCTGTGTGGAATCCCGGGAATACAAAATACGAGGACATCTCTCTGGTGGGTTTCCATTACTGGGTTCATCTGTAGGAAACACACACACTGAATACATTGTTTTTATGTGTTTATCGGATGATGGGGGATCTAGGTGGAGCTTCCATACTGCTCTCTCCTTTACAATAAAATCTCCTCTTACGCGGTGATGTGAGGGGTGGCTGATGATCCCTCAGGATGTCCTTCCCAGCGCCGCTCATGTCTCCTGTCAGCAGCTCGATGATGTCTCTGGTGACTTCTAGAATCTTCTGCTTATTTCTCTATTCTATCAGAAAGGGAGGGAGGTGGGGGCAATGTGATTATCATATGATCTCCAGATTTCACAGGAGGAAAACTCTAAATTTAAACACATATAGTAAAATCCAATGACACTCCCAGAAACCTCCTCACCACACCAATCAGGTATCCATTTTCTCTTATATTCACCGACTGATACAGCTCCTCTCTGTAACAAAATGGGTTGTCAGCCCTATTACTGGAGATTACTAGGCAAAGTTGTAGTACAACACTTCAGAACTTTTAGTTCCGCCCAGGGGGCGGTCCCTAGGCTACAACCCCCACAGACTGCCCTAGCAGACTCAGGTTTTATTTTGCCTAGTGGAGGAGATGCACCTAGGAACCCTGCGGGCCCATAGGTCCATGTTTTTTGATGCAGAAGCTTTGCTTTTTGCGCAAGATGAATGATCCTGTGATCTTCTATCAACAGCCGGCTGGGTGACAGGCTGGTTCACTTATCCTTGTAGTCTCCCCAGTCCGGCCATTGAGCGCGTGCAGGTCGCAGCTATGGCTCAGCAGGCCACGACATACCTCAGCTCCAGAGGTAGTCGGTGAGATTTTATGCTCCGGGGCATACATATGACCGGGCTACTGATGTCTGGTTCACAGTATGCCCAGGCCAACAGCCACCCTGTACTGATCAGTGAGTGGGTCTGTAATGGAATGTCTCCCAGCTCTTCAGGACTGGTAAGTACAGCTCTCTCGGCTTCGGTGGCGCTGAGCAGCTGGGCATTCCCTGGGAGATCGATTCGGGGGCCACCTCACCTCCCTCTCCTTCTCCCCTGTCCCTAGCTTCCCTCTATCCCCCGTACGGGGGGGGGTCGCTGCATGTGTCTGCTGAGCGGTGTGTGTAACCTATGCAGGGACTCTCTGTGGACTCTCACCTGTAATGGGGGGCTAAACGGATAGCGGTGGTCCTGGGTCCTGTGTGGGAGTCCCTGGAAGGTGCCTGTGAGGTTTTACTGTGTTGGGCCAGTGCTGTGACTCTGCAGGGGGTGTTTTATTTTCACCTCATGGCGATGTCTGGCGGCCATTTTAGGTATGGGCAGAGCAGGTTGTCTATGTGGGCTTCAGTGGTCATTTTCTGTCAGTTTTCCTATTCAGGACACTGACGGACATTTTCCTGAGGCCTGAGCATGTTCGTTCAGTGTTCTCTAGCAGCAGCATGACATGTGCTTTCACAGCCTTGCTTCCTGTGGTTCTTGTCTGTGTACAGGACACCGGGCGGCCATTTTCCTAAAGCCTGAGCACGCTGTACAGAGCGTTTCAGCGTTCATTTCCACGGCTGCTGCCGACACTGTTTTTTGCCCCTCTGCGCTTGGGAACCCCTAGGGGCTGCAGGCATCGCTTTGTATTCAGCACAGAACTGCTGAGGGGGGTGAGTCCGGCAGGTAGGGGCCCCCCAGTCAGCAGCAGCAGGAGCGTGGGACTTTTCACTGTCCTAAGTCCTCTTCAGGTGGCAGACAGGGTAGGGTCAGCATGGCTTCAGAAACTGGTATTTCTTCTCCCCAAATCCAGGCAATTGCAACCGGGTCAACTGCGGACTGCACAGTACCCATGGACACCCTGATGGCGGTCCTCAATTCGTTGTTGCTAGGATGGAGGCGGTGCATGGGAAGAAAGGTGCATTAAAAAGGCCCCTGCCCCCCATCCTCTGGGGAGAGCTCTGATGCAGACTCGGGTCCTGCTGCGGCTGGTGACCCCTGCTCTGTCCTATCAGATGACGATGACCAGGACCATTCGGACAGTGAGGATGAGTCCCCGTCCGGTTCCGTGCATGACAAAGTGCTTGTTGGAGCACTTATCACAGCTGTGCATGATACCCTGAAGATTCAGGAGCCAGCAGATCCCTCTGCTGATGTATCGGTCCCTTTTGGGTCCCGCAAGCCAGCGCGTTTACCTAAGGTGTTCCCGTATCTGACTTATTTTGACATGTTCATTTACAGGGAATGGGGTCGACCGCAATAGACCTTTTCGGTCCCCAAAAACATGGCGGTGCATTACCCCTTTGAGGAAAACCTTCTCAAAAAGTGGTCAGCTCCTTTGGTCGTGGACCCCCCAGTATCCAGGTTAAATAAGTAACCACGATCCCGGTAGAAGGGACTCCTGCATTTTAGGATCCCACGGACAGGAAGGCCAAGGCATGCAACCAGTACTGGCATCCGCACTGTCGCAGACAATGACTGAGTGGACAAAACTTTTGCATCACGAATTGGGAGAGCAACAGGCTTCTCCCGTCTGCGAGGAACTAGCAGACCAACTAGTGCAAGGCCTTAAGTACGTCTGTGACGCGTCCCTGGATACTCTCCCGTTGTTATCCAGGGCTTCAGTGTCAGCTGTGGTGCTGAGGCGCCTAATCTGGTTAGAATGCTGGTCTGCCGACCAGGCATCCCAAAGAGCCCTGACGGATTTTCCCTACCTTGGCGACCGGCTCTTTGGAGCCGCTTTGGATGACATTATTAAAAATGCCACTGGTGGTAAGAGTACACTACTTCCACAGGCCAGGAAGTCTAAGGAGCCACACCGTAGACAAGGGCCCTTTTTTTCGCTCACAAACGGCTTTGTCGTCCGCCCGGAGCTTCGACAAAGCGTCCCCAGCCCGACAGGACGGCCATGGATGGACAAAAGCATTCCTGGCACCTCAAGCCTGCGACAAAAAAGTGCTACTGCATGAAGGTTCGCCCCCACCCTTGTTTTCGGGTGGGGGGCCGTCTTCGGGAGTTTGAAGTCCGGTGGTCCTCTCGACTGTCTGACCGTTGGGTTTGCGATCTGATTTCCTCTGGCTACAAGATAGAGTTCCTCTCTTGGCCACAGAAAAGATTCTTCCCTTACAGCATACCCGGTTCGCCGGGAGGCCCTCTTAGGGGCAGTAAGGGGCCTGCTGAGTCGCGGGGTGGTTGTGCCGGTTCCGGACTCGGAACGTTTCCCTGGATTCTACTCAAATATGTTTGTAGTTCCCAAAAAGGAAGGGGTACGTCCAATCTTGGACCTAAAAGCCCTCAATCACTTTGTAAAAGTGCAGAGGTTCAGAATGGAATCAGTTCGCTCGGTAGTCGTACTCCATCAAGGGGACTTTCTGGCATCTTTAGACATCCAGGATGCGTACCTGCACATACCCATATGCCTGAGGCATCAGAAGTTTCTGCGATTTGCATTTGGGGAAGCCCACTATCAGTTTGTGGCTCTCCCTTTTGGCCTGGCATCAGCCCCTGAGTCTTTACCAAGGGTGGCTCCAGTTTTGGCGTTGCTGCGGCAACGTGCGATCCCCAGACGATCTCCTCCTGAGATAAAAGAAGTCGGTGTTGGTGCCGACCCAGCGTCTGGAGTACCTAGGCTTGCTGCTGGACTCCTTGGAAGCGAGAGTATTCTCCCTTCAGACAAACTGCAGACTCTCAAATCCGCGGGTACATTGCTGACGAACCGCCAGTGGTTGTCGCTTCGCTTTTGCATGCGAGTCCTGGGGCTCATGGTGGCCTCCTTCGAGGCGGTACCATTTGCCCGGTTCCATACCAGAGTCCTGCAGTAGGAGATTTTGTCAAAATGGGACAAATCTCAGTTGTCCCTGGATCGCCAGATCCAGGTGAGCCAGTCAGTCAGAGATTCACTGATCTGGTGGTTGAGGTGTCAGGCTAGGTGCAGATAACAAGTAACAGTTCAGGTGTGCTGATTATACAAAGAGTTCAAAGCACATACCATGAGCAGGTCTAAGCAGAGCAGGTCAGCTGGGACTTGTAGTACACCGCTGCAGACGAAGGTAGATGATTGCTGGACCTTGTAGTTCACTGCTGTAGGTGAGGATAGATGATTGCTGGACCTTGTAGTTCACTGCTGTAGATGAGGATAGATGATTGCTGGACCTTGTAGTTCACTGCTGCAGATGAGGGTACTAGTAGAATCAGGCAAAGCGTAGTCTAGACAAGCTGGGTCATACACAGGTAGATCAGAATCCAAACGGTACAGAATCAGAAGCAAGTAAGGAGGGTCAAACAAGCCGGGTCAAACACGAAAGTCACAGAGCAAATATCAGCTGGATCAAACACGAGTGAACTCTAACACGAGCACTGACTGAATGCTGATACAGGTGATTTAAACGTGAGCTGGCCAATCACTGTTGTTTCCCAGACACAGGCTGTGTCAGGTGAGTTGTGCTGGGTCCTAAAGGGATTCTAGTACTGACAGTACCCCCCCTTTCTCGAGGGGTTGCTCCTGCACCCCCAGGCTTACTTGGATAAAGGAGATGGAACTTCTTCTTAAGTCGATCAGCATGAAGATCACGAGCTGGTACCCAAGATCGATCCTCTGGGCCGAACCCTTTCCAATGAACAAGATATTGTAAGGAATTGCGCACTCGTCTGGAATCAAGAATAAATGCCACTTCATATTCTTGACTGTCCAACACATCCACAGGTTCTGGTTCATTTACTAGGAGGCTGGAATGAACAGGTTTCAACAATGAAACATGAAAGACATTTGGAATGCGCATGGATGGGGGCAGTTTTAATCTGTAGGACACAGGATTAACAATCTCCGAGATTTCATAAGGCCCGATGAATTTTGGGCCAAGCTTTTTAGATGGAACATGCAGGGACAGATTCCGAGATGATAACCACACTTTGTCACCAACTTTATATTCTGGTGCCTTTGAGCGCTTCTTGTCAGCAGTTTTCTTAAAAGCCTGCACAGAGCGGGAAATAGCATGATTTACATCGGACCAGATTTTGGAGAAATGTTCAATCGTGGTGTTGGCATCTGGAACATCAGAGGGCGGAAGATCAAAGGAGCACACACGAGGATGCAACCCGTAAACACAAAAGAAAGGAGAGGTCCCTGTAGATGTGCTGGCATAATTATTAAAGACAAACTCTGCCCATGGAAGGATGTTGACCCACTCCACCTCATCTTTGGCCATCAGACAACGTACCATCTTCTCTAGAGTCTGATTAGTCCTTTCTGTTTGGCCATTAGTCTCAGGATGATATGCTGAAGAATATGATAATTTAATCCCCAGCTGAGAGCAAAGGGCCTTCCAAAACTGGGCTATAAACTGAGAGCCACGGTCAGAGACAATGTTAGCTGGTGCCCCATGGAGCCTGAAAATGTGCTTAATGAATAAAGATGCCAGTTCTTTAGCAGATGGAAGCTTCGGAAGCGGAACAAAGTGGGCCATCTTACTGAACCTGTCTACCACCACCCAGATCGTGGAACATCCCTGGGACAGAGGCAAGTCTGTGATAAAGTCCATAGATAAATGGGTCCAGGGACAGGTAGGTATTGGTAGAGGACGAAGGAGACCAGGGGGCTTAGAGGTACTGCTTTTGCTTCTGGCGCAAACTTCACAGGCCTGGACGAAGGCTAACACATCCTGCCTAAGCGATGGCCACCAGAAGTTGCGAGAGACAATCTCAAAAGTTTGTCTAAACCCTGGATGTGCTGCAGGTTTTGATGCATGTACTTGTTGCAATACCTGCAAACGAAGAGCCAGGGGCACAAAGAGCATACCAGAGGGAGTGGAGGGAGGGGCTTCAGCCTGTGCTGGTAACAAGGCCTCAGAGATGTCAGTCTGGGTAAAAGCCAAAATCCTATCCTCAGAAATAATGGGTTGAGGAGGAAGCGGAGGAGGAGACTCTGATAAAAAGCTGTGAGACAAGGCATCGGCCTTAATGTTTTTTGGACCTGGTAAATAAGAAATTGTAAAGTCAAATCTGGAGAAGAACAATGACCACCTGGCTTGACGCGAGTTCAGTCTTTTAGCAGAACGGATATATTCAAGGTTTTTGTGGTCAGTCAGAACTATGAATGGATAGCGAGCTCCCTCCAGCCAATGTCTCCACTCCTCTAAAGCTAGCTTTATGGCTAAAAGTTCTCTGTTGCCTATATCGTAATTGCGCTCTGCTGGGGAATATTTACGGGACAAGTAGGCACAAGGGTGGATGGCAGCTCTTACAGGATCTTTTTGTGACAAAAGCGCCCCCACTCCTACTTCAGATGCATCTACCTCTACAATAAAAGGTAGCTCAGGAACAGGATGGCGTAGAATTGGTGCAGAGGTAAAGGCTTTCTTTAACTGGGTGAAGGCTGCCTGGGCTTCAGTAGTCCATTTAAATGTACTAGGAGTCTTCCTGGTGAGAGAGGTGATGGGATGTGCAATGGTGGCAAAGTTCTTAATGAATTTTCGATAGAAATTTGCAAAGCCCAGGAAGCGTTGAACTGCCTTCAGGTCTGAAGGTGGTGCCCAGTCTAAAATGGCTTGAACCTTGGCTGGGTCCATGGTGAGGCCTGTGTCAGAAATTAGGTAACCCAGGAAAGGTACTTGTTTAACATGGAAAAGACATTTTTCAGGCTTTACAAAAAGGGAGTGAGTCTTTAGTCGGGCTAATACCGAGCAGACATGCTTCTGATGTGTTTCAAGATTGGGAGAGTAAATCAAAATATCGTCTAAATAAACAAGCATGAAGCGACCCATCATGTCACGGAAAATGTCATTCATGAAGTTCTGAAAGACGGCTGGTGCATTCCTGAGGCCGAAAAGGCATGACAAGACATTCGTAATGACCATCCTTGGTGTTAAAGGCCGTCTTCCATTCATCGCCTGCACGGATTCGCACCAGATTATAGGCTCCCCTTAAATCCAGTTTGGAGAAGATTTTGGCTCCCTGGATTTGAGAGAACAACTCTGTGATGAGAGGGAGAGGATACTGATTGGGAACGGTTATTTTATTTAGACCTCTGTAATCAACACAAAGTCGCAGTCCTCCATCCTTCTTCGGGACAAAGAAGCATCCTGCTCCTGCGGGAGAAGTGGAGGGACGGATGAAACCCTTAGCTAGGTTTTCCTGGATGTATTCTTGCAAAGCAAGAGTCTCTGGTTCAGACAGTGGAAAGACTCTCCCTCGAGGAGGTGTAGCATCAGGCAAGAGGTCAATGGGACAATCATAACTGTGATGAGGAGGTAAAGTATCAGCAATTCCTTTAGAAAACACATCCCGAAAGTCCTTATAACAAAGTGGAATCTGTTCTATTCCCACTTGACAGGTATCAAGTCGAACAAGGTGTTGGATGCAGCTCTTTTTACACTGATTGGACCAAGCCAGAATATCTCCTGTTGGCCAGTCAATTACAGGATTGTGCTTCTGAAGCCAAGGAAGGCCTAGGATCAAAGGAGTGGATGGAGAGTCAATGACAAGACAAGAAATCTTCTCCCAATGCAAAGCCCCTAATTGTAACTGGAAAGGGTTGGTGGATTCGAGCACTAGGTCTTGTGAGAGAGGCCGATTATCCACAGAGCTCAGGTGGACTGGACAATCTAGAGCATGAGTTTCCAGGGACAAAGAGGTGATCAGAGTTTTATCAATAAAATTCTCAGCTGCTCCAGAATCCACCAAGGCCAGCAGTTCATGAGCCCCTGTCCCAAAGTGAATGACAGCGGGTAAAAGTATACGATTGTCCCCCTGGGGAGATGAGAGTAGACCTAAGGTGACCTCCCCGCAATCACCTAGGTCCTGGCGTTTCCCGGACGTGTAGGGCACGAACGGAGAATATGACCCTTGAGGCCACAGTATAAGCAGAGTCCCATATTACGCCTGCGTTTGTGTTCCTGGGCAGATAACCGGGTGGAGCCTAACTGCATAGGTTCTTCCTCAGATTTGGCACTGGAGACGGAATAATCAGGTGGTAAAGAAGGTATATAGTTTGCCACAGCCATTGTTTGTTCTCGCCTTCTCTCTCGCTGGCGGCGGTCAATTCTAATAGCTAGACACATAGCCTCCTCCAGTGAGGCTGGGTAGGAGAAGTTGACCAGAGCGTCTTTAATAGCATCTGAAAGGCCAATTCTAAACTGGCTGCGGAGAGCTGCATCATTCCAGCCAGATTCCGGGGCCCACCTGCGAAACTCTGAGCAATACATTTCAGCTGTGGTAGTTCCTTGTTTTAAGTTACGCAGGGTCGATTCTGCAGTAGCAGCACGATCTGGATCATCATATAGCAACCCAAGGGCTTCAAAGAAGGCATCTACTGTTAGCAGGGCTGGATGGTTAGGTTCCAGGTTAAAGGCCCAAGCCTGGGGGTTACCCTGTAGTAGAGAGATAATGATTTGAACCCTCTGAGTTTCAGGGCCAGACGAGGATGGCCTCAACTTGAAATATAATTTGCAGCTGTTTTTAAAGTTGCAAAACGCTTTACGGTCACCAGAAAACCGGTCGGGCAAAGGAATTTTTGGTTCAGATGGAGTTTTAGTAATGGTGGTAGTAGAAGGAGATTGCACCTTGGTGAGCTCTGTGGCCATTTCCTGAACTTGATGTGATAAACGGCAAAGTTCTTGTGTAAACAACTGAGCCTGTTCAGGATTCATGATAGGTTTCCCTTTATGTATTGGCTCGTGTTAATGTCAGGCTAGGTGCAGATAACAAGTAACAGTTCAGGTGTGCTGATTATACAAAGAGTTCAAAGCACATACCATGAGCAGGTCTAAGCAGAGCAGGTCAGCTGGGACTTGTAGTACACCGCTGCAGACGAAGGTAGATGATTGCTGGACCTTGTAGTTCACTGCTGTAGGTGAGGATAGATGATTGCTGGACCTTGTAGTTCACTGCTGCAGATGAGGGTACTAGTAGAATCAGGCAAAGCGTAGTCTAGACAAGCTGGGTCATACACAGGTAGATCAGAATCCAAACGGTACAGAATCAGAAGCAAGTAAGGAGGGTCAAACAAGCCGGGTCAAACACGAAAGTCACAGAGCAAATATCAGCTGGATCAAACACGAGTGAACTCTAACACGAGCACTGACTGAATGCTGATACAGGTGATTTAAATGTGAGCTGGCCAATCACTGTTGTTTCCCAGACACAGGCTGTGTCAGGTGAGTTGTGCTGGGTCCTAAAGGGATTCTAGTACTGACATGAGGTCCCCGGTGATTTAGTCAGGAAAATCTTTCCTACCTCTGAAGTGGACATTGATCACAACGGACACCAGCCTGTCCGGCTGGGGTGGAGTGAGGGGGGTTCAGTCGGCTCAGGGTCTCTGGTCGACGGAAGAATCCAGGTTGCCGATCAATCTGCTCGAATTGAGAACTATCAAGGTTGTGCCTATCCACATGATCAATGAGACTGAAAGGACGTCCGATCAGGATCCAATCAGACAACGCCACTGCGGTGGCATACGTCAATCACCAAGGGGGAACAAGAAGCTCAGCCACTGCTCGGGAGGTCGCTCACATACTTCGGTGGGCAGAGCGACATGTACCGGCCCTGTCGGCCATTTACACTCCCGGAGTGGAAAACTGGCAGGCGGACTATCTGAGTCGCCAGATGCTGGACCCAGGAGAATGGGCATTGTATCCGGAGGTTTCAGGTCACTGTGCCTGAGTTGGGGCACACCAGACGTGGATCTTCTGGCCTGCCGTCTCAATCAGAAGGTGCCAAGATTCGTGTCCAGGACAAGAGATCTGTGGGCAGACGCATTGGACGCGCTGGTGGCTCCATGGGATCAGTACCAGCTGATATACGCCTTTCCTCCACTGAAACTGTTGCCGCGCCTGCTTCACAGTGTGGAAGCCGAGGGGATCCCAGTAATACTGGTTGCCCCAGATTGGCCTCAGCGTCCTTGGTGCGCAGATCTGGTGCGTCTGGTGGCAGACGCTCCCTGGCGACTGCCGTTGCGGGAGGGCTTTCTGGTTTAAGGTCCGATTCTCCATTCTGCTTTACCATCGCTGGTTTTAACGGCATGGCTATTGAGAGCCAGGTGTTGAGGAACCAGGGTTTGTCGAAATTGGGGATCCCAACCATGTTGAGAGCATGAAAATCTTCCTCTCGGAAGATATACCATCGTACCTGGAAGGCCTATATCTCCATGTGTGAGGAGAAAGGATGGCATCCGCGCTCCTTTTCCATATCCAGGATCCTGCTGTTCCTTCAGCAAGGAGTAGACCAGAAATTGGCATTGAGCACCATTAAAGGACAAATTTCAGCTTTGGCTGTCTTTTTTCAGCGACCCCTGGCGTCTCACTCGTTAGTGAGTACCTTTGTTCAGGGGGTTCGTCATGTAGTCCCTCCGGTGCATCCACCGTTACCCCCTTGGAATTTGAACCTGGTGTTATCGGCGCTTCAAAAACCGCTGTTTGAAAATATCAGGGAGATTCCCCTGTTGATTCTTTCCCAGAAAGTGGTCTTTCTTGTGGCCATCGCATCGGCCAAGGAGTATTTCGGAACTGGCGGCCTTGTCTTGCAAGTCGCCCTATCCGGTTATCCACGAGGATAGTCCTTTCTACCAGAGGTAGTCTCGGCTTTTCATATCAATGAGGACATTGTGTTGCCATCTCTGTGTCCTAAGCCGAAACATCCTAAGGAGGTGGCCCTTCACACTCTGGATGTGGTTTGGGCTCTTAGGGTGTATTTGTCTGCCACGGCTCCCTTTCGGAAGTCAAACTCACTGTTTGTTTCGGTGGCTGGTCCAAAGAAAGGCATGGTGGTCTCGTCGTCCACCATTTCCAGGTGAATCAGACAGATTGCAGTACAAGCCTACGCCTTGAAGGGGCAGGTGCCCCCCTTTCCGGTCACGGCCCACTCCACGAGGGCAATCGGAACATCTTGGGCTTTCCAACACCAGGCGTCTGTCGTTCAGGTGTGTAAGGTGGTGACTTGGTCCTCTGTCCACACGTTTACCAAATTTTACAGGGTAGATGTCAGTGCATCGGCTGATGCCTGTTTTAGATGCAAAGTTTTGCAGGCGGCCGTGTAGTTGCAATTAAAAATGCAAAATATAATTTTTCCGGGTTTTTCAAAAAAACACAATACTGTTTTTTTGGGGTGATCACTCCTGTTGAGGATACCCTGATTTTAATGCACTGCTGCATTACTTCCGCAGTTTTGGTGCGGTTTTTGGGTAATCACTCCTGTTGAGGATACCCTGATTTTTGTGGTGGTTTTTCCACGCACTTTGGTGGGTAGAGTTTCACTAGTGCCCACTTGCCATGTGGATGAAGTTTTATGCTGTTTTCCCACCCCTCATTTGGCACTGCTTGGGGACGTCCCATTTTGTTACAGAGAGGAGCTGTGCCGGTCGGTGAATATAAGAGAAAATAGGATTTTTTGTACTCACCGTAAAATCCTTTTCTCTGTAATTCACCGACCGACACAGCACCCACCCCTCCTATTTCTCTTTGCGTTATACTGCTTGTTGACGTACTGAGTCTGCTAGGACAGGCTGTGGGAGTTGTAGCCTAGGGACCGCCGCCTGGGCAGAGCTAAAAGTTCTGAAGTGTTGTATTACAACTTTGCCTAGTATCTCCTAGTGATAGGGCTAACAAATCATTTTGTTACAGAGAGGAGCTGTGTCGGTCTGTGAATTACAGAGAAAAGGATTTTACGGTGAGTACGAAAAATCCTATGTTTATCAAAACCCCACTGAGATATAATTTACCCATACAGGGCCCTCCATTCTCTAGGTTGAAAGCTTGTTGCAATGAATTCTGGGACCAACAATCTTGCTTTTGCTTGTGAGCGGGACATTGGGAGGAGGAGCTGTGAGCTTAGTGTGATGTCATAGGATTCTCTGATTCTGGATGAAGGGACATTGGGAGGAGGAGCTGTGAGGTGAGTGTGATGTCATAGGAGTCTCTGATTCTGGATGGAGGGACATTGAGAGGAGGAGCTGTGAGGTCAGTGTGATGTCATAGGGATTGCTGACTCTGGTTGGAGGGACATTGGGAGGAGGAGCTGTGAGGTCAGTGTAATGTCATAGGGATTGCGGATTCTGGTTGGAGGGACATTGGGAGGAGGAGCTGTGAGGTCAGTGTGATGTCATAGGGATTGCTGACTCTGGATGGATGGACATTGGGAGGAGGAGCTGTGAGGTCAGTATGATGTCATAGGATTCTCTGACTCTGGATGGAGGGACATAGGTAGAAGCTGTGAGGGGCGCTCTGTGAGGTATCTGTACACACAGAATCATTTCTCCCGGGTGTGTCACACCTCTCTTAAATAAAAGATGAACATTGTCTTTAGGCTTTGCCAGGACACATCATATTCCTGTGATCTCTGTGTACTCCGGAGACTTTACTGATCACGTTTTAGGATGAATATCTGAGACTGGGATCATTATGGAGACGTACATTTTCAGGACATTTACTACAAATGATATTTTTCCCTCTTTCTTACTATTGGAATCTTATAAAATAAAGACATACATATTCCAATCCTCCCTAAACACCCCCTCCCTCCAATCACTAATAAAAGTCATATAACCCAGTAGTATAGACTGATGAGGTGAGAAGGTGATTGGTGGGAAAGGTGACACATCTCCAAAATGAGGATAATGTTCCAGCATCACAAGTGGGGAAATGTTCTCACCCTGAAGGGGTTAATCTAGGTCTCCACACTATATATGTGTGTATCATCATCTGCTGGAGATAAAAGACGTCACAGTAACTATGGAGGAAGAGGACGGACATGACGGGGGGGTTACTGGGTGTAAATAGGAAATAAGATCTTATTACCTCCTCTGTTGCCACTTCCAGTAACGTCTTCTCTCTACTTCTTCCTGACTGACCTATCACCTGGAACTTCCTGTCTATACCTGACATCACTTCCTGCCTATTCCTGAATTAGCTTCCTGTCTTGCATAGATACTTCTTGTGTATAAGTGAGATCTCCACCTTGTGGAGCTCTGAGGAACTGCACCCCGAGAAACATCCTGTAGTGTAGTTTTATTATTAGTGACATTGCCACACTATCAGCCACTCAAGGTTTATTTGGATGATGTATTTATTTGTATTTATCTGTATATGGTAATTCATTGATTAGTCACTAATTAGTAATTAGTTATCTAGTGCTCCCCACCACATTTGTTTTTTTAAATCCATACCAGACCCTTTGAGGAGGACCCCCACGTCAATTTTTGTAAATTTTGGCGTGGGGTTCCCCTTAATACCCATATCAGACCTGAAGGGCCTAGTATGGAATTTAGCGGG
This sequence comes from Lithobates pipiens, assembly GCF_037356315.1. Lineage (NCBI taxonomy): Eukaryota > Metazoa > Chordata > Amphibia > Anura > Ranidae > Lithobates > Lithobates pipiens. The sequence continues at coordinate 634,727,677 of NW_027507758.1, forward strand.
ACCCCACGCAATTTTTTTTTTGGTTCGGGTACCCCTTAATATTCATACCAGACCCAAAGGGCCTGGTGATTGACTGTGGGGGAGTCCCATGCCGTTTTTTTCAATGACTTTTATGTGTATTGCCGAGACTCGACAATTCATTATAGCTGCGAGTAGTTTTAAATTACTTTTTTTTCCTTTAGAAATATCATTTTGCCCTCAGACTTTTCTAAACACGGGAAACATGCGCCACTTTACAGGCAAACTATAGACACCCCCAGATACTAAATTTAAAGGAATATTTCACTTTTATTGTTTCACTTTAAGCATTATTAAAATCACTGCTCCCGAAAAAAACGTACGTTTTTGAAACTTTTTTTTGCATTGATACATGTCCCCTGGGGCAGGACCCGGGTCCCCAAACACTTTTTATGACAATAACTTGCATATAAGCCTTTAAAATTAGTACTTTTGATTATTCGTGTTCGTGTTCGTCCCATAGACTTTAACAGTGTTTGCGTCCTGCTGCAAACCGAACCAGGGGGGTGTTCGGCTTATCCCTATAGGGTGGCACTGTGGATGCTAATATAATAATCCTAGATTATAGACAAATTTAGACCAGTGGACTCAAAATGGACTTTATAGGCACCACAACACACCAAGTCATATAAAAGTATATATCTTTATTTGTACAAAACACAGAAAAGGACAAACAAAGTGAATTAAAAATCCTAGCAACAACAGCTAGTGCAACTACCACATATACATCACCATAAACCAAACTGTAAATTGACATAAATTCCATATAGAAGTGGTCATCAGTATTGTGGTGGGCCTGGTATAGGTTGATGTAGAGGGTAGACTAATTCGGAGCTCTTCATGTTTTCTTCAAGAGCTTGAAGTGAGAATTGTGATAAGTGATATTCAACTGCCGAGAATTATCCGGATAGTTTAAAAACAGCGTAAATTGAAACTGTGCATCAATATGGGATCAATGGTAAGGGTATCCACAATTGTGAGCAAAGAAGCAAGTGGTGCCTATAAAGTCAGTTTTGAGTCCACTGGTCTTAATCTGTCATGTCATTAGTCGTTAGGAGGTCGGCAGCTAGAAGGTTGTAATGATGTATAATGAAAACCTGTGGCTTTGTGTAATTAAAAGGCTTCATCCACCCTCCGGCTTGTATACAATTTTGGGGCAATTGTTCGGCATTTTGCCAAGGCACCCCTGAAGAAACCATGTGAGTAGACAATTCACGTCCACAATTACCAAACGTACATATCCTATCAAACATTTCTGCACGTGTGCTACCACCAACATTGTCTATCTCTTGACCTGTCCTTGTGGCAAGCAACACGTTGGTCGTACTATATGATCTTTTGCCATAAGGGTGGCCGAGCATATTAATAAGATTAAAAAAGGTAGTATCAAACATACTGTTCCTCGGCATTATCGTCAATTCCATAAGCGAGACCCAAAAGGTACTGAATTTCTTGTTATTGATAGGTTTATTCCATCCTGGGGGGGTGCATCCAGACTTGAAACGTACTGGATATATGAATTGCAAATCCCACTTCCCATTCAGTATGAATGTGGAGTTGCATATTAATGTTTTTATTAATAAAGCATGATACTATCACTAAATTATTTAAATGTAATTATTTAAATTCAATCGTTTTTGGAAGTTGCCATTGGGGGTTAGGATAACCGTTTAAATGTTTATTTTTGTTTTCGTTATTGTGATTGTTCTACTTATTTGGTTAACGTTGACTGAGTGCACTTTCACTTAATTTTGTCAGAACATTTGGTTGGTTAAATACCATTTTTATATATGTGTATGTCTTTTTTGCCTCCAATTAGATCTATTTTTGAGTTTCCCATCCTCACTTGAGCCTAGGTCTGAGGAAAGGGGTGCGCCCCCAAAACACGTTAGCTGTACCCCGCGTTCTGTGAATGTTCATGCATTGTTTTTATGGCCTTTTGTCAGTTGCATTTTGTGAGTACCCATATTTTTATTATTAAATTATCTTTGGTAATGCACGAGGTGTGCGTGCCTTCCATTTCTGTTTTTCTTGTAGTGCCTTTCAGGTTACCCCACCTGAGGAAGGTAGCATCCACCCAGTTTTGGATACCATATATACCTTTCACACCACCATTTTATTTGACATCTGTTACTCCACACCTTGGAAGACCTATTAGCACTGGAAGTGACTTTGTTTTTTATACTCACTACGTGATTCGTTTTAAAATGAGGCCTGTCGCGCACCCACTTCCAGGTCTGCCGATGCGGAAGTGACACGGTTAACATTCTGGCCACGTGACACTATCTAACACGAGGCTTGACGTGCACATGTCCTCTGGTCTGCTGAACAGGAATTGATGTGGGTTGTTACACTCCAAAGCGAGGCTTGGTTCATCGCTTTACTTCTGGTGTATGGGCACTATATGGTGCTGGGTGCCAGAAGGTCTGTAAATTATAGTGAGGTGCGGACCGCATTCTCCTATTTATATGGTATGCTCTTACGATCTCTTTTAGAAGTATTTGAATCTTGGGGGCACAATTACATCTATATAAGTGATTAAAGATCTTTCTTTTTGGATTTGACCACATTTTTGATTAAACCAGAAACAACGCTATTCTATACTAGAACTTTCGTTTGCCAATTATTCTAGGTAAAGTTCAAACAAAAAGGGATTACCGTTCCAGCCTCTCAGACACACCAGAAACATATATCCCTAATGAGACACGCAGGTGCTGGCTCTGCGCAGTATAGAAAATAAAATCCATCCATCCAGGAACTTCTTTTTATTTTCTACCAATTATTCTAATTTGGGACCCACCACATATGCCAATCAGTCAAAAGAATGTGTGCTCAGACCTTACAGATCCCAGGCCGCGCTACGGAGGCTCAAATGAGATGTAGGCGTAAATAGAAGGATTCACAACCAATGTCGCCAACCCTAAAAGTTACTACCCCCTAAGGGGATGCAACCAGAATCAGAGGAGGTTATTTATAAAAGGGGTTCGGCGCCACTGTAAATTTGCTCAAATGGGGTGTGTACATAAAATAGAGGTACGCCTCCACCATTAGCCTATCACAGAGCCACAAGAGGTGTCATATAGATATCAGATCCTATCCAGAGGAGTGTATATATGAATTACACAGGAGGAGAGAGGGAAGGGAAGTACATATATAACCCCCCTAAAGCTATCCGCCAGACATCCCGCCCGTGTGTGTCCGGCGGGCTTAGAAAGAAGTCTTGACTCAAAATTTTCCACAGGACTTGGCAGTTCGGCGGACAATCCACCCGTCTGTGTGCTAGTCCGCCGGACTTTTCAAATGAACGGACTTGTCCACACATGGAGTAAAGTCCGTTAATTTTGAACGTGGCTCCAGGTAGATGGGACAGACTTTACCTTGTGTGTGGGCAAGTCCGTTCATTTCGAAAGTCCGGCGGACCCCCGCCGTAGTCCGGCGGATTGTCCACCAGACCTAGTCCGCTGGAAAAGTCCGGTAGTGTGTGGGCAGGTCCACTCGTTCGGAATGTCCGACGGACCTCCGCTACAAATTCCGGCGGATTGTCCGCCGGATAGTCTGATCGTCGTGTGTACGTGGCATAAAGGGATGCTGGTCATTAGCTCCTCATCAGTTCTATCAGTGCTGCATATCAGTGCCCATCAGTGAAGGAGAAAAACAAACTTATTTACAAAATTTTATAACAGAAACAAAAAAAAAAAGTATTTTTTATCAAAATTTTCTGTCTTTTTTTATTTGTAGCACAAAAAATAAAAATGCCAGAGGTGATCAAATACCACCAAAAGAAATCTCTATTTATGGGAAATAAAAATAAAAATGTCATATGGGTACAGTAATACATTCAAAGAATCACAGCTGAAAATTGACCTGGGCAAGAAAGGGGTGAAAGTGTCCAGTATTGAAGTGGTTAAACATGTCGGCAAAAAAATGCAAAAACGGCTCCGACAATGAGAAGGTTAAAGGATAAGTTCCCCTTCCGGGACATGTTACGCGTTCCTGTTCCTGAAGCAGCCCAGTGATCTGAGTCCTCTGTGTGACAGCAGTGTGGGGAGAAGTTCCCAGTACTGTCTGTCACTTTATGAAAAGAGCGCGACTGTGCCATTCATTCACAGAGTTCTGTCCTTTGCCAATGTCGGCTTTTAGTTTTCAATGAACTCCCACACCACTGCTGAGCTCTCTGGTAGATGAGAAACAAGGAGATTATCATAAGGGAAAAAGAGATTGGGACCCCGATTTAGTCCTTTGGACAAGTCGTTTTTTCAAAAAAATGTCCACACCCCTAGAACTGTTTTTAACATAATGAAGATCAGCCATGGAGTATATCTGAGGTGTATATCAGAGTTTGCTTCTTCCCCACATGAGAGCTGTGATGTCCAGCAACATTCATATAGAAGACATTTCCCGCACTCAAGGCACTAATACACCTCAAGTGTTGTGTGGGATCCCTGATGTACAGGAAGACAGGACTTCAGTGAGGAACAATTCCCTCACTCAGGACAGGAATATGGCTTCTCCTTGTGTGAGATCTCTGATGGCTATAAAGATGGGACTTCTGCGAAAAACATTTCCCGCACTCAGGACAGGAATATGGCTTCTCCCCAGTGTGAGATCTCTGATGTCTATAAAGAGTGAACTTGTCTGAAAAGCATTTCTTGCACTCAAGACAGGAATACGGCTTCTCCCCCACGTGAGATCTCTGATGTTTGTAAAGATTGGACTTCTGTGAAAAACATTTCCTGCACTCAGGACAGGAATATGGCTTCTCCCCTGTGTGAGATCTCTGATGTCGGAAAAGATGGGACTTCAATGAAAAACATTTCCCGCACTCAGGACAGAAATACGGCTTCTCCCCCGTATGAGATCTCTGATGTTTGTTAAGATTGGACTTGACTGAAAAACATTTCCAGCACTCAGGACAAGAATACGGCTTCTCTCCTGTGTGAGATCTCTGATGTCTGTAAAGATCAGACTTCACTGAAAAACATTTCCCACACTCAGGACAGGAATGCGGCTTCTCCCCCGTGTGAGATCTTTTATGCACATTAAGTTCGTATTTAAAATAAAAACCCTTCCCGCACTCAGTACAGGAAAACCTCTTATCTGTAGGAAGGACGGCACAATCCCTCACAGTCTGAGGTTCCTCAGGATAAGAGGAATAAGATGGTCCATCTACACTGTGTGGTGCCGGATGGACATTTGAGGTAGTCAGGTTTTCTCCTGGACTATACTGTGTGATGTCCTCATCTTCTACTTTACAGTCTGGAGACAAAGTGAGACAATCCTCTGAGGTTTTCCTCATCTCCCGTCCATCTACTAAAATAGAAATACAAAGATTATTACTAGACATGAGCAGATTGGTTCCCCTAAACCAGGACTCCACCCAAATCAGGCAGCTTTGTCTCTGAGGGTCTTACAATTCCCCCCTCAAGGTAACTAGTAAATGGGTCCTCTGTAGGGTGGCAACTAATGATTATTTTAATAATTGTTTTGTTGGCCGATTATTGTTTTGATTAGTCGACTAATTGGATAAAAACCTCAAAAAAGGTTGGTATAAAATTTAGACACAATAAGAGTATAGCCTCAAATACATAAAGGTTTACATAGAATAACAGTACCATCATCTAAAATTCATAATGCAAAGAAATTGGTTGGTATGTAGGTGCCAAAGCAGTTGCTCATGCTGACCCCATGCACCTACACCCAAGGAAAATATTGGTTGGACTATCCCGGTATATAATAATAAAAAAAATTAGAAAGATAATTTAAAATATATAAAGTTTAATAAAGACAAAGATTTTTTTTTACATAAACAGCAAAGCTTTAAAATGATACATAGTGTACACCACAATTAACGAAATACTGGCGGGTTCACCCAAGGAGTTTAGAAAGAAGAAGAGTATACACAAATCCCTCAACTAGTTTTGCGGACAAACCCCTTCATCAGGAGGATGATCTATAAAGCAAACATACATTTAATAACATAATAGAGCAAAAAATATTAATGTGTATAGATGTCCATAAGGATTACAAACAATAAAAATAAGGAGATCAGCTCACCCCCACCAAGGCAAGAATTCGCAGATGAGAGGGCCCATCAATTCCCCCGGCGGCGGACATGGGGGATTGTATTCAGTAGACTCTGATTAAGAACTATTATAAGATTGTAAAAAATATATATTTTAGATGTAATAACCAATTTGTGCACACAACCTGGTGTGGCCAGATGGCCAGAACATCAACCAGTGAGTTTTTTTTTTTGTCTTTGGTTTAATACAATTTATTGTTTTGTTTTCCCCCCTTTGTTCTATCCGCGGACTGGAATATATAGGGTCCCATATTTATGTCCCCTGGCCGTGGACATGTGCCCTCCCTGGCTTGCACGGTGTTATCCGTCCTCGCTTGCGGAGGTTAAGTCTGGATCGGCTGATCCTTGGGCCATTTTCTTCCCCTGCGCACTTGCGCAGTAGCACTTAGTTGTGCACCTGCGAAGTGTGGGAGAGAAGACACTGTGACGTCAGACACCGCCATTCCTCTCTCTCCTCCTTCCCCCGCCCCATTCCCCCCATCCCCCACCCCCCTCTTTCCCCCCTCTCTCTCCTTTCCCCCCCTCCATTCTCCCCCTCCCATCCACCCCTGGTTCCCCTTTCCCTCCCTTTTTTTCTTCTAATCTCCTTCCCTGTTTCCTCTCTCCCCTTGTAGTCACACCTCACTGGTTGATGTTCTGGCCACCTGGACACACCAGGTTATTACATCTAAAATATATATTTTTTTAAATCTTAGAACATTTCTTAATCAGAGTCTACTGAATACAATCCCCCGTGTCCGCCGCCAGAGGAACTGATGGGCCCTCTGGTCTGCAAATTCTTGCTTTGGTGGGGGTGAGCTGATCTCCTTATTTTTATTGTTTGTAATCCTTATGGACATCTATACACATTAATATTTTTTGCTCTATTATGTTATTAAATGTATGTTTGCTTTATAGATCATCCTCCTGATGAAGCGGTTTGTCCGCGAAACTAGTTGAGGGATTTGTGTATACTCTTCTTCTTTGGAAACTCCTTGGGGGAACCCGCCAGTAGTTTGTTAATTGTGGTGTACACTATGTATCATTTTAAAGCTTTGCTGTTTATGTAAAAAAAATGTCTTTGTCTTTATTAAACTTTATATATTTTTAATTGTCTTTCTAATTTTTTGATTATTTTGTACCGGGATAGTCCAACCAATGTTTTCCTTGGGTGTAGGTGCACGGGGTCAGCATGAGCAACTGCTTTGGCACCTACATACCAACCAACTTCTTTGGTGCATAATTTAGTTAATATTCTTGAATATCTATATACAGCGATAAATATAAATATCCAGATATATAGTTGGATATTTAATCCACTCTGAGAATAACAGACAGATAGATGTATTATTAAATGGGGAATCTGCTACATATCAGAATCAGATCAAAATGATTAAAATGTAAACAAAGAGGTAAAACCCCATTTTGCAGATGATCAGACAGGAGTGTAATATAATATGATGGATGACAGACTCCCTTGTCATAGACAGGTAGGTGGGTATAAGCTGCCGGCACCTGATGTCACTTATGCTGGCCATGCACAAACCCATTTTTCTTTCAAAAAAACATTCATCCAATTTTCTAACCATTAGTGGGTCAAATCAGCTTTCATTTCGACCACAGTGACGGGAAAATTCAAAGGAGCAGAACAGAAAACTTTTCTCCAGCTAAAAAATTTTCAAATAGTGTATGTAGTTTTTGCTCAGAAGGTATATTCATTTTAAAATTGAATGTTAAAAGCAAGTGGAATTTTTCGAACTACACTCATCCATTCATTGAATGTACAAATAATTTTTGTACAAATATTTGTGCAAATATTCTCGTCCAAAAACCAATACATGTATGGTCAGCATAGTACATTTAGTAGCAGCAGCATGATTTTTTTTTTTTTTAATCATCTGTTATGATGGAGTTAAACAAAATAGGATTTTTATTTATTAACAGCTTACCGTAAAATCCTTTTCTTGGGGTACATCACGGGACACAGAGCAGCCATAGTAATTACTATGTGGGTTATAGGCCACCTTCAAGTGATGGACACTGACACACCAAAGACAGGAAGTCCCTCACATACAGGGAGTACCTCAGTTTTTGTAGCAAAGCAATAAGAAACCCAACAAGAGGGGAGGAACCTCTGTGTCCTATGATGTACTCCAAGAAAAGGATTTTACAGGTAAGCTGGTATATTTCCTATTTTCTTTATCGTACATCACGGGACACAGAGCATCCATATTAATTACTATGTGGGATGTCCCAAAGCAATGCTTTCTGAGGGGAGGGAGACACAAATAAAAGCAGGCCACCATCAGACGTGAGGACTTGTACTGCTGCCTGCAGTACACTGCGCCCAAAGGGCGGTATCCCTTTGTCGTCTTACATCCACCTGATAGAATCTAGTGAATGTATGGACTGATGATCAAGTTGCGGCCTTGCAATCTGAGTCATAGAGGCTTGGTGATGCACTGCCCATGAAGCACTCACTGCTCTGGTAGAATGCGCTCTAACTTGAAAAGGTGGAACCCTTCTTTTCAACCATAAGTCTGAATAACAACCTGACGAATCTATTTTGAAAAAAAAAATGATACCAGCGCTGCCTGCCCTTTCCTAGGGCTTTCTGGCAGCACAACAGATTGTCAGTTTTCTGTATCTGAACCCTTCAGATAGACCTTAACTGCTCTCACTATAAGGAGAGAATGTAATAAATTTCCTTCCGCAGAAAAAGGTTCTGAAAAAAGGAAGGTAGAGGAACATGTTGATTCAGAAGAAATTAGATACCTTGGACAAAAAAAGGTTGGGTGAGGACTCAACACACCCTTATCGTTATAAATAATTAAGGATGGTTCTTAACAAAGAAAGCTGTCAAATTCTGAAACTCTGCAACCAAGAACACCAAATTCCTTGTCAGAAGGAACAAAGAAATAAGGAGCATCGGCTCAAAGGGTTGTCTTTGTAACGCTGACAAAACTAGATTCAAATCCCACGGGCGCAAGGACCTAACTGCCGGATTTATATGCGTTATCTCTTGTATACAGGTCTGGATCAAAGAGTGCAAAGCAAGCAACCTTCGGAAAACAATACTGACAAGGCCGAGATCCGACCTTTGATAGAACTCAAGGCTAGCTTCATTTCCATTACTAATTGTAGGAAGGCAAGAACTCTACCTATGACATACTTCCGAGGTTTCCAGCAGGAACATAGGCCCTCCAGACCTTATAGTAAATTGTCCTAGATGCTGGCTCTCTTGCATTAATCAGGGTAGATACCACTGACCCTGAAAGCCCCCGATTCTTTTATAATGTGGGCTTAATAGCCAAACCACTAAATTCAGCGTTTGCAAGGCAGGATGGAATACTCACCCCTGCGAAAGTATGTCTGGATGAGAAGAGTCCATGGATCCCCTACTGCCACCCTCGCGATCTCTGCATACTAGGATCGTCTGGATCATGCCAGATCTGCTAGGATAGCTTCCGTTCCCTTTTGATCCTACATAGAAGCCGTGGAAGAAGCGGCACTGGGCGAAATGCATAAAACAGTGAAAATTTAACCCACAGGGATACTAACGCATCTCCTATATGCGGGTGAATCCCTTGCCCTTAACACAAAGTTGTCTAACCTTGTGTTAAACTGGACACCAATAGATCTATGACTGAGATAGCCCATTTCTAGCTTATGGGCAGAAAATTTTGGGCTGTAGAGACTATTTTCCCAGGAATATTTGTTGGCGGTTCAAGAAATCTGCCTGCCAATTCTCCACTTCCCTGAATGAAGACTGCAGATAGGCAAGAGACATGCTTCTTTGCTCAAGCCAGAACAGGGTTCACCTCCCTCTGGCTGTGTGACTTCTGGTACCGTCTAGGTGATTGATGTAAGCCACTGCTGTGGCATTGTCAGATTGTATTCTGACGGGACAATCCTGCAACCTGAACATTTTGGCCATTAGAGTCAGATGTGCCACTCAAATCTCTAAGATGTTGATGGACAAGGTTTTCTCAGATCTTGCCCTGGGCAGTGGTCTCTTCCAGGACTGCTTCTGAGCCCAAGAGGCTGGTCTGCGTTGTCACTACCTTCTAGGTAACTGGTATGAATGATCTTCCCTTCTGCAAATTTTTTGTTACCACCCACCAACTGAGACTCTGGCATTCCTTTGGGGCCAGATACCTTGGATAATGTAAAGCTTGGGTCTTCTTGTTCCAAGTAGACAGTATACTGTTTGCAACAGTCTTGCTGAGCATAGGGAACCATTTCTAAAGAAGCCACCATCTTCCCTAGCAATTCCATGGAAAGGCGAATGGAAAGACTCCACATGGACCAGTTCTCTTATAGCGCTGACTTTTGTCTGAGGCCATGAGACTCCCTTATTCGGGCTGAGTCCCACGTACTCTAGCCTTCTTACTGGATGTAAGGATGACTTCTTCTAGGCTGAGAATCCAACCCAGCTGTTCCAGATACTTGGCAATGCTGGACAAGTATCTGGTCTAGCTGGGCTACTAACTTATCTATCAGCAGCAGGTCACCTAGGTATGCCATTACTGCTATATCCTGGGCCCTTAGTCTTGGTAGAAGTGGGCCCAGAAAACCGAAAACACCTGGGTGTGGTGGCTAACCCAAAGGGCAAGGCCACAACTGGAAGAGGTGCTGTTCCACTGCGAATTGCAGAACTTCTGGTGAACAGGTAGAAATTGGCACATGCAGATATGCATCTTTGGTGCCTATTGATGCTAGAAATTCTCCTCCCCGCAGAGTGGATACAATTGACCGGATTGATTCCATGCATCTATGCAGACATATTTTTCTATGCGATTATGAGGGATCATGTATATTTCAGTGTAGCACTGACCCCCGAAGGAGCTGCTGGTTTTATTTGGGCTTACCGTTACCTCACTTGTGTGCTTCTTCGTCTTGGGGTTCCCGTGGTAGATGGCCCAAAGAATGTGGAAACTGACACTGAATCCTCTTTTGGGTTATTTATTTAGAACAAAACAAAGTCTCTCAATAAAGGGTAGAGAGTTAGGAGTGAGTTCAGGCACTTAGATTGCAAGATGGAAATCTTGAGAGAAAATCCAGAGAATAAGAACTTTTTCACAACTGGATTTAACAACCCCCGGATAGACCTCTCTTACTAGGACAAGCAGCCGGTGGGGTGCTCGAAAAAGTCTCCGCCACAGACTTGTGAGATGCACTTGAGCATTACTGAGGGATGTGGATAAATTAAAATTTTTACGGTACTAGTTTCTCTCAGCCAATCCGGCGATACCATATGAGTGTTGATCCAGGTTGCGTCCTTCAACTAAGCCTCCAGGCTCTTTCAGAGAAACCAGCCTTGTGCACGGTCTTCTCCTGAAAGAGTCCTCCCCTGGGGTACTTCAGTTGCTGGGCCTCTCCCTTCAGATGAGATGGCACCGAACCACCCTTGGATCAGTAGGCCCCGAAATTCGCTCGGCCTATCCCTGCAGTTTCGTCAGCTCGGGCCAGCCGACCCCGAGATTCAGGATGCATAGTTCTGCACCCAAGGCCAGGAGGGACATGGGGCTGGGTCAGGAGGACCACCAGAACCAAAAAGACAGAAAATAATCTCCCTCCCCACATGGCAGCGGTACCTTAAATACCACCCCCCAGAATGCACAGCAGGAAAACACTCCCACTCGGCTGGTTCCGAGAGATAAGTGGCATTCAATGCACCCAGCTAGACTGCATTTCTACTCTTGACGGTGGTGACAGCAACACCTGCGGACAAAGAGAACCCAGTGCAACCCAGCTGGACTGATACTGAAACCAGAAATTTAGAGAAATAGTCCCGAAGCCCAACTGTGGCTTCAGGCAACTTAACTTTTCAAAAACAATAGCGCCTGCTCATCACCAGGAGCCAGCGCTACATAAGTAAACCTATCGTTTTAGGTGATCATGCAACTTCATGCGATCGGCATCTTTATGTGATCAAACATCTTCATGAGACTAAGCATTTTTATGTGATCAAGTATTTTTTAATGCGATTATGTAAAATACATTTATAACTATACAAACATAAACACACATCTTTATGTGACCATGTATCCTGAAGTGATCCTGTCACTTTGGGCGATCATGCATCTTTATGTAATCAACAATAAACATGCCTAGTTTCTTGTTTTCAAACAAACATGTCCAACCATGCATTTTGTACACCCATAATCATGTATCTTTATGCAAACATGTGAACTGGTAAGAAAAAAGTTATCTTCAGCAACAGTGCATTTCAGCAACTGTGCGATTCCGCAGCTGGGAGTTTTTAGAAACGATGTGCTCCAGCAACTGTGCTTTCCAGCAGTCATGCGTTTTAGCTAGTTTGCAAGCAAGCACCTGCATGAGGATCCTGTGGAGGTTTTTAGAGAACCCAAAGAGGAAGCTGTCTCTGCTGGGGGCAACTTATACCCAGAACGGACCAACTCCATAGGGGACTGGACCAACAGGGATTGTGAGGCTAAAAAAGGCTCTTCTGAGACTGACCCCCCAGAGGAAGAGACATCCGCACGCCTTTCTTCCTCATCCCCAAAGGTAATTCAACATCTCAGCCCCATTCTTACCTAATGCTGGAAGGTCAGACTCTCGGGAAGGGGACCTGGTGCATTTTCCCCCCCTGGGAAGAAGACGCAATCATCTCAGCTATTTTCCCTTCCAACCTAGCTAACGCTGAAGCCAAATCGTCATCGATGACGTATGCAGGGGCTGAAATGTTGGAGGCAGCTACAACACCTGAAAGTCTGGATGGCTCAGACTGACCAGTCGCTTCAGGTCTGTCAGGGAAGGTACTGTGGAATGACTAGGATCCTCAGACCCTGACCGGAGCAGGGGCGGATCCAGGGGGGGGGGCAACAGGACAATTGCCCCCCCCGAAAATATCACACTGTCACCGACTGACTTGCAGGCTGCAGCGCTGCTATGCCCAAGTCTCTCTCTCTGTCTCATCAGCGATCAGCGGCGCAGAGAGAGAGAGAGACTCTGGTGTATTACACAGCGGGACTGGACCAGGAGGAGCTAGGAGGTGGGTGGAGCTGAGCCGTTGGCTTGGCAACCCTGCACTCGTTGCTAGCGCCTGCCCGCCTGGCGTCTAGCAACGAGTGATGTCATTGAGACAGTCACGTGACTCACGTCAGACTCGGAGTCTCAGACTCAGAGCCGACGTCACGTGACAGGAGCTGCCTGGAGGAGCGGTGTAGTGTCATATTTTGCTCCCCATCATAGAATGCTCCCGAAGTGACGTTGCGGCCAGAAATTTAGCACTGCGCATGCGCGATGCGTTCCAAATGCTTGCACATGCGTTTCAGAGGGTTTCCGACAATGTAGGTCAGTGAAACCGTCAGATAATGTCACGGAAGTGAGGGGAGGTAATCGTGACATTAACTTTAGACAGAGCGGCGAAGAGAGAGCAGGTAACTGTGGCTCAGGGAGGGGATTACCTCCCCTCACTTCTCTGACATTATCTGACTGTTTCACTGGTCTGCATTGTTGCAAATCATTTGAAACGCATGGCGCAAGTGTTTGGAACGCATCGTGCATGCGCAGTGCTAAATTTCTGGCTGCAACATCACTTCCGGAGCATTCTGTGATGGGGAGCAAAATATGACACTATAGGGGCACTGTGTGACAGAGGCAGAGCGCCAGCAATCTTCCCTTTATGCGTCCGCCCCTGAGTTTGTTGAGTGTGCTGGCCCCTCCTACCTGCATCACCTCATCCCTCCATCTTGTCCATACTCATCACAATCACTCCCTCCGCCCCGACAGCAGGGAAGTGACGTGGCAAGTGACAATTGGCAACAAATGACAGGTGACATGGCAAGTGGCAATCTGTATCTGGTGGCAGGTGACGTGGCAAGTGACAATCCGCAACGTGTAGCAGGTGACGTGGCAATCTGCAACATGTGGCAGGTAACGTGGCAAGTGACAGTCCGCAATGTGTGGCAGGTGATGTGGAAATCCGTATCTGGTGGCAGATGACGTGGAAAGTGACAATCTGCAACATGTGGCAGATGATGTGGCAGTCTGCAATGTGTGGCAGGTGACATGGCAAGTGGCAATCCGTATCTGGTGGCAGATGACGTGGCAAGTGACAATCTGCAAAGTGTGGCAGGTGACATGGCAAGTGACAATCTGCAACATGTGGCAGGTGACGTGGCAAGTGACAGTCCGCAACATGTGGCAGGTGACGTGGAAATCTGTATCTGGTGGCAGATGGTGTGGCAAGTGACAATCTGCAACGTGTGGCAGGTGACATGCCAAGTGACAATCTGCAACGTGTGACAGGTAACGTGGCAAGTGACAGTCCGCAATGTGTGGCAGGTGACATGGAAATCCGTATCTGGTGGCAAGTGACAATCTGCAACGTGTGGCAGGTGACGTGGCAAGTGACAATCCGCATCTGGTGGCAGGTGGCGTGGCAAGTGACAGTCCGCAACGTGTGGCATGGCAAGTGACGATCTGCAACTGGTGGCAGGTGACACACTCTGGGCTCTCACTGATTCTGCATTATGGTGAGTTGAACCATTTCATTTTATATAACATTCTATATAACAATGTAATAATAAAAATAATGCGCTTCCAACATCCTGACACCATATTAACCATGGTGCCGTCATGATTGAAACGCTAGCACCAGCCATGTCCCCGATAAATTGCCCGCAAAAAAAAAACGTATTTTCTGGCAGTGCCCCTCCCGAGACTAGACTCTGGATCCGCCCCTGGACCGGAGCACCCTTGCGTTCCTCCTTGCTGAATTCCCGCTTTTAACTTTGGGATAAAACATATTCCTAAGCACAACAGCCAAAGGTACAACATACAATGCATCTACTGCTGAGCATTAGCCCAGCAATTAGTTTTTTAAGCTGCTATAACTGCTCAACCTGATGCTGAGTAGATGTGTCTTTAGGAATGCCTATACCCAGTACACATACAGCTTACATGGCCCATATGCTCTGTGTCCTCTCCAGCAGCCATCCAGATTGTTCTAAGAAATTAACTTTTAAAATAGGGAGGCAGCTCTGCACCTGCACTGTGCAACTCTATGGACGCCACTCCTCGTGCAACCAGGATGTTTCCCGTAGGCGTGCACGTAGGCGCGATCATGCAAACGGGGCAGCTGAGGGTGGTTGGGGGAAAGAAGGAGCTCTTCCAGGGGGAGTCTGGATAACAGAAAAATCCCCTACCCTGCTGATGGCTGCTCACAGAGTCAGGCTGCTGCTGCTGCTGGAGAAGCATGGTAAAGTATACCTTTCAGATATGCAATTTACACCCTCTAGTGGAGACAAATAGGCAAGACAAGAGAGGCATTACAGGCAAAATCTCGTTCTTCCTTCACAAGGCCCGGGTACCATCCACTTTGGCCTCAGTGGCACTTTGAATGGATAAGGTTGCAGAGGCTGTTTTATCCAGTAAGGATCCTTCCAGCAGAGCTCTTCTTAGCACTTCCTTAACCGTGACCAACACCTTAGACACTGGCAAAAAAAACTGAGGTAGGGGTTATATAGGGAGGCAACTTCCTGTCTTTTATTGAACCAATGTCGATCACCTGAAGGTGACCTATAACCCACATAGTAATTACTATGCTGCTCTGTGTTCCATGATATACGATAAAGAAATAGTCCTTTATGTTACAAAAACAGCAGATAATCTCTACTATAAGGGATTAATTTATACTGTGAAATAGTGAAAGTAATATATCTTATATCATATACAATAATAAATATACCCAGAAGTAGGATATATGGGGATTCTACCTGGGAGTCACACATGAAGCTATATGGAGGTTAGAAAAAAAACATTTATATTAAAGTAGTACAGAAAGCTGAGAGTTTTTTCATGGATATAATCATTTTATATATAATGCACAATACTAGTAAACTTTTACTTTATGTAATAGTAATGCCTTCTATTACCTCCAGTCTATCAGCCTCCACCTTCTCCTTGGTCAGATGCTGATCTTCCCTGTGCAGAGACCTTCAAGTCATTGTAAATGTTGGATTTCTTTTTTAAATACAAAATTGTCATACTTACCTGCTCTGTGTAATGGTTTTGCACAGAGCAGCCCTGATTCTCCTCTTCTGGACCCCCCCCCCCCCACTTCTGGCTCCTCCTGACTTCAGAGTTTCCCTATAGGAATTCACAAAGTATAGTATAGAGTTTTCCAATAGGAAGCCGCAAAGTATAGTATAGAGTTCCCCTATAGGAAGCCACAACCTATAGTATAGAATTGCCCTATAGGAAGCCACAACCTATAGTATAGAATTGCCCTATAGGAAGCCACAACCTATAGTATAGAAAGCCACAAAGGAAGCCACAAAGTATAAAGGGAGTGTTTTTTATTTTCACCATATATGATATGTGGTGCACATGTTTTCTTTGTGAGTTTTGGTAGGTGTAGTAACTTTTTGCAAAGATTATATGTTGCACATTATTAAGTAGGTATCAGTTTGGTTATATTAGAGCGCCGCTATTTATTCCACTGTGTTTAGAGGTTTAAAATGTTTGCTGTGTTGAAAGTGGCAGCTTTAGTTTTTCTTTAGACACTATTCTTTCACCTATCCAGAAGCGCAGTGGTGGTAACACGAGTTGAATGGCAGGAGACTTGTGGACCATTAGTTTTAGATTCACTTTTTACATGAGACAAGTTGCAGAGGTCCCACACCGCTGCCTCCCATCTCCTGAGACTGCACTCAGTGACTTGGGTCTGAGACTATACAGACATATCCCTCCACCCGGCACAGCCAGCAGACAACAGAACAAGTAAGCCCGGGAGAATTGTTCTATCAGAGATCTTACTAGACCTGGCCATGGGGCAGAAGACCCATATCACATACTCCAGGTGCCTAAGTCTAGTAACACCTATGGTGAAAATGAACATTTTACTGCCAGCTGAATCCCAGAATCTCCATAAATCCAGTCTAGATACATAAATTGTGTCTGCAGCACAGAGAAGGAAGGTTATCCAAGAGAAATACAGGAATACAGGACAGGGATCACAGCTCAGGAAAGTGACCAGGGGATTACAGGTTGATATCACCCAGTCCCCGCCCTACTCTGGACCAATCAGTGAGCAGTATGGGTGGAGGAATGTATTTAGTGTTAATGACCCACCTGTGCTGATCTCTGTAGGAGTGTCCTCCTCTATAAATGTCCCCGTTATTCCATCCTCCTCCATAGACTGCTGATCATCCCTCACATACCTCTCTTCTTCTTCTGCTTTAACCTCAAATTCTATATCGATTGGATCTCCAATCTAAATCAAGAAAATGAGAGAGAATATCATCTGTAAAATATAAGCTTTATGGTTGTTATTTCACATACAAATCCACACATTGTCACCATGAGTCTGTGTTTTAGAAGTTCCCTTCCACCAACCTTGTAACAGTGAGGGATGGTGTGATCTTCCTGTGTGGAATCCCGGGAATACAGAGGACGGGGACATCTCTCTGGTGGGTTCCTGGTATTAGGTGGCTCCATCATATCTTTGTGTCCTTCAGATAACTCCTCCATCACTCCATACTCCTTATCCTCCTCTTTATACTCTTCTTTAACAACAATATTATCATCCCCAAAGTTTCCACTCTGAGAAAATAATATAACATTCATTGTAACAAACATGCTGTGTATAAATCATATCTACCAATATTTTTCAATCATCTACCTGATGATGGCGAGGGATGGTGTGATCTTTCTGTGTGGAATTCCGGGAATACAGAGGACGGGGACTTCTTTCTGGCAGGTTTCTGTAGCTGGATGATTCCACCATGGTGTCATTGTACAGATCTTTGTGCACTTTTAGAAACTCTGACTCCTCCATCACTCCATCCTCATCATCCTCTTCTTTTATCTCTTCTTTAACTTCAACTTTAGAATCTATAAGGTCTCCTCCCTGAATATACAATAAAAATGGCATCACTTGTAACAATGCAGATAATGTACAGATCCTAATGACACTATCAGTGATTGTTCTACATCTACCTGATGATGGTGGGGGATGCTGTGACCATCCTGTGTAGAATCCTGGGAATACAGAGGACGGGGACATCTCTCTGGTGCGTTCCCATTACTGGATCCATCTGTAGGAAACACACACACTGACTGAATATATTTTTTTCTATGTGTTTATCAGATGATGGGGGATCTAGGTGGACCCTCCGTACTGCTCTCTCCTTTACAATAGTCTCCTCTTACCCGGTGATGTGAGAGGCGGCTGATTGTCCATCATGATGTCCTTCCCAGCGCTGCTCATGTTTCCTGTCAGCAGCTCGGTGATCTCTCTGGTGACTTCTAGAATCTTCTGCTCATTTCTCTATTCTATCAGAAAGGGAGGTAGGAGGGGGCAATATGATTATCATAGGATCTCCAGACTTCACAGGAGAAAAACGCTAGATTTGAACACATGTATTAAAATCAAATGACATGACTATGGGGGGAACAGGCCTCCCTGACTTTGAGACTTACCATACGGCTGCTCATATGACTCGCATCATAGAATGGTTCCCCCGTCCTCCTTGCAAGGCCTCGGTGGCCGTTGAACAGGACCTTTCTCCTGTGGATCTCCGAGCTCTTCTATGGGGATACAATCAGGACTACTCTAGTATGACATCCTTATCCCCATTGACCTTGGCCTCCTTGAAATTATGGTATAAGACAGGGCTAAACACCACCCTTTCCTCTGATCCGGGCCCCCTGACGTCCCTCTTTGACCATCCTGCTTTACCACAAAGTACAGGGGCAGCCTCCCTAGGACCCTTTAGGCGTACGGAGTGGCCGCAAGCTTTCACATTTGTACATCCCTCTCAGGGGACCCCGGTCCCCCTGGCAGACTCTGGAGATTGGCTCACGGCCCTACAGGTGTCCGCATTTACCAAACGCCTACACTCCTCCTCTCAAATACACCGCAAGCTTACCAACTTTGAGGTATTGTGCTCGCTCCCAGAAACCCCCAAACACCTGCTATCCTCCTTATATAACTTACTACAGACTTTAGCGCATGATCAGCTCCCACCTTATACTAGGCTGTGGTCTGCGGATTTGGGTGAAGACATCTCTGTGCCGGAATGGCAAACCTCTTTCCACTTCACGCACAAGTCGACCATCTCCTGCTACTCTCAAGAGAAGAACTACAAGCTACTGTCCAGATGGTACAGAGACCCTGCTACTTTACACAAAATTTTCCCGTCTACGCCAGCCACCTGCTGGCGCTGTGAAGCCTCAGTCGGAACCTATCTACATGTCTGGTGGGACTGTGAGAGGATCCGCCCCTTCTGGACACAGGTTTTTGAATGTTATAATCTTCTAGCTGATACTCCGGTTCCTATCTCTCCGAAAATTGCATTACTCTCAATACTGCCCGGGTCTATTAAATCGCAGAGACAAAGATTGCTTCGTTTTTTTATGTCCTCTGCTAGGCAGCTGATACCTGCTTATTGGAAGACGACGACTACCCCCCCATTGTCACGGTGGGTATCCATTATGAATGACACCATGAGAATGGAGGAGATGTTGGCACTGGACAATGACACTTACACCAAGTTTATATCTCAATGGTCGATCTGGCTCCGCTTCTCTTCCTCTGACACCTTGATGGAACAAATTTTGAATGCATAGGGACGCTGTGGGCTCTCTCCTACCCTTCCCCCCCCCTTACCCGTATCCCTTCCCCTTCCCCCCTTTTCCCTCTCCTCTCATCTTGATATTAATTTTTTCCTGTAACACTCTGTTCCTCTTTCTTTTGCACCTCTCTTCCATTTCTTTTCTCTCTTTCTTTCTGTCTTCTTCGTAATACTAATTACACGTTGTCTCATGTATTAACCCATGAGTATTTTTTCCCTACTGTGGCCTTGTGGATCGGGAACAGGCTGTTTTCCCTGTTTTCCAAACTTTCCGACGGGACCGACTGTGGTTGATAGTCGTTAGCCGTCCATTCATAAATGTAGTCCTGTTACTGTTCCTGCTTGTATTTGCCTCATGACGGTTACTGTCTTATTGTTTTTACTTGAAATGTTCAATAAAAATATTTTCAACACTAAAATCAAATGACATTCCCAGAATCCTCCTCACCTCACCAATCTGGTCTCCATTTTTATCAAGACCCCACTGGGATATAATTTACCCAGACAGGGCCCCCCAATTTGTAGGTTAAAAGCTTGTTGCAAGGAATTCTGGGACCAACAATCTTGCTTTTGCTTGTGAGAGGGACATTGGGAGGAGGACAGTGTGATGTCATAGGATTCTCTGATTCTGGATGGGGGACATTGAGAGGGGGTTACTGTGAGGTCATTGTGATGTCATAGGATTCTCTGACTCTGGATGGAGGGACATTGAGAGGAGCTGTGAGGTCAGTATGATGGCATAGGATTCTCTGACTGATTCTCTCCCAGGTGCGTCACATGTCTCCTAAATAAGAGACCGTTGTCTTTAGGTTTTGCCAGGACACAGCATATTCCTGTGATCTCCATGTACTCCGGAGACTTTACTGATCACATTTTAGGATGAATACCTGAGACTGGAATCATTATGGAGACATTTGTTTTCAGGACATTTACTACAAATTATATCTTTCCCTCTTTCTTCCTATTGGAATCTTATAAAATGAAGAAATACATATTCCAATCCTCCCTAAATGCCATCCCCCATCACTAATAAAAGTCATATAACCTGTTAGTATGGACTGATGAGGTGAGGCGATTGGCGGGAAAGGTGACACATCTCCAAAATGAGAATGTTTCGGTGTTGTAAAAATGTATGCGACCCATGCAGAATCTTGACTGTGTCACTTCCTGTGTGGCTCCTTCACGCAAACAGCTGATGGCGGTGCTTTACCGTGCTTGCGCAATTTCACGGCCCTTGATCGTGCATGCGCGGGAGCTAGGTGCATTCCAGAAAAATTATGCTCTCGAGCAGGCGGGTGGAGAGATGGTTATATGTCAGAAACAGCCCCCCCCCCCACCCCACTAACACGCCCCGAATCGCGCATGTGCAAATGTTATGTATGTCTAAGGTCCAAAAAATGATGGACTCGAGGGGGCGGATGGAGGCGGACATAGAGCGGAGCTTGAAAAAGGGGGCGGGACCCCATGCATAGCACTGAGACCAAGTACAGTACATTGTTCTGCCATCAAATACGCTGCCACTGCACCCAGCAAACGCAGCCACTGTACCCATCAAACGCTGCCCCACTGTGCCCATCAAACGCTGCCCCACTGTGCCCATCAAATGCAACCACTGCACCCTTCAAACGCATCCACTCTACCCATCAAACGCTGCCTCACTGTGCCCATCAAATGCAGCCACTGCACCCAAACGCAACCACTGTACCCATCAAACGCTGCCACTGCTCCCAGCAAACGCAACCATTGTATCCATAAAACGCAACCACTGTACCCATCAAACGCAACCACTGTACCCATCAAACGCTGCCTCACTCTGCCCATCAAACGCAGCCACTGCACCCAAACGCAACCACTGTACCCATCAAATGCTGCCACTGCTCCCAGCAAACGCAACCACTGTATCCATAAAACGCAACCACTGTACCCATCAAACGCTGGCTCACTCTGCTCATCAAACGTAGCCACTGTGCCATCAAACACAACCACTGTGTCCATCAAACGCTGCCTCACTGTACCCAAATGCAGCCACTGTACCCATCAAACACTGCCCGTCTGTACCTCTCAGACGCATCCACTGTGCCATTAAATGCAGCCACTGTACCCAAACGCTGCCTCACTGTACCCATCAAACGCATCCACTGTGCCATTAAACAAAGCCACTGTACCCATCAAATGCTGCCTCACTGTGCCCATGAAGCTCTACCTCACTGTACCCATCAAATGCTGTCTCACTGTACCCAAACGCATCCACTGTGCCATTAAACGCAGCCACTATACACATCAAACGCTGCCTCACTGTGCCCATTAAATGCAGCCGCTGTGCCATCAAATGCAACCACTGTGCCCATCAAACACAGCCACTGTACCCATCAAATGCTGCCTCACTGTGGCCATCAAACGCAACCACTGTGCCCATCAAAGACAGCCACTGTATTCATCAAACGCTGCCACTGCACCCAGCAAACGCAACCACTGTGCCCATCAAACGCAATCACTGTACCCATAAATTTACAGGGACTCCCTCCCCCAAGACAGAGACCTCCTTCTCCCCCCTGAGGACAGGGAAACCTCCCCCTGAGGACAGGGACCCCCTTCTTTCCTGGGGACAGATTAAAAGAAAAGGGGCTAAGCAAAAGGGGGAAATGGGACTTTATATGAAGCCCAAGACTGCAAAGGGGTAATAGGTAAATCTAAGGAATTTTATTGGATACATCACAGATACAGGTATAACAATATCTGACGTACATAACATGATAGCATAGGTATAATACATTTTTCCTGGGGACAGGGACTCCCTTCTCTCCTGGGGACTGGGACCCTCTTCTCTCCTGGGGACAGGGACCCCCTTCTCTCCTGGGGACAGGGACCCCCTTCTCTCCTGGGGACAGGGACCCCCTTCTCTCCTGGGGACAGGGACCCTCTTCTCTCCTGGGGACAGGAACCCTCTTCTCTCCTGGGGACAAGGACCCCCTTCTCTCCTGGGGACAAGGACCCCCTTCTCTCCTGGGGACAAGAACCCCCTTCTCTCCTGGGGACAGGGACCCCCTTCTCACTCTGGGGCAGGGATCCTATCTCACCTGGGGGCAGGAACTCCATCTCCCCTGGCAACGGGGACTTCATCTCACCTAGGGACCCAATCTTCCCTAGGGATCAGGACCCCACCTCCCCTAAGAACAGGAACCTGATCACTCTGTGTGTGCCAGCCTCACTGCCCTGCGTACCATGTGTCCTGTGTGAGGGCCCTCCTGTGACAGCTCTTATGAGGACTTCCTCCCACTATGTGATCCACCTACATGACTGATCCCTCTGTGTGAACCCCTTACACAGGGAACCCCTCTGTTTGCTCCCCTTACATGTCTGCATACTCTGACCACCACCTGTACCATTTCCACATCCTCTGACTGCCTCCTGTATCCTGTGTACATGTTCCGACCACCTCTTGTTTGTTCCATGTCTGCAGCCTCTAACCACGTCCTATATCCCGTCCACAGCCTCTAAGCATCTCTTGTATCCTGTCTGTAATCTCTGACTATCTCTTGTCTTTTAACGTGTCTGCAGTCTCTTAGCGGGAGTCTGGAGAAGAATCAAGAGTGAGAACACCGCCAGGATTGGGGTTACGGGAGGAGTCAAACGTGTATGGACTGTGGAGAAGAGGATATAGGATAAAAACCAGAGCCACCAACCTGGAACCGTCTAAATGAGCGCTGCCCCGGAGAGGAGGTCAGTGACAGTGTTGTCGGGCCAGTCTGGGGGGGGCACTGATGTATGGGGGGGGGTGAATACAATTATGTAAAAGGGCACTGATATAAAGGTTTCCCCTTATATAAGTATCTAAAACACAGAGGATGCATGGGATAGATTAGAAGGGATAGAGACCTCCATCCCTTCTAATCTACCCCATGTATCCTCTGTGTACTCTGGACATGTCTCTGGGCCTCCATCCCTTCTAATATATCCCATGTATCCTCTGTGTACTTTGGACATGTCTCTGGGCCTCCATCCCATCTAATCTACCCCATGTATCCTCTGTGTACCCTGGACATGTCTCTGGGCCTCCATCCCTTCTAATCTAACCCGTGTATCTTCTGTGCACCCTGGACATGTCTCTGGGCCTCCATCCCTTCTAATCTAACCCATGTATCTTCTGTGCACCCTGGACATGTCTCTGGGCCTCCATCCCTTCTAATCTAACCCATGTATCTTCTGTGCACCCTGGACATGTCTCTGGGCCTCTATCCCTTCTAATCTAACCCATGTATCTTCTGTGCACCCTGGACATGCCTCTGGGCCTTCATCCCTTTTAATCTTACAGGGGGAACTCTGTGAACCCTGATGTAAAGGGGAACACTGATGTAAAGGGCAATGCTGCAGACCCTGATGTAAGTGGGAACTCTGATGTAGATGGGAATGCAGTGGACTCTGATATAAGGTGGTCTCTGGTGACCAGAGCACCCCTTACATCAGAGTTCCTCCTTAGATCATGCTCTGCAGCATTTTCCTTTACATCTGAGTTCCCATGCACTGTAAGGGGGAAGAATCCTGCCGACTCTGATGTAATGGGAAATGCTGGGAAATGTAATGTGGGAGGAGAGACTCTAGTGACCAGAGACCACCTTCCGCAGAGTGAATACACTATGGTAAGGGGGGGGTGTGTTACTGAGATAAGGGGAAACCTTTATATCAGTGCCCTCTTACATAATTGTATTTACTCCCCCCTTACATCATTGACCCCCCTCAGACTGGCCTGATGGCGCTGTCACTGACCTCCTCTCCAGTGCAGCATGCAGGGCTCAGTTAGATGGGTCCAGGTTGGTGGCTCTGGTTTTTATTCTATAGTCTCTTCTCCACAGTCCATACACATCTGACTCCTCCCATAATCCCAATCCCGGCAGTGCTCTTACTCTTGATTCCTCTCCAGACTCCCCCTAAGAGACTGCAGACACATTAAAAGACAAGAGATAGTCAGAGATTGCAGACAGGATACAAGAGATGGTTAGAGGCTGTAGACATGGCACAAGAGGTGGTCAGAACATGTGCACAGGATAGAGGAGGTGGTCAGAAGATGTGGAAATGGTACAGGTGGTGGTCAGAGTATGCAGCCGTGTAGGGGAAGCAAACAGAGGGGGTTCCCTGTTTAAGAGGTGCACACAGAGGGATCAGTCATGTAGGAGGAGCACACAGTGGGATGACGTCCTGATAAGAGCTGTCACAGTAGGGCCCTCACACAGGACACATGGCTGCCAGGGCAGTGAGGTTGGCACACACAGGGTGATCAGGTTCCTGTTCTTAGGGGAGGTGTGGTCCTCATCCCCAGGGAAGATGGAATTCCTGCCCCCAAGTGAGATAGGATCCCTGTCCCAGAGTGAGCAGGGGTTCCTGTCCCCAGGGGATAAGGGGGTCCCTGTCCCCAGGAGGGAAGGGAGTCCCTGTCCCCAGGAGAGAAGGGGGTCCCTGTCCCCAGGAGAGAAGGGGGTCCCTGTCCACAGGAGAGAAGGGGGTCCCTGTCCACAGGAGAGAAGGGGGTCCCTGTCCACAGGAGAGAAGGGGGTCCCTGTCCACAGGAGAGAAGGGGGTCCCTGTCCACAGGAGAGAAGGGGGTCCCTGTCCACAGGAGGGAGGGGGGTCCCTGTCCACAGGAGGGAAGGGGGTCCCTGTCCCCAGGAGAGAAGGGAGTCCCTGTCCCGAGGAGAGAAGGGAGTCCCTGTCCCGAGGAGAGAAGGGAGTCCCTGTCCCGAGGAGAGAAGGGAGTCCCTGTCCCGAAGAGAGAAGGGAGTCCCTGTCCTCAGGAGGGAGCAGGTTTCCCTGTCTTCAGAGGGGAGAAGGGGGTCTCTGTCTTGGGGGAAGGGCGTCCCTGTCCTCTGGGAAGATTGAGTGGGATATGGGGTGGTCTCACTTACCATGACTTGCAGGTCCCTCATTTATGGTTGTCTGGGCTCCCTCTAGCAGCACGGATGGGCATTCAGCATATCCCCAGGGACCAGAGCTACGGCTTCACAATCTGGCAGCAATTGATGGGCACACTGGCAGCATTGATGGGTACAGTAGCTACGTTTGATGGCACAGTGACGGCAATT
Organism: Lithobates pipiens; assembly: GCF_037356315.1. Lineage (NCBI taxonomy): Eukaryota > Metazoa > Chordata > Amphibia > Anura > Ranidae > Lithobates > Lithobates pipiens. The sequence goes on from NW_027507758.1 coordinate 634,753,437, forward strand.
TATGGGTAGAGTGGCTGCGTTTGATGGGCCCAGTGGTTGCGTTTGCTGGGTGCAGTGGCTGCATTTGATGGGCACAGTGGTTGTTTTTGGTGGCACAGTGGCTGCATTTGGTGGGTACAGTGAGGCAGCGTTTGATGGGTACAGTGGCTGCATTTAATGGCACAGTGGATGCGTTTGATGGGTACAGTAGCTGCATTTGATGGGTACAGTGGTTGCGTTTGCTGGGTGCAGTGGCACTGTATTTGATGGCAGAACAATGCACTGTACTTGGACTCCGTGCTATGCATGGGGGCCTGCCCCCATCTCCAAGCTCCGCTCTATCTCTGCCTCTGTCCGCCCCTCAAGGCCATCATTTTTCTGGACCCTGGACATACATACGATTTTCGCATGCATGATTTGGGGCATGTTCGTGGGGTGGACGGGGCTGTTTCTGACGTTTAACCATCTCTCCACCTCTGCCCGCCCACGAGCATAATAATTCTCGACCACGGCTAGCTCCCGCACATGCGCAATCAAGGGCCGTGAAATCGCGAATGCGCTGTAAAGCCCCGCTGTCAGCTATTTGAGTGATGGATCCGCACAGGAAGTGACACGTGGAGATGATGCATGGGTCGCTGAAATTTTTACAACACCGGCTCCATAAGTAGGGAAATGTTCTGCCCCTGAAGGGGTTAATCTAGGTTTCCACATTATATATGTGTGTATCATCATCTGCTGGAGATAAAAGACATCACAGTGACTATGGAGGAAGAGGGCGGACATGACGGGGGGTTACTGGGTGTAAATAGAAAATAAGATCTTATTACCTCCTCTGCTGCCACTTCCACTAACGTCTTCTCTCTACTTCCTCCTGATTGGCCCTTCACCCGGAACTTCCTGTGTGTTCCTTAATTCACTTCCTGACTTGCATAGAGATTTCCTGCGTATAAGTGAGATCTCAACCTTGTGGAGCTCTGAGGAACTGCAGCCCCGAGAAACATCTCGTAGTGTGAACATGGCCTTGTGCTGTGTGTGTATGTACTGTATATCCTTATCGATGGGATCATCTCCACTCTGACGAAGGGAGATAGAGATATATTACTGCCTAGTTCAGCTTTTCTCAGCCAGGGTTCTTCCAAAGGTTTCTAGGGGTTCCTTGAGCAATAAACAATTTCTGTAAATAATAATGGTCTAGAACTAGATGAGGGTGCATTTCCCCGCGCACCAAAAGGCCACTTAACTAAAACGTAACCTTTATAGCCCTTGCAGACTGGGGCGGTGAGGGCAGAGGCGTTAAAGTGCTTTACTGCTGTTATAGCGGCGATTTGGTTCCGCTATTCGGGTGGGAGCAGGGCGCTTTTAACGCCCTAAAATAGGGTGACCAGATGTCCCCGATTTCTGGGGACAGTCCCCGGACTGAGGAGACTGTCCCTAGAGCCGGTCTGTCCCTGGATTTGTCCCTTGCAGGCAAGGGCAGCACTAGGTGGGTGCAGATAAACCCCCAAATAAATGCACCTAACTGGATCTCACACAAGACTGTGCAAATCTGCATCAATCCAATCTGTATCGACGCAAACTTGACTGAGCTGGGACTTGATGAGCAGGGATACAGACGCATTGGCCGATACTCTTCTAGTTCCAGCTACACAGTCTCTCAGTGACATTCTGTGAGGCACAGAACCTGTACGGTTTTCTCACAGCAGGAGGGAGGGGACGGGCGCTGTGCACAGTCAGGTGGCCGCTTGTATACACGAGATCTGAAGAGTGAGGAGGGTGGCTCACATTCCTGTGGAATTCCCCAGTGTACAGAGATGGATTGAGGTAAACTGTTCCTGATCCTGCAGCTTAGAAGTTTACTCTACACTTATTTCAGTTTAATGCTATAGCCTGGCTGTGCTCTGTATAGTTTCCCCTGTGTGGACTCTGCAAGCAAGGATAGATTATGTATTACTGCTGTTGGATGATGCTGACCATGAGCCCTGCACTGGCTCACCAGTGCATAAGCGTGTAAAACTCACTGGTGAGCCCTGCATTATGTGTGTAACGCACTGGTGAGCCCTGCATTCTGTGTGTAGAGCATTAATGAGTCCTGCATTCCATGTGTAATGCGCTGGTGAGCCCTGCATTCCGTGTGTAATGCGCTGGTGAGCCCTGCATTCCGTGTGTAATGCGCTGGTGAGCCCTGCATTCCGTGTGTAATGCGCTGGTGAGCCCTGCATTCCGTGTGTAATGCGCTGGTGAGCCCTGCATTCCGTGTGTAACGCACTGGCGAGCCCTGCATTCCGTGTGTAACGCGCTGGTGAGCCCTGCATTCCGTGTGTAACGCGCTGGTGAGCCCTGCATTCCGTGTGTAACGCACTGTTGAGCCCTACATTTCGTGTGTAACGTGCTGGTGAGCCCTGCATTCCGTGTGTAACGCGCTGGTGAGCCCTGCATTCCGTGTGTAACGCACTGGTGAGCCCTGCATTCTGTGTGTAACGCACTGTTACTCTCTTTTCTCTCTTTTGTTACTCTCTTTTCCCAAGTACTCCAGTGAACACCCCCCTTTGTAGTCTTTCGCTAAACTCACTTTTATGTAGTTAGGTAGGGCCTCAAAGAATATGGATTTAAACTCAGCGTGATTGTAATCTGGCTCCTTTTCTGCAAAGTAGTAAGCACTTTTGAACACAGCCAGAAATTCGGTAGGGCTTGGATGACTGGTACATCTCAGATTGTGTATAGCTGGTCTAGCCGCGGTAACATTTTTGTACGGGCCGAATTTTAGATGACAGCGGTGTTTAATTTCTGGCCATGAAGTACCATACAGAACTTTTAAAGATTTGCAGAATCTACAGTGTTTGGTTTAAAATACCCACTGCGAGAAACTGATCCTAGACTGGTCATCATCTAAGCCCAAAACTGATAATGTATTTTCATAGGTCTCGATGTGGTTAATAATGCACATGGATCCCTCTTTCTTAAAAACTGGGACGGCACCATTTAAAAATTTTGTTATTTTTGAAGCATCCTGTTTAAGTGGTGCCTGTCTTTTTCTCTGAACCTACGGAACACTGATTAGACCTACTTTCATGTGGTGGTTACATTTTTACCCCACTGTGCTCTACAGGTGGCTTGGGGTAGGTTATGGGCTATTTTTATGATTCCTCTCCATTGTCTAACTCCCGAATTTCAGATTGAGAGTCAGATCTTGGATTATTGTCAGACTCTTCACTTTCAGGACTGTCCCCTAATCTATCCACCTTTAGACGATCCCTGAAAACCCTTCTCTTTAACCGCCTCACGCCTCATATGACGTGACGGACTTTGAGCGGGGATATCTGAATGATGCTTGTAGCTACAGACATTATTCAGATATTGCCGTTTTCATCCGCCGATTCCCTACACCATAAGAACGATCATAGCGGCCCCTCCCGCCATCCTCCGGTGCTTCTATCGACTCGTCAGAGGCCGGGCGCAATGTTATGACGTCACACCTGGCTTCTGCATTAAATAAAACGGTGCCGCCTCGGCTGGGAAGCCGTGATTGTTTTTTTGTTTTTTTTTATTCCAGGCTTCCAAGCCTAGTGGTGAGATGTGGGGTCTTATTGACCTCATATCTCCCTATAACGAGGATCTGTCATGTCATATTCCTATTACAAGGGATGTTTATATTCCTTGTAATAGGAATAAAAGTGATAAAAAATAATTTTATTTAAAAAAAAAGAAAAAAAGAAAGTATAATTAACAATACAAACTTTTTTTTTTTTTTTAAAGCGCCCTGTCATCGTGTGCTCACACACAGAAGCAAACGCATACGTAAGTCCCGCCCACATATGAAAAGGACTATGATAATCATAGTGTTCAAACCACACGTGAACGTTGGAGCCAGAGCAATAATTTTGTCCCCAGACCTCTAACTCAAAACATGTAACCAGTAAAAAAAAATTCAAGCGTCGCCTATGGGGATTTTTAAGTACCGAACTTTGGCGCCATTCCCCGAGCGTGTGCAATTTTGAAGCGTGACATGTTGGGTATCTATTTACTCTGCGTAATTTCATCTTTCACAATATGCAAAAACATTGGGCTAACTTTACTGATTTGTTTTTCTTTAAAGCACAAAACTGTTTCTTTTCCCCCCCCCAAAAAAAAACAGTTAAAAAAATTGCTGCGCAAATACCGTGCAAGATAAAAAGTTGCATCAACCACCATTGTTTTTTCTAGGGTCTTTGCTAAAATAACATATATAATGTTTGGGGGTTCTATGTAATTTTCTAGCAAAAAAATTATGATTTTTACATGTAGGAGAGAAATGTCAGAATTGGCCTGGGTGGCAACTGGTTAAAGAAGCCTATCCTGCTTCTAACTTAGGTCTCTTTCACACGCAGGGCTGGACTGGGACAAAAATTTGGCCCTGGACTTCATGCAGACCGGCCCACTTTAATTTTGCAAACACGCAAAAAACAGTATATAAACTGTACACAATTGCACAAAAAAGCCCCTAGAGAGCCCCCCTCCTTACATCAGGGTCCCCAGAGAGCCCCTCCTTACATCAGGGTCCCCAGAGAGCCCCTCCTTACATCAGGGTCCCCAGAGAGCCCCTCCTTACATCAGGGTCCCCATATAGCCTTCCCCTTACAACAGGATCCCCAGAGAGCCCCTCTTACATCAGAGTCCCTAGAGATCATCCGCCTCACATCAGGGTCCCTAGGGAGCCAACCCCTTACATCCAGGTCCACAGAGAGCCTCTCTCTTACATTAGGTTCCCCAGAGAGCCCCTCCTTACATCAGGGTCACCAGAAAGAGGGCAGGTAGTGGGCCAGAACCCTGTGGTTGGGGACTCCTGGACTGACTCGGGGCTATGGGCCCCAGATTCGGGGCTATAGCCCCAAAAGTCCCCCCCCCCCAGCGATGCCTCTGGCTGTCACTGAAACCGGCCCACTGAGCCATCGGCCCACCGGGAAACTCCCTATAGTCCCTATGGCCAGTACATGCCTGTTCACACGGGACGGATCCATGATGATCCGCCCTGTGGACATCCGCTTGCTCAGTGGGGATCGCCCTGTCGATCCCCGCTGAGCAGGAAGATGACATGTCCATCTCTGCACACCGTGCAGGGATGGACCTGTCAGAGCACCGCTCTCCCCTATGGGAGATCGGATGACGACGGACCGCAGAGTCTGTCCTCACCTGACCCGATGAAGGATCAAAATGTAGGTTTTTCCTCCGTCATACTTTTTCGGATTGGAGCGGGTCGGATGTCAGCGGACATGTCACCGCTGACATCCGACGCTCCATAGAGGTCTATGGAGCATCCGTTCAGGTCCGCCTAAAAAACTGACAGGCGGACCTGAACGGGTCGATCGTGTGAAAGAGACCTAACACTTTTTTACTTCCTCCATCAGCTCATCCCCCCACAGCTATTACCTTTTGTATCAATTGGCCCTTCCTTTTTAGATTGTAAGCTCTAATGAGCAGGGCCCTCTGATTCCTCTTGTACCAGATTGTAATGATACTGTAATGTCTGCCCTCATGTTGTAAAGCGCTGTGCAAACTGTTGGCACTATATAAAACCTGTATAATAATAATAATTATCCTGGGGCAAGAAATTCAATTGTTCCTTCAATTCTCCTGATTGTTTAATTAGGGATTCCTGTCCTGACCTAAGCTGATTTATTTCTTCTTCTAATTTTCCACTGCCTATTACTCGGCAACTGTCATCAGGAGACTCTTTTTCTTGCAAAAAACTCTCCATCTCCTCTATTAATTGTTTGCACATTTTATTTAATCAGTGACTTTTATCCTGGATTATTTTGGTGTTCTTTTGTAACCATTGCAGTTCATCTTGCATTGTCATTATAGACCCGTGATAACGATCTTCCTTGTCATTGGTCTCCTTTATATTTTTAGTGATCTCACATTAACTTTCTTTTAAACGGGACCGGGACCCTAAGATATCCTTCCCTTGTTGCGTATTTTGATGTTTAAACTCTCTATAAAGATACAGCAGGACAGGGCATAGTTCCAAAAGAATGTAATTAAGCCTTTTTATTTCCCTTGTCTCAGAGGAGATGTCTGTGAGTTCATAGATTTGACCTTCCACTTTCCACACGTCTTTTACTAAATGACGGGCACGGCTTTTAAGGTCTTTAATGTATGCTTCTAGATTAGTCTCAATAGAAAATCTTTTTCTGACATGATCCGCCATTTCAATTTTATAAAAATCAAAAACTTTTGGAGGTACTATAGGTATTTTAATTTGATATAGCCAACGTCCCAATTAGGGATGGCCGAACGGTTCGCCCGGCAGTCGTTTCGCTGCGAATTTCGGCTGTTCGCCGTCCGCCCGATCGGCGGACTATTGCTGCCGTTCGCCCGGCGGACTTCCGTGTTTACTGTGTAAAAGAACTTTGACCTATGATGACACATCCATCATGGGGTACAGGACAGCCAATTGAGACATTACAGCACATGGACACTTGGACATTCCCCCTAACTTATAAATAGACCCGATCCGGCGGCCATTTTACATTCTTTCTTCTGTCACTATAGGGAGAGGTTGCTGTGTGGAGCAGGGAGAGACTTCTGTGACCCAAATCGCTATTTATTAGGTCCACAAAAGTTCTTTTAAGGACTGGTATCATGGTATAGGTGTTAGGTGTAGTTCAGGATATAGGTTTGAGGCAGTGCTGTGCTAGTGATTGTTGCAGCAGCCTGAGTGTCTTTTGTCAGTGTAGAGAAAGGGACAGGACGCTGTGTGCTGCAGGGACAGTCAGTGTAATCATTAGCTGTTACTATTAGGTCCACAAAAGTGCAATTCAAGTTATTGTTCCAGCAGCCTCTGTTTTGCCAGTTTATATAGGGACAGGCAGGAAGCTGTGTGTGAGGCAGTGAGGGACAGTCAGTTTAATCAGTAGCTGTTACTATTAGGTCCACAAAGGTTCTTTTCAGGACTGGTATGGTAATAGGCTTGTACACGTATAATATTCTTTCTTCCAAATATAGAAAGAATATTATACTTGACTGCTGCCCTTCTGCTGCAGTCTGCTAATCATTCACAACCTACTTGTTCCACAAAGGTCCTTATAAGGACTGGTAAGGTCTAGGGTGCTACAGTACATAGGGTTGAGTGAGGTACAGTCTGCTATTCCTTAAGGACTGGTATAGGTCCACAATACATAGGGTTGAGGTGCACTACTGCTGACCGCTGCCCTATACTGCAGCAGTCCTTCATCAGTTTAGGGACTGACGTACAGTCTGCTAATCATTCACAACCTACTTGTTCCACAAAGGTCCTTATAAGGACTGGTAAGGTCTAGGGTGCTACAGTACATAGGGTTGAGTGAGGTACAGTCTTCTATTCCATAAGGACTGGTATAGGTCCACAATACATAGGGTTGAGGTGCACTACTGCTGACCGCTGCCCTATACTGCAGCAGTCCTTCATCAGTATAGGGACTGACGTACAGTCTGCTAATCATTCACAACCTACTTGTTCCACAAAGGTCCTTATAAGGACTGGTAAGGTCTAGGGTGCTACAGTACATAGGGTTGAGTGAGGTACAGTCTGCTATTCCATAAGGACTGGTATAGGTCCACAATACATAGGGTTGAGGTGCACTACTGCTGACCGCTGCCCTATACTGCAGCAGTCCTTCATCAGTATAGGGACTGACGTACAGTCTGCTAATCATTCACAACCTACTTGTTCCACAAAGGTCCTAATAAGGACTGGTAAGGTCTAGGGTGCTACAGTACATAGGGTTGAGTGAGGTACAGTCTTCTATTCCATAAGGACTGGTATAGGTCCACAATACATAGGGTTGAGGTGCACTACTGCTGACCGCTGACCTATACTGCAGCAGTCCTTCATCAGTAGGGATGAGCTTCGTGTTCAAGTCGAACATACGTTCGACTCGAACATCGGCTGTTCGCCCGTTCGGCGAATTCCGAATGTTATGGGCCGTTCGCGCCAAATTCGTGTGGCGCTCACGGCCCACAATGCACTGCGTCATCGCAGTGCATTGCTGGCTCATGATTGGCCAAGCATGCACTGTGACCCCGCATGCTTGGCCAATCACAGCGCCAGCAGCGAGGAGAGCCATGATTGGCCACAGGCAGGATGCCTGTGGCCAATCATAGCTCAGGCTGTGTAGTACACGCCCCACACTATATAAGGCCACCAGCGCTGTGGCCTTGTGTAGTGTTGGCGTCTGAAGCAGTTAGTGGGTGTTCTGTGTACCTTCAACACAGTATACACCGATCGTTATCAGCCGATTTTCGATCTTGCTCTTCTGTAGTGGTTGTTGTCTGCATGCCCTGACCACAGTATACACCGCTATATTCACCTCACCTATATAGCTAGTGATCTATCTTTTATAATAGAGCTTGCAGTCAGTAGTGTTAGGAGCTTGTGCGTGCTGTCTGCGTGCTCTGTACCCAGTACACACCGCTATATCCATCTACATAGCTCTTCTCTATTTGAGCCATCTGCCGTCTGCAGGAGTTATTGGAAGTTGTGTGTGCCTCCAGCACAGCACAGTATACATCTGTATATACCCCTTTATCTCTGGTGTTCTATAATAAAGGCATCTGCAGGAGTTAGTGGGTGTTTTGTGCCTACAGCACAATATACACCTGTATCTACCCTTTATTGCTGTTCTCTAATAGAGCCATCTGCAGGGCTTAGTGGGTGTTGTGTGCCTCCAGTACAGTATACCCCTTTATCTCTGGTGTTCTATAATAAAGGCATCTGCAGGAGTTAGTGGGTGTTGTGTGCCTCCAGCACAATATACACCTGTATCTACCCTTTATTGCTGTTCTCTAATAGAGCCATCTGCAGGGATTAGTGGGTGTTGTGTGCCTCCAGTACAGTATACCCCTTTATCTCTGGTGTTCTATAATAAAGGCATCTGCAGGAGTTAGTGGGTGTTGTGTGCCTCCAGCACAATATACACTACCCAACTGCTGTTTTACCCAACTCCCTTCAGGCCATTACCATGTCTGGAAGGCCAGCAAGGAGAGGCAGACAGGCGCGAGCCGATAATAGAGGGCAAGCAGGCTCTGTGTCTAGAGACAACAGTGCTGGTCGTGGACGCGGTGCATTGTCATCAGCACGTGGCCGTGAGACACGCTTGTCCTTCTCTTCGGCAGCTGGACATGTTGAACCACAACATGCCAACGACTTGGTAGAGTGGATGACCAAGCCCTCTTCACCCTCCTCATCCTCTCTCACCCAGTCTCAGGGTACTAGCAAAGCAGCTGCCAACGCATCGTCTTCCCTCGTCTCAATGTCATCATCAGTGACTCCTTCCCTAGACCCACCACGTCCTCCTGAACTCTTTGAGCACAGTGTTGGGTACATGCTCCAGGAGGATGCCCAGTGTTTTGTAGCTTCTGATGATGACACTCAGCTAGAGGAAGGCAGTAGCGTGAATGCAGAGAGAGGGGATGCTCAAGAAGGACAGCAATCTGGCAGTCATGTTCCACAAGCTGCAGCATATTGCCAGGTTTGATACAGCGATGAAGAGGGAGGGGATAATGAGGGCACTGACTCCACGTGGGTGCCTGGTAGGAGAGAGGAGGAGGAGGCACATGTCCAACGAGGCAGGATGCCCTCCGGGGGCCAGCTTAGGGGCAGCACACCGACTGAATCACACCGCAGAGCTCCGCCTGTGCAGGGCGCTGCCTCTGCGCGTTATTCTAAAAGTTCTTTGGTGTGGGCCTTTTTTGAGACGAGTGCATCAGATCGCACCGCTGCTATTTGCAACATATGTCTCAAGCGTATCTCGCGTGGCCAAAACATCAGCCGCTTGGGCACCACATGCTTGACCAGACATATGTTGACGTGCCATGCAGCTCGTTGGCAAGCGTACCTCAAAGACCCACACCAAAGAACAAAGCGGACCTCTCCTTGCTCCTCATCAGCTGGGATCTCCAACCCCACTAGACCTTCAGTCCTCTCTGAAACCTGCTCTGAGAGGAATGAAGGTGTAGAATTAGGTGTGTCACAGCCAAGTGCTTCGGGGCACTCTGCTAGCAGTACACCCACGTCCAATTATAGCAGACAAATGTCCCTGCTCCAGCTGCTGGACCGTCAAAAGAAGTTCACTCCCAGCCATCCACATGCCCAGCGATTGAATGCTAGCTTGGCTAAATTGCTAGCACTTCAACTGCTGCCTTTTCAGTTGGTAGACTCGGCCCCCTTCCGTGAGTTTGTACAATGTGCGGTTCCTCAGTGGCAGGTCCCCAAACACCTCACGGAAAGCAATGTCCTTGCCTCGCTGGACAGGGCGGTCAGCGGTAAGGTGCATATTACCGCTAACTTATGGTCCAGCAGGCATAGACAGGAACGTTACCTGTCTTTCACGGCCCATTGGGCCACTCTTCTGGCAGCTGGGAAAGATGCAGGACAAGGTGCAGTAGTGTTGGAGGTTGTTCCGCAACCACGCCTCCAAAATGCTACTATTGGTTGTGACACACCTCTCGCCTCCACCTCCTCCTCTTCTTCTTCCTCCATGGCCTCTTCCAGTGCTCTGTCCTCAGAACCAGCGGTGCTCTGTAGGCATTCCAGGGGCTACGCAAGTACGCAGGCAAAACGATGCCATGCCGTGCTTGCGCTGGTTTGTTTGGGTGACAGAAGCCACACTGGGGCAGATATTTTGTCAGCTCTGCAGGGGCAGGCCGAGAGGTGGTTGACGCCACGCCAGCTTAAGCCAGGAATGGTGGTTTGCGACAATGGCACCAACCTCCTCTCCGCCCTCCGACAAGGACAACTGACCCATGTGCCCTGTGTGGCTCACGTCCTTAACCTGGTGGTGCAGCGGTTCTTGGGCAGGTACCTGGGCTTACAGGATGTCCTGAAGCAGGCCAGCAAAGTCTGTGTGCATTTCCGCCGATCATTTAATGCCTGAGCTCGGCTGGCTGAGCTCCAAAAGTAGTTGAACCTGCCCAAGAACCGCCTTATATGTGACATGCCCACCAGGTGGAACTCAATATTGGCCATGCTGCAGCGGCTGCACATGCAGCAGAGGGCCATCAATGAGTACCTGTGTGACTACGGCACCAGGACAGGGTCAGGGGAGCTCAGTTTTTTCTGACCATGTCAGTGGGGCATGATCAGGGATGCATGCACTGTCCTGTCACCATTTGAGGAGGCCACAAGGATGGTGAGCAGTGACAGTGCATGCATCAGTGACACTGTACCTCTTGTCCACCTGTTGGAGCATATGCTGCGTGGAATAATGGACAGGGCACTTGAGGCAGAACAGAGGCAGGAAGAGGAGGACTTCCTTGCCTCTCAAGGCCCCTTTTATCCAGACAGTGTTCCTGCTGTCCCACCCATCACACAGGAAGAGGAGGAGGAGGAGGATGATTGTGTCAGCATGGAGGTGGAGGCTGGCACTCAGCATCAGCAGCAGTCTTGTAGGGATGATTTACAGTCCCAAGAAACCCGTGGACTTGTACGTGGCTGGGAGGAGGTAGCTGCCGATCATGTTGTCCTTAGTGACCAAGAGCACTCCGGACCGAATGCCTCAGCTAACCTACGCTGCATGGCCTCCCTGATCCTGCAAAGTCTGCGGAAGGATCCTCGTATTCTTCGGATCAAGGAGAGGGACCATTACTGGCTGGCCACTCTCCTTGATCCACGGTACAAGGGTAAGGTTGCCGACCTTATCTTGCCATCGCAGAGGGAGCAGAGGATGAGACATCTCCGGGAGGCCTTGCAGAAAGGTCTGTGCAACGCGTTCCCAGAGACTGGGAGGTTACAAACTCCTGGTCCTGGACAACGTGTTGCTGAGGCATCGATCAGAAGGAGCGGTAGAGAAGGTGGCCGTCTGACCGATGCGTTCAGACAATTTTTTAGTCCGCAGCCCCAAGGTATGATCGGTTCCAGCAACCGTCGCCAGCGTCTGATTTACATGGTGCAGGAATACCTAGGGGCAAGGTCAGACTTGGACACCTTTCCCACCGAAAATCCTCTGGCTTACTGGGTCTTGAGGATGGATCACTGGCCAGAGCTTGCACAGTATGCAATTGAGCTACTGGCCTGTCCTGCATCCAGCGTTCTTTCGGAACGCACCTTCAGTGCTGCTTGTGGCTTTGTTACTGATCACAGGGTGCGCCTGTCCACGACTCAGTTGATCGACTGACCTTCATCAAGATGAATCAGTCTTGGATCACCCACAGCTACCAAGCACCTGAAGCTGATGTAACCGAATCATTTTTTTTAAAATATCACATCCCTTCAAGACTGCCTATGCTGATGCTGAGTGACTCTCCTGTTATGTTGATTGTCTATCCTCTTCCTCCTCCGCTGATATGTTGGAAGAACATTTTTGGTTCTGGGTGATGCCACCAGCCCAATTTTTCAGCCCCTGTTTAATAGGGGCGTTTAATTACAATTTTTGATGCAATGCTTTGCAGCAGGGCTCATTCCTGCACCACAACTAGAGTATATGGGAGAGGTTGCAGTGTTGTGGCACCAGCACCAGTGTCTAAGGCCCAATTTTTCTGCCCCTGTTCAACAGGGGCGTTTAATTAACATTTTTGATGCAATGCTTTGCAGAAGGGCTAATTCCTGCACCACAACTAGAGTATATGGGAGAGGTTGCAGTGTCGTGGCACCAGCACCAGTGCCTAAGGCCCAATTTTTCAGCCCCTGTTTGTGGGCATGTAATTACAATTCTTGATATAATATTTCATAGGAGGGCCCGTTCCTGTGCCCACCCAGAGTAACTGTGAGGACTTATAGTGTTGTGGCACCAGCACCACAACCACCAAAGGTAAATTTTTCTACCACTGTTCAACAATGGCATGTAATTACAATTCTTGATATAATCGTTCACAGCAGGGCGCTTCAGCGCCCACCAAGAGTCACTTTGAGGGCTTACAATGTTGTGGCAACACCAACACCTTGTTCCGCCATTTCTGCAGAGGATATAGGGCAGGCCCCTACTTTGAAACATCCAACTTACAAATGTCTCCTACTTGCAAACGGAAGGAGACAACAGCAAGTGAGATGAAAAAAGACGGACGGCAAAACAAATTATACAGGGGTGATAACCCTTCCCTATGTTTTCCAAAAAGCTTAAAAATTGATTTTTTGACTGGAGCTACACTTTAAAAATGTACCAGTTCAAAATGACACACAGATTCTACTTAACACAACAAATCTACACAGTCCCTGTCTTGTTTGCACCGTCTGTATACTGCTGTTCTGAGTATATAGGGCCTGGGGGCCCCACGTCTTTCTTTTTTTTAATATGGGTACGGGGTTACCCTTAATATCCGTACAAGACCCAAAGGGGCTGGAAATGGGCAGGGGGGGCTACCCATGCCATTTTTCTCAATGGATTTCATCCATATTGCCGGAACCAGATATTACATTAAAAACGCAAGCAGTTTGAAATGACTTTTTTCCGTTAAATGTAATTTTGTGCAGGGACTGTTCTAAACACGGGAAACACGTGGCACTTCACAGGCATACTATAGACTACCCCCAAGCATGATATTTAAAAGGAATATTTCACTTTTTTTTTCACTTTAATCGTCATTAAAATCAGTGCTCCCGCCAAAACGGACATTTTTAAAAACATTTTAGCAGTCGGAGAAGGGGGAGTACATTTAGCGTATAATACTTATTGGGGTCCCTGGCCACCCGTACCCCGAGATATGTAAATTCAGAGGTCCATTGTAGTGGCGACCTACCAGGAGACGGGGGCACACCAGCATCCAAGGGAAAAAGGAGAGATTTGGACCAATTAATGCGTATACCGGAAAAGGACCCGAATCTGTCAAAAATCTCAAGCGCTTCCGAGAGGGACGGACCGGTATCGTTCAGGTACAGCAGGGCATCGTCGGCGTACAGAGAAATCTTTTCCTCCGTAATTCCCCTCCGCAGACCCCGTACAGGCGACGCTCTAATTAGTATTGCAAGAGGCTCCAGGGCCAGGGCGAACAACCCAGGTGATAGAGGACACCCTTGTCGCGTGCCCCTTTGCAAAGAGAAGGGTTCCGACATCCAACTATTGGTGCGCACCCTGGCCCTAGGAGCCGCATAGAGCAATCTTACCCACCGCATGAATCTAGGGCCGAACCCAAAACTTTGGAGCACCCCCCAAAGGAACTCCCACTCCACTGAATCAAATGCCTTCTCGGCATCTAAGGAGGCAATCGCTCTGGTGCCCACCTCATCATGATCAGTGGAGAGATTCAGGAAGAGGCGTCTGATGTTAATGTCCGTGCCTTTCCCAGGCATAAAGCCCGTTTGGTCGGCATGCACCAGGGTGGATATCACAGAGTTTAAGCGAGTGGCTAGAATCTTGGCTAACAATTTGGCATCCACGTTCAATAGGGAGATAGGGCGGTAAGACCCACACTCCCTAGGGTCCTTACCCGGCTTGGGGATCAAGACAATGGTTGCCTCCCCCATGGACTCCGGAAGACCATCCGCCTCCCCGAGCCCAACAAGAAGAGCCTGGAACTTAGGGGCCAGAAGATCAGCGTGCTGAGAATAAAACTCGGAGGGCAATCCGTCAGCTCCCGGAGTCTTGCCACTTTGAAGACTACCGATGGCCAGCTGGATCTCCTCCAGTGATATGTCCCTCTCCAGCAGCTCCCTATCGCCCCCCTGATAGTTGAGGGAAAGAGATCCCTACCAGATAGTTGTGCAGTTCAGTGGCCGAGTAGTGAGACCTAGAGGCATACACTCCCCGGAAGAAATCATAGAATCTACGGTTGATATCTGCCGGAGAGGTAAGTTCCCGGCCCTGCACATCCCGGATACTAGCAATATGAGTAGAGGCCCTCTGAGTGCGTGCCAGCCACGCTAGCAACCTACCATTCTTGTTCCTATGTTCAAACAGTCTCTGTTTAGAGTACAACATACATTGCTGAGTCTGTGTTACATTAAGAAGGGACACTTCCCTGAGGACCTCCTGCCATCTCCTGTACGCGTCCCCATCCCCGGTCCGAACATACTCCGCCTCCCTTCTCTCGCTTTCCCCCTCCAACGCGTCAAGGGACCTAGATGTTGCTTTACGTATAGAAGTGATGTTAGAGATAAAATGACCCCTAATGGCAGCTTTAAACGTATCCCAAACCACCCCACCCCCCGCCGAACCTTCGTTGAGGTGCCAGAAGTTGCAAATAGCCTCTGTCGTTCCCTCCCGCAGTCTCTCATCTACAGCCCAGTATCTGGATAGACACCACAGCCTCACCCCGGGAGCTGGCGCCAAAGATATTGTAAGCATAAGCGGGGCATGGTCCGAGATCCCACGGGGCAAATGCCGCGCAGCCCTCGACCACCCCAGAGCCCCAGGGGAGGCAAACGCCAGGTCGATGCGCGACAGTGCCCGGTGGGAGGTGGAGTGACATGTATATCCCCGCTCGTGTGGGTGGTAGTGGCGCCACACATCCACCAGGGCATAAGTGTCCACCCAGAGCTGCAGCTCACCACTGGGACGGGAGGCGGAGCGGAGCCTATCCACATCATGCTGAGGAACTAAATTAAAGTCCCCAAAAACAAAAACCTCTGGTATCTGAAATCCGAGAACAGTGTGCATGATATCGTACAAGAGCTGTCCATTAGCTGGCGGGGGGAAATACAACCCTACCAGTACCATATCCCTTTCACATAAGGTAACATGCAGTATTACAAATCTACCTCCAGGGTCTGTTCGCACCCCGTGGACCTGCATTGGAAGGGACCTGTGGATCAAAATGCTAACTCCCCTGGCATACGTAGAGTAAGTAGCATGATAGTGAGCACCCACCCACGCCCTCCTAACCCCCAGTATTCGTGAGCCAGTCAGGTGTGTTTCCTGCAGTATACAGATGTGGGGATTATACTTTTGCAAGTACTTAAACACTAAAGATCTCTTGATAGCGGAGTTGAGGCCCCGGACATTCCAAGAGATAATAGATATATCAGCCATATTGTACTACACACACATGACCTAACCAAATCCACAGGCCCCTCCCTGCTCTCATCCCCCAGCACAGGAAACCCGGACCCGGTAACAGTAGAGGTTCAGCTGGGTGACACCATGTATGTAGTGGGCAGTACCCCCTGTGGACAATAAGCAACTCCAACAAACACACAAAGAAAACAACAACGAACAGAACAGTTTCCCCATCCGCAACGGTGGATATAAACACCATAACCCCCCTCCCCGCACCCCCCCCAAACCCGAGGGTGCATAAATCTCCCAAATAATCAATAAGTACATTTCCTATAGAGGGCGTGTGTTCATAGCAAGAAGTGTTGCCTAATGGCATTAGAGAGCCATAGAGGTGCTGACAACCAATGTAAAATAAAATAAAAAAGTAAAAAAGCATAAAAAGGTGGAGAAAAAACTGTACATCATGTCTCCTAGCTCCTGCTAGGGGCTTTAGCTTGTAAGCAAACACGGATACATTTAACATGCATCCAACCAGGGATCCGCCAGTCAACAGCCGAAAACCAAAAAAACCTCCTCTCCCCCCCAGAGTGGATATCGTGAAGAGGGTCCATGGCATAGGAGCAAACAAACGTGGCCAGGTCAAGAGGGTATCCAGGACCGCTGCCCCCTGGACCGCGCCGTACCTAGAGTTCGTCCGTACCCAGACATAATTTATACCTGGGCATAATCGTAGCCGGTCTGTATGGGTAGGCAAGTCAGATATGAAATGGTTCACCACCTCTCATTAGCCAGGGGGACAGCAGCAGAGAAAAAAGATCTGGTACATTAGGATACGGAAGTAGGCATCTGTAGCAGCCAGTGATTAAGACGAGGGCATCCACACAGCTCTAACGACGAGATGGTAGCGATTCCAGCCAGGCAGCAGCTTCCTGCGGGTTGGCGAAGAACTTAGTGGTTTCTCCATCCTGTACCCGCAGCTTTGCAGGGAAGAGGACACTATACTTAATATTCCGCGCCCTCAGGCCTACCTTCACCTGGTCGAAGGATCTGCGGAGCTTCTGTGTTTCCATGGAATAGTCCGGGAACATCATAACGGTGGCATTCTGGTAACGCAACTCTCCCACCCTGCGGGCAGCCCGCAAGGCTTCATCCCTATCCCGAAAATGCAGGAGCCTGAAAATCAAGGTGCGTGGTCTTGCTCCAGGAGGCCCCGGGGTAGGAGGAACGCGATGTGCCCGTTCCACGGTGAAGTATGGGGAAAATTGCGCGTCCGGCAGCAGAGTCCGCAGCAGCTCCTCCACGAAAACAGTAGGGTTCTTCCCTTCTACTCCCTCAGGGAGGCCGACAACGCGGAGGTTATTCCTCCGGTTCCTATTCTCCGCTTCGTCGGCCTTGTATTCCAGGGCACGAACCCGAGTATGGAGGGTGTGGAGGGACTCCGCGTGTTCAGCCGTAAGATCTTCCGTCCGCCCGGCATGCTGTTCGGCCTCCGTAACTCTGGACCGGAGCTTGTCAAGATCCTGACGGACCAGGCCGACGTCCAGCTGCACGGCCTCGATCTTATTAGTCAGGGTGGCTTGGCATGTGGCTATGGCCGCAATCACGTCCCTGAGCCCGATCTCCTCAGCCCCCTCCTGGTCCTCCATCTCCGTCTGTGACGCCATATTGCGCGCCCTTACAGGGGAGATCGCCTCCTGCAGGGCCGGTACCGGGGGAGAGTCCGTGAAACGAAGCATCTTACCCCTGTGCCGCGTTCTGCAGGACATCCGGAGCACCCGTGGATAGTTTGTTCAGGAAAAAGAACAGCAGGAGCATAGGTTCAGGATAAAAAGGCAGCAGAGCTCTGGCTTCCACAACCTCTCAGGTCGCCATCTTGGACATGCCCCCCCGTGATTTCCATCTTTGATTTTTTTATGTGAATTTTCTAAATAAAAGAAGGCTACTTTTTAAGAGTGTGACTGTTCAGAATCTGTTCCTGTTTATTACGGGACTGTCCAGTCAGGATCCAATCTGACAATGCCACAGCTGTGGGCTATATCAATCACCTAGGGGGCACCAAGAGTCTCTTAGTGCAGAGAGAGGTGAAACATATTCTAACTTGGGCAGAAAGGAATGTTCCATGCCTATCGGCGATTTTCATTCCGTGAGTACAGAATTGACAGGCGGACTACTTGAGTCACCAGCAGTTATTCCAAGGGGAATGGTCTCTTCACCCGAAATATTTTGGGCTGTTTGCCAAAGATGGAGGACTCCGGACGTAGATCTAGAGGTAGAGGTGTTATCAGATGGAGGTGTACTGATAGCAGATTGGCGGCAAGTACGTTGAGACACCTATTGCTATACCTTCATTCCTCTCAGTGCAGGTTTTTGAGAGGACTGGAGGTATAGTGGGGGTTGGAGATCCCAGATGAGGAGTAAGAAGTCTGCCTTTTTCTTTGATGTGGGTCTTTCAAGTGCTGTTGCAAACGGACTGCATGGGAGGTCGTCATATGTCTCGTTAAGAATGTGGTGCCCAACAGGCTGCCATTCTGGCCACGCTTGATCCGCTTCAGACATAGGTTGCAAACAGCAACAGTGCGATCTGCTTCACATCTGTCAAAAAAGGCCCACACCAAGGAACTTTTCAAAATTAGCGGTGAGTCAGCAGCGCCCTGCACTTGCTTAGCTCTGTGGTGTGATGCAGTAGGGTGGCTGCCCGTAAGCTGCCCCCTAGAAGACATCTTGCCTCATTGGAATTGTGCCTCCTCCTCCTCTCTTCCATCAGACACCCAAGTAGAGTCAGTGACCTCATCATCCCTCCTCGACACTTGAGCAAACTTGGCAGTATGCTGCTGCTGGGGGAACATGACTGGCAGTTTCTAATCCTTCTTGGGCACCCACTCTCTCTAGGCTCAGGGAACCAACATTGAAACCTTCTAATTGCTGCACACTCTCCATCAGCATGTACCTGACACTGTGGTCAAAAGTTCAGAGGACTCCTCCAATGCATGATGGTGGGGCTACAGAAGGAGTGACTGTGGACAAGGAGCCGGTGGAATAGGCCACTTGGCAGCTGCATTGGAAGGCAAACTACTCTGAGCCTGGGTGACAGAGAATGAGGACAGCTTTGTTATTCACTCCACCAACTCTTCTGCATGTTCTGGCTCAATAAGACGGCCAGCAGCATAAAAAAGGACAATCGTGCCCCACGGCCACCTGCAGAGGATGCACCATGTCCGCGATCCACACTGTTGACTGTAAACACAGATCCTGCCCTCTTTTAGTGGACTGTGAGCATCTGCCTCTCCTTGGTGACCTTCCAGACAAGATATACTGTATATTTTGTTTGGCAACACCACACTGCCCTGTATTGTGTGCTGTGTACACCACCAGAAAAGTTGTAGCAATTTCACTATGGTTGCACTGTTTTGTGTGATGTGTACACCACCAGAAAAGTAGTAGCAACTGCACTACAGTTGCACTGTTTTGTGTGATGTGTACACCACCAGAAAAGTAGTAGCAACTGCACTACGGTTGCACTGTTTTGTGTGCTGTGCACACCACCAGAAAAGTAGTATCAACTGCACTACGGTTGTACTGTTTTGTGTGCTGTGTACACCACCAGAAAAGTAGTAGCAACTGCACTATGGTTGCACTGTTTAGTGTACTGTGTACACAACCAGAAAAATAGAAGCAACTGCATCATAGAATGAACTGTATTGTGTACACCAACAGAAAAGTAGGAGAAACTGCACCAGGGGCATTGCAAGGGGGTGGCTATAGCCCTGAATCTGGGGCCCATAGTCCCGAATCTCTTGCCATAGGGTCCCTGCCTAACCAGAGGGTTGCGGCTGCTGCGGGCGGGCTGGCTGCACGAGAGAGGAGGAGGGGAAGAGAGAAGCTAGCGGGCAAACGAGCAGAGATGACATCTCTCTCTCTGCCCTCTCCACATCAGTACTCTCCTCACCCGGGCCTCTTCAATTTGGGAGCGAGGTGCAGCGAGCTGCAGAGAGATTACATCATCTCCCACTGCCCGCAACACATCAGTGCTCTTTCACTCTCACAGCATGGTGGAGTGTAGGTCACGTGCTTCCTGTCATCGTGGAGCTCCACATTGAAGCAAGGGGGTCTGGCTGCAATGTCGCAGGTGTGGGTGACATCATCTCTCACTGCCCGCCCCGCATCACCACTCTCCTGCTTTCACTAAATGGACCAGTGCTGTCAGCCTGTACTGATATCACTGGCAAACAATCTAAACAAAAATTGCTAAGAATATTCCCCACCGATCCCAGCGCACACAGAAACAAAAGATGATATAATTTGCAAGCTGCTATCATACAAAAGATAAATCATAAAAATTATATAGTATATAGCCCTCGTGAATCTATTGTCCAATATATACCATATTGACAGCGCTAAAACAACAAAACAATCATTCTTAAGAGGGTAGAAGCCCCATGGTTTACAACAAAAACCACAGTAATGTCCTTAAAAAGTCCCACACATCTGAGGATGGGATTTTAGTTGAAACACCAAAATGATGGAAAACAGAAAGAAAAGTCCATCTCCAAGAAAAGACCACCAGTGCAGAAAGAGCTTGTTAGCCGGTGACACCCCTTATGGTAAAGCACTCACCAGAACCCAATGGGTTAACAGGCACCTCTTTATAAATAGTCTTTCACTGGTATTCCTCTGTACCCAATTCCTGTGTCCTCATAGATTTTTCGGATTTAATATATTCAGAGATGTCCTCCCTGTCCCCTCATGGCTTCATTTGAAATGACATTTCAAATGAAGCCATGAGGGGACAGGGAGGACATCTCTGAATATATTAAATCCGAAAAATCTATGAGGACACAGGAATTGGGTACAGAGGAATACCAGTGAAAGACTATTTATAAAGAGGTGCCTGTTAACCCATTGGGTTCTGGTGAGTGCTTTACCATAAGGGGTGTCACCGGCTAACAAGCTCTTTCTGCACTGGTGGTCTTTTCTTGGAGATGGACTTTTCTTTCTGTTTTCCATCATTTTGGTGTTTCAACTAAAATCCCATCCTCAGATGTGTGGGACTTTTTAAGGACATTACTGTGGTTTTTGTTGTAAACCATGGGGCTTCTACCCTCTTAAGAATGATTGTTTTGTTGTTTTAGCGCTGTCAATATGGTATATATTGGACAATAGATTCACGAGGGCTATATACTATATAATTTTTATGATAGTGCTGTCAGCCTGCCATCAATGCAGCGTCAATGCACATTTGGTGGCACTGGCTGGCATGGCAAGTGACAAGCCACATCTGGTGGCCAGTGACGTGGCAAGTGACAATCTGCAAATGGTAGCAGGAGATGTGGCAATCTGCAAATGGTGCGAGGAGACATGGCAAGTGACAATCTGCAAATGGTGGCAGGTGACGTGGCAAGTGACAATCTGCAAATGGTGGCAAGAGATGTGGCAAGTGACAATCTGGAAATGGTAGCAGGAGTCGTGGCAAATAACAATCCACATCTGCTGCCAGGAGAACATGGCAAGTGACAATCCACATCTATTGGCAGGTGACAGTGGTAAGTAACATGCTGCATCTGATGACAGTGGCAAGTGACATGCTGCATCTGGTGGCAGGAGATGTGGCAAGTGACATGCCCAGGGCTCCCACTGATTCTGCAGTATGGTGAGTTGAACCATTTCATTATATATTACAATGTAACAATAGAAATAATGCATTTCAATCACCCTGACACCATATCAACCATGGTGCCATGATGATTGGAGCTCCAACACCAGCCATGGGGCATACAAAAAAGTTAGTGACCGCTGCTATGGGCTCTTTTGCAGACCTAGCAATGCCCCTGAACTGCACTATGGTTGCACTGTTTTGTGTGCTGTGTACACCACCAGAAAAATAGGAGCAACTGCACCATGGAATGCACTGTAGATATAAGCTACACTGGATGCTGCAGAATATATATATATCCACATCCGCATCTTAAGTACCCTCTCCGAGAAAGCACAGCAAGAGTGACACTCCCACTGGGCGGGCTCCGAGAGAGCGTAAACTTAAAGCGCCCAACCAGACTGTAGTTCCTTGCCCACCAGAAGAGGCCTTCCTTGTGGCCAGGCTGAACATCCTTTAGTCCAGTCAGACTGATGCTGAGGTCCAAATTTAGAACAATTATACCCAAACCAAACTGCAGTTCAGGTGTAACCTTAACTTTCAAAAACATAGTACGTGCTCTTCAGGAGCCAGCGTTACATACTTCCCCTGCCAATTTAGACAATATCCTCATCGTCTGGGACAGACAGGAAAAACCCAGAGATAAAAATTAGCTCTTATCAAAAACAAATTGAGTACCTGAACTTTGGGGTAAGAATGGGGAAAGGGAAAGAACAATAAAACTTTAAATATTATAGGAACATAGTTTAGTGTCACAGGATTATCATACACATAGAATACAACCCAAAACCTGTCTACCTAAACCACCCACTCTCCGGCAGCTTGATAGATGTTCTTTTGGTGAATCCTAAAAGGAAAAAAAAAGAAAGAAAAACACACAAACAACAAGTTGCACACAAACTTATTAGAAGGCAGGGCTCCATCCCAATCTCAATGGAGCCCTCTCCCCTAAACTTTAAAACTTATTTTTTTTCCAACAAGTAAAACAGTGCTATTTACGCTGACTCATGCCACCTAGTGGTAAGAGTCACCAAGGGCAGTCTTTCCCTAAGACAGGTTCTATGACCAATAAGGTAATCTTGACACAGCGTTCTGTTTAGCTGACCCTGTCTAACTACCCCATAGTTCCTGATTTTTTTTCTCTGTTCAGGAAAGTTAGGTAAAGAAAGTAAAACTCTCCTTAAGTTCAAGAAACACAGTTCCAGTAGCTTTTCCTCCTACCAATAGAATCCTTCCCTCATGCATCCACTGTGGTAATAAAGTAAACGGCACTGCCTTTGTCCGGTTGGAAAATGACAACTTTGTCCCCATAAATGTGCCGACCGTAACTCCAATGCTGCAGACATCCGACAAACCGTTCATACAGCTCTGGTGAAAAGGCCTTCTTGCAAAGCAGCTTTGGTACTTTTAGGTAATTCCAGACATCGTCCTCGTACCATGCCTCGCGGTTCTCCTCAATGACATCCATAATGTCCCTCGGGACATAAGGGAACTCCAGACCGTATTCGTTTGCTACCCTATTATTAAGGAGCCACTGCAACCTCGCAAACCTTTGCGAGCAGTTCCTTCCCCGGGAGGTATGCAGGAGTTTGGGGACCTTTGCACCAGCGTAGCAGAGTCCTTTTGAAGTGTGGGCAAATTCACGGGTTTAGGGAGTCACATTCACCGTGTTGGGGTTTTCCGCACTCTGCGTTTCACCCCCCAAAGTTAGGGATAACCAGCCCAAAACATCTGTACAAGTGGCGACTACATCATCCCCTTTGGCACATAACAACTCCTGGGACAGTGTTTCAAAAATATCATCGTCCCCAGTATCTGACAACGACTCTAACTCTGAGTCCCAGTACTCCTCTGCCAGTAAATAACTCACCAAAGTTTTACTTACAGTCTGACTTTTCCCCGAAGCAACCTTCCTCCACTGATTGGGTCCAGCCGGACTCGGTAGCAGTCTTCCGTTGTGACTCCAGGATCTTTTGCACAACCCACTTTTTTCCAAAGAAGGCATGGTGGCTTCAGTAATGGTGGTTGAAGCAGTGTCCATCTGTTCCAAAGTGGTCTCTCCGGCAGTGGCAGTTGTAGAAGTAGCAGCATCTCTCTCAGGGGTGTCAGCAATAACAGGTATAACCGCTGTGGAAGGCCTCACTGACGGAGCAAATATGCCCGACTCCTCGGTCGTCACGCCCGTGGCCCAGTCCACGCGGTAGGCCCTTGGTAGTGTGATTGACTGCTCGACTTTAAAGAAGTATTCACCACAGGCAGTGTCAGGAAAGGTTCTCTCCGCTGGTAATAGCAATCATTTGGCGTGCAGTACTGAGATCCACCAGCAGGTGTCTCCTGTTGGAATTATGTAATCTTTGGTCCGCAGTACTGGTGTCCACCAGCGGAGGGATCCTGGCAGTGTGGAGCAGGTATTGCCTTCTGCAGTCAGGCATCACATGACAGCAGCCATTATAAATACCCGGCAAGTGCACACGGTATTGTCCTTGTGCCCTGACCTGCAGCCTGTATACCTGATCCTTGTTTCTTGCATCCTGAACCTGTTTCAACCTGTTCCCTTTCTCCTTGTCCCCCCATCTGCTGACCTCCTATTTATGACCCTGGCCTGGCTTGACTACGATTCTGGTACTCCCTTTTGCTACATATGCTGGCTTATTTGTTTATCTTCACTGTCTGGTTGTTCACTCAGTTTGTATTGGTGGTGTGTTCACATTTTATATGCATTTACTTTAATAAACTTACTTTCACCTATTTATGTCTGGTTCACTCTGTCGCAGTCACACAGTTCTGGTCACATTTAGTTCATGACAGGCAGGACAGCAGACAAATGGCCAGGGGTTCACAAACAGTCCTTCACACGTTCCGCACAGCATCCCCAGGGCCTCAACATCTCCTGATGCGTACAGGACGAACCGCCCTTGAGGGGCCAGGCAAATCCCTTTATCAGTCAAAGTAGCTCCCAGGAGTCTCACACCCATAAGACCTTCTCCTGATGGCATACAGGGTCCCATGCTGGGTGGCATTCCCGAAGCTCGGAACATTTTCGCATTAAAAGTTTCTTTCCTCCATAGCCAAACAAAGCAACCTGCTTCTTCCTCTCACTCAAACTCACTCGTGCCTCGTGCAGGGAAACTAAACAGGCTAGACTCCTCCCACTGGTTCCTTCGGCTGTGCAACTCAGGGGCTTTTTCCAGGCTCCTCCCACGCTTACGCACCAACAGTGGAAGTCCATCATTACACAAGATGGCGTAGCAAAAAAAACACAACCCTCTGTCCAATATTAACCACGTGTACAGTTCTTTCATGGGGTAATGGTAAATCCCGGACTGCGAACCCCCACATGTAGCACTAAGCCCCAAAGGAGCTGCTGGTTTGATTGGACTTACCGTTACCTTCTTCTCCTCGATTTGTGTCTAGGGGTTTCCCGTGGTAGATGGCCCAGTAACTTTAGAGACTGACAACAGATCCGCATAAAGGGATTTTTATTTGCAAAAACGTAGACAACGAACAGTCTCTTAAAATAGGATCAGAGGGTTAGGAAGGAAGTTCAGGTACTCTAATGCCGCGTACACACGATCAAACAAGCAGGTGGAAAAGTCCGGCAAACTCAAGTCCGCCAAACAATCCCCCCGTGTGTAGCCTCCGGCATACTTTTTTGACCCGAAAGTACGGAGGACTTAGAATGTAGTTTTACACTCCAATCTTCCCGCCAGACTCGCATTTCGGCGGACAATCCAGCCGTGTGTATGCCAGTCCGCCGTACTTTTAAAATGAGCGGACTTTTCCCGCCCGGAGAAAAGTCCGCTTATTTAGAGTGGGTCTCCAGGTAGGCGGGGCCCGCGAAGGAGACGTCGCTGGCCCCACCGCCTGGTATGGACTTAAAGGGGAACCAAAGCGCAGAAAAAAAACGGCGTGGGGGTCCCCCCCAGGTCCACATCAGACCCTTGTCCGAGCACGCTACCCGGCCGGCCAGGAAAGGGGGGGACGAGCGAGCGCCCCCCCTCCTGAGCCGTACCAGGCCGCATGCCCTCAACATGGGGGGTGCCTTGGGGAAGGGGGGGCCGCGCGGCCCCCCCACCTCAAAGCACCTTGTCCCCATGTTGATGAGGAAAAGGGCCTCTTCCCGACAATCCTGGCCGTTGGTTGTCGGGGTCTGCGGGCAGGGGGCTTATCGGAATCCGGGAGCCCCCTTTAATAAGGGGGCCCCGGATACCGGCCCCCCACCCTATGTGAATGAGTATGGGGTACAATGTACCCCTACTTATTCACCTGTAAAATAAAAGTACAAAAAAAATACAACACACGAGATAAAATAATTTATTGCACAGCTCCGGGGGTCTTCCGTCTTCGGGGGGTCTTCTTGCCGGACTCCTTCTCTATCTTCTTGTAGCTCTTTTGCTAGCGGAGGAGCCCGGCTTTCTTCCTCGCCGCCGGCCTCTTCTTCCGACTTCGGGGGTCTTGTCCCCCTCTTTGGTTCTTCTGCCGGGCCACCGCGCCTTCTTCTAGCTCTTTTACAGGCGGTGGCTCGGTTTTCTGTCGCCGCCGCCACCTCCTTCCGTTCTTCTCTTCTTCTTCAGATGTTGCCTCGCCGAGTCCTCCGCTCACAATGACGAGGACCGGGCACGCGGCGACTTATATAGGGACAAGGGGCGGGGTCATGGGTTCATGTCACATGGTGACAGTCCCAGCATCCTCCGGGACTGTGACATCGTAAGGGGGCGGGGTCACCATGTGACATCAACTGAAGACCCCGCCCCTTGTTCCTATATAAGTCGCCGCGTGCCCGGTCCTCGTCATTGTGAGCGGAGGACTCGGCGAGGCAACATCTGAAGAAGAAGAAGAACGGAAGGCGGCGGCGGCGGCGACAGAAGACCGGGCCACTGCCTGTAAAAGAGCTAGAAGAAGGCGCGGTGGCCCGGCAGAAGAACCGAAGAGGGGGACAAGACCCCCGAAGTCGGAAGAAGAGGCCGTGGGGAGGAAGAAAGCCGGGCTCCTCCGCTAGCAAAAGAGCTACAAGAAGATAGTGGAGGAGTCCGGCGAGAAGACCCCCGAAGACGGAAGACCCCCGGAGCTGTGCAATAAAGTATTTTATCTTGTGTGTTGTGTTTTTTTTGTACTTTTATTTTACAGGTGAATGGGTAGGGGTACATTGTACCCCATACTCATTCACATAGGGTGGGGGGCCGGAATCCGGGGGCCCCCTTATTAAAGGGGGCTCCCGGATTCCGATAAGCCCCCCGCCCGCAGACCCCGACAACCAACGGCCAGGGTTGTCGGGAAGAGGCCCTTGTCCTCATCAACATGGGGACAAGGTGCTTTGGTGTGGGTGGGGGGTGCGCGGCCCCCCTTCCCCAAGGCACCCCCCATGTTGAGGGCACGCGGCCTGGTACGGCTCAGGAGGGGGGGCGCTCGCTTGTCCCCCCTTTCCTGGCTGGCCGGGTAGCGTGCTCGGACAAGGGTCTGATGTGGACCTGGGGGGGACCCCCACGCCGATTTTTTTCGGCGTTGGGGGTTCCCCTTTAAGTCCATACCAGGCGGCTGGGCCCCGCCTACCTGGAGACACACTCGAAATGAGCAGACTTTCCTCCGCGTGTGTGGGCGAGTCCGTTCATTTCAAAAGTAGGGCGGATAGTACGGCGGACTTAGTACACCATATTAGTCCGCTGAAAAAGTGCCGTGTGTGGGCAAGTAGCCCGTTCGGAAAGTCCGACGGACAGTCTGGCGGGAAGTCCGCCAGACTAAGTACGTCGGACAGACGGCTACGTGTGTACGCGGCTTAAGTGTCAAAGTCAATGATGAAGGACTTTTTTACTTTGACTAAATCCAGAGAATAGCCATTCACAACTGGATGTTCACTCAGGTTGGATATTCCCTCTCTCACAAGGCCTAGCAGCCAACAAGGTGCTTCACTCAGGAACAAGTTTCTACCACAGACGTTGTTGTAGAACATACAGGAATACGTCTCGGGCACAGATGGTGTTGTAGAGCATTCAGGAAACTAAAACTTGTGGAACACTCGTGTGGTACCTGGATCTTTCAGCCAGCTTGGCGATACCCACGAGACTGGATTCACTTAGGTACTTCAGCCCCACCAGGCTCTTGCTAAGAAGCCAACCCGTATGTGGCCTTCTTCTGAAGAGTCCTCCCCTGGATAGCTACGAAACTACTGGGCCTCTCCAACTACCGGAGACGGCACCGGACCACCTTGGAATCCTTCTTTAGTTTCCTTGCCTCGGGCTAGCCAGCCCAGAGACAACAAGTCGGGTGGATCCGCACCCCAGGCCATAGCCTTCCTGGGGGCTGGTCAGGAGGACCAGGAACATGGAGTCAGAATGTACTTCTGGACCGTCCCCCTGAACCACAAGACATCCGCATCTTAAGTACCCTCTCCCAGAAAGCACAGCAAGAGTGACACTCCCACTGGGCGGACTCCGAGAGAGAGTAAACTTAAAGCGCCCAATCAGACTGTAGTTCCTTGCCCACCAGAAGAGACAGTGCCCTTTGTGGCCAGGCTGAACATCCTTTAGTCCAGTCAGACTGATGCTGAGGTCCAAATTTAGAACAATTCTACCCAAACCAAACTGCAGTTCATGTGTAACCTTAACTTTCAAAAACATAGCGCGTGCTCTTCAGCCAGTTTAGTGTATATATACACACATACATACATACACACACACTAGACTGGCTATATAATATATATATATATATATATATATATAATCAATCAAATACACCCCCTCAAGTAAATTATACACCACGGAAGCTACTGTAGAATGTTATCTCTAAGTTACACTGACTGGATGCTGCAGAATATATATATATATATACAGTGGTGTGAAAAAGTGTTTGCCCCCTTCCTCATTTCCTGTTCCTTTGCATGTTTGTCACACTTAAGTGTTTCGGAACATCAAACCAATTTAAACAATAGTCAAGGACAACACAAGTAAACACAAAATGCAATTTGTAAATGAAGGTGTTTATTATTAAAGGTGAAAAAAAATCCAAACCATCATGGCCCTGTGTGAAAAAGTGATTGCCCCCCTTGTTGAAACATACTATAACTGTGGTTGTCCACACCTGAGTTCAATTTCTCTAGCCACACCCAGGCCTGATTATTGCCACACCTGTTCACAATCAAGGCATCACTTAAATAGGAGCTGCTTGACACAGTAAGGTCCACCAGAAGATCCTTAAAAGCTACACATCATGCCGAGACCCAAAGAAATTCAGGAACAATTGAGAAAGAAAGTCATTGAGATCTATCAGTCTGGAAAGGGTTATAAAGCCATTTCCAAAGCTTTGGGAATCCAGCGAACCACAGTGAGAGCCCATTATCCACAAATGGCGAAGACATGGAACAGTGGTGAACCTTCCCAGGAGTGGCCGGCCGCCCAAAATTACCCCAAGAGCGCAGCGACGACTCATCCAAGAGGTCACAAAAGACCCCACAACAACGTCCAAGGAACTGCAGGCCTCACTTGCCTCAGTTAAGGTCAGCGTTCATGCCTCCACCATCAGGAAAAGACTGGGCAAAAATGGCCTGCATGGCAGAGTTCCAAGGAGAAAACCACTGCTGAGCAAAAAGAACATCAAAGCTCGTCTCAATTTCTCCACAACACATCTTGATGATCCCCAAGACTTTTGGGACAACATTCTGTGGACCGATGAGACAAAACTGGAACTCTTTGGAAAGTGTGTGTCCAAGTATATCTGGCGTAGAAGAAACACTGCATTTCATAAAAAGAACATTATACCAACAGTAAAATATGGTGGTGGTAGTGTGATGGTCTGGGGCTGTTTTGCTGCTTCAGGACCTGGAAGACTTGCCGTGATAAAAGGAACTATGAATTCTGCTGTCTACCAAGAGATCCTGAAGGAGAATGTCCGACCATCTGTTCCTGTACTCAAGCTGAAACGAACTTGGGTTCTGCAGCAGGACAATGATCCTAAACACACCAGCAAGTCCACCACCGAATGGCTGAAGAAAAACAAAATGAAGACTTTGGAGTGGCCTAGCCAAAGTCCTGACCTGAATCCTATTGAGATGTTGTGGTATGACCTTAAAAAGGCCGTTCATGCTCGAAAACCCTCTAATGTAACTGAATTAGGACAATTCTGCAAAGATGAGTGGGCCAAAATTCCTCCAGGACGCTGTAAAAGCCTCATTGCACGTTATCGCAAACGCTTGGTTGCAGTTGTTGCTGCTAAGGGTGGCCCAACCAGTTATTAGGTTTAGGGGGCAATCACTTTTTCACACAGGGCCATGATGGTTTGGATTTTTTTTCACCTTTAATAATAAACACCTTTATTTACAAATTGCATTTTGTGTTTACTTGTGTTGTCCTTGACTATTGTTTAAATTGGTTTGATGTTCCGAAACACTTAAGTGTGACAAACATGCAAAGGAACAGGAAATGAGGAAGGGGCAAACACTTTTTCACACCACTGTATATATATATATATATATATATATTAGACTGACTGTATGTATATGTATATATATATATATATACATATATATCAAATACACTGCCTGAAGTATATTAGAAATAGCACCCTGCCTTTGGCCAAGTATGGCTCTCTTAGCAGGGGCCACTGGGATTTGCCAAAGCATGTAGGTCAGGTGCATGCTTTGGCCAATCATCAAACAGCAATGCATTGCGATCTTGCGGTGCATTACGGGGCGCTCCACGGGCTCAAATTTCCCACAAAAGTCCCATATTGTTCTATATTCGGTGAATGGACGAACACTCGATGTTCAACCCGAACATCAAGCTCATCCCTAGTCATTGGTCATTAGGAGGTCGGCAGCTAGAAGGTTGTAATGGTGTACAATGAAAACATGTGGCTTTGTGTAACTAAAAGCTTTCATCCACCCTCTGGCTTGTATATCATTTTTCGGCATTTTGCCAAGGCGCCCCTGAACAAAACATCAAGGCACCCTGGTTGAAAAGGGCTGCTGTATGTGGTGAAAAAACGTTTTTTTTCTTTTAATTGTATAAAATTACATTTAAACCCAGGCACATAACCCCCCCCCCCCCAAAAAAAAATAAAAAATCGTAGGCCCCGTCCCTACATATACACACACGTACAAACATAAACTCAAACATTGGGGCGCCCATGCCTAAAAACTTTAATTGCGATACACGTTACATATCGCTGCACACACCAGAATAAGAGCAATAATTCTGTCACCTGTCTTGGGTACAATCTCCAATGCCCATCTTCAATTAATTGTCAAAAGTGGAGGTATATAAGGGCTTCATTTCTAGGAGTTACTTTATGATGTTGCTCATCTTCTTGGGGGATTTCCCCTCAAGAGCTGAAGCTCGCTGGGAGCAGAATGTGGGAGCTTTCGAGAAAGACCAGTGGAGGCCCTTCAGGCGGTACAACTAAGTTTCCCTAATGTAGCACAAAGGCTATCACAGCTATATATTCTGCTTAGCGCTCACCTCATACCAGCTAGACTCTATATGTTGTAGATGTAGTGGAGAACACAGTGATTTGATCCACTTACTGTGGAGCTGTCCCAAGCTCTACCTTTACTGGTGTAAGGTCCTAGATACCCTTAAAAGAGGGCTTCAGGTTAATATTGGTCAGGATCCCAAGTATTGTTTATTGGGCATTGTGGACAGCCTTCAAGTGGAGGAGGTCATCACCAAACAGGCTGTAGCCAGAGCCTTGTTCCAGGCCAAAAAACAAATCCTTAGACATTGGAAGTCTGTTGAACCTCCTCATGGAAGCTATGGGTGGCAACGATGGGAGATATGATTCGTTTGGAAAAATACATTTACCTGCATAGGGGCAGTTTGCATAAATTTCAAGCACTATGGTTGCCTTGGCTTGACACTCCAGGACTATCCCCAACTGACTTAATCTTGGATTGGATCCTTTATAGATAGCATCATTCTCTTTCTTATGGTTATATGTGGAGTTATTGTGGAGTAAGAAATGTTCGTAACTTGACACTGCGGTTAGCAATGATATGTTTATTTCCATACCGGTGTGACATTGTTGGATTTGTCACTGATAATGTAGTGGTTTTCTGTTAAATTCTCTGGAATGTTACAATGACTTGTTACATAGTTAAATAGTTAGTAAGGTTGAATAAAGACACTAGTCCATCCAGTTCAACCTGAGTGAGTGTCTACAATTGTCCCTATCCCTGTACATTGCACACTCACATCGGTCCCTACCCTCAAGGAGCCCACAATCCAAGGTCCCCATTCATATACTAAGGCCAATCTTAGACAGAAGCCAATTAACCTACCTGCATGTCTTTGGATTGTGGGAGGAAACCGGAGTACCCGGAGGAAACCCACACAGGCACAGGGAGAACATGCAAACTCCAGGCAGGTAGTGTCATGGTTGGGATTTGAACCAGCGACGCTTCTTACTGCTAGGTGAGAGTGCTAACCACTACACCACTGTGCCGCCCGCATGACTTGTAATTGAATAAATGTATTCTCAGTAAAACTTTGAGATAAAAAATAATAATCCTATCACCAGAGCTTTTAAATCGTCGCCTACAGAAAATATTGGGTACTGAAGTCCCCATTTCACAGACGCACACAAATTTAAGGTTTAATATGTTGGATATCTATTTACTCTGTGCAACCTCAGGTTTTATATTTTACCCAAAAATTGGGTAATGTGTTTTTTGTGCCCCTAAAATGACAGTATTTATCAGTGTATAACACGCACACACCTCTAGAATGGTTTCTTACATGATGAAGATCAGCCACGATGGAGTATATCTGAGGTGTATATCAGGGTGTGCTTCTTCCCCACATGAGAGCTGTGATGTCCAGCAACATTCATATAGAAGACATTTCCCACACTCAAGGCACTAATACACCTCGAGGGTTGTTTGGGATCCCTGATGTACAGGAAGACAGGACTTCTGTGAGAAACAGGACAGGAAAGTGGCTTTTGCCCCCTGTGTGAGATCTCTGATGTGTGGAAAGATTGGACTTCTGAGAAAAACATTTCCCACACTCAGGACAGGAATGCTGGTTCTCTCATGTGAGATTTCTGATGTGACAAAAGACTGTACTTCTGTGAAAAACATTTCCCGCACTCAAGACAGGAATACGGCTTCTCCCCTGTATGAGACCTCTGATGTGTGAGAAAATGTGACTTCTGTGAAAAACATTTCCCACACTCAGGACAGGAATATGGCTTCTCTCCTGTGTGAGATCTCCGATGTTTGTAAAGACTGGACTTCACTGAAAAACATTTTCCGCACTCAGGACAGGAATACGGCTTCTCCCCTGTGTGGGATCTCTGATGCTTGCAAAGATTGGACTTCAGTGAAAAACATTTCCCGCACTCAGGACAAGAATACGGCTTCTCCCCCGTGTGAGATCTCTGATGTGTGTAAAGACTGGACTTCTCTGAAAAACATTTTCCGCACTCAGGACAGGAATACGGCTTCTCTCCCGTGTGAGATCTCTGATGTGTGTAAAGACTAGACTTCAGTGAAAAACATTTCCCACACTCAGGACAGGAATATGGCTTTTCCCCCGTGTGAGATCTCTGATGTGTGTAAAGATTGGACTTCACTGAAAAACATTTCCTGCACTCAGGACAGGAATACGGCTTCTCCCCTGTGTGATATCTCTGATGTGTATAAAGATAGGACTTCTGTGAAAAACATTTCCCGCACTCAGCACAGGAATACGGCTTCTCACCTGTGTGAGTTCTTTTATGTACATTAAGATGGGATTTAGAACGGAAACACTTCCCACATTCAGAACAGGAAAAGCTCTTCTCTGTTGGAAGGACGGCCCCGTCCCTCACAGTCTGAGGTTCCTCAGGATAAGAGGAATATGATGGTCCATCTACACTGTGTGGTGCCGGATGGACATTTGAGGTAGTCGGGTTTTCTCCTGGACTATACTGTGTGATGTCCTCATCTTCTACTTTACAGTCTGGAGACAAAGTGAGACAATCCTCTGAGGTTTTCCTCATCTCCCGTCCATCTACTAAAATAGAAATACAAAGATTATTACTAGACATGAGCTGATTGGTTCCCCTAAACCAGGACTCCGCCCACATCAGGCAGCTTTGTCTCTGAGGATCTTACAATTCCCCCCTCAAGGTAACTAGTAAATGGCTCCTCTGATCTCCTACCAGATCATTTCTTTATTCATGGACCTTAGTCAGAGAGTGAGGAAACAACGAGAACTGTCCTTTATAGGAGTGACAGTGATGAGGGGATTATAGGACGAGTGTCCCCTCCCCCTCTATCACTCATTGCCATCTTCCCAACACAAGAAGTCCTGCACTTCCTTATTTAGTCCATGATTTAGTCATGAATAACAGCGGGGCTGAGCCCCACCAGAGGTCAGAGAGTGAGGATGGGGGGAGAACAACCAAGATGAAGACTGGACTGATCCTGAAGACCCCCATCATTGGGTTATTGACTCCTCCCTCATTATCACTTCTATTTAAGGTTCCAAAGTTGGAGGATGTTCGCATTATTAACAACATATAAAAGTCTGAGCTCCAATCAAATCATTTAATATTAAATGTCCAGCTGGTAGGAAATGAATGCAAAAGAAGTAGCTCCTATATAATGCACAACTTATTATAAAGGATACAACAGTTAGGATTTTATAGTATCAGAATGATGTAATGTACAACATAGAATATATGAAAAATAGAGTGTGGGACTAGGGGAAGGGGATTATTACGGTGCCTAAAAAACAAAACAATATGCTGACCCAATCAGCTGGTACTAATCCTTTTTCCTAATTTTTCAATTGATTGTTTTGTTATAATATTCTTTTGTGCTGTCCCCGATCCCCCCTTTTCACTCCCTCCTATGCTTTGCTTGCTGACTGATTGAGCTCCCTTGGGGTGGACCGGCCCGATTTTTCGCCATTTGGTAACTGTATGGACACTCCGGGTGCTGACCTGTGGAAAAAGCACCCGCTAAAACATATACTGTGTACTGTGCTGCCCGCTCCGCGCCTATGCTTTCATCCCCCTCTCCGGTATTGACATCTCGGCTCATTCCATCCTATTCTGCCTTGCATTATTTTCGCTGACACTAGCGTCAAGCATTTTGTCATGATGATGCGATGCCAGCCGAAAGGTAGTATGGGGTTTGTAGGCTTGGACTCCTTAGCGGGCGCCTGCGCGGTTACTGTTCAGTCCGCTCTCTGCTGACGTTCATGTTTGGCGCATGCGTAGTGCGGCGTCGTTTTCGCCCGCTGGCAGCGTCCACGCCAGAACGCCGACAGAGTGGTGGGTATATAAGTCCCCTCTACCACTGGTTGGTTGCTGGCTCTCCGGGTACACCGATCTGTTAAGTGATTTTTGAGGTCAGTAATCAGGATTAGGCTGGTTTTGTTCCACACTCTCTCAGCCTTTCCTGTTTGTTATGCGCAGCTTCCTAATTATAGATAACCTCCTTCTTTTTTCTTGTATCAATAGGGACTTCTTCTCTGAGCACTATGCTTATTGTTTAGGCTCTGCTCAGGTTCAGCCTTGAATGAATGAATGAATGAATTACTTGTATAGCACACAATGCGAACTGAATCGCCTCAAGGCGCTGTGGCGAGCTTTGATCATCTGCTAAAAGAGGAAGGTCTTGAGTTTTTTCCTAAAAGCCAGGTGATTTTCTTCCAGGCGGATGTTGATTGGTAGAGCATTCCATAGCCGAGGCCCTTGGACAGCGAATCTCCGATCGGCTTTCTGACCATTATCGATTATTGTCTATGGTTGCTGGATAAATATAGAACCTCTTTCCTGTAGGTTCAGGTCAGTTTATCTACAAAAAGTTTTCTTTCTTCCCCTTTTTTTTTTCTCTTTTTGTTTTGTTATTGATCCTATGCCCTCTATCTAATTAGGTAACGCCTTTTTGTACATTCAGGTTGGCGAATACTGCGTTTATTCCATCTCAAGCTCTTCTAATATTTTTGGTGTCCCTTGTTCTTCGTATTATCACTACACTAATCCTTTATCTGGTGTGCACGAGGTATTAACTTCCCCGTATATACCATTATGTGTATATTTAACTTATTATATTTTTTTAATAAACAATTTATGCTAAATCGGTCTCCTCTCTACCCCCTGCAGTCACCATAGGTGATATACTAGGGTTGGATGTCTTTTTTCCCCCCTTGAAAGTTTTTCACCAGTGGCAGGCTTGGAGGTGAGCCGGGGGTATATATTCAGCACAATTATTTTAACCCTATTCAATCAATCCTGATTAAGAACCAGGCGATATTCACCCATTTATAACTTGTATTAATTATTGTTTTTCTGTTACCATTTATAGTTTTGTCTGTCTTTCTTTGGTTCAAAAAAAATGGTTCCCCTGAAGAAGCCATTGTAATGGCGAAACATGTTGGGACTCTTTTAGCCAACGACTAAACTCTCGACTGTATTACACTGAGTAGACGACAATTTTATTTAATGTAGATTGTATTGTTGTGATACATTTTTGAAGATACAAATTTTTATGACTATTCCACTAAATAAAGAATCAGTGTTCCTTCTTTTTAAAGTATCTATTTGTCTCTAATTATTAGTATTTACCCATTTATCATTTTTTAGGCACCGTAATAATCCCCTTCCCCTAGTCCCACACTCTATTTTTCATAATATACTGGGATGAGGTGCCCTATGTATTAGATTCCCTCGCCGCACTTTCCTATTTCTCTAACATAGAATATATAGTGCAGGGGTATGTAATGTACAATATAAATTATACAGTGTAAGGGTCAGGACTCATAATATTGGTATTCAGTAATCAGTGGAAGATGAAATGTTTACATGAGACAAGTTGCAGAGGTCCCACACTGCTGCCTCCCATCTCCTGAGACAGCACTCAGTGACTTGGGTCTGAGACTATACAGACATATCCCTCCACCCGGCACAGCCAGCAAATAACAGAGCAAGTAATCCTGGGAGAATCGTTCTGTCAGACATCTTGCCATACCCAGATATGGGGCAGAAGACCCAAAGCACATACCCCAGGTGGCTAGATCGAGTAATGTCTATGGTGAAAATGAACATTTTGCTGCCAGCCGAACCCCAGAATCTCCATAAATCCAGTCTAGATACACAAATTGTGTATGCAGCACAGAGAAGGAAGATTATCGGAGAGAAATACAGGAATACAGGATGGGGAACACAGCTCAGGAAAGTGACCGGGGATTACAGGCTGATATCACCCAGCCCCCGCCATACTCTGGACCAATCAGTGAGCAGTATGGGTGGAGGAATGTATTTAGTGTTAATGACCCACCTGTGCTGATCTCTGTAGGAGTGTCCTCCTCTATAAATGTCCCCGTTATTCCATCCTCCTCCATAGACTGCTGATCATCCCTCACATACCTCTCTTCTTCTTCTGATTTCACCTCAAATTCTATATCGATTGGATCTCCACTCTAAATCAAGAAAACGAGAGAGAATATCATCTGTAAGATATAAGCTTTGTTATTGTGACAACACATAAAAATCCACACATTGTCTCTATAAGTGTGTTTTATAAACTCCATCCCATTAACCTTGTAACAGTGGGGGATGGTGTGACCTTCCTGTGTGGTATCCCGGGAATACAGAGGACGGGGACATCTCTCTGGTGGGTTCCTGGTATTTGGTGGCTCCATCATATCCTTGTGTCGTTCTGAAAACTCCTCCATCACTCCATACTCCTCATCCTCCTCTTTATACTCTTCTTTAACATCAATATTATCGCCTCCGAGGTTTCCACGCTGAAAGATGTAATAAAACATTCATTGTAATAAACATGCTGTGTATAAAGGGGCGTGTCTAAGCCACAGATAAAGATGGCCGTTTAGCTCTAGAACTCCCTGCCACACCGGGTTTCTATTGCGGCTCACAGAGCACTAGACAGCCACTTTCAGCCCCAAACGGGGACACAAACTTCGGGGAACAACCAGGCTATGTCCCGCAGAGACAAGGGGCCGCTTAAGATTGCTTCATGCAGATGACCAGCACGCATGCACAAGATGGTGCTCGGCTCAGGTATACTGTATATATTCGTATCCTGAAAGGTTAGTTCTAATGGGCATTGTTAGCTTGACATATCAGAATTTTTGGTTATCTCTTGTCTTTATAAATATGATAATATCGTGTTTTGTGTTTTTTTTTGTCTCTTGAAATAAATAAA
Source organism: Lithobates pipiens (assembly GCF_037356315.1). Taxonomy (NCBI): domain Eukaryota; kingdom Metazoa; phylum Chordata; class Amphibia; order Anura; family Ranidae; genus Lithobates; species Lithobates pipiens. Next base: position 634,791,094 of record NW_027507758.1, read on the forward strand.
GGATTTGAAAAAAAAAGATGGTGCTCTGGAGGATGGCCACTCTCCTCTTCCTCCTCACAAAGAGCCTTTACTAGACACGTGCGATTAGTTTCGTACAAGTCTCAAATTCATATGAATTTCCCTAAATTCGTACTTTCGGGAGGATCCGAAATACGAATTGCCATGCGTCTGAATTTTGTACGAAATACGTAAACAAAAGTTTGTATCAGTCATCGTCGTCGACTCATTATGCTTATTATGAGGGCTCCCACCATCCCTGTGCTATGCTGACTTCCTCCTGGGGCTGTACCCCTGCTGTGCTCATTATGAGGGGCTTCCACCATCCCTGTGCTGTGCTGACTTCCTCCTGGGGCTGTACCCCTGCTGTGCTCATTATGAGGGGCTTCCACCGTCCCTGTGCTGTACTGACATACTGAGCACAGCAGGGGTACAGCCCCAGGAGGAAGTTAGCACAGCACAGTGATGGTGGGACCCCCTCATAATGAGCACATGGCTGCCATGCACAGCTGCTCCAGTTTTTTCCTGCTCCAGTTTTGATCCCCCGCACTGTAGGGGGTCACAGAGGATGTGCGGGGTCACTGGAAATTGTTTGGTGTTACCATGCATGTGCTCTCTGCACATCCCCAGTGACTCCAAACAGTGTGGGGATCTATCGAAACTGGAGCAGGCGAAAACTGGATCAGTGGTGCATGGCAGACAATCCGCTTCTCTCTTTCATTTTCAAACCTTAACGGAACAAACTGAAGAGAAGCCGATTGGTTCCAATGGGCAACTGCTCCAGATTCTGTTTGCTCCAATTTTGATACATTTCTCTAAATGTCTTTTTATCTGTTCTAGCAGTCATATGTGTAAATGAGAAGAATGGTGGGGGCACATCGGAGCACATCAGGGCATATTAGAGCACATTGGGGCACATCAGGGCACATTGGGGAACATCAGGGCACATTGGAGAACATCAGGGCACAGCGTTTACTAGCCAGCCTGCAGAGTAGCGCAGGAAGCGTGTGTAATAAGTTCTCTCTCCGCTGCTCCCTGGCGGCCCCTCCTCTCTTCTCCTCCATCCCAGATGATGTCACAAGCAAATAGGGGTAGATGAGAAGTGAGGGGAGGGATTGTGTGGAGGGACAGGGACCAACTAAGACCAAATAGCCATCTCTGCTGCAGACAATCAGTTCAAGGAATGTTCAGAGAGAGGGAGGGGTACCCCAGCTTTGGCAAATTGATTTTCAAAAATGCTAACTGCTCCATTAGCTGGGGGGACAACTAGGATCTTTGGGGTGACAGGATGTTTCCCATCACAGAAAACACCTGCTCACTCTGGACACTTGTCGGAGGGCAGGACAGTATCTCCTTGGCAATATCTGCGAGATAACACAACAGGTTGAGTGCCACCACCAGGCAAAGGTTCCTCAGCCGACTTGAACTGCTCCAATTTGCTCTGAAGGTGGTTGAAGAGTGGGAGCACATGACCAATGCTGGCATCCTCGCGGCTTAGGTGTTCTGTGACAGAGAGGAAAGGTTTGAGGACTGCCAAAATCTGCCCAATTATGGCCCAGTCCTCCCCGCCTAAAAGGTATCTCTATGCCAGTGTTATGATCACAGGCCATGGCATGGAGAGCCTTCTGCTGCTCAAGGGTGCATTCCAGCATTGCTAGGGTTGAATTCCACCTAGTTCCCACATCCTGTTTTAGGCAGTGTTCTGGAAGGCCTGCCTTCCTCTGTTCCACCCTGAGGAGGTGGCTGTCCCTCACACTCCGATGAAAGTGGCCAGCCATCTTCTGACAAGAGTCCACCACTTTGGACAGCCTTCCATCTCCGCCAGAAATGGTCTCCACCAACCGAAAACTGTCAGTTACCACCTTGTGGAGAAGGTGGGCTGAGCAGCGCACATCTACAAATAGGGATGAGCCGAACAACCCTCGGTCCGGTTCGCACCAGAACTTTCGAACGGACCGAAAATTTGTGCGAACTTTAGAACCCCATTGAAGTCTATGGGACTCGAACGTTCGAAATAAAAAGTGCTAATTTTAATGGCTAATATGAAAGATACTATCCTAAAAAGGGTTTGGGGACCTGGCTCCTGCCTCATGGGACATGGGTCAATGCCTAAAATGTTTTTAAAAATGGCCGTTTTTGCGGGAGCACTGATTTTAATGACGATTAAAGTGAAAAAAAAAGTGAAATATTGCTTTAAATATCGTGCCTGGGGGGTGTCTATAGTATACCTGTGAAGTGCCACGTGTTTCCCGTGTTTAGAACAGTCCCTGCACAAAATGACATTTAACAGAAAAAAAGTCATTTAAAACTGCTTGCGGTTTTAATGTAATATCTGGTTCCGGCAATATGGATGAAAATCATTGAGAAAAATGGCATGGGTAGCCCCCCTGCCCATTACCAGCCCCTTTGGGTCGTGTACGGATATTAAGGGGAACCCCGTACCCATATTAAAAAAAGGAAAGGCGTGGGGCATATGTTCTTCCAACATATCAGCGGAGGAGGAAGAGGATAGACAATCAACATAACAGGACAGTCACTCAGCATCAGCATAGGCAGTCTTGAAGGGATGTGATATTTTAAAAAAAAATTATTCGGTTACATCAGCTTTAGGTGCTTGGTAGCTGTGGGTGATCCAAGACTGATTCATCTTTATGAAGGCCAGTCGATCAACCTAGTCGGTGGACAGGCGCACCCTGTGATCGGTAACAAGGCCACCAGCAGCACTGAAGGTGCGTTCCGAAAGAACGCTGGATGCAGGACAGGCCCGTAGCTCAATTGCATACTGTGCAAGCTCTGGCCAGTGATCCATCCTCAAGACTCAGTAAGCCAGATGATTTTCGGTGAGAAAGGTGTCCAAGTCTGACCTTGCCCCTAGGTATTCCTGCACCATGTAAATCAGACACTGGCGATGGTTGCTGGAACCGATCATACCTTGGGGCTGCGGACTAAAAAATTGTCTGAACGCATCAGTCAGATGGCCACCTTCTCCACCGCTCCTTCTGACCGATGCCTCAGCAACACGTTGTCCAGAACCAGGAGTTTGTAACCTCCCAGTCTCTGGGAACGCGTTGCACAGACCTTTCTGCAAGGCCTCCCGGAGATGTCTCATCCTCTGCTCCCGCTGCAACAGCAAGATAAGGTCGGCAACCTTACCCTTGTACCGCGGATCAAGGAGAGTGGCCAGCCAGTAATGGTCCCTCTCCTTGATCCGAAGATCCTTCCGCAGGCTTTGCAGGATCAGGGAGGCCATGCAGCGTAGGTTAGCTGAGGCATTCGGTCCGGAGTCCCCTGGATCAGTAAGGATAACATGATCTGCAGCTACCTCCTCCCAGCCACGTACAAGTCCACGGGTTTCTTGGGACTGTAAAACATCCCTACAAGACTGCTGCTGATGCTGGGTGCCAGCCTCCACCTCCATGCTGACACAATCATCCTCCTCCTCTTCCTGTGTGATGGGTGGGACAGCAGGAACACTGTCTGATTAAAGGGGGCCTTGAGAGGCAAGGAAGTCCTCCTCTTCCTGCCTCTGTTCTGCCTCAAGTGCCCTGTCCATTATTCCACGCAGCGTATGCTCCAACAGGTGGACAAGAGGTACAGTGTCACTGATGCATGCACTGTCACTGCTCACCATCCTTGTGGCCTCCTCAAATGGTGACAGGACAGTGCATGCATCCCCGATCATGCCCAACTGGCATGGTGAGAAAAAAACAAGCTCCCCTGACCTTGTCCTGGTGCCGTAGTCGCACAGGTACTCATTGATGGCCCTCTGCTGTGTGTGCAGCCGCTGCAGCATGGCCAATGTTAAGTTCCACCTGGTGGGCATGTCACATATAAGGCGGTTCTTGGGCAGGTTCAACTCCTTTTGGAGCTCAGCCAGCCGAGCACAGGCATTAAATGATCAGCGGAAATGCACACAGACTTTCCTGGCCTGCTTCAGGACATCCTGTAAGCCTGGGTACCTGCCCAAGAACCGCTGCACCACCAGGTTAAGGACATGAGCCACACAGGGAACATGGGTCAGTTGTCCCCGTCGGAGGGCGGAGAGGAGGTTGGTGCCATTGTCACAAACCACCATTCCTGGCTTAAGCTGGCGTGGCATCAACCACCTCTCGGCCTACCCCTGCAGAGCTGGCATAATATCTGCCCCAGTGTGGCTCCTGTCCCCCAAACAAACCAGCGCAAACACGACATGGCATAGTTTTGCCTGCATACTTGCGTACCCCCTTGAACGCCTACGGAGCACAGGGCACTGGAAGAGACCATGGAGGAAGAAGAAAAGGAGGGGGTGGAGGAGAGAGGTGTGTCACAACCAGTAGTAGCATTTTGGAGGCGTGGTGGCGGAACAACCTCCAATACTACTGCACCTAGTCCTGCATCCTTCCCAGCTGCCAGATGAGTGACTCAATGGGCCGTGAAAGACAGGTAACGTCCCTGTCCATGCCTGCTGGACCATGAGTCAGCGGTAATATGCACCTTACCGATGACCGCCCTGTCCAGCGAGGCAAGGACATTGCCTTACACATGCCGGTAGAGAGCCGGAATCGCCTTCCATGAGAAAAAGTGGCGTTTGGGGACCTGCCACTGAGGAACCGTACATTGCACAAACTCATGGAAGGGGGCCGAGTCTACCAACTGAAAAGGCAGCAGTTGAAGTGCTAGCAATTTAGCCAAGCTAGCATTCAACCGCTGGGTATGTGGATGGCTGGGAGTGAACTTCTTTCGCCGGTCCAGCAGCTGGGGCAGGGAAAATTGCCTGCTATGCTATAATCGGACGTGGGTGTACTGCTAGCAGAGTGCCCGCAAGCACTTGGCTGTGACACACCTAATTCTACACCTTCATTCCTCTCAGAGCAGGTTTCAGAGAGGACTGAAGGTCTAGTGGGGTTGGAGATCCCAGCTGATGAGGAGCAAGGAGAGGTCCGCTTTGTTCTGCATGGCAGGTCAACATATGTCTGGTCAAGCATGTGGTGCCCAAGCGGCTGATGTTTTGGCCACACGAGATACGCTTGAGACATATGTTGCAAATAGCAGTGGTGCGATATGATGCACTCGTCTCAAAAAAGGCCCACACCAAAGAACTTTTAGAATAATGCGCAGAGGCAGCGCCCTGCACAGGCGGAGCTCTGCGGTGTGATTCAGTCGGTGTGCTACCCCTAAACTGGCCCCCGGAGGGCATCCTGCATCGTTGGACATGTGCCTCCTTCTCCTCTCTCCTACCAGGCACCCTCGTGGAGTCAGTGCCCTCATCATCCCCTCCCTCTTCATCGCTGGAGCAAACCTGGAAGTATGCTGCAGCTTGTGGAACATGACTGCCAGATTGCTGTCCTTCTTGAGCATCCCCTCTCTCTGCGCTAACGCTACTGCCTTCCTCTAGCTGAGTATCATCATCAGAGCCTACAAAACACTGGGCATCCTCCTGGAGCATGTACCCAACACTGTGCTCAAAGAGTTCAGGGGACTCCTCAGGAGGACGTGGTGGGTCTAGGGAAGGAGTTACTGATGATGACATTGAGACGAGGGAAGACGATGTGTTGGCAGCTGCTTTGCTAGTACTCTGAGCCTGGTCGAGAGAGGATGAGGAGGATGAAGAGGGCTTGGTCATCCACTCTACCAAGTCTTCGGCATGATGCGGCTCAAGACGTCCAGCACGTCCAGCTGCCGAAAATAAGTCCCCAGGGGAGATACCGGTGTATACTGTGCTGCGCTGGAGGCACACAACACCAACTAACTACTGCAGATGGCTCAATTACAGAAGAGCTATATAGGTGGATAAAATGGTGTATACTGTGGTCAGGGCACGCAGACAACACCCACAATCTCCTACAGCTGACTGAAAGCTCTACTACAGAAGAGCAATATAGCTAGCTATATAGGTGGATATAATGGTGTCTGCGTGCCCTGACCGCAGTATACAACACCCACAATCTCCTACAACTGACTGAAAGCTCTATTACAGAAGAGAAATATAGCTAGCTGTATAGGTGGATAATGGTGTATACTGTGGTCAGGGCATGCAGACAACACCCACAAACTCCTGCAGATTGCTAAAAGCTCAATTACAGAAGAGCAAGAATGCTAAATCGGCCGATAACGAACGGTGTATACTGTGTTGAAGGTACACAGAGAACACCCACTAACTCCTACAGACACCAACACACTAGACAAGGCCGCCGTGCTGGCAGCCTTATATAGTGTGGGGCGTGTACTACACAGCCTGAGCTATGATTGGCCACAGGCATCCTGCCTCTGGCCAATCATGGCTCTCCTCGCTGCCGGCACTGTGACTGGCCAAGCATGCGGGGTCACAGTGCATGCTTGGCCAATCATGAGCCAGCAATGCACTGCGATGGCGCAGTGCATTGTGGGCCGTGAGCGCCACACGAATTTGGCGCGACCGTATGTTCGACTCGAACATCAAGCTCATCCCTATCCACAAAGCTGCCATCCTTTACAGCCTTGACCATGTTGCTCCCTCCATCAGTGACAACATCCAATCCGGTAGTTGCTGTCTGCCTGTCCAAACCACTGCAACAACATTTTCTGCAGGGCTTTCAGCATGTTTTGCGCTGTGTGCTTTTCATCAAGCACCTCAGCGTGCAGGGGGAAGGAACGGTGCCCCTGTTTGTCAACTGCTGACGAGGATCCAGATGTTTGAACTACATCATGGGACACCTTGGCCTGTCACCAATGTGCCGTCAGGGACAGGAAGGCATGCTGGGCACTACACGCACTCCACAGGTCAGTGGTCAGGTGCACTGCCTGTCCACCTGCCCTTCCAATCTCCTCCTTGAGCACCCCGACACAAGACCTGTATAAGGCTGGCACCACAGTTTGGCTGAATGTCTTACGTGATGGCACACAGTACTGTGGTGCAACAGCCTGCATCAATTACTTGAAGGGTTCACCTTCCACCATGTTGAAAGGTGCTCCTCCAACTGCAATGAGCTGGCCAATCAGGCGTGTTATTTTACATACCTGCGCCCGAGACATACCCTTACTCTGAAAGCCACCAAAATCTTCCAGGGTGGCCTGGCTGGTATGGATTGGATGCGGGATGGTAACAGCATTCTTTTCTGCCTTATACTGGTTGGTGGTGCTGGAACTCATGGTGGATGTGGCGGTGCCACTATTGGTTCCCCTTTTGGTGTTTGGAGGAGTGGCCATAATACTTTTCTCCCCTAACAGCACTGCATGGTGGTGCACACGCATGTGCTGGTTCATGCCACTATTACTGAGATGCCCTATGTCTTGGCCCCGGCTGACCTCCCTGCCACAGTGATTGCATTTGGCCTTCTGACCAACACCAATTCTTTTAAAATGTTGCCAATGCTGGAACGGCAGCCACCACCAATGACACTGCCTGATGGAATCCCTTCCACTGCAGTGGTCACACTCTATTTCTGAGGTTCGGCAGGAGCAGGAGGAAGAGACCTGAACATCCCAGGTATTTTGGGTGCTGTGATGGATTGAGGCCTTAGCCCCTGTACACACGGTCGGAGATTTCCACAACCAAATCTGTCGGATTTTGCCTGTCGGATTTTGTCCGTCGGATCTTGTCCGAAACTGTTGCATACACACGGTCTGGCCAAGTTGTCGAAAAATCCGATCTTTCAGAACGTGATGACATAATATCGTTACGATGGGACTACGTTCAGGCTAGTAGCCAATAGCTTTGATGTAGGAATTTGATCTGAGCATGCGTGGCACTTGGTCCGATCAAAATGCTCTACACATGATCGGATTAGGTCCATCCGGCCCAGTTGGTCGGGAAATATTTCCAACATGTTGGAAAATTGGGTCGGACGGAGATTCGGATGGAATCAGTCCGATGCATACCACACACAGTCGGATTATCCGACGACACGGTCCGATAAGACGCAATCCGACAGATTATCCGACCGTGTGTACAAGGGCTAATGGTTGCATTGGCCCATTCTGATGCTGGAGGCTTAGAAAGCACTTGGGCAGGGGTCTTTTCAGGAGTGAAAAGTAGTGGGGACTGAGGGGAGATACTTTCTGGGCTGTCGGTGGTGCCAACATGGGTAGAGGGCTGGAAATTAAATTTGTCTACAACAATTTCAGGAAAGCCTGCTTCCACCTCTTTCAAGTTGCCAAGGGAACAGTGATCATTAGAAGCAGTAAACTCTGTCTCCTTGCTGATCACTGCCAAGCTCCCTGTAGTGCTGATGGTGATGGCACAGGCAGCAATGGTGGTGGTGACATCATCATGAGCCTCAGCCTCCTGACATGTTTCTTGCTGCATGACCAGGATCTCCAGCTTTGGCTGCACAAATGTATGTGCTCTGGGAACTCCTTTGCCCTGCCCTCTTACATAAAAGGTACCAATGGGCAGCATGCTACCAGCAGCAGTGGCAGAGGTGGTAGTGCCACTTTTGCTATGAACTGTGCTGCTGGTTCTAGGAGGTAAATCCTGGAACAGCTGGCGACGTGCAAATGTCTGCTGTTTGCCAGGCTTTTTATCACCAGCAGTCTTCACTCCCATTCGCCTCAGCTTTATGGGAGGTGAGCTGAGCTCAGAGGGTGCAGAGACAGAACGTCCCACCTGCTGCTCATGTACACGGCTCATAGCGCTCCCTCTCCCAGCAGCACTCTTACTGCTTTTTTGGCCTTGTTTGCTGCTCATTATTCCTTAGAAAAATGTAGACAAAAAAAATATGTTTTTGATTGCAGCAAACTAACACCAATATCACCAAATGTACAAATAGAAAATAACAAAATATTAACTAAATGAAACAAGAAATGAAAAAAAAAAAAAAAAAAAAGCTCTCTCAAAACCAACCAAAAAAACAAATAAAACCAGAAACTAAAGACTAACAGATGATACACTCGCAAACTACAACAGATATAAACTAAAATGAACAATGAAAAAACTAAGGATTGCAAAGATATTTGCTCAGATGCACAGACAAATAATCATGTGATCTGCTCCACTACACTAACTAACCCACAAAGGGAAGTCACATGATCGGGCCTGCCCTGTAGGCCTCAGCTGCAGAAGAAAACCTCTGATTGGTCAACCAAGTCACATGTTGTTTCCGTAGTAACGAAATTTGGACCAAAAAGTGAAACGCATCCAACGAAAATTCGTATTTCGGATCGGAAATTCTTCAATGGAATTTCGTATTTCAGATAAAAACCAAACTTCCATCAGCATCGACTGTCATATTGAGGTATATATATTTTTGCCTTTAAATTCATCGTAAAGAACGTTCGTACAAGTTAACGAACCTAACGACAATTCGTACGAATCGAGATTAAATTTTGGAATCGAATTACGAAGTACGAATTAATTCTAATACGAACCCTAACAGAATGAAACAAAACAAATTTATTGACGGCACCCATGTCTAGCCTTTACGTCCTACAGCCTCAGACAGACAATCTCTTTGACATGGAGGACTCCTCACAGCAGCAAGACAACCCCACAGCTTCTGATAGAGGTAAGAGAGCTGTGGAATCACCTTCACACTCTCCACAGAAACTTCTCTCAGCTAAGGCCGCGTACACACGAGAGGATTGTCCGTCCAACTAAGTCCGTCAGACAATCCGACAGACAGTCCGTCCTACTTTTGAATGAACGGACTTGACCACACACGACGAACAGACAGTCCGCTGAAAGCTTGCGCGATGACGTGTACAGCACGTACGATGGGACTAGAAATACGACGTCCAATACACTGCAATGCAACCTTCGGCCGTGTAAATCCTTTCTGAGCATGCGCCATACTCAGTCCATTCAGTGATCTGCAGTGCATAAAATATATATACAGTCTCCTACATATATATATCCACTGCATTCTAGTCTAGCCAAGCCTATACCTAACTATAGGCCATTCCTGGTGTACATATTCAAAGATACTTTCAGGTAGGCAGGCAGGTGATTCAGTGATCTGCAGTGCATAAAAATATATATATAGTTCCCTACATATATATCCACTGCATGCTAATCTAGCCAAGCCTATACCTGACTGCAGGCCATTCCTGGTGTAATTTTTCTAGTAAACTTCAGGCGGTGTTTTGCTAATCCAATTTTACAGCATGTCTGGAAGGCCACAAGGGAAAGGTAGATGCTCACAGGCCACTAAAAGAGGGCAAGCAGGCTCTGTGTCTACAGCCAACAGTGCTGGTCGTGGACACGGTGCATCCTCAGCATGTGGCCGTGGGGCACGCTTGTCCTTTTTTTCGCCAGCTGGCCGCATTGAGCCACAACATGCAGAAGAGTTGGTAGAGTGGATCACAAAGCTGTCCTAGTCCTCTGTCACCCAGGCTAAGACAAGTTTGGCTGCCAATGCAGCTGCCAAAGTGGCCTATTCCATCGGCTCAATGTCATCAGTCACTCCTTCCCTAGCCCCACCATGATGTCCTGAGGAGTCCCCGAACTGTTCGACCACAGTGTCGGGTACATGCTGTAGGAGGATGTACAGCATTTTCAAGGCTCCGATGATGGTACCCAGGTTGAGGATGAAGGCAGTAACGTGAGCCCAGAGAGAGAGAGAGAGTGTCCAAGGACAAGAAACTGGCAGTCATATTCCCCCAGCTGCAGTAAACTGCCAGGTTTGCTCCAGTGGCGAGGAGGGAGGGAATGATGAGATCACTGACTCGACGTGGGTGCCTGATAGAAGAGAGGATGAGGAGGAGGAGGCACATCTCCAACGAGGCAAGATGCCCTCCAGGGGCCAGATTAAGGACAGCCTACCGACTGCATCACACCGCAGAGCTCCATATGTGCAGGACACTGCTGACTCCACGTTTTTTCAAAAGTTCTTTGGTGTGGGCCTTTTTTGAGACGTGTGCAGCAGATCGCACCATTGCTGTTTGCAACATATGTCTGAAGCATATCAAGCATGGCCAAAACAGCAGCCGCTTGGGCACCACATGCTTTACCAGACATATGTCGAGCTCCCATACAGTCCGTTGGCACAAGTACTTAAAAGATCCACACCAAAGCAGGGCCTGTTCTAGTGCCCACCAAGAGTAACTGTGGGGGCTTACAGTGTTGTGACAACACCACCACACCGTCCACCACCAAAGGCCCAATTTTTCTGACCCTGTTCAAAAGGGGCTTGCAATTCTTCTTGCAATGTGATTACAATTCTTCATATAATATTTCACAGCAGGGCCCATTCTAGCACTGTGAGGGCTTACAGTGTTCTGGTACCACCAACACCTAAGGCCCAAATTTCTGCAGAGTATATAGTGAAGGCCGTATAGTATATACAGGCAGTCCCTTATTTTCAAACATCCAACTTATAAACTACTTACAAACGGAGTTAGACAACAGGAAGTGAGAAGAAATCTACCCCTAGGAAGGGAAATTATCTCCTGTAAGAGTTAATATGGGAAAAAGGTGTCTCCTCCACTGATGCCTTATTATCACCAATCCTTGTTTCTCTAAAAACCCCACATTTTCAAAATCCAATTGTCATTGGGACAGAAGGTGAGGTCAAATCTTCTGAACAGGGACACAGACAGCAAAACAAATGTTACAGGGGTGATAACTCTTCCCTATGTTATGTAAAAAAGCTTAAAATTTGATTTTTTGGGCTGGATCTACATTTTACCTGTTCCAAATTACAAACAGATTTAAATGACTTTTATTCCTTTAGAAATGTCATTTTGTGCAGAGACTGTTCTAAACCTGGGAAACATGCGCCACTTTATAGGCATACTATAGACACCCCCAGGTACGAAATGTAAAGGTATATTTCACTTTTATTTTTTCACTTTAAGCATTATTAAAATCACTGCTCCCGAAAAAACAGCCGTTTTTAAAACTTTCTTTTGCATTGATACATGTCCCCTGGGGCAGGACCCGAGTCCTCAAACCCTTTTTAGGACAATAACTTGCATATTAGCCTTTAAAATTCGCACTTTTGATTTCTCACGATCAAGTCCCATAGACTTTAATGGTGTTCGAATATTCGCACAAACTTTCGGTACGTTCACATGTTCTTGATGCGAACCGAACCGGGGGTGTTCGGCTCATTCCTACTCTCTGTTGAACCTGATGATGCCTACCCTATTCTATTAGCTAAACACAACCCTCTCTCTCTGCATAATTCCTTAAGTATAAACTAACTTAAGTGTCCACTAACTCGTCATAACACCCCTCAACCCCCACCCCCATGTATCTGGATCTGAAATCTGGACTCCATAACACATTGTCATAAGAATTCTGCTTTGATATATTTGTATTTACTAATATTTTCTTGATTGTCATATTGTAGATTGCATCACTTATGCCTTACGATGCATTCATAAGTAAAAATTTGTAAAATTTGCAAAATTTTAATAAAAAATAAATCATTTAATAAACATGTTGTGTATAAATCACAACTATCAATACTTGTCAATCATCTACCTGATGATGGTGGGGGATGGTGTGACCTTCCTGTGTGGAATCCCGGGAATACAGAGGACGGGGACATCTCTCTGGTGGGTTTCTGTAGCTGGATGACTCCACCATGGTGTCCTGGTACAGATCTCTGTGTTCTTTTCGAAACTCCTCCATCACCCCATCCTCATCATCCTCCTCTTTTATCTCTTCTTTAACCTCAATTGTAGAATCTCTCCGGTTTCCACTCTGAATATATAATATAAATGACATCAATGGTAACAATGCAGATAATGTACAGATCCTAATGATACTATCAGTGATTGTTCCTCATCTACCTGATGATGGTGGGGGATGGTGTGATCTTCCTGTGTGGAATCCCGGGAATACAGAGGATGGGGACATCTCTCTGGTGCGTTCCCATTACTGGATCCATCTGTAGGAAACACACACACTGACTGAATACATTGTTTCTATGTGTTTATCAGATGATGGGGGATCTAGGTGGAGCCTCCGTACTGCTCTCTCCTTTACAATAAAGTCTCCTCTTACCCGGTGATGTGAGGGGCGGCTGATTGTCCATCATGACGTCCTTGTAGAGATCCTTGTGTCCTTCTAAATACTCCCACTCCTCCATGGAGAAATAGACAGTGACATCCTGACACCTTATAGGAACCTGACACACACAATGATACAGTCACCATCCAGACACATCCCTTGTCTGTTACTGGATAATGTCCCAGAATTCCCAGAATCCTCCTCACCTCTCCTCCATCATCTCTCTGGTGACTTCTAGAATCTTCTTTGTATTTCTCTATTCTATCAGGGAGGGAGGTGGAGGCAATGTGATGGTCATATGATCTCCAGACTTCACAGGAGGAAAACTCTAGATCTGAACACAAATAGTAAAATCAAATGATATTCCCAGAATCCTCCTCACCTCTCCGGTCAGGTCTCCCTTTTATTAAAGCCCCACTTCAGGCTGAGGTATAAATTACCCACACAGGACCCCCCACACTATGCAGGTTAAACAACTTTTGCAGGCATTCTGACATCATTACATACAACACAGGACCAACAGTCCCACTTTGCTAGTGAGGATGCCAAGGGTCCCACATGCTAAGAGCATCAGAAAACAAAAAGAGATGGAGGGACATTGGGAAAAGGAGCTTATAGGTCAGTATGATGTCATAGGGTTCTCCTACTCTGGATAGAAGAACATTGGTAGAAGGAGCTGTGAGGTCAGTGTAAGGTCATTGTGATGTCATAGGACATATAGGCTCTGGATGGAGGGACATTTGGAGGGGGAGATTTGAGGGGTCCTCTATATGAGGCTCCTGTGCAAACCAAATCATTGTTCCTGGGTGTGTCCTTCCTCTCCTAAACTGAAGAGTGAACTTTGACCTTTACCATACAGAAATCTGTCAGGAATGTGTGAAAGTAAGCTCTCATGTGATCAGGTGACGTGCGGAGGAACGGAGTGTAAATAGCAGACAATTTTCTCCAGAGCTCCTAATGGTGGGGATGGATTTTGCTGAGTGCTGGTGCCAAGTTTCCACCCCCCAGGATCACTGCAGGTGTGGAGAAAAGCTGTGTAAGAGGATATGGAGGAGAGATGAGGAGGAGATCCAGGAATCAGGATAAAGGTCAGGACAAGCAACAGACGAGATCATCCAAGAGATGAAGTCGGGGTCACTACACAGAAAATCAATCCAAGGAAACAACAGGCAGGACGAGGAATAGCAAGAAGGAGCTCAGAGACCAATGAGAATATTGCTCAGCCAATGGGAGATGATCTCAGCATGACTTACATAATGAAGGAGATGAGGGGGAGGGGAGGAAGTCACTTATGGTGACCATAGAGACATGGAAATTCAGCTGGTTCAGCAGGGATCGGTCACATTTCCATCCATGTGTGGTCACTGCCGGATAAAAGTCACTCCGTCAGCGGCTGCAGCCAATAGCTTCATTACTGATCTGTGTATTCTGAGAGCGGAGGAGCGCCCCCCATTGTCAGAATACAATAGTGCAGCGGGGAGGATTCCCCCATCCCCTTCCAATGTGGGGAATCACTTGTTTTTTCACTCATCCCGCTGGCTAGAGTTGCCACCTCACCCCTTTAAACCCCAACACATATGAATTGCACAGCAGGTTCTGTGTCTGATTATGGTGGCAATTAAACTCACTTGTTGCCTTATCTGCATTTAATTAGGCTCAGAACCGGTGTAATTCATATGTGTTCAGGTTTAAAGGGATGAGGTGGCAACCCTACCGCTGGATGAATGATAAAACTGAACCATGTATGGCCAGATTTGGAAGGAAGATATATTCATCATCAACTGATCCCCCTGAAGGGGTTAATCTACGTATTACCTTCACTCCCGCCAAATCCTGCAGTGTCTTCTCTTTATGTCTTACCAAATGAAATGCCCTCCCTTTACCTGACATCACTTCCTGTCTGTATCTGACATCACTTCCTGTCTGTATTCCATAGAGACTTTTTTTTACTGGGTAGAGGTGAGATCACCACCTTGTGGAGCTCAGAGGAACTGCAGCTCGTGAATCGTCTCGTAGTGTGAACACTGCTGTTTCAAGCATAGAAATTAAGACACTGCAAGCTGTTTGAGGAGTCGTGTTGAATTGTATAACAGGAACAGCAAACACAGAACACAAAACAGGAAGTACAAGCAATGCAATATTACCATAGAATATATTACCATAGAGTCACTGTATTTGTATTAGAAATTCATAACATCTCCCTTTTTTACATTCAATCCAAAAATCCTAAAAACAGATTGTGAACAGTCGTAAACATAACATATTGTGTTACTGGTGGTAGATACACTACAGATTGAGTCTATTTGGCTGCCTTGAAACTCGAACGCTGCACAAGGCCACAGTGATTTTCCTGGGGAATACTGTTCAGCTCCAGAAGGTGTTGAAGAGCTGCTCTCTTTCCTGGCTGGTGTGTTTGGTACAGAAGAACTTACTGGTATATGTGGCTTCATTATGTCATCCTTATGGTATCCTTCAGATATGACAGTATTATTGTTTATGCTTTGCTTATGTGGTCCAGTAGGAAAAGGAGCATTGTAGGACAAGGAGAATTGTAGGACTAGGAGCATTGTAGGACTAGGGGCATTGTAGGACTGGGGACATTGTAGGACTAGGGGCATTGTAGGACTAGGGGCATTGTAGGACTAGAGACATTGTAGGACTAGGGACATTGTAGGACTAGGGGCACTGTAGGGCAAGGAGCATTGTAGGACTAGTGGCATTGTAGGACTAGGGGCATTGTAGGACAAGGAGCATTGTAGGACTAGGGGCATTGTAGGACAAGGAGCATTGTAGGACTAGAGGCATTGTAGGACTAGGGGCATTGTAGGACTAGGGGCATTGTAGGACTAGGGACATTGTAAGACTAGGGGCATTGTAGGACAAGGAGCATTGTAGGACTAGAGGCATTGTAGGACTAGGGGCATTGTAGGACTAGGGGCATTGTAGGACAAGGAGCATTGTAGGACTAGAGGCATTGTAGGACTAGGGGCATTGTAGGACTAGGGACATTGTAAGACTAGGGTCATTGTAGGACAAGGAGCATTTTAGGACTGGGGCAGTGTAGGACTCGGGGCATTGTAGGACTAGGAGCATTGTAGGATTAGGGGCATTGTAGGACTAGTAGCATTATAGGACTAGGAGCATTGTAGGACTAGGGGCATTGTAGAACTAGGGACATTGTATGACTAGGGGCATTGTAGGATTAGGGGCATTGTAGAGCAAGGAGCATTGTAGGACTAGGGGCATTGTAAGACTAGGGGCATTGTAGAACAAGGAGCATTGTAGGACTAGGGACATTTTAGGACTCTGGGCATAGTAGAACTAGGAGCATTGTAGGACTAGGGGCATTGTAGGACTAGGAGCATTGTAGGACTAGGGGCATTGAGCACCTCAGAAGGATCATATGCAGGATGCTCATAGGCTTGTGCTGTGAGTTGTTCTGCCACTCGCAGGTCCACTCAATTGCGGCGGTAGAGATCGCCTTCCACTTTCACAAGATATAAGTGAGGAGCAACTCTCTGAACAGAGGTACCCAGTCTCCAGTGACCAGTCCTATCACCAGGCAGCAGCATCATACGGATTGACTTTCCAATGCTTAGCTCAGGTAAGTCTTTGGCAGACACATCCAATGTCACTTTGTAGATCTGTTTTCTATGTCAGAGTTTCTCCAGTACACCTGTGACCACACAAGGTTCAAGCAATTTGTTTGGCACAGGTAATGAAGTCTTCAGTCTCCTTGACATCAAGTGCTGTGCAGGACTACTGTCCATACCTTCGGTTGGGTTGTTCCTCCAATGTAGAATGGCTTTTACGGGTCATTACCATTATATTTGGACTTCTTGCAAAGATTCTTTACTATCTTTACATCTGATTCTGCTTTGCCATTAGCTTGTGGGTGCTGCAGGGATGAGGTAATATTATCCTAGATGACTCTGTCCGGCAGGCCATAGCGTGCAAACTGTACTTCACAACGCTTGATTGTAGTTTCAGCAGACAGGGCAGGAAGGTGCTCAATCTCCCAAAAATCAGAATAGTGATCCACAATCAGTAGAAAATTTTGCCCAGTATAATTGAGTAAATCCATACCTACAATTTGCCAAGCCCGGGTGGGCAGCACATGTGACATTATGGGTCCTTTCTGTCGTGCCTGTGCATATTCATTTCATGCTGAGCAACGGCTAACAAAGTCTCTAATCTCATTTTTTATGTTGGGCCAACATAAGATATCTTGTGCCTGCCTATAGCATGCTTCTCCACCAATGTGACTGCCATGAATGCGTGTCACCGATCTTAGAGATTTAGGAATGATGACTCTTGACCCCTTGTAAAGTATGCCAGTTTCATCTAATATTCTCTCACAAGTAATGGTACTTCCATCTTTGAATCTGGACAATCATTCAGAACAGCAGATTTACGTGTTTGCAAACTCTTATCAATTTCTGTGGGTGATTTTATCCGAAAGCAAGCGCTGGTCTGTGACGTCTGAATAATTGACCTGTGATAGGACATCCAGGTCCTGTTGAACATTGTAGACTGTGTGTTGTGCACATTCAGGTGTGTCACCTGCTGCTGTAGCTCTGCTAAGAGTGTCCCTAATGTACATTTCAGGTCCAGGTTTATAGACAACATTCAGGCAATACTTTTGTAACATTAGAAACGTGTTCTGTAGGTGTTTGGGTGCACACAAAAGTGGTTTCTTGAAAATAGATATCAGAGGCTTATGATCAGTTCCTGCCGGGATCTTGTCACAACCATAGAGGTAGCGATGAAAGCGCTAGCAGGCAAACACAATACTCAGACATTCCTTTTCAATTTGTGTGTAGTTTTGCTCAGGGTCAATGCCCTTGAAGCAAATGTGATAGGCTGGCCAGCTTACAATAGGCAACACCCAAGTCCACTTTTTCTTGTATTACTTTGAATAGTTACATGTTCTGTCACATCATAGTACTTAAAGCGGGATTCCACCCTAAAGTGGAACCTCCTCTGATCGGATCCCTCCCCCCGTCCGGTGTCACAATTGACACCTTTCAGGGGGGAGGGGGGTGGAGATACCTGTCAAAGACAGGTATTTACAACCACTTCCGGGCATAGACTCCCATGGGAGTCTACGCCATTTCCTGCCCTGCCGCGCTGTCTGCTGGGACACACATGGGTCCCAGTGACAGCGCAGAGATTTCCTATTGCGCTGCGCGAGTCGCGCATGCGCAGTAGGGAACCGGGAAGTTAAGCCGATTCGCTTCACTTCCTGATTCCCTCACCTAGAATGGTGGCGGCAGCAGCCTCGGCTGCCGGCATCGCTGGAACCCGGGACATGTGAGTGTCCATTTATTAAAAGTCAGCAGCTGTAGTATTTATAGCTGCTGGCTTTTAATATTTTTTTTTTTGGTGGAATCCCTCTTTAAGTACAGGTGTATCTGTGACCAAACATTTGATTTACTGCACTGCATTATCTTGCTTAGGAAGCCAATGCCAAACCACATCCTTATTCAGAAGCCTTCTCAATGGCTCACAGACATCTGAGAGACGTGGTAGGAATTTTGCTAAATACCGTATTTATCGGCTTATAACACGCGCCGGCGTATAACACGCACCCCAAGTTTAGGAGGGAATTTTGTGGAAAAAACTTTTAGGAGGGAAATTTAAGGAAAAAAAACTTACATTTAAATGCCCATCAATGCAGCTTTATCAGTGTCCATCTGAAGCCTCGTCAGCGTCATTTGCAGCCTTGTCATGCAGCCTGTCCGCATTGCAGCCTTGTCATGCAGGCTGGCCGCATTGCAGCCTTGTCATGCAGCCTGTCCTCATTGCAGCCTTGTCATGTAGCCTGTCCTCATTGCAGCCTTGTCATGCAGCCTGTCCTCATTGCAGCCTTGTCACGCAGCCTGTCCTCATTGCAGCCTTGTCATGAAGCCTGTCCTCATTGCAGCCTTGTCATGAAGCCTGTCCTCATTGCAGCCTCGTCATTGCAGCCTGTCACCATTGCAGCCTCGTCATTGCAGCCTGTCGTCATTGCAGCCTCGTCATTGCAGCCTTGACATGCAGCTTGTCCGTCTTAGTGCATTGTCCGCTTATGTTTTTAAAAATGGCGCCGCCGAGATGTCCCGTGTATCTCGGCGGCACCCAGAAGTTATTGGAGGCTTTCGGCCGTTCTCGGACCTTCTCGGCGGCTTTCGGCCGCCTCGGCCCTTCGCGGTGGCTTTCGGCCGCTCTCGGACCTTCTCGGCGGCTTTCGGCCGCTCTCGGACCTCAGCAGCTTTCGGGCGCTCTCGGAAGGTCCGAGAGCAGCCGAAAGCCGCCGAGAAGGTCCGAGAGCGGCCGAAAGCCGCGAGAAGGTCCGAGAGCGGCCGAAAGCCGCGAGAAGGGCCAAAAAATTGTGCGGAAATCGTGGAGTATCGGCGTATAACACGCACCCTCGATTTTCCCCTGGTTTTAAGGGGAAAAAAGTGCGTGTTATACGCCGATAAATACGGTAGGTAAAAAATCCTATGAAGTGCTGCAGGGATTTCACATTAGATGCCTGTGGCAGATCCAGTTTAGCCCTGATTTTTTTCTGGGTCAGCCTTCAAACCCTCCAAAGATAGTATACAGTATGTGCTTGGAAGCTGATCTCATTGACCCTGAATTGCAGTTTTTTCATGCCAAGACTTAGTTTCACCTGCCTACAATGATTAATCAATTCCAGCAGTTTGCCATCATGATCTTGCTCTCCTTCTCCATCCATATCCCCATAGCCTACCACAAGTATGTCATCAGCAGTTGGTTCAATACCATTGAGTCCAGCCAATAGGTCATGTTGTTTATGTTGATACCCCTCTGGTGCAACTGAATCTCCAAAAGGCAATTTGAGCCACCTTTTCCTGCCCCAGGGAGTCCAGAAAGTTGTCATGTAGCTTCTTGCAGTATCAAACTTACATTGCGAAAAATACATTATGGGTATCATCAAACGTAAACATTCATGCCTTTGGCAGCTTGTACAAAACATCCTGCAGAGTTGGCATGATATAATGAGATCACCTCAGTGCCTGATTCAAGAATTTGGGATCTTCTCTTGCTCGGAAATGGTTCAGTGGGTGTGGTTTGCCTGCTGTGCATTCAGGGAGAGAGTATTTAAGGTACCGACGCAATATTCTTGGGTTTGTTTTACGGGGTCCATGATCCCAACCCTAGGGCCCTCCTGGCCTGGGGTCTGTGTCGCATGGTCTTGCGCCTCGGGGCTGGCTGGCCCGAGGCTTCACAGCTGAGAGTGTAGGTCCAGGAATGTCTTGGGGCCTGCTGAACCAGGGGTGGTCCTGTGTTGTCTTGCCTGCGGGGAGAAGCCAAGGAAAGCTGGAGGATCCAAGTGAGAGGGACTTTTCCAGTGGAAGACCGAGCGGAAGGCTGGCATCTCTGGAGGAGCCTGGTAACTCAGGTTGAGGACGCATCCCAGATCAATATCCTTACAGTATCGCCGGGTCGGCTGAAAGAAACTGATACTGTATGGTAGTTCTTCCTAAAAACATTTGGTTAACAAGTCTGTGGCAGAGACTTTGTTGCGCATCTACTCTCAAGAACCACTAAGTTTAATTAACAAGTCTGTGGCAGAGACTTTGTTTGGCATATCATCGGCTGCTCGGTCAAGTGAGAGGGGCCTATCTGGTGATTGCTGGATCCAGTCTGTGGAGCTGTTTGTCCTCTGGATCTGACTGATACCTCTAACCCGCAATTACTAGGTGCCTGAACTCCCCTTATCCTCTAACCCTCTATTGAAGGACTGTGTCTTGTGTCTTTCTTTGGTGTTACCCCTAAATAAATCCTCAAAAAGGACCACGTGTCTGATATATCTTTATTTGAGCAAATTTCCACGGGACCTCCCTAGGATGAGGAGGCGAGCAGAAGAGGTAACGGTAAGCCCGAATAAAACCAGCAGCTCCTTCGGGGGTTAGTGCTACACACATGTCTGTAATCTCTGCTGTGATGATCAGATTGTACATATAGACGTCTGTATTCTCTGCTGTGATGATCAGATTGTACCTATACACACGTCTGTATTCTCTGACCATGACTCTTCTCAGAATTGCTGTCTGCAGTGCTGTGGGTTTCTCATACAACCCTGTAACCAGGGAATAATCCTCAAACTCAGCTCTGAATGTTTCCCAGTTGGTGCTCCAATCCCCCCCCCCCATTGTCATCCACTCCGGGGTAGGAATATCATTTATGGCAGCCATATAGTTAAGTCTCAAAATTCTCACATATCAGAAAAGGCACTTAACTCACAAAACAGAACTTTATCACAAAGCTGCTGCATTCCAAACAAGAAGAGAAACCCGGAGTAAAGTAGAATAAAAAAAATGAAAGAAAGCTGAGATTCGGGGGATCATGGGATTACGCAAGGTGCAACTTTGGACTCTGCAGTCATTGTTGGGTAAGTTGAACTATGCGTGTCGCATTCTACCGATGGGGAGGGTATTTTGCAGATGGCTGTTGGCAAGTAAGGCGGGGATTACGTCCCCCGCTCACTATGTGCACTTGGTGCGGGCACATAGGGAGGATCTCATGGTGTGGCACGCGTTCCTTGCTAATTTCAACGGCAGGGCGCTGTGGATGTCACGGCCTGTTAGCAACTTCGATTTGGAACTTTACGCAGATGCGGGTGGCTCGGCGGGTTTTGGAGCCTTTCTTCAAGGTAAGTGGAGTGCGCTGTCTGCAGCTGAATGTATTTATTTATGTTGTCCACCTCCCGGGAGTGGAAACCGTCATTGCTGATGCTTTGTCTCGCTTTCAGTGGGACAGATTCCGGGAGTTGCTACCGAAGGCGGAGCAGTGCAGGGTCCCTTGTCCTGAGTGGCTGTGGAAAATTGCCTTGGACGAGTATCCAGATGGATCAGACAGTCGATGAGCGCTGCGACATGGTCAGCATATAACAGGGTATGTTGCGAATGGTTGTCCCTGGTGCAGCTTTTCATGGATGGGAAGGAAGGGCAGGATTTCAGGTTGCTTGTTCAGTACTTTGTTTTGCGTAATTTGGAAGCTGGTGTTAGAGAAGAAGTTAATGGGCTAGCATTTTGGTTTAATTTTCAGGGCTGCCCAGATTTCACTAAGGATTTTTGGGTGCAACAAGCATTGAAGGGTTATCGTCGTTTTAAACTGTGCAGGGACTCCAGGAGCCCTGTTTTGTTTGGGCTATTGGGAAGGATAGTGGCCCAGTTAGGTATTATGTGCTGATCACATGACAAGGTAGCCAGATACCTTACTACGCCAATCCATACATGTACACCCCTTTTATACCTTATTCTATAAAAAATGACACAGACACCTGCTGGATGTAAATGGCCTTTCAGGCCTTTATTTAAACAATAAACCAAACTAAACTTTTTTCTTTAAAACTTCTGTAACCATTTTATTTTACCATATATTTTCCTGTAACCAAAACCAGCTCATCAGATAAACAGTTGTTGATCCCTGACGACCCCATTTTTTCTTGAGCCTGTAATCCCAACTTTTTATGGCATTCGTCCCCAGCCGCCAACTTGCCTCAGGGACTTACCAATTGACCACAGACCCCCAACTTATTAGCCCGTCAGTCTGGCCAGCCGCCAGACCACCCGGGAGGACTCCATACCCATGATGGGTCCTAACTTTTCCAAAACCTAATTTGGAACAGATAAATTGCATACCAGCCGTCAAGGACCCTACCGCCACAGCAGCACAAGAGTGACACCTCACCCTTGTGCCTGCCGCCACACCCGCAAAGCCCTGCCAATACCATCTTCCAAACCCAAAGCCCACAGGTCAATCCCGACCGGGTTAAGGTGGACACCATCCCCCCGTAAATACCTCCACATCTCCACTTCCAACTCCCAATGCCTCACCACAATACCACCATTCCGGGCAACAAACCTCCCCACCTCTTTGTTC
The DNA here is from genome assembly GCF_037356315.1 of Lithobates pipiens. Classification (NCBI taxonomy): domain Eukaryota; kingdom Metazoa; phylum Chordata; class Amphibia; order Anura; family Ranidae; genus Lithobates; species Lithobates pipiens. The sequence goes on from NW_027507758.1 coordinate 634,813,898, forward strand.
ACCTTTATCCGGGCCTTATTAACCTTCTCACAAGACCGGGCCCCCCTTCAAGACATGCGGGCCACAATATCGGACCACACAATAATCATGTCCGGGAAGGCAGTACGAAGCCTGAGGAAGTCCCACCGTATGTCTTTAATGATGTTGCGCATCGGCCTGACAACCAAGTCATTACCTCCCACATGTAGGACCAGTACGTCCGGTGCCCGATCCAGGCCCGCATAGCGATGAACCTCTGGCACCACCCTGTGCCACATCAGTCCCGGGATGCCAATCCATCGAACCCGGCCTTCATCCCTGGACAGTCTGAGTTGCCTGCCGTCCGGCCGTACATCCGCCCGTCTAGCCCCCCAGAACACAAAAGAATGTCCCAAAATCCAAATGAGACATCCCGGCTCTGAAATGACATAACCAAAAATTAACCAACCCAACCCAAAACAACCAAAACATACAGTCGACCATATCAAGGAACCGTACTCCTACCCCTTTTACAAAAGGTGCGGTCGCACATAAAGCCGATACCTCCGAGACTCCCATCTCCCAATTTGCTTAATAACCTCTTCCGGCAATCCCCATCTAGCTGCCTCCGTGGCCGCCCCTATCCGGAAGGAATGAGCAGCATACTCTCCCGGAGACAAACCCCCGCTCCGCAAACACTTCCTCAACACTGCCGTAAATTGGAACTGTGAAAGGCACGAACCGTCTGCATGCATGAATAACACCCCGTCCCGGTCCGGGCGAACCTCCAAATAAACCCTTAAAGCCTCCACCGGACAAAAAATAGGGTCCGTCCCCCGAAACAATGTTACCCGCACCCCTCTACCCAACTGGTCCGTTTTGGACTTCCTGACCAAAATTACCACTGAAGAAGGGGCCCAGGAAACGTCACCCCTCCCCAAACCACCCGGAGCTGTTTTAGATGGCGACACCAATTCTCCTATCCGAAACGCCCCAAAAAATGCCACCAGGAAAACAGCTCGGAAAAGTATTTGTTCAAAAACCAGAGAACACACTTCCCTGACGTGGCTCAACAAAATACCCAAAACTTCAAAAGAAATCGGGCGCCGCAAATCCCTTTTTGCCGCCCCTTTTCTAAAACCCCTCAACGCCTTTTTAACTAAAAAATCCTTAGTCACATCCGCCAACCCCTTACATTGAAACAAAAAAGCCAAAGCTGACATTTTCTTGCTGACTGCCGAGCCTGACACCCCAGACACATAATTATAACAGATAAAACCCAACACCCACCTCAACAGCTCTGCCGGGCCCTCCGACCCCCCAACCTCACCCAACCAGTTCGACCATTCCCTCCACACTGCATTATAAGCCGCTCGAGTACCTTCACTCAACGACTGCTGAATCAGTCCTCCGATGATTCCAACGCAATCCCCCACATCTCTGGAGGGCACGGGTCCCTGCGTCTGTTTGCGTCCGGAGCCAGTCTGCGAAAGTCCTCCCACTGGAAACGAGACAGAGCATCCGCCAACTTATTCTCAATCCCAGGGATATGCACCGCATAAACAAACGCATTAATCCGTAAACAACTGAGCACCAACCTCCTTAACAACCTAACCACTGGGGGGAGGAGGCCGAAACATTATTTATGGCCACCACCACTCCCATGTTATCACAATGGAAGCACACCTTTTTATCCCGGAGCTTGTCCCCCCACAATTCCACCGCCAGAACTATGGGAAAAAGCTCCAGTAACGCCAGGTTAGTTAAAAACCCTGCCTCCCTCCAAGAGTCCAGCCATGGTTCGGCACTCCAGTGCCCCTGGCAATAAGCTCCATAACCTGCCGAACCTGCTGCGTCAGTATACAAAACCAAATCAGCGTTGCTGACCGGTCCCTCCTGCACAATCGCTCTCCCATTAAACTCAACCAGGAACACCCCCCACACACCCAGATCATCCCGCAATTCTCTGGACAACCGCACAAAATGAGTGGGCACCTTCACCCCTGCTGTGGCTGCCGCCAGTCTCCTGCAAAAAATTCTCCCCATAGGCATAATCCTGCAAGCAAAATTCAATTTGCCCAGGAGCGATTGCAATTCCTTCAACCTGAGTCTTCGCTTCCCCCGCGCCGCGCCCACCTCCTGCCGCAGCGCCGCCACCTTCTCCTCAGGCAACCTACATTCCATGGCCATGGAATCAATCGTGATTCCCAAAAACACTATCTCCGACCTGGGACCCTCCGTCTTCTCCCTCGCCAAGGGAACCCCAAATCGTTCGGCCAAATGCTGCATTGTCCCCAGCAGTATCCCGCAGCCGCGGGATCCCGGTGGCCCCACACACAGGAAGTCATCCAGGTAATGTATGACCGAGTTGACTCCCGCCGTCTCCCACACAGCCCATTCAAAAAACGAACTGAACAGCTCAAAAAGTGCACACGAGATAGAACATCCCATGGGCAAGCAGCGATCAACAAAATACGACCCCTGCCAGCAACAACCCAACAAGCGCATACTCCCCGGATGCACCGGCAACAAACGAAACGCCGCCTCCACATCCGTTTTTGCCAAAAGAGCCCCCCTGCCATACTTTCTCACCCACGCAATCGCTGCATCAAATGATGTATAAGTAACCGCACAAGCTTGCGGGTCAATACCATCATTTACCGATCCGCCCCTGGGGTAAGACAGGTGGTGAATCATCCTGAATTGCCCCGGTTCCTTCTTCGGAACAACCCCCAAAGGCGAGACCACCAGATCCGCCATCGGAGGGGTAAGAAATGGGCCGGCCATCCGGCCCAACGCCACCTCCTTAGCCAATTTCGCCGACACCACGTGTTCATGCAGCAAAGCCGACCTCAAATTTTTGGCCAGCGGGGGAACCTCCCTCAACGCACTCGGAATCCGAAACCCATCCCTAAAACCAGCCTCCAACAACCCCGCCGCCGCACGATCAGGATACCTACTTAGGAAAGGAAGCAGCGAAGTCTCCAGTACGACCTTTTCCCTGCCTGAAACAACGTGCGAAGGGGTGCCCTCCACTGCATCCCGAACACTCGTGCTTGTAACGACAGGCGTTCCCAAACTTGCACGTCCCGTCATTAAATTGCCAGCAGACCCCCTTCTTTTTTGGGGCCAGCGATCCCGCTGAGGCGGCGACGCCGGCCCCCCTTGGAAAAAACTGTCCCGGGGCCCGGGCCGAAGTCATCAACTTCATCCACAGGCTGATGTCCTTGTGGTCCCACCTAATGGACGGCCGTACCGCTTTGCGTTGACGAAACTGTTCGTCATAACGTAGCCAGGCCAAGCCCCCATAAACCCTGTGCGCCTCACTAATGGCCTCCAGGTAACAGAACAATGCCGAACAATTCTCCGGCGCCTTTTCCCCAATCACGCTAGCCAAAATCGCAAACGCTTGCAGCCAATTCGCAAACGTGCTTGGAATAAGCCTATATCTCCTCTTCTCCTCCTCTTCTTTTTTGCTCTCATCTGGCTTGACCCTGTCTAAATTAAACTTCTCCAACGGCAACAACGAGAAGATTTCCACAAACTCGTCCTTCCAAATCTTCTCCCTCACCTCCTTCCGCAAATGCGCACCTAACGGTCCCTCGAAGCACACATAAACTTCGCTCCGCGCCGCATCCGCCAGGCGAATCTTCTCAGCATCCTTGTCTTTGTCCACCGCAGCACCACTCGGTCCCTCGCCGTCCTTCCGCGCCAGCACCTCCTTCTCCGTCTGCGTCTCCGCTGCCACCCCACCCACCGCCAACCCCAGCCCGGAGGGGACAGCCGTCCCCAGCTCTACCCGAGCCGCGGCCCTACCCATGGATTAATCGGGGCGGGCACCGGCACCGAGTCGCCCTGCAGGCGGCGCAGCAGCTCTTTTAACACGACCAACAACTCGCCCCCCCCCCTCCGCCCCCCCCACCCCAGCATCCCCCCCACCCACCCCCACAAGAAACCTCCCCACAGACCCCAAGGACTCACCTGGCTGCTGTTGCCTGGAAGGCCTTCCAGCCGCTGACCCCACTGCCGCCGCCGGAGCGCACTCGTCCTCCTGCAGCTCCCCCTCTTCCATGCTGCTGTCCTCTGCAAGTGTGCTGACCCTCGGGGGCCTCCGCGCTGGCGTGCCAGACGGCCCAGGCCGCTCCCGACCGTTTTCCCGATGCGGTGCATGGCGGCCGCCATGTTGTTTGTTTACTACGACCTCACTTCCGGTCGCGCCGACATCACTTCCGCTGACGTCATCAGTGTGCGCCGCGCCGAGCGCGCGCGCGCTGCTTCTCCGCTGGCCCTCCCTCCCAGGCACAGAAACATGCCCGGAGGCGTGGCCACCCGACTGCCGCTCTGCATCTTCCAATGGGCCCCCCCCCCCCGAAGCTAAGATGGCGCCCACACGTGGCAGGCCGACGGCCGCCTCCGGGACAAGGCCGACGCCCGAGGACCCCACTCTCCCCCGTCGAGCGGCCCCCCCGACCGGAGCATTGCCAGGGGGAACCACTGGAACCACCACCGATCTCGCGGTCCGGGAGGTGGCCTGAGGCAGGATCCGGTGAGTGACCCCCCTCCCTCTGGGACTCAGCCGTGGACGGGGATTCCTCCCAGGCCCACCACTAGCCGACCGGGGAGTCTGCTTAGCAGGGGGGCCTGAAGGGGCCCAACTGGGGCTCCCAAGCCGGCGATGAGAACGGGGGGCAATGTCAGGGCTAAGGCGCACAGGGGGCCGAGACCTCCTTGCCCGTGTCGGGGGTACCCCATCTGTGGAAGGTCCCTGCCCTACCCCCTGAAGGGTGGCCGCAATTTGGCTTTGCAACCAGTCTGCGCCATGCTGTTCTGCGGCTGACCTAAGCTGGGCCCAAAGCTGCTCTAACCCACTCATCTTTTCCAGGGAGCTGATCCTGAACGTTCCTCCTGACCTGCTGCTCCAGACTGCTGACCTTCCTAGACTCACGTGCCTTCACATCAACTCTACTCCACCCCCTCTTACACCATCCTCCAATCAGGTAAGCCTTGTAACTTTCTTAACCCCTCGTACCATTCCCCTGCGTAAGCCTTGCACCCTGTCATGTATGTCCTACGCTTACGTTGCACTACAGCTACGTACATGTCTGTATGAGGTGGTGTTGTTTAAAGCGGCATTCACCCTGGCATTCTTTGGGGCCTTTTCGGATTAGTGAGTTAGTTATCCCTCTAAGAAGTTGAATGGGGGCATAGGGGTGGCAGAGGTCAGCTGTGGTGTAGATAAGTTGTCCATATTGGTGGGCAGATCAGAAACAGACAAGCGGGGCAGGGGTAGGACGGTGCAGGTTTTCTCGCTGAATTGGTAAGGGGGTTCCTCGCAATAAACCCGGAAGTGGCGGGTCCTGACCAGTGTAGCCTGAATGTTCTCCCCTCTTGTACCCCTATCATCAATACATTGCCCTTCCCCTTTTACCTTCCCTCTTAAAGATGAGACCACACCTTTTATTGTTTGGAGTAAACTGGCCACAACAGCCTTTATTAACACAACTTAAACTCACTCCAAAAAAAAAAAAAATATATATATATATATATATATATATATATATATATATATATATATATATCAATAAATAAATAAATATATATATATATATAAACAACCTGTAATATATACAACATAACCTAGGTAGGCTAATTAGACCTTGTCTAAAAAAATAAACATAAAAAAAAATGGCCTTAATATGTGTATGTCAATGTTGTATGTGTCTGTAAGCGTGTCAGGACCTTACAGGGTAAAAAGCCGCAGATGGACTCTGGTAGCAAGAAAGCGCCCTCAGGCGATTCAGTTCGCATAGGTAGCGCTATACAAGTCACTCACTCACTCAACCTAAATATGGTGATGATGGGGGCGCTGAAATATAAGCCTTACTTAAAAAAAGTGAAAAAAATATATAACTTAATAATCATATGCGACTAGAGTGATTAACAACCTGTCACCATACAATAATGATCAAATGACAATTGCAAAAAGCTAGTAAATAGTAAAGTCCCAATTAGATGATAGAGAACAACATATATCCAAAGTGATTCATCAAAGAAATTTGTGATAAACTTTGTCTACATCCATTTGCCAGAATATACTGAAATCTTCTAATGCCGCGTACACACGAGCGGATTGTATGGCGTACTTAGTCCGTCGAAACACATTTCAGCGGACAATCCGCTCGTGTGTGGGCTTCAGCTGACTTTTTCAGCGTGCAGTCCGGAGTACTAAGAATTTCGGTTTTTCCGAAATTCTGTCCGTCGTACTTTGGTTTCAGCGGACAATCCGCTCGTCAGTATGCTAGTTCGACGGACTAAGAATGGCGCATGCCCAGAAAGGATTTACACGGCGGAAGGGTGCTTTGCTGTGTCTTGGACTTCCTATTTCTAGTCCCGTCGTACGTGCTGTACACGTCATCGCGCAAGCTTTCGACGGACTGTTTGTGCATCCGTGTGTGGTCAAGTCCGTTCAGTGGAAAGTACGACGGACTGTCCGTCGGATTGTATGATGAACTAAGTACGCCATACAATCCGCTCGTGTGTACGCGGCATAAGAAATATTGAAACGTCCCTTCCCCAAGATTTGGACACGGACAACACCCAACCGTGAAGATACAGTTGTCTTCTTACCAGATTGTCTTGACTACTTTAATTAAAAAGATAGTCAGCTGAGCTTGTGCAGGTATATCCCTGTTCACATGGAATATGATGGGTCTCTATGGAAAAAACCTTCCTCCTCAAAGGCTCAGACGGGGCATAAAAAAGGAGAGCAAACGATATCTATAGTATAACACCGTTTTAATTAAAACAAAAATTTAAAAACATAAAGCCAAATGGCTGCTTACATTTCTCAGTGCCCGACCTGGCACTGGGGCTGCTCGCTTAACAAATCGTTTCGTGGTAGGTGCGTAGTTTCTCGTTGTGTACGGCGTGCGTTCCACCGAATGCGGCCGTCAACCAAGACGACCGGCACTGTGCGTATACCAATGTGACCAGGTACCGCCTCGACGTACATTTCGTTTTCACGTCTTCGGGAAACGTACCTAGTCACAGGGTCAACGTTCTTTATAGTGTGCCGATCGATCATAAGGACCAATAGGATACACCAAATTTTGTGCGCAGCCTCAGTCCCACTCAAGGCCTAATGGACTAATCCATTGTTCACAAAACATAACTTGCTTACATAATACAGTATTCCAGCTAACGGTGGTTTAGCTGGAATTTGGTTAACGGATGCACTGCGGTCCGTGGTTTGTTGTCTCCAAGCAAGTATGTCAGCTGGAGGCCTAGTTCAGTGTAAGGTACGTCAGTGCTGGAGTGGATCGAGTGGCAAGATTGAGGGTTTTCTTCCTGCAAAGACCAACGTGAATATTTAACTGATGGGGTGGTTCTAACAGATATTTATACAGTTAATGTTAATTTTATTTGTGTGTTAATAAAATGTCTGCCACGGGCAATATTTACTCCAGCTTGGTGTGGTCTCAGTTTTCGGGTAAAATCTACGGGGAAGTAGTAGCTGGGGGGGTTGGTCTGGCAGTAGACAGTAAGCAGGGAACATCTGTTATACAATAGTCAGGCTCCGTCCCGATTCCAGTCACTTCTGACACCATGTTTCATGTATAGAACTGAAGACACTGCAAGCTGTTTGAGGAGTCTTATTGTATTGTATAACAGGAAACACAGAACAGGAAACAGGAAGTAGAAGCAATGCAATATTACCATAGAGTATATTACCATAGAGTCATTGTATTTGTATAAGAATTCCATAACCAAGGCCTTGTGCTGTGTGTATGTACTGTATATCCTTCCCCTTTCTCTCCTCACTGAGTGCGTGTGAAAAGGCGGAGCTCTGAGTGTGTATGAAGAGGCGGAGCTCTAAGTGTGTATGAAGAGGCGGAGCTCTGAGTGTGTATGAAGAGGCGGAGCTCTGAGTGTGTATGAAGAGGCGGAGCTCTAAGTGTGTATGAAGAGGCGGAGCTCTGAGTGTGTATGAAGAGGCGGAGCCTTGAGTGTGTATGAATAGGCGGGGCTCTGAGTGTGTGTGTGAAGAGGCGGAGCTCGGAGCGTGTATGAAGAGGCAGGGCTCTGAGTGTGTATGAAGAGGTGGAGCTCTGAGTGTGTATGAAAGGGCGGAGTTCTGAGTGTGTGTGAAGAGGCGGAGCTCTGAGTGCGTATGAAGAGGCAGAGCTCTGAGTGTGTGTGAAGAGGCGGAGCTCGGAGCGTGTATGAAGAGGCAGGGCTCTGAGTGTGTATGAAGAGGTGGAGCTCTGAGTGTGTATGAAAGGGCGGAGTTCTGAGTGTGTGTGAAGAGGCGGAGCTCTGAGTGCGTATGAAGAGGCAGAGCTCTGAGTGTGTGTGAAGAGGCAGAGCTCTCAGTGTGTATGAAGAGGCGGAGCTCTGAGTGTGTGTGAAGAGGTGGAGCTCTTAGTGCGTACGAAGAGGCGGAGCTCTCAGTGTGTATGAAGAGGTGGAGCTCCTGCTGGAACAGCGGTCGGAGGAGGAGGAGTCTAGGAGGGAGACTGACAGAAAGCGCAGTAGACTTGCAGGAGTGAGTGAGTGAGGAGGATCCGGTTCCTTTGCCATCGGAGATGAGGAGAGTGTGAAGAATGTTGGTGACTCTGGTAGATGAAAAGCTGGGAGTCATATTGCTCTGGTGAGTGGGGAAGCACCACTAAGGGGGCGCCCTCACCATCACGTGTGTAAGAGGAGGAAGAAGGCGTGGCTACACTACAGCTGCCACAGTTTGGAGCACCGAGAACTTTACACCTTATCAACTTTTCACTGATTGGTGGAATTTTTTTAGCAAAATAAATTCATTGAAGTAAATGCAAACTGGAAGCAGTGGACTTGCAGAGAACACTATATTGAGCAGAAAATATTGTATGATTACATGAATTTGCACAGGTTTATAGCTTTTTTTAATATAGCAGCAAATATTATAAGATTAAAGAAGTAGGTGTAAAGTGAAAGTAGTGGATCTGCAGGGAACAGCATCTTGAGCACAAAGCATTTTATGTTGTATATGAATTTGCACATGGATCAGTTTACTTCATTTATTGATAAACGCCATAAGATCAGTGAAGTAGGTGTAAAGTGGAAGCAGTAGATCTGCAGATAATATTATTTGAGCCCCTAGCACTTTATATATGAATGTCTCCACATATTTTAGTGTATTTGTGATGATTTATGTGCACACACAATAGGACAGCGCTGTGACACATAATGCTCTTCTAGTTGATAAAGGGAACACTTACCTTTGTTACAGCAGCAGTCCGGTATAAGTTATTTCTGTAGGTATTTGAGTTGTTACACATAGCGCGGGTTTTATTCTATTTATATTGGTGACATAATTGCCCAAACCTGGGGATCAGGAGCCATTTCCACCCTTTACTCTCGGCTGGGGCTCTTTGTATCCATATAACAGATGTTCTACATGACTAAATCTGACATCAATTTTACTGCAAAATCAAAGGGGCCAAAATGTCTCCCCCCCCCCCCCCGAGCAGTAATATATTCCTATCCCCCTTGGTGGGAGTGGAGATGACCCATCTATAAGGATATACAGTACATACACACACAGCACAAGGCCGTGTTCATACTATGAGATGTGTCTCAGGCCTGCAGTTCCTCTGCGCTCCACAAGATGGTGATCTCACCTCTACCCAGACAGGAAGTCTCTATGGAAGACAGGAAGTGATGTCAGATACAGACGGGGCGTTCCATAGGAAGTAGAGAGAAGACGTTGCTGGAAGAGGCAGCAGAGGAGGTAATAAGATCTTATTTTCTATTTACACCCAGTAACCCCCCGTCATGTCCGTCCTCTTCCTCCATAGTCACTGTGATGTCTTTTATCTCCAGCAGATGATGATACACACATATATAGTGTGGAAATGTAGAATATCCCCGTATATTACAATGAGGGGATTTCTGGTCTGTACCACGAGGGGAGTTATTGATGTCAGTAAATGTCGGTTGCAGACATTGTATGTGGGGGGAATGAAATGATAATAAAGGTCGGGATTAGGGAAGATTTTCTGTAAGATTTTACACAGGAATGATCAGCGATCCCTCCAGAGACACTATGATGAGTCTCACAATAGGGGTCTGAAAGGGACGGGATTTTGGGGGGATGGGATGGTGAACCCGGAGTGTGGGGGGAGGGGCAATTTTATCAAAAAGACGATTTGGAAATGGATTTATCAGCTGAATACAATTGTATGATAGAACTACAGAGCCCAGCACACCCAGTCATCCTACCAGCCGGGGTGATCCTAAGTAAGTGCTGCCAGGTTACCCCAGGAGTTGTCTGACACTTTGTTATCAGAAAGTTTTATTGGAACGATCGTGTTGTGGATTCAGATATTTTGTCCATAGTGGAAGCTCTGCCCGAATATTTATTATTTGTAGATTAACCCCTTCAGGGTCAGAACATTTAGCCATTTATGGGGCCAGAATACCTCCACACGAGTTATTGTGTCCCCCGATCACCTTCACACCAGTTACTGTGTCCCCCGATCACCTCCACACAGTTATTGTGTCCCCCAATCACCTCCACACCAGTTATTGTGTCCCCCCCGATCACCTTCACACCAGTTACTGTGTCCCCCGATCACCTCCACACCAGTTATTGTGTCCCCGATCACCTCCACACCAGTTATTGTGTCCCCGATCACCTCCACACCAGTTACTGTGTCCCCCGATCACCTCCACACCAGTTATTGTGTCCCCCCTGATCACCTCCACACCAGTTATTGTGTCCCCGATCACCTCCACACCAGTTATTGTGTCCCCCGATCACCTCCACACCAGTTATTGTGTCCCCCCCCGATCACCTCCACACCAGTTATTGTGTCCCCCCCCGATCACCTCCACACCAGTTATTGTGTCCCCCCGATCACCTCCACACCAGTTATTGTGTCCCCCCGAATTCCTCCACACCAGTTATTGTGTCCCCCCCCCGATCACCTCCACACCAGTTATTGTTTCCCCCCCGATCACCTCCACACCAGTTATTGTTTCCCCCCCGATCACCTCCACACCAGTTATTGTGTCCCCCCCGATCACCTCCACACCAGTTATTGTGTCCCCCCGATCACCTCCACACCAGTTATTGTGTCCCCCCCGATCACCTCCACACCAGTTATTGTGTCCCCCCCGATCACCTCCACACCAGTTATTGTGTCCCCCCCCCGATCACCTCCACACCAGTTATTGTGTCCCCCCCGATCACCTCCACACCAGTTATTGTGTCCCCCCCGATCACCTCCACATCGGTTATTGTGTCCCCGATCACCTCCACACCGGTTATTGTGTCCCCGATCACCTCCACACCAGTTATTGTGTCCCCCCTGATCACCTCCACACCAGTTATTGTGTCCCCGATCACCTCCACACCAGTTATTGTGTCCCCCGATCACCTCCACACCAGTTATTGTGTCCCCTGATCACCACACCAGGTATTGTGTCCCCGATCACCTCCACACCAGTTATTGTGTCCCCGATCACCTCCACACCAGTTACTGTGTCCCCCGATCACCTCCACACCAGTTATTGTGTCCCCCGATCACCTCCACACCAGTTATTGTGTCCCCCGATCACCTCCACACCAGTTATTGTGTCCCCCGATCACCTCCACACCAGTTATTGTGTCCCCGATCACCTCCACACCAGTTACTGTGTCCCCCGATCACCTCCACACCAGTTATTGTGTCCCCCGATCACCTCCACACCAGTTATTGTGTCCCCCGATCACCTCCACACCAGTTATTGTGTCCCCCCGATCACCTCCACACCAGTTATTGTGTCCCCCCCGAATTCCTCCACACCAGTTATTGTGTCCCCCCAGATCACCTCCACACCAGTTATTGTGTCCCCCCCGATCACCTCCACACCAGTTATTGTGTCCCCCCCGATCACCTCCACACCAGTTATTGTGTCCCCCCCGATCACCTCCACACCAGTTATTGTGTCCCCCCGATCACCTCCACACCAGTTATTGTGTCCCCCGATCACCTCCACACCAGTTATTGTGTCCCCCCCGATCACCTCCACACCAGTTATTGTGTCCCCCCCGATCACCTCCACACCAGTTATTGTGTCCCCCCCGATCACCTCCACACCAGTTATTGTGTCCCCCCCGATCACCTCCACACCAGTTATTGTGTCCTCCCCGATCACCTCCACACCAGTTATTGTGTCCCCCCCGATCACCTCCACACCAGTTATTGTGTCCCCCCCGATCACCTCCACACCAGTTATCGTGTCCCCCCCGATCACCTCCACACCAGTTATCGTGTCCCCCCCGATCACCTCCACACCAGTTATTGTGTCCCCCCCGATCACCTCCACACCAGTTATTGTGTCCCCCCCGATCACCTCCACACCAGTTATTGTGCCCCCCCCGATCACCTCCACACCAGTTATTGTGTCCCCCCGATCACCTCCACACCAGTTATTGTGTCCCCCCCGATCACCTCCACACCAGTTATTGTGTCCCCCCCGATCACCTCCACACCAGTTATTGTGTCCCCCCCGATCACCTCCACACCAGTTATTGTGTCCCCCGATCACCTCCACACCAGTTATTGTGTCCCCCCCGATCACCTCCACACCAGTTATTGTGTCCCCCCCGATCACCTCCACACCAGTTATTGTGTCCCCCCCGATCACCTCCACACCAGTTATTGTGTCCCCCCCGATCACCTCCACACCAGTTATTGTGTCCCCCGATCACCTCCACACGTTATTGTGTCCCCCGATCACCTCCACACTAGTTTTTGTGTCCCCAATCACCTCCACACCATTTATTGTGAGCACAGAGTCGGTCAAAGAGGAGGTGGCCCAGTAGTGATCTACAAATCTCACCTCACGTTCACAAAGCCAACTTTATAGAGCTCACTGCCATTCATGGAAACGCTCACACTTCAATGTCAAACACCCCAGGACACCTTTCACATACTACTGTGCTACAGACCACCGGGACCAAAGACACACTTCCTTGCACCTTTTAGCAAATTTATCTCCACATACACCTTGAAAACCAAAAATCTCCTGCTACTTGGGGACTTTAATCTCTGGGCAAACTCCTCCCAGGACTCCATCGCTATAGCTTGCATCAAGCAACTGGAAGCACTTGGCCTGCAGCAACTGATAAATGCTCCCACGCATGCTTCGGGCCATCTGCACACCAGTTTTTGTGTCCCCCGATCACCTCCACACCAGTTTTTGTGTCCCCCCACGATCACCTCCACACCAGTTTTTGTGTCCCCCCCGATCACCTCCACACCAGTTATTGTGTCCCCCCCCGATCACCTCCACACCAGTTATTGTGTCCCCCCCGATCACCTCCACACCAGTTATTGTGTCCCCCCCGATCACCTCCACACCAGTTATTGTGTCCCCCCCGATCACCTCCACACCAGTTATTGTGTCCCCCCCGATCACCTCCACACCAGTTATTGTGTCCCCCCCGATCACCTCCACACCAGTTATTGTGTCCCCCCCGATCACCTCCACACCAGTTATTGTGTCCCCCCCCGATCACCTCCACACCAGTTATTGTGTCCCCCCCGATCACCTCCACACCAGTTATCGTGTCCCCCCCCCCCCGATCACCTCCACACCAGTTATCGTGTCCCCCCCGATCACCTCCACACCAGTTATCGTGTCCCCCCCGATCACCTCCACACCAGTTATCGTGTCCCCCCCGATCACCTCCACACCAGTTATTGTGCCCCCCGATCACCTCCACACCAGTTATTGTGCCCCCCCGATCACCTCCACACCAGTTATTGTGCCCCCCCGATCACCTCCACACCAGTTATTGTGTCCCCCCCGATCACCTCCACACCAGTTATTGTGTCCCCCCCGATCACCTCCACACCAGTTATTGTGTCCCCCCGATCACCTCCACACCAGTTATTGTGTCCCCCCCGATCACCTCCACACCAGTTATTGTGTCCCCCCCGATCACCTCCACACCAGTTATTGTGTCCCCCCCGATCACCTCCACACCAGTTATTGTGTCCCCCCCGATCACCTCCACACCAGTTATTGTGTCCCCCCGATCACCTCCACACCAGTTATTGTGTCCCCCCCGATCACCTCCACACCAGTTATTGTGTCCCCCCGATCACCTCCACACCAGTTATTGTGTCCCCCGATCACCTCCACACGTTATTGTGTCCCCCAATCACCTCCACACCATTTATTGTGAGCACAGAGTCGGTCAAAGAGGAGGTGGCCCAGTAGTGATCTACAAATCTCACCTCACGTTCACAAAGCCAACTTTATAGAGCTCACTGACAGTCATGGAAACACTCACACTTCAATGTCAAACAACACCCCAGGACACCTTTCACATACTACTGTGCTACAGACCACCAGGACCAAAGACACACTTCCTGGCACCTTTTAGCAAATTTATCTCCACATACACCTTGAAAACCAAAAATCTCCTGCTACTTGGGGACTTTAATCTCTGGGCAAACTCCTCCCAGGACTCCATCGCTATAGCTTGCATCAAGCAACTGGAAGCACTTGGCCTGCAGCAACTGATAAATGCTCCCACGCATGCTTCGGGCCATCTGCACACCAGTTATTGTGTCCCCCCCCATTCACCTCCACCCCAGTTTTTGTGTCCCCCGATCACCTCCACCCCAGTTTTTGTGTCCCCCCACGATCACCTCCACACCAGTTTTTGTGTCCCCCCCGATCACCTCCACACCAGTTTTTGTGTCCCCCCCGATCACCTCCACACCAGTTTTTGTGTCCCCCCCGATCACCTCCACACCAGTTTTTGTGTCCCCCCCGATCACCTCCACACCAGTTGTTGTGTCCCCCGATCACCTCCACACCAGTTGTTCTGTCCCCCTGATCACCTCCTCACCAGTTATTGTGTCCCCCGATCACCTCCACACCAGTTATTGTGTCCCCCGATCACCTCCACACCAGTTATTGTGTCCCCCGATCACCTCCACACCAGTTATTGTGTCCCCCGATCACCTCCACACCAGTTATTGTGCCCCCCGATCACCTCCACACCAGTTATTGTGCCCCCCGATCACCTCCACACCAGTTATTGTGCCCCCCGATCACCTCCACACCAGTTATTGTGTCCCCCCCGATCACCTCCACACCAGTTATTGTGTCCCCCCCAATCACCTCCACACCAGTTATTGTGTCCCCCCCAATCACCTCCACACCAGTTATTATGTCCCCCCCAATCACCTCCACACCAGTTATTGTGTCCCCCCCCGATCACCTCCACACCAGTTATTGTGTCCCCCCCGATCACCTCCACACCAGTTATTGTGCCCCCCCGATCACCTCCACACCAGTTATTGTGCCCCCCGATCACCTCCACACCAGTTATTGTGTCCCCCCCGATCACCTCCACACCAGTTATTGTGTCCCCCCCGATCACCTCCACACCAGTTATTGTGTCCCCCCCCGATCACCTCCACACCAGTTATTGTGTCCCCCCCGATCACCTCCACACCAGTTATTGTGTCCCCCCCCGATCACCTCCACACCAGTTATTGTGTCCCCCCCGATCACCTCCACACCAGTTATTGTGTTCCCCCCCCCGATCACCTCCACACCAGTTATTGTGTCCCCCCCGATCACCTCCACACCAGTTATTGTGTCCCCCCCGATCACCTCCACACCAGTTATTGTGTCCCCCCCCGATCACCCCCACACGTTATTGTGTCCCCCGATCACCTCCACACTAGTTTTTGTGTCCCCAATCACCTCCACACCATTTATTGTGAACACAGAGTTGGTCAAAGAGGAGGTGGCCTAGTAGTGATCTACAAATCTCACCTCACGTTCACAAAGCCAACTTTATAGAGCTCACTGCCAGTCATGGAAACACTCACACTTCAATGTCAAACAACACCCCAGGACACCTTTCACATACTACTGTGCTACAGACCACCGGGACCAAAGACACACTTCCTTGCACCTTTTAGCAAATTCATCTCTACATACACCTTGAAAACCAAAAATCTCCTGCTACTCGGGGACTTTAATCTCTGAGCAAATTCCTCCCAGGACTCCATCGCTATAGCTTGCATCAACCAACTGGAAGCACTTGGCCTGCAGCAACTGATAAATGCTCCCACGCATGCTTTGGGCCATCTGCACACCAGTTATTGTGTCCCCCCCATTCACCTCCACCCCAATTTTTGTGTCCCCCCGATCACCTCCACACCAGTTTTTGTGTCCCCCCCACGATCACCTCCACACCCGTTTTTGTGTCCCCCCGATCACCTCCACACCAGTTTTTGTGTCCCCCCGATCACCTCCACACCAGTTTTTGTGTCCCCCCCGATCACCTCCACACCAGTTTTTGTGTCCCCCCCCCGATCACCTCCACACCAGTTTTTGTGTCCCCCCACGATCACCTCCACACCAGTTTTTGTGTCCCCCCCCCGATCACCTCCACACCAGTTTTTGTGTCCCCCGATCACCTTCACACCAGTTGTTGTGTCCCCCGATCACCTCCACACCAGTTATTGTGTCCCCCGATCACCTCCACACCAGTTATTGTGTCCCCCGATCACCTCCACACCAGTTATTGTGTCCCCCTGATCACCTCCACACCAGTTATTGTGTCCCCCGATCACCTCCACACCAGTTATTTTGTCCCCGATCACCTCCACACCAGTTATTTTGTCCCCCGATCACCTCCACACCAGTTATTGTGTCCCCCGATCACCTCCACACCAGTTATTGTGTCCCCCGATCACCTCCACACCAGTTATTGTGTCCCCCGATCACCTCCACACCAGTTATTGTGTCCCCCGATCACCTCCACACCAGTTATTGTGTCCCCCAATCACCTTCACACCAGCTACTGTGTCCCCGATCACCTCCACACCAGCTAATGTGTCCCCGATCACCTCCACACCAGTTACTGTGTCCCCCCCGATCACCTCGAAAACCAAAAATCTCCTGCTACTTGGGGACTTTAGTCTCTGGGCAAACTCCTCCCATGACTCCATCGCTATAGCTTGCATCAACCAACTGGAAGCACTTGGCCTGCAGCAACTGATAAATGCTCCCATGCATGCTTCGGGCCATACGCTCAACCTCATCTTCAAACAAAACATGAACATTAACACACTTGATAACATGCCACTGCCTTGGACTGACCACCACGTGATCAAATTCAAAATAAACATCACTTACCAAATACCACCACACTCAACAACAATACACTGGACAAGATCACAGAAGAAACTATACTCACAACTCTTCAAAACTACACTATCCAACAAAATAGTGGTGTTAACCCAAAACTACTCCCTTAACACAGCATTATTACAGACCGCAGACATAGTCGCACCAATACGCAGAGCACCCACCCGCAAAAACAATTCTGTCTGGTTCAATGACTCTCTTACATCACTGAAACAAGAACGCAGAAGAGCTGAAGGAGCTTGGCGAAGGATCCCAACAATGGAAAACCACACAAATTACAAATCACTCACCACAAGATACCAAAGCCATCTCTAAAGCCATAAACCACCCTCGAGCACTCTTCAAACTAGTCGCCCAGACTTTGAACCCCAGCCGTTTAGAGTCTCCAGCAAACGAAACACAAGAATTTTGCAATGAGTTATCTGATTTTTTTCATTGACAAAATCGAAACCATTCGGGGAATAATTCAGCAGAACATAGCAAATAACCCCACTTGGCCAGAACAAGAAGAAAAAAACACACAAAGGTTCTTGGGATGCACCGAAATTTCGGCCGCCGTAACATATTGGCATTTTGCCGAAAGAGAATTCTTGACGAAAATCGCACATGCACAATAGTGGTTGGAGAGCCAGGGTGGCATCACTCGTTGTGAGGGTGGCGGGGGCACGTTCCTCGCGGTTAAGACGCTGCACTTGTAAGCACTTTCCCTGCTGAGATGCTGGCACCTTCCTCGCGGACACTCCTTGTGCTTGTGAGCCACTGCTGGGACCCGAGAGACGCTGCTGGGACCGGAGAGATGGCTTCATAGAGGGCTGAATACTCAAGTACAAGAGTGGGCATTGTCCCTCCTGGATGGCTACCATTACTACTATTCGCCGGTGAGCATTGCCTTTTGCCTTACTTAAACTGACAGAAACAATCCAACTAGTAGTATTATTTATTTTACTATAGTACTGAAACTGAAATTATGATCTTTCTGTCTATAGCAGTCAAACAACATGTATTACTACTTGGCCTTTATCAAACATCAAGCCACTCTTGCCATGCAGTATAGTATTTAACCACATAAGCCCTGGACCATTTTGTTGGCCAAAGACCAGACCGCTTTTTGCATTTCGGCACTGCTTCGCTTTAGCTGACAATTGCACAGTCGTGCGATATGGCTTCCAAACACAATTGACGTCCTTCTTTTCCCAGAAATAGGGCTTTCTTTTGGTGGCATTTGATCACCTCTGCGTTTTTTACTTTTTGCGCTATAAACAAAAAAGAGCGACAATTTAAAAAAAAAAAATTATTTTTTAGTTTTTGCTGTAATAAATATCCCAAAAATGTATAAAACATACTACAAATATACCCCAAAAATGTATAAAAAAATTTTTTTACCTCAATTTAGGCTGACACATATTCTACATATTTTTGTTCAAAAAAATGCAATAAGCGATTGATTGGTTTGCGCAAAAGTTATAGGGGATAGTTTTATGGCATATTAATATTTTTTTTTTTTTTTTTTTTTTTTACTAGTAATGGCGACCATCAGCATTTTTTATCGTGAATGCAACATTATGGCAGACACATCAGACATTTTTGACACATTTTTGGGACCATTGTCATTTATACAGCAATCAGTGCTATACAAATGCACTGATTCCTGTGTAAGTGACACTGGCAGTAAAGGGGTTAACCACTAGGGGGCAGTGTAGGGGTTAAGTGTGTCCTAGGGGCGTGTTGCTAACTGTAGGGGGCGTGGCTGTGTTTTACACATCACTGATCTTTGCTCCAATCACAGGGAGCAGAGATCAGTGTCACTGTTGCTAGGCTGAACAGGGAGATGCTTGTTTACTTGATGCTTCTCCCCGTTCTTCCTCCCCGTGAGACGATCGCAGGTAGCCCCACAGTGATTGAGTCTACAGAAGCCGCGATCGGACTCATGGAGGTGCCGACCGGTGCACACGCGATGCCACTGTGGCAAATTTAAAGGGACGTACCTGTACGCCCATTTGCCTGTCCGTGCCATTCTGCCGACGTCCATCGGCGTGCGCCGGTTGAGAAGTGGCTAAATGTCTGTCTTTCTGCACTGCAGTACATCTGACTTGTAGCAAAAATATTTTATATAATTGAACTGATTAAATATGATTTGAAATGGAATGGCATGCTATTTATTTTTTGAGCTATTCTGTAGTATACTACAAAATGTATTCCCTTGTTGTCATTGAATTTGTCACTTTGTCAGCATAGTATAGTTATACTACAGTACACACTGACATGACAGCAAGCACATTCATTTTTTAAACATGACAGCATGCAATAAATATAATATATATATATATATATATATATATATATATATATATATTGTATTTATTGCGTAATATCATGTTTAAAAAAATCATGTGCTTGCTGTCATGTCAGTGTAGTATAACTGTAAAACTTATAATACTACGCTGACAAAGTGACAAATTCAATGACAACAAGCGCATGAAGTTTATATATTATAGTATACTACAGAATGGCTCAAAAAAAAAATCGCATGCAATTGCAATTTGCAAGCAATTCATTCCATTTCAAATCAAATTTAATCAGTGCAATTATCCTTTTGGTACAAGTCAGATGTACTGCAGTGCAGACATAACTACCTTGCATGGCAAGAGCCGCATCGTAAAAAAAAAGGGGGAAT
Source organism: Lithobates pipiens (assembly GCF_037356315.1). Taxonomy (NCBI): domain Eukaryota; kingdom Metazoa; phylum Chordata; class Amphibia; order Anura; family Ranidae; genus Lithobates; species Lithobates pipiens. The sequence goes on from NW_027507758.1 coordinate 634,833,735, forward strand.
TCGTTAGTTTTTTAAAAATTTTTTAAAGCTGCCTCCTGGGGTTTAGCTTTTAAATTGATTTCACTCCCACTATAAAAAAAACATTCTATGCTATTATTCTGCGCTACCAGCAAAGGTGGACCATGTCTGCAGTGTGGAAATATTTTAACGTTTCTGATAAAGACACCAAATTTGCAATCTGTAGCTTTTGCTCAGCAGAAATTTCAAGAGGGGGTACAGTGCCAAGGCTTTCTTCTACAACAGGTTTGATACACCGCCTGAAAACGTCATCCAGTTCAGAATTCAGATTACAAGAAAACAGTGCCCCTTCCAAAAAGTGCCTCAGGCTCAACACCATCTGTGGCCACAGTCTTTGAAAATGTTAAAAAATTTGCAAGTGACAGTCCCAAAGCTCGTGCCATTACAGAAAATTATGGAATTTATTGCATTAAACCACCATTCATTCTCTGTTGTGGAGGACATTGGATTCTGCAGGCTCATGTAACATATTGAGCCGCGTTACTCACTACCAAGCAGACACTACCAGTCTACATGAATTGTTTAGCATTGTTGGGAAACATGTTCACGAGCTCATAACTACCAACATCATAGCAAATCAGTTTTACTACCGACATTTGGAGTTCAGACGTCAGTCCAACGAGCATGCTTAGCCTGACAGCACAGTGCATAGATGACAAATTTCAATTGCAAAACATCCTACTTAACGCATGCAAGTTTGTTGGATCACATACTGCAGCAGCAATACCTGACGCTTTAAAAACCACGCTTGACACTTGGCACATTGAGAAGTCTAAAGTGCTTTTGATTGTCCAAGATAATGCGCAGAACATGGCAAAGGCAATGGAGGACAGTGAACTTAAAAGCATACTGTGTATGGCACACACGCTGCAATTGGCTGTGAATGAAGGATTGCTGAATCAGAGCACCATATCTGATATTGTATCAAAAGGAAGAAAAATTGTGGGTCACTTTAAGCATTCTCCGTTTGCTTATTCCAGATTACAAGCTTTGCCGATGCAATTTGGAATACCACCGAAACAACTGCAGTAAGATGTAGCCACTCGTTGGAACAGCACCTAATATATGCTGCAAAGTCTTTTTGAACAAAATTGTGTTTTAGCTGCATACATTGCAGATTACGAGCTGCCGGCAACACTGAGCGCACATCAGTGGATGTTAGTTGAAAATAGTTTGTCTCTTCTATCTCCATTTGAACAGTTAACAAAAGAAATAAGCTCAACCAATGCTTCCATTTCTGAAGTTATTCCCTTGATTGCTGCACTGAAGCGTCTGCTAGGAAGAGAGATAGAAACAGACCATGGCATAAAAACGGCTAAAACCACTCTAATGAAGGCTATCACCAAGAAACCGAGTCCATCCCTTTGTACTGCATTGCAACAGTTCTAGATCCTCAATTTAAAGAGCATTATTTTCTCCAGCCATCTTCCAGGACGGCACACCTGAGAGATGACTGGTCACACCTGACAGGAAACACAATTAACAACAGAGTTTAAAAGTCCCCGCCCCTCCCTCCGACCCTCAGTTATTGATTGTGTTTCCCACAGATGGCAGCAAAACCGTTTTTTAGTTTTTTCTTCTAAGGGCCTAAAGGGTGGGGACCTTGGTCACCCACCGGGGGAAAGAGACCCAGAGCAGCCAGTGGTGACTGCAGGGGTCTAGGGGGCATTGCCCTCCCAGGGCAACGTGCTAGCCAGAGAGTTATTTCTGTGCTATGGATGGGTTATCTTGTACCAGGGGCTGAGTGCAGGAAACCTTGTATTACTGTGCAAGGGGACAGGGGAGATGTCTCTATTCACAGTGCCCCGGTGTTTCCCAGGTGCTGGGAGGAAGCTCTGCCTGTATATGCCCCCAGCAGGAGAGCTAGGACTTGCTGATGGGCGCAGTGCCTGACCGGCGTTGGCGACCGCTACTGCGCATGTCTGGAAGTCACCTCGTGCCCTTGTGAGCTAATTTCCAGTGATTTGAGCATCACCGAAATGATGCCGAGCTGCGGCAGCGGAGGTGCTGTTTGCAGCCAGAGCAAGGTAATCGGACGCCAGGTTATAGCGGAGCACAATACCGGCAGAACACCGGCAAAATACCGGGTGGGGAAAGTGGTAGCAGAAGGGGAAACGGAAGGTCCCATCTGCTCTAAGAAGTACTCCAGCCTGCTGGACAGACACAAGAGTATGGAGAATTAGGAGGGACCTGACCAAGCAGCTACTGAGGTTGCCGCAGGGGTTGAGTAAACCTGCTGCAAAGGAGGGGGGAACGGAGTGGGGGTGGTCCTATTTCCCTCTTCCCCAAAAAGACACTGGGTAGCTTATGCAGTGTTATATTGCCATTCATAGGTCCTGAATGCCCTGCCCAGTGATCGACCAGTAGGTCCTAACCCAAAGCTACTTCCAAGTCTAGGCACTGTGGGTATTGTAATGATAAGCTTTCGCAAAGCCACAGCAAGCCTTTTTGTGACCAATGCATCTTTAAGCTGGCAGACAAGGAGACAGCACAAGTTGTGAAGGAATGCCGGGCGCTGCAGTCAGAGATGCTAGCAACCCTTCAGTCCTTTAGGACAATGTTTGAAAAACATCAGACCCCATCAGTAAGGGACAGCCCCCTCTCACAGGAGGATATGTCCACCAGTTATACGGGGGGGTCCCAGGAACCTACCCTGTACCATTCAGATGAGGAAGAGGGTCAGGCTTCCGACAGGAGTTCCCGTGAGGAGTAGGTAGACTCTGATTAGGACAGCCAGGTGGAGGTTAGGCCTGGGGGACACTTCTCAGCGGAGGACATGGAGGGTCTTGTTAAAGCTATTTGTGCATCAGAGGACATTCAGATGCCCTCTGCCCAGGTGTCCGCTCAGGATAGGATGTATAGAGGGTTGGGTAAGTTGCAAGCTAGATCCTTCCTGGTACACCAGTCCCTTAAAGACATAATTCTAAGGGAATGGAAAGAACCTGAGCGCAAGCTTCTAAGACTGAAGACTTGGAAGCGTAGATGCCCCTTTGAGAAGGAGGAAGAGAAATTCTTTAATGTCCCTCGTTTGGAGGTGTCTTTGGTGCAGGTTTCCAAGTGGTCAGACCTGTCCTTCGAGGACGCATGCAACATTCAGGATCAAATAGACAAGAAATCGGAGACCTTGTTACGTAGAGCCTGGGAGGCCAATGCCGCGGCTATGGGCCCCGCTTTGGCCTCAGCCTGTGTGGCCAGAAATGCAGACGCTTGGCTTAATAGGTTAATGGACCACATCTCACGTGGAAAAGAGTCCAAGGAAGTGCTTGACTCCTTGGAGGTAGTCAGAAGAGCAGTAGCCTATTTGGCAGACGCAGCGGTGGAGACAGTGAGAACGACTGCTAAGTCAGCGGCTTTACTACACTCTGCTAGGAGGGCCCTATGGGTCAAAACTTTACCTCCAAATCCCGGCTGTGTGGTATCCCCTTCAAGGGCTCCCTGATGTTTGGTTTGTGGCTTCAGCAAGTACTTTCCCGATCCACAGAGAAGGGTAAGATATTCCCTACTAAGCCAAAGAAAGAGAAAGGGAAGACATTTTTTTGAGGCCCCTTGGCAAAAGGGGGTAAAAGTGACCAGAGGAAGAAGTGGGGACTTGGCAAGGACAAGAAAAAAAGCGGGATCCTTTTTTTCCGGCCATGGACCTTCCAACAAAGAAACCAAATGACGCCAACATAAAGGTTGGCACACGGCTCTTGTGGTTCATGCCGCAATGGGACAGGGTCCTTATATGCTAAATCTCGTAAGAGAAGGATACAGGTTGGAATTTCAGGTGACCCCCCCCCTCAGAATTTTTTGGTTACCTGTCTTCCCAAGGGCCCACTCAGGGTGAGGGGCCTCTTGGGATGTATTTGAGAACTCGCAGAGCAGGAAGTAATTATTCTGGTTCCAGTGATTCAGCGGGCGCTCAGGTTTTATTCCCATATTTTCGTGGTCCCGAAGCCATCGGGCAAGTTTCGGTTAATCATAAATTTGAGGATGTTAAACCGGTACTTGCTATACAAAAAGATCAGGATGGAGAGTATTTACTTGGTAAGAAAACATTTCCAGAAAGGGGTCTTTATGATCACGTTAGATCTGAAAGATGCGTACTTGCATGTACCCGTTTGCCCCAGAACACCAGAAGTACCTGCGTTTCGCGGTACGCACAGAGTGGGAGGTAGAACATTGGCAGTTTAGGGCCCTCCCCTTTATCCTTGTGGCCAGTCTGAGGATCTTTACCAAGGTTATCGCCGAAGTGGTATCTTTCCTACACCTCCAGGGGATAGCTCTGATAGCTTACTTAGACGATATGCTGATCTACAACCTGAGCCAGAAAACAGCTGCTGTTAGACAGGGACAGAGTGCTGGCCACCCTGGAGTCCTTGGGTTGGATGATGAGCCGGGCGAAGTCCTCCCTGGATCCATTGGATCCTTTGCAGTCCAAGGTGTACTTAGGGTACCAGATAGACTCGACGGCCCAAAAAATATTTCTTCCCACAGAAAATATTTAGAAGGTTCAGGGAGCAGTACTGACTCTCGAATCCGGGGAGGCCTCGTTAAAGGACATCATGCGAGTTCTGGGGCTCATGACTTCCTGTATCCCGGCTTGGGCTCAGCTCCATTCCCGGGAACTCCAGGCTTCTCTTCTCTACTCTTGGGACAGCAGAAGAGAGGCCATGGAGGAAAGAGTGCGGCTCGGAAAGGGGGTAGTACACTCCCTACACTGGTGGCTCAACCCGAACAATCTATCGGGAGGTCGAGCCTGGTCACAATTAGATCCAGTAGCCATAACTATGGACGCAAGCGCCTGGGGTTGGGGTGCTCACTTGGGAGACCAATACGTCCAGGGGCCGTGAAACCGCAGCCAGAGAAGTGCTTCATCCAACTTCAGGGACCTCCTGTCAGTTGGAAAGGCGCTAAGCTTTTTCAAGAAGCAGGTCTGAGGCAGGGAGGTGCAAGTATTTTCGGACAACCTGGTAACAGTATCCTACCTGAACCACCAAGGGGGACAAGGTCGGCAGGTTAAGGAGATTAACTCAAGAAATCCTGGAGGAAGCAGAGAAGAATATTCTCTCGCTTTCAGCAACCCACATAAAAGAATCACTCAACCTTCAGGCAGATTTCCTCAGCAGGTGGCCCGTTCTCCTGGGAACTGAACAAGGAAGTGTTCGCTCTGGTAAGCTGTCATTTCGGCAAGGCAGAGATTTGTTTGCCTGTCAGGAAAACACAAAGGTTCGGAGATTCTTTTCCATCACCAGGGAGCAGGGATCCTTGGGGGTGGATGCCTTCGCTCAGAACTGGTATTTTGTTCTGGCGTATGCTTTCCCTCCCCTAATGCTCATTCCCAGGGTGTTGCAGAAGCTCTAGCAGTCAAAAGGAGACCTCATTCTGATCGCACCCTGGTGGCCGAAGAGGGCCTGGTTCCCCACCATATAGAGATGGTTGGTTGTTCCTCCGCTGCGTCTTCCAGTTCAGCGAAATCTCCTTTGTCAGGGCCCAATTGTTCATCCCGACCTTGGGTTTCTCTCTCTGACAGCTTGGCTTTTGAGAGGGAAATCCTCAGGGATAGGGGATGCTCGGAGAAGGTGATTGATACGCTCTTACTCATTAGAAAGAGGGTTACCAGACAGATCTACGTGAAGGTCTGGAAGGTTTTCTCCAGTTGGCTTCAGTCAAAGGAGGGATCCCTCCAACCGGTTCCAACCCTTCTAGATTTCCTTCAGGATGGGGTGGACCAGGGGTTAGCGGTTAGCACTCTTAGGGTACAGGTTGCGGCCCTGTCTGTATTTTTTGACAGAAGGCTAGCTCGAGACTCCCTTGTTAAAAGATTTTTGTTGGCCAGGGAGAGGTTAGCCCCGGTAAGGACAATTAGGTCCCCATCGTGGGATTTAACCCTGGTATTGGATGCCTTGACGAAAGGGCCTTTTGAACCGGTGGCTCAAGTTTCCTTTAAATTTCTTTCATTTAAGATGGCTTTCCTTCTGCCCATTACCACAGCCAGAAGGATTGGTGACCTACAAGCTCTGATGATTAAAGAGCCGTTTTTGCTAATCCTGGAGGATAGGGTAATCTTCAGACAGGATCCTCCTATATTTACCAAAATATGTCTTCTGGGTTTCATAGATCACAGGAGATTATCCTTCCGTCTTTCTGCCATATTCAGAGAAGTGAGAAGGAATAAAGGTTCCACCTCTTATGCCGCGTACACACAAGCGTACTTTTCGACTGACTTTTGGCGGAGTTCCTACTGACTTTCCGAATGAACGGACTTGGCCACACACAATCACACCAAAGTCCGACGGATTCGAACGTGATGACGTACGACCGGACTAGAATAAGGAAGTTCATAGCCAGTAGCCAATCGCTGCCCTAGCATCGGTTTTCATCTGTCGGACTAGCATACACACGAGCGGATTTCTCGATAGGAACTGGGTCCGGAGGCGTTCCGGTGAAAAAATTTGAAACGTGTTCTATTTCTAAAGTCTGTCAGATTTTTGGACAGCAAAGGTCCGATGGAACCCATACACGATCTAATTGTTCGACGGATTCGCTCTGTCGGACCTTTGCTGTCAAAGTCCGGTCGCGTGTACGGGGCATTAGATGTTAGGCGCTGTCTCCTAGCCTATCTAGAAAGGGTGAGAGAATTTAGGAGATCAAACCATCTACTGATCACCTTTTCTAGCCAAAGAAAGGGTTTGCAGGCCTCCAAACCAACAATAGCTAGGTGGCTCAAACAAACCATAGCAATAGCTTATAGGCTTTCGGGTAAGCCAGTACCAGTCCACCTTGGAGCGCACTCAACTAGATCTCTGGCGACCTCCTGGGCAGAGAGGGCAGGCGCTTCGATTGATCAGATCTGCAAGGCAGCAACATGGACGAGTCATAAGACATTTCTGAGGCACTACAGAGTGGAGATGTTGTCCCCTCAGGACTTGGCGTTTGGCAGGAAGGTCCTACAGGCGGTGGTCCCACCCTAAGGTAGGCCTGAACTTGTTGCTCATCGTCTCAGGTGTGCCGTCCTGGAAGATGACTGGAGAAAATTACCAGTTACACTTACAGGTAACGGGTTTTCTGGGAAATCTTTCAGGGCGGCAGGCCTACTTCCCTACCCTTAATTGTTGGTGATGTTTTTCAGTCTTCACAGAATGTTCCCTCTGACACTGGTGTGGGACTATATACTTTGTCATAACTGAGGGTCGGAGGGAGGGGCGGGGACTTTTAAAATCTGTTGTTGATTGTGTTTCCTGTGAGGTGTGACCAGTCATCTCTCAGGTGTGCCGTCCTGGAAGTTTTCTCAGAAAACCTGTTACCGGTAAGTGTAACTGGTAATTTTAATAATGAGAAAAAGCAGCGTGCACGGGAAATGATACAGGCACAACTGGAGGTGGTGGAAGCATCTGGTGAAGGAGTTTTGAGGTGTAGCACAGAGGAAAGTGAGAAGAAACGGTTGCATACAAGTGAAGAGGAGCACGCTCCCTCCATATCTGATATGATTGAAGAAATTTTACATTAATGCACCCCGGTCCATAGCAGTGCCACAACAAGTGCAGCTACCCAACAGCTGGACATTTATTTAGCTGAACAGCCTATCGCCAGAAGCGACAATCCCCTTGAGTACTGGTGCATCAACAAACAACGTTTTCCTTTGCTTGCACAGATTGCACGCAGATATTTATCTGCCCCAAGCACCAGTAAAGAGAGTGAGAGACTATTCAGTCTAGCATCTCATATTCTTGATGAGAAGAGAAACTGTCTCTCCTGTGAGAAAGCTGAACAACTTTTGTTCTTAAAGCGAAATCTGCCACTTTTACTGAAATAGATTTATAAATCCGTAGCATAGACCAATTCATTTACCATGTTGAACATAGTAAATTAATTGGTATTGGACTGTGCTATTGGAACATACAACATAGTGTGACTGACTATCCGTATGTTCCAATTGTCTAGTTGCGCCATTTGTTGGTTGTTCATTGTAGTTCTTCTACAGTTTTTTGCACTTCTTCAATTTAAGAGAGAACTCCAGCTTTTGAACTACTGTACAACTACTGTACATACATAGTTTGTTGCTGTTGGTCCAAACTATGTCTGTCCGCAAGCTGTCAGCCTGTTGCATGTGCAAATGCAAAACTGTATGTTCTGTATCTGTGGCTGTCCACATACTCCAGTACTATACACTATGCCACACTGTGTTCCGGATATGGATGGAGACTTCCAGAAACACAGACTAGTCTATATTGCTTGCTGTGATTGGCTGAGCACCGCTGCTGTAGACTAGTCTGTCTTCCGGGAAGTCTCCGCTCATACTCGGGGGCCGGAACACAGTGCGGTCTACTGTATGACTATGTATGTAACCCGCAGCTACATACATACACTTTTATCGCACATGCAGCCACTGACACCTTAAGGAGAAAGAACTGAATTACTAGTTCTGATTTAAGTTGAAAATTAATCAAATAAAAATAATCTTCTTAGACTTAGTCTTGGGCATGCTATTTTTATATTATTTATAATTTTTTTATGCCTTTTTTTAATTATTATTATTTTTTTGTTGTTGTTATGGTTCGATGTGCATTGACTGCAGTCTGAACTGCAGGGTATGCTGTAGTTACTTTAATTTATTATAATTTTGTATTTTATTTTTATTAAAGTACTTATTTCCATTACTGGATTGTACTATTCTTTTATTCATAAAATAAACGATTACGTTGAATATGAATAATATAATGAATATAACACAATTTGATATATCAAATATTTTTTTTGTTTAATAGATTACATTTTCGGTATTGGTGCCGTTTCGGTATCGGTTTTAGTTTTCGGTATCGGTGTGTACCTATATATATCCGATAGTTTGTGGACTAAACAATATACACTGATTTGAGTTGTTTTTTTGTTTTTTACCAAGAAAATGTAACAGAATACCGTTTGGCTTAAATTTATGAAGATAATTTATTTTCAATATTTTAAAACAGAAAAATTTGTGTTTTTTTTTTTTTTTCAAAATGTGTGTATTTTTTTAAATTTATATAGCAAAAAATGTAAAACTTAGTGGGGTTAAATACCACCAGAAGAACGCTCTATCTGTATAAAAAAAAATGATAAAAATGTAATTTGGATACAGTGTTACATGAATGAGTAATTGTTATTCAAAGTATGAGAGCGCTGAAAGCCGAAAGTTGGCCTGGGCAGGAAGGGAATAAAAGTGTCCGCTATTGAGGTGGTTAAATGTACAGCAACCCTCCTATTACCCCCCCCCCCCCCCCCCCTCACATCCACATCCTATTATTGTGTGACCATTACCATCCAAATAATTATTAATTTCATTTCCCAAAGTTATCCATCTACAAGGAGACCTGTATAGATCAAATGACGGCACCAATGAGGATGGAGGAGGACCGGAGTCACATGACTGAGAAGATACTAAACCTCACCCTGGAGATCATCTACCTGCTGACCGGAGAGGTGAGGAGGATTCTGGGAGGTCACATGACATCACTCTTATCTCTATTAATAAAACACAGACCTGACTGGAGAGGTGAGGAGGATTCTGGGATTCTAACATGATATTCCTATTGGTTCCTCAATACAGAGATTTCCTCTTGTGAAGTCAGGTGATCATCTGACCATCACAGTGCCTCCATGTGATTCCCTAAAACCCGAGAGACACAACATGCAGAAGATTCTAGAAGTCGCCAAGAAGATGATGGAGCTGCTGACAGGAGAGGTGAGGAGGATTCTGGGAATTCTGGGACATTATCCAGTAACAGACAAGGGATGTGTCTGGATGGTGACTGTATCATTGTGTGTGTCAGGTTCCTATAAGGTGTCAGGATGTCACTGTCTATTTCTCCATGGAGGAGTGGGAGTATTTAGAAGGACACAAGGATCTCTACAAGGACGTCATGATGGACAATCAGCCGCCCCTCACATCACCGGGTAAGAGGAGACTTTATTGTAAAGGAGAGAGCAGTACGGAGGCTCCACCTAGATCCCCCATCATCTGATAAACACATAGAAACAATGTATTCAGTCAGTGTGTGTGTTTCCTACAGATGGATCCAGTAATGGAAACCCACCAGAGAGATGTCCCCATCCTCTGTATTCCCAGGATTCCACACAGGAAGATCCCACCATCCCCCACCATCATCAGGTAGATGGGAAACAATCAGTGATAGTTAAAACTTAGAGAAGCATTTTGTGTTAAAATTAATGTTTTATTTTATATGCAGAGTGGAATCCTTGGGGATTATGATAGTGTTGGTAAAGAAGAGTATAAAGAGGATGAGGAGTATGAAGTGATGGAGCCACCTAATACCAGGAACCCACCAGAGAGATCCCCCCGTCCTCTGTATTCCCAGGATTACACACAGGAAGATCACACCATCCCTCACTGTTACAAGGTTAATGGAATGGAGCTTATAAAACGCAGATTGTTTATGTGAGCTTATATTTTACAGATGATATTCATTATCATTTTATTGATTTAGAGTGGAGATCCAATCGATATAGAATTTGAGGTTCAAGCAGAAGAGGAAGAGAGGAGTGTGAGGGATGATCAGCAGTCTATGGAGGAGGATGGAATAACGGGGACATTTATAGAGGAGGACACTCCTACAGAGATCAGCACAGGTGGGTCAATTACACTAAATACATTCCTCCACCCATACTGCTCACTGATTGGTCCAGTGGAGGGCGGGGACTGGATGATATCTGCTTGTAATACCCTGGTCACTTTCCTGAGTAGGGATGAGCTGCGTATTCAAGTCAATCCCATCTTCGACTCGAACATCGTCTGTTGGGCAAAATCCATAATTCACTGTGGCATCACAGCATTGCTGGCTGATGATTGGCCAAGCATGCACTATGACCCGCATGCTTGGCCAATCACATCGCTGTCAGCGTAGAGAGCCATAATTGGCCATAGGCAGGATGCCTGTGGCCAATTATGGCTCAGGGGGTTTAGTACACGCCCCACACTATATAAGGCCGCCTGCGCGGAGGCCTTGCGTAGTGTCTTGCGTCAGCTAAGAGAGAGAGATAGACAGAGAGACAATGTCTGAATTACCTTTGAAGCTCTTGTAATTACAGTCAGTGTAGTGTGCCATCTGCACGGTGTACAGCTAAAGCTACCCCAATTGCTGGTGTTTTGCTGATCCTATACCACAGGCAGCTCCAGTAAATACAGTTGGTGTATTGTGTCATCTGCACAGTGTATGCCTAAAGCTACCCCAATTGCTGGTGTTCTTCAGATCCTATACCACAGGCAGGCAGCTGCAGTAATTACAGTTGGTGTACTGTGTCATCTGCACAGTGTGCACCCAAAGCTACCCCAATTGCTGGTGTTCTGCTGATCCTATACCGCAGGCAGCTGCAGTAATTACAGTCGGTGTACTGTGTCATCTGCACAGTGTGCACTTAAAGCTACCCCAATTGCTAGTGTTCTTCTGATCCTATACCACAGGGAGCTGCAGCAATTACAGTCGGTGTGTTGTGCCATCTGTACAGTGTACGCCTAAAGCTGCCGCAATTGCTGGTATTCTCATAGTAATAATACTACAGGCAGGCAGTTGATTCTGCTAGCTGCAGTATAATCAGTATATACGTCCTAGCTTTGTGCAGCTACATTTCCCTGCAGGCCATTTAGTATGTCTGGCAGGCCAAGAAGGAGAGGCAGACAGTCACGAGCCAATAAAAGAGGGAAAGCAGGCTCTGTGTTTAGAGGCAATAGTGCTGGTCGTGGACATGGTGCATCCTCATCAGCATGTGGCCATGGGACACGCTTGTTCATATTTTTGGCAGCTGGACGTGTTGAGCCGCAACATGCCGAAGACTTGGTAGAGTGGATAACCAAGCCCTCCTCATCCTCTCTCACCCAGGCTCAGGGTACTGGCAAAGCAGCTGCTAACGTGGCCTCTTCCCTCATCTCAATGGCATCAGTCACTCCTCCCCTAGCCCCACCATGTCTTACTCCTGAGGAGTCCCCCAAACTGTTTGAGCGCAGTGTTGGGTACATGCTCCATGAGGATGCCCAGCATTTTGAAGGCTTGGATGATGATACCCAGCTAGTGGAAGGCAGTAACTTGAGCCCAGAGAGGGGATGACCAAGAAGGACAGCAATCTGGCAGTCATGGTCCCCCAGCTGCAGCATACTGCCAGGTTTGCTCCAGTGATGAGGAGGGAGGGGAAAATGAGGTCACGGACTCCACGTGGGTGCCTGAGAGGAGGAGGAGGCACATCTCCAATGAGGCAGGATGCCTTCCAGGGGCCAACTTAAGGGCAGCACACCGACTGCATCACACCGCAGAGCTCCGCCTGTGCAGGGCGCTGCCTCTGCGCGTTATTCCAAAAGTTCTTTGGTGTTGACCTTTTTTGAGACGAGTGCATCAGATTGCACCACTGCTATTTGCAACATATGTCTCAAGCATGTCTCGCGTGGCCAAAACATCAGCCGCTTGGGCACCACATGCTTGACCAGACATATGTCGACCTGCCATGCAGTTCATTGGCAAGCGTACCTAAAAAACCCACACCAAAGAACAAAGCGGACCTCTCCTTGCTCCTCATCAGCTGGGATCTCCAACCCCACTAGCCCTTCAGTCCTCTCTGAAACCTGCACTGAGAGGAATGAAGGTGTAGAATTAGGTGTGTCACAGCCTAGTACTTGCAGGCAATCTGCTAGCAGTACACCGACATCCGATTGTACCAGGCAAATTTCCCTGCCTCAGCTGCTGGACCGTCAAAAGAAGTTCACTCCCAGCCAACCAGATGCCCAGTGGTTAAATGCTAGCCTGACTAAATTGCTAGCACTTCAACTGCTGCCTTTTCCGTTGGTAGACTCGGCCCCCTTCCGTGAGTTTGCACAATGTGCGATTCCTCAGTGGCAGGTTCCCAAATGCCACTTTTTCTCACGGAAGGCGATTCCGGCTCTCTACCGGTACGTGGAAGGTAATGTCCATGCCTCCCTGGACAGGGCGGTCAGTGGTAAGGTGCATATTACCGCTGTCTCATGGTCCAGCAGGCATGGACAGGGACGTTACCTATCTTTCCCAGTGCATTAGGTGACTCTTCTGGCATCTGGGAAGGATGTAGGACAAGGTGCAGTAGTGTTGGAGGTTGTTCCGCCACCACACCTCCAAAATGCTACTACTGATTGTGACATACCTCTCTCCTCCACCCCCTCCTCTTCTTCCTCCATGGCCTCTTCCTGTGCTTTGTCCTCGGAACCAGTGGTGCTCCGTAGGGGTTCAAGAGGCTACGCAAGTACGCAGGCAAAAATATGCCATGCCGTGCTTGTGCTGGTGTGCTTGGGGGACAGGAGCCATACTGGGGCAGAGATTCTGTCATCTCTGCAGGGTCAGGCTGAGAGGAAGTTGACCCCATGCCAGCTTAAGCCAGAAATGGTGGTTTGCGACAATGGCACCAACTTCCTCTCCGCCCTCTGACAGGGACAACTGACCCATGTGCCCTGTGTGGCTCATGTCTTTAACTTAGTGGTGCAGCGGTTCTTGGGCAGGTACCCAGGCTTACAGGATGTCCTCAGGCAGTCCAGGAAAGTCTGTGTGCATTTCCGCCAGTCATATACAGTGTAATGCCAGTGCTCGGCTGGCTGACCTCCAAAATGAATTTAACCTGCCCAAGAACCGCCTAATCTGTGACATGCCCACCAGGTGAAGCTCAACGTTGGCCATGCTGCAGTGGCTGCACACGCAGCTGAGGGCCATCAATGAGTACCTGTGCAACTACGGCACCAGGACAGGGTCAGGGGAGCTTGGTTTTTTCCCCACGCCAGTGGGCCATTATCAGGGATGCATGCAATGTCCTGTCACCATTTGAGGAGGCCACAAGGATGGTGAGCAGTGACAGTGCATGCATCAGTGACACTGTCCCTCTTGTCCACCTGTTGGAGCACACGCTGCGTGGAATAATGGACAGGGCACTTGAGGTAGGAAGAGGACGACTTCCTTGCTTCTCAAGGAAATGCAATGGACCTACTGGCCTGTCCTGCTGGAGGCTTTGTAATCGATCACAGGGTGCGCCTGTCCACTGACTCGGTTGATCGACTGACCTTCATCAAGATGAATCGGTCTTAGATCACCACCAGCTACCAAGCACCTGAAGCTGATGTAAACAAAAAATTTTTTTTTTAATGTCAGATCCCTCCAAGACTGCCTATGCTGATGCTGAGTGACTATGCTGTTATACTGACTGACTATCCTCTTCCTCCTCAATGATCCTGTTGATAGCTTGAAAGAACATTTTTGGTTCTGGGTGTTGCCACCAGTGGCTAAGGCCCAATTTTTCAGCCCCTGTTTAACAGGGCCGTGTAATTAAAATTTTTGATGCAATACTTTGCAGCAGGGCTCATTCCTGCGCTCCAACTAGATTATCTGTGTGGTGTTGTGGCACCAGTGCCTAAGGCCCAATTTTTCTGCCCCTGTTCAACAGGTGCATGTAATTACAATTCTTGATATAATATTTCACAGCAGGGCCTGTTCCAGCGCCCACCAAGAGTAACTGTGAGGACTTACAGTGTTATGGCACCTGCACCACCACAACCACCAAAGGCCCAATTTTTCTACCACTGTTCAACAATGGCATGTCATTAAAATTTTTGATATAATAGTTCACAGCAGAGCGTTCCAGCGCCCACCAAGAGTAACTTTGAGGACTTACAGTGCAGGCCCCTATTTTCAAACATCCAACTTACAAACGTATCCTACTTGCAAACAAAAGGAGACAACAGGAAGTGAGATGAAATCTACAGGGGTGATAACCCTTCCCCATGTTTTCCAAAAAGCTTAAAAATAGCTTTTTTGACTGGAGCTACACATTAAAAATGTACCAGTTCAAAATTACAAACAGATTCTACTTAAAAAACCTACACAGTCCCTGTCTTGTTTGCATTGCCTGTATACTGCTGTTCAGAGTATATAGGGCCTGGGGACCCCACGCCTTTCCTTTTTTAAATTTGAGTATGGGGTTCCGCTTAATATCCACACAAGACCCAAAGGAGCTGGTAATGGGCGGGGGGGGGGGGGGGGGCACCCATGCCATTTTTCGCAATGATTTTCATCCGTGTTGCTGGAACCAGACATTACATTAATACCGCAAGCAGTTTTAAATTACTTTATTCCTTTAGAAATGTCATTTTGTGCAGGGGCTGTTCTAAACACGGGAAACACGTGGCACTTCACCGGCATACTATAGACACCCCCAGGCATGATATATAAAGGGATGTCATTAACCACTTTACAACCAGCGCACGACGATGTACATCCATTTTTTGAAGAGGGATATCTTGGTAACGGCAGCAGCCGCTGCCAAAACCGAGATATCCATCTCTTCAGGCGCCGGTCGTGTGTACGATAATGGTGGTCTCCGCGGCAGGTTCGCCGTGATATCACCGTTATTGGCGGCAGGAGAGGTGTCGCCGATCTCCGCGCCCTCCGCTGCTTACTGGAGCCCGTCGGTAGTGGTGGAGGAGATCGGGTCCTTTCCTATGCTGGGTATGGAGATGAGTAAGGCTAAGATGGCCCCCACTCATTTCTATACCATAGGAGGGTGGAAGCGACGTCAAAACGTCACTTCCGCCCATACCTCTTAAAGGAACATTTTTTCAAAGTCATTTTTTCAAATTACTTTTTTTTTCTATTGCATTTAAGTCCAAATATGAGATCTGAGGACTTTTTGACCCCAGATCTCATATTTAAGAGGACCTGTCCTGCTTTTTTCTATTACAAGGGATGTTTACATTCCTTGTAATAGGAATAAAAGTGATCCACTTTTTTTAAAACCGTGTAAAAATAAATAAAATCAAAATAGTGAAATAAATAAGAAATTTTTTCTTTTTTTAAAACACCACGTCCCGACGAGCTCGCGCACAGAAGCAAACGCATACCTCAGTAGCGCCTTCGTATGAAAACGGTAATCAAACCACACATGTGAGATATCGCCGCAATTGGTAGAACGAGAGCAATAATTCTAGCCATAGACCTCCTCTGTAACGCAAAACATGCAACGTGTAGAATTTTTTAAAAATTTCGCTTATGGAGATTTTTGAGGGTAAAAGTTTGTCACCATTCCACAAGCAGGTACAATTTTGAAGCGTGACATGTTGGGTATCAATTTACTCGGCATAACATTATCTTTCACAATATAAAAATTATTTGGCTAATTTTTACTGTTATATATTTTTTTATTCAAAAAAGTTAATTTTTTCCAAAAAAAGTGCGCTTGTAAGACTGCTGCGCAAATATGGTGTGAAAAAAAGTATTGCAATAACCACCATTTTATTCTCTAGGGTGTTAGAAAAACAATATATAATGTTTGGGGGTTCTAAGTAATTTTCTAGCAAAAAAAAAAGTTTTAAACATGTAAACACTGAGTCTGAAAAAGAGGACCGGTCCTTAAGTGGTTAAAATCAGTGCTCCCGAAAAAACGGCCATTTTATAACTTTTTTTTGCATTGATACATGTCCCCTGGGGCAGGAGCCGGGTCCCCAAACACTTTTTAGGACAATAATGTGCACATTAGCCTTTAAAATTAGCACTTTTTGATTTTGAACGTTTGAGTCCCATAGACTTTAATGGGGTTCTAAAGTTCGCGCAAATCTGGTGTGAACCGAACTGAGGGGTGTTCGGCTCATCCCTATTCCTGAGCTGTGTCCCTATCCTGTATTTCTCTCCGATAATCTTCCCTTCCAGGCTCTTGTTAAGAAAACCAAACTCACACGTGATATTCTTCTAAAGAGTCCTCCCCTGGAATGCTTGAAGTACTCTGGGTCTCTCCTGAACCGGAGACGGCACCCAACCCCCTCGGAATCCTCCTTTAGTTTACCTGCCTTGTTCTAGCCAGCCCCAAGGCATCAAAGTTGGGTGGATCCGCACCTCAGGCCATAGCCTTCCTGGGGGCTGGTCAGGAGGACCAGGACCAAGTAGTCAGCACATCATACTGGATCGGAACCCCGAACCACGTGACGTCCATATCTTAACTACCCCCTCCCAGAGGGCACAGCGAGAGGGTCACTCCCACTGACCCGGCTCAGAAAAAGAGTAACTTAAGCACCTGGTCAGACCATAGTTCCACGCCCGACATAGTTCCACGAGACAGTCCCCCCTGTGGCCAGGCTGAACATCTCACAGCCCAGTCAGACTGACACAGAAGTCAAATTTAGTCAAATAGACCCAAACCAAACTGTAGCTTGGGTAAAGTTTTAACTTTGAAAAACGCATAGCGTGTGCTCTTCAGGAGCCCGCCGCTACACACACTATCAGGTTTTCTGCTGATTTTTGCCTTCAGATTTACCAAAACCATATAGTGCAAGGGCCTGTCTGATTGCATACAAATTGAAACTCCTAAAGTTTGACCTCATATTATATGGTTTTGGTAAATCTGAAGGAAAAACTCTGCAGAAAATCTGATAGTGTGTATGGGGCTTAACAGAACAATTCTCCCAGGATTATTTGCTCTGTTGTCTGTGTCGGGTGGAGGGATATGTCTGTATAGTCTCAGACCCAAGTCACTGAGTGCAGTCTCAGGAGATGGGAGGCAGCGGTGTGGGACCTCTGCAACTTGTTTCATGTAATCATTTCATCTTCCACTGATTACTGAATACCAATATTATGAGTCCCAACCATTACACTGTATCATTTATATTGTACATTACATACTCCTGACCCCTGCAATATATACTCTATGTTGTAGATTACATCATGCTGATAATATATAGCCCTAACTGTTGTATCTTATATAATACACTACATTGGACTTACTTATTTTGCACCTATCTTTTACCAGCTGGGCATTTTCTATCTGATGATGTGATTGGAGCACAGACTTTTATATGTTGATAATAATGTGATAACATCCTTAAACTTAGGAACCTTAAACAGAAAGTGATAATGAGGGAGGAGTTGATAACCCAATGATGGTGGTCTGAAAGTGTTACTAAACCTAAAAAAATGTTTTGCCTTAATGATTTGTTTGCATTAAGGTAAAACATTTCCCTGTGCCCCCCCCCCCCCCCTCCCTGTATGAAGGGGAAGAGAGGAGAATAGATCAGCACTGTGCAGGGCCATTGGCTCTTGCTGCTATCAATCAGATTTTAATAAAAAAAAAAAAAGGTTTTGACTTTAGTAACACTTTAGGTATCAGTCCAGTCTTCATCTTGGTTGTTCTCCCCCATCCTCACTCTCTGACCTCTGGTGGGGCTCAGCCCCGCTGTTATTCATGACTAAATCATGGACTAAATAAGGAAGTGCAGGACTTTTTGTGTTGGGAAGATGGTAATGAGTGACAGAGGGGGTGGGGACACTCTTCCAGGGCCGGATTAACATAGGGGCTATTGGAGCTGCAGCTCCAGGCCCCTTACATCAAGATAGTGCCATTTGCCCCAAACAAAAACAAAAAAAACTATCGACTTTGAGGGTCGTGGCTTGGCCACCAGGGGACACAAAGACCCCAAATCTGGGGGGTAGCTGAAGACCTACCCCACCACTGATCAAAATGTGGGGCTCCTATCATCTATGGTTCCGGAGATATGGGGCTCCTTGCACAGCCTGTCAGAAGCTACATACAGAGCGGCCAGTTTAAATACAAGGTGGCACTCTCTGTTTGCAGCAGACTGAGAGGATGAGCTCACAGAGCCTCTCCTCGCTTCTTGTCAGAGGCACTGAGCTCAATGGACAGCTTGGAGCCTGCAGAGTATGACAGGCAGCACCGCCCCTCAAACTCGCCTATTGATTTCCATGGGGCCACTCTGCAACTACAAGCCAAACTCGCTTGCAGTAGCAGCACAAGTCCAACAATGTAAAAATGGCATTCAGCGATTGTAAAAAAAAAAAGAAAGAAAGAAACCAGCAGGCGGCAGGAGCACCTCATGAACACCTGTCAGCAGCTGTTATACCACTCTTTGAAACGCAATCCACAACAGTTCACTTTTCAGAGGGCAGTAAGCATTACCGCAAATGTGAAAGAAACTTGAAACACATCATCCATTTCACACTCCCCACCAACCAGGTCACTCCCCAGACACTTCCCATGTTAGCCACCTCCCTTCAACTTATATCACAGGGGACCATTTCCCAACCTGCAGATGGCAGACCCTACTGCAAAATATATCACTCCCAGTTACTCCCCCCACCCGCTGATTTGATATCCCTCCATGACCACCTCACACCCCCCTGCTGACAGACCTCTCTCCCCAGCCTGTCCCCACACACCCTCTCACCTGTGGATGGGGGAATCACTCCCGCAGTATTATTGTGTTCTGCCAGTGGGGAGCCTACCCACACAGTGCAATGATCAGCATTGTCAACTATAGATAGCAGCACTGATTGTTTTGGGAAAACCCTGACAGGCTGGTTGTACTCCAGTTGATTAATAGATTGATTTGTGTACAACCAGCTAGCCCATACATAGATCAACTATGGCTGGTCTCTGCTTAATTGGCTTAATTTCAATCCATGTATGGCCCGCTTAACCACTACACAGTCCTTAAACATCCTTCCACAAACCTTTACATTTTCCTTCCCAGATTTCTTCATCCTCCTCACCTGTACACAGTGCCCACTGTCATACCCCCACACTCCTCTCTTATACATAGTGCCTACTGTCATACCCCCCACACTCCTCGCTTATACATAGTGCCCACTGTCATACCCCCCACACTCCTCTCCTGTACATTCTTTCCCCATCATACCCTCCTCACTCCTCTCCTGTGCATACTGCTCATGGTCGTACCCTCCACACTCCTCTCCTATACATAGTGCTCACTGTCATACCCTCCCCACTCCACTCCCGTACATACTGCTCACTGTTATACCCTCCACACTCCTCTCCTGTACATACCGCTCATGGTCATACCCTCCACACTCCTCTTCTGTACATACTGCTCATGGTCATACCCTCCACACTTTTCTCCTATACATAGTGCCAACTGTCATACCCTCCACACTCCTCTCCTGTACATACTGCTCATGGTCATATCCTCCACACTTCTCTCCTATACATAGTGCCAACTGTCATACCCTCCACACTCCTCTCCTGTACATAGTGCCCACTATCATACCCTCCACACTCCTCTCCTGTACATAGTGCCCACTATCATACCCTCCACCCTCCTCTCCTATACATAGTGCCCACTGTCATACCCTCCACCCTCCTCTCCTATACATAGTGCCCACTGTCATACCCTCCATACTCCTTTCCTATACATAGTGCCCACTGTCATACCCTCCACACGCCTCTCCTGTACATACTGCCCACTGTCATACCCTCCACACGCCTCTCCTGTACATACTGCCCCATCATACCCTTCACACTCCTCTCCTGTACATACTGCCAACTTTCTTTCTTGCCGCACTCCTCTCCTGTACATACATCCCACTGTCATATCCCCCACCCTCATCTTATGTACATAGTGCCCACTGTTAGACCCTTAACATTCCTCTCCCTCACCTGCGCATACTTCCCACTTTTATACCATCCATACTCCTCCCTTATGCCTCTTACCCACAAAAATAGTTCTTTAACCTCCCTAGTGGTAATCCTGAGTCTGGCTCGGGCTGGGATTTCAGTACCACGAGTGGTAACCCCGAGCTAGACTCGGGATCGCATCGCTGGTTACTTACCTTGTCCCCTGGATCCAGCGATGTCCTCCACGCTGTGTGAGCGAGCCGTCCTCCGCTCGATTCACACAGTGCCCGAGTGCCGCCGAGCTCCGTCCCCTGCGACGTTACAACACACGGGAGCGGAGAACGGCGCCAAATTCAAAAAAGTAAAAATACACAAAACACATACAGTACTGTACTCTTACAGATTACAGTACTGTATTAAAAATTACACACCCCCTTTGTCCCTAGTGGTCTGTGCAGTGCCCTGCATGCACTTTTATATTATAAATACTGTTTTTTCTGCCTGGAATTTGGAGATTGTCCATAGCAACCAAAAAGTGTCCCTTTATGTCAAAAGTGATTTTAGACCAACTAGAAAACAGCGATTATAAATTAGAATCACTCGCAGACTTGAGCGATAGCGATTTGTGGGGGGGATCCGTCATAAAACACTAAATCTAATGACGGTGACAATTCTGCAACTGAGCAAATTTCTGTGTTTTTGGATTTGATTACATTATTGAATCATTTTTATTATTATTATCATTATTTATTATATTATACATTTTATCATACCCGGGATGTCTGCTAGACTCTGGTTTGAACAGATTTAAGTGAGTTATTCCTAAGAATTACAGGCCTACAATATAAAACGCCAAATTTCCATGCAAAATAATTGTACCGCTTTCAGCACCTAAAATCTGAACTAATCATACCGCCAGGGAGGTTCAAATTATATTGAATATCCTCAATGTTACCAGCTCTAGAATGGGCACACTTCTGCACACTTCTGTTAGTTCAACCAAAGGAAATCCTCTCAGTCCTCATATTTGTTCTGCCCATTATTAGTTTGTGATTACTACTGTGATATATAGAGGAACATGGGGGGTGTCAGCTTCTCTAAATATACCACTGGAAAAAAAAAAAAAAAGTGTCCCTGAAAATATTTTTTTAAATGTTGGCAACTATGCACTTGGGCACTGCCCAATGGCCACCTGGTCAGTAGCGGGCCCCATGAAGAGATCCTGTGATATTAAAGCTGTAGTAAGCTTTGCTAATATTACTACTTTTTAGAGGCCCAGAGGTAGGTTATGCCATAATGTACAAGAATGCCCAGCATATTAGGATACACTTACCTGTCAGACTGAGCCCTCCAGCACTGCGATCAGTCTGGCGGGTCATAGGGGCTTCCATCTTCACCCGGTCTTCTTCAGTCACTTGCCTTGGCCGGGCTGCGTTGCTGTCACTCCCACACATGTTCTCCGTCTCTCATCCTCCCTCCCTTATTTATTTTTATAAAAAGCCCCACCAAAATCCTCAGCACCAGACACATGATGATCTTAATCCGGCCCTGTACTCGTCCTATAATCCCCTCATCACTGTCACTCCTATAAAAGACAGTTCTCATTGTTTCCTCACTCTCTGACTAAGGTCCATGAATAAAGAAATGATCTGGTAGGAGATAGAACCCATTTACTAGTTACCTTGAGGGGGGAATTGTAAGATCCTCAGAGACAAAGCTGCCTGATGTGGGTGGAGTCCTGGTTTAGGGGAACCAATCAGCTCATGTCTAGTAATAATCTTTGTATTTCTATTTTAGTAGATGGACGGGAGATGAGGAAAACCTCAGAGGATTGTCTCACTTTGTCTCCAGACTGTAAAGTAGAAGATGAGGACATCACACAGTATAGTCCAGGAGAAAACCCGACTACCTCAAATGTCCATCCGGCACCACACAGTGTAGATGGACCATCGTATTCCTCTTATCCTGAGGAACCTCCGACTGTGCGGGACAGTGCCAGACCATCGTATTCCTCTTGTCCTGAGCAACCTCCGACTGTGCGGGACAGTGCCGGACCATCGTATTCCTCTTATCCTGAGGAACCTCAGACTGTGCGGGACGGTGCCGGACCATCGTATTCCTCTTATCCTGAGGAACCTCAGACTGTGCGGGACGGTGCCGGACCATCGTATTCCTCTTGTCCTGAGGAACCTCCGACTGTGCGGGACGGTGCCGGACCATCGTATTCCTCTTGTCCTGAGGAACCTCCGTCTGTGCGGGACGGTGCCGGACCATCGTATTCCTCTTGTCCTGAGGAACCTCCGACTGTGCGGGACGGTGCCGGACCATCGTATTCTTCTTGTCCTGAGGAACCTCAGACTGTGCGGGGCGGTGCCGGACCATCGTATTCCTCTTATCCTGAGGAACCTCAGACTGTGCGGGACGGTGCCGGACCATCGTATTCCTCTTATCCTGAGGAACCTCAGACTGTGCGGGACGGTGCCGGACCATCGTATTCCTCTTGTCCTGAGGAACCTCAGACTGTGCGGGACGGTGCCGGACCATCGTATTCCTCTTGTCCTGAGGAACCTCCGACTGTGCGGGACGGTGCCGGACCATCGTATTCCTCTTATCCTGAGGAACCTCAGACTGTGCGGGACGGTGCCGGACCATCGTATTCCTCTTATCCTGAGGAACCTCAGACTGTGCGGGACGGTGCCGGACCATCGTATTCCTCTTATCCTGAGGAACCTCAGACTGTGCGGGACGGTGCCGGACCATCGTATTCCTCTTGTCCTGAGGAACCTCAGACTGTGCGGGACGGTGCCGGACCATCGTATTCCTCTTGTCCTGAGGAACCTCAGACTGTGCGGGACGGTGCCGGACCATCGTATTCCTCTTATCCTGAGGAACCTCAGACTGTGCGGGACGGTGCCGGACCATCGTATTCCTCTTATCCTGAGGAACCTCAGACTGTGCCCGACGGGGCCGTCCTTCCAACAGATAAGAGGTTTTCCTGTACTGAGTGCGGGAAGGGTTTCCATTTTAAATCCAATCTTGATGTGCATAAAAGATCTCATACGGTGGAGAATCGGTATTCCTGTGCTGAGTGCGGGAAGTGTTTTCTTTTTAGATCACAACTTAATGACCATAAAATATCTCATACGGGGAAAAAAACATATCCCTGTTCTGAGTGTGGGAAATCTTTTTCACAGACCTCATACCTTTACACCCATCAAAGATTGCACAAGGGGGAGAGTCCATATTCCTGTCCTGAGTGTGGGAAATCTTTTTCATGCAAGTCCAGTCTTACCAAACATCAGAGATCTCACACAGGGGAGAAGCCGTATTCCTGTTCTGAGTGTGGGAAATCTTTTTCATACAAGTCCAGTCTTAACACACATCAGAGATCTCACACAGGGGAAAACCCTTACTGCTGTCCTGAGTGTGGGAAATCTTTTTCAGCAAAGTCTGATCTTTGCAGACATCAGAGATCTCACACAGGGGAGAAGCCGTATTCCTGTCCTGAGTGCGGGAAATGTTTTTCAGACAATTCCCATCTTTCCGCACATCAGAGATCTCACACTGGTGAAAAGCTGTATTCCTGTCCTGAGTGCGGGAAATGTTTTTCAGACAATTCCCATCTTTCCGTACATCAGAGATCTCATACTGGTGAAAAGCTGTATTCCTGTCCTGAGTGCGAGAAGAGTTTCCTTTGTAAATCCAAACTCGATGAGCATAAAAGATCGCACACAGGAGAAAAGCCGTATTCCTGTTCTGAGTGTGGGAAATGTTTTTCACGGAAGTCCATTCTTTACAGACATCAGAGATCTCACACAGGGGAAAACCCTTACTGCTGTCCTGAGTGTGGGAAATCTTTTTCAGCAAAGTCTGATCTTTGCAGACATCAGAGATCTCACACAGGGGAGAAGCCGTATTCATGTCCAGAGTGCAGGAAAAGTTTTTCATCGCATTCCTATCTTTACGTACATCAGAGATCTCACACAGGGGAGAACCCTTACTGCTGTCCTGAGTGTGGGAAATCTTTTTCAGCAAAGTCTCATCTTTGCAGACATCAGAGATCTCACACAGGGGAGAAGCCGTATTCATGTCCAGAGTGCAGGAAAAGTTTTTCATCGCAGGCCTATCTTTACGTACATCAGAGATCTCACACAGGGGAGAAGCCGTATTCCTGTCTTACGTGTGGGAAATGTTTTGCTCATAAATCAGTCCTTGTCCCACATCAGAGATCTCACACAGGGGAGAAGCCGCATTCCTGTCCTGAGTGCGGGAAATGTTTTTCACGGACGTCCATTCTTTACAGACATCAGAGATCTCACACGGGGGAGAAGCCGCATTCCTGTCCTGAGTGTGGGAAATGTTTTTCACGGAAGTCCATTCTGTACACACATCAGAAATCTCACACGAGGGAGAAGCCATATTCCTGTCCTGACTGCGGGAAATGTTTCTCACAGACGTCTGATCTTTACGAACATCAAAAATTTCACACAGGGGAGAAGCCTTATTCCTGTCCTGAGTGCGGTAAATGTTTTTCACAGAAGTCTGATCTTTCCAGACATCAGAGATCTCACACGGGGGAGAAGCCACATTCCTGTCCTGAGTGCAGGAAATGTTTTTCAGTTAAGTCCAGTCTTTCCAGACATCAGAGACTGCACATGAGGGAAAAGCCGCATTCCTGTCCTGAGTGAGGGAATTGTTCCTCACTGAAGTCCTGTCTTCCTGTATATCAGGGATCCCACACAACCCTTGAGGTGTATTAGTGCCTTTAGTGTGGGAAATGTTTTGTATATGAATGTTCCTGGACATCACAGCTCTCATGTGGGGAAGAAGCACACCCTGATATACACCTCAGATATACTCCATGGCTGATCTTCATCATGTAAGAAACAGTTGATAAGGAGATCAGAGATCACCAAAGACATGGATGAAGTGTTGTACCGTGTTGGCCATTGATAGCAGTAGAAAAATAAAAATGGAGTCATTACCTTTCATTGGCTGCGTACATTTTGTGGTGTAAGATTTTGTAAGCATTTAAAGGTCAATTTTTAAAATCATTTTTAGACAAATGTTACACGCATTAATCGGGCCATTATGAATTTATATATTCATGCTCAATTCCTTATTAACATAACTAACCTCCAGCAGCTGGATCAACTTCTCCCCCCAGACAATTAAGATAAAACAGAAATCTATATTCCCAGCGCTATAAACCTCCAACGATAAATAATCAAATAATAATCTCCATTAGCTGTCATATATCCTCCAACAAATTGTCTGATGCCGCGTACACACGATCGGAATTATCGTTGGAAAAAGCTCTGATGGTTTTCCCAATGGAATTCCGCTCAAGCTGTCTTGCCTACACACGGGTCACATCAAATTCCGATCATTTATAACGCAGTGACGTACAACACGTACGACGTGATTAGAAAAAGGAAGTTCAATAGCCAATAGCTTCCGTCTCATAGTTGAATCTGAGCATGCGTGATTTTTGGCGTGTCAGAATTGCATACACACGCTCGGAATTACCGATAGAAAGTTTTTCCGTCTGGAAAATTGAGAACATGCTATCAATTTTTGGCTGGAGGAAATTCGCACAGCTAAATTCCGATGGACCGTACACACGGTCGCATTTTCCGATGAAAAGCTCTCATCTGTCTTTTTCTGTCCGGAATTCCGATCGTGTGTACGCGGTGTGGCAGCATGCAGGTAAAATCACCTGGTTGTATTCAGGATGGTAAATATGTGTGTCCTAGATTCAGGCTTTATGCAGACTTTTACAATTAGAGGGGAAGAGTTAATGAGCCCAGCTGAAGTAAGTGGGCTCATTAAGGCCTCTACAAAAAACCCCAGCATGCATAGGGAGATGCTCCCATCCTGGAACCAGTTTTGTGTGTATAGACTGGGGAGTCTGAGATCTGTTCTGTGCGGTGAGTTAACGCCTGTGTGGCAAACCCCTACAATAGAGACAGGGACTGGGGCAGCACAAGGCTGCACCCAGTTGTTAGACAGGGAGTCTACGTGTGTAGTTAGAGGTCAAGCTGACCAGGATTTATTTTCTTGTTTTATTTTGTTTGGCTGTTATATGTACCACTGCATGTAGCCTAAATAAACCGGATCTTTTGTTTTTTGCACCTACACCGCTGTCTGCTGTGCCTGACTTTGTGTTGTGAACCCATCCAGGGGGTCACACACACCCGCTACCGAGCGAACCCCTCACAGCGGCATGAGTGTCCATAAAATGGTGCACTCCAAATCATCCATTGTCCCAGTGCAAATATCTCTTCCAATCACTCGCCAACACCTCCGTGAAATATACTCAAATATAAATTGAACTGTCGGCAAATGATCAGACCGTTATCAATGAATGGGTCATATCAAGCACGATGTCCTGCAGAACATTGGCCTCCAGGTGTATCCCTCCTTCATCCAGATATATAAGTCATATAGTCCTCTCTCCTTTAATTTCTTCCAAGAAGGATTATAAAAAAAAAAGAACCGGATTTCATAGGGTAGTATTTTAAGCAATAAAAATGCTAAGTATAGAATTATGCTTACATAATTGATAAATGCAATATCCCAAATAACCATAAAATTAGCCGGATGGGCCACCGATTCTCCCCATCAATCACACACTACTGTGTAGGACTCGCATGCAGATGGACTCTCACCAGACAATGCAACCCTCGGATCTCCTAGGATCATACAGGGCATGTTGTTATAAACCATAGTCGCCACATATCCTTCTCAGTCCCCGGAATTGGTATTCAGACCACCATAGGCACGTCAGATAGCTCCAGAGAGTATTATAAAGAAGGCAAAACGCATGGGATTCTCATTTATGTAGAGTGAGGGTTTTCAGGGGTAATCTGGTAAAATGTGTAAAAACTTACTTTCAGTTTTAAAAGGTGCCACAGTCACCCACCTGGCTCTCCAAAACTCCCCACCTGTCCTCCATTCCCCACATTTTGAAGCCCTCCACCATTGCATTCCCTGGTCGTGAAGACCTCAGTAGGAGGCAGATCACTGGCACTAAGATTATGTGGTCTGTGTGTGGGCGCCAGGGAGCTGCCTCCTACTGAGGGCTTCACCACCTCCTCCCCAGCAATCTGCCTCCCCACTGAGCCTGCATGTGGATTCACTACATGGTTGTCGCCACGCGTCACTCTCCCTTGTCTTGGTGGGCATGGTACCCTGTGTGTGGCCAAAGCAGAGGGAGCAGGGCTGGTTCTCAAGGCAACCAGACACTAGACCTTGTGTTGCCTGGCGATGGTATAATGTCCAGCACTGGAGATAAATACTGGAGCGGGGCCCAGGCACCCTCAGTCTCCCTGCTCGCTCTCCCCTCATTCTGCTAACATGCTGTGAAAGGTCCTGTGCTATGGACAGCCCCTTTGATTGATTGGACTCGAGTTGGCTGACACCTCACTCCAATTAGCTCTTGGAGATCTCATTAGTGTAGGGGTTCACATACTTTTCCCACCTGCACTGTGAATGTTTACATGGTATGTTCAATAAAAACATGGTAGCATTTAATTCTTTGTGTGTTATTAGTTTAAGCAGACTGTGATTGTCTATTTTTGTGACTTACATGAAGATCAGATCACATTTTTTTATTGCAACTGTATATGTTACTGAAGATGTTTTGTCCTCTTTGTCCTCAGCCTTGGTGGCGTTAGAAGTTTTCTTCCCAGAGTGGGAGAAAATGCGATAGATCACCCTCCCCCAGCCCCGGGCCCTCTAACAAGGGAGCAGTGGGGAGCTTGATTCACCATCAGGGGACCGGGAAGAGGGACAGACTGATGATTCTTCTTCTGAGGAATCGGCTGTAGAAGAACCCTTTTCAGCCTCGCAAATCTGAAAAATTGCTGGTGCAATCCCTTACAGAAATGGTCCATTCTGTGTTCAAACTGCCCTTAACTGAGTCAGCTGAATTGTCCCAATGACAATTGCATTTTGAAAAATGTGGGTTATTAGGGAAACAAAGATTGGTGATCAAGCATCAGTGGAGACACCTTTTTCCCATATTAACTTTTACAGGAGAGAATTTCCCTTCCTAGGGGTAGATTTCCTCTCGCTTCCTGTTGTCTCCCTCCCTTTCTAATTAAGAGTCATTTGTAAGTCGGATGTTTGAAAATAGGGGGCCGTCTGTATATACTATACGGCCTGCCCTATACACTCTGTGGAAAATTGGGCCTTAGGTGTTGGTGGTACCAGAACACAACTCCATGGGTTTCTGGGGACTGCAAATGATCCCTTGAAGACTTTTGCTGATGCGGAGTGTTATCCTCCACCTCCATGCTGACACAATCCTCCTCCTCCTCTTCTTCCTGTGTGATCGGCCGGCCTGCAGGAATACTAGTATCTGGATAAAGGGGGCCTTGAGAGGTAAGGATGTCGTCCTCCTCTTCCTCCCGCTGTTCTGCCTCAAGTGCCCTGTCCATTATTCCACGAAGACTGTGCTCCAACAGGAAGACAAGAGGTACAGTATCACTGATGCATGCACTGTCACTGCTCACCATCCTTGTGGCCTCCTCAAATGGTGACAGGACAGTGCATGCATCCTTGATCAGTAGCCACTGGCATGGCAAAAAAAAAAGCCAAGCTCTCCTGACCCTGTCCTGGTACCATATTCACACAGGGTCATTGATGGCCCTCTGCTGCGCGTGCAGCCGCTGCAGCATTGTCAATGTTGAGTTCCACCTGGTGGGCATGTCACAAATGAGGCGGTTCTTGGGCAGGTTGCATTCACTTTGAATGTCAGCCAGCCGAGCATTGGCATTATGACCGGCAGAAATTACTACTTTCCTGGCCTGCCTAAGGAGATCCTGTAAGCCAGGGTACCTGCTCAAGAACCACTGCACCACCAAATTCAGGACGTGAGCCAAATATGTAACATGGGTCAAGTGTCCCTGTTGGGAGAGCGGTGAGGAGGTTGGTGCCATTGTCGCATACAGCCATTCCTGGCTTAAGCTGGCATGGTGTCAACCACCTCTGAGCCTTCCCCTGCAGAGCTGACAGAATTTCTGGCCCAGTGTGGCTCCTGTCCCCTAAGCAGACCAACTCAAGCACTGCATGATATATTTTTGTCTGAGTGCTTGCGTAGCCCTTTGAACGCCTACAGAGCACTGCTTGTTCAGAGGAGAAATCTGCAGAGGAAGAATAAGAGGAGGGGGTGGAGGAGAGAGCTGTGGCAGAATCAACACTAGTATTTTGGAGGTGCGGTGGCAGAACAAGCTCCAGCAATACTGAACCCTGTCCTGCATCCTTCCCAGCTGCCAACAGAGGTACCCAGTGTGCCGTGAAAGAAAGGTAACATCCCTGTCCATGCCTGCTGGACCATAAGTCAGCAGTAATATGCACCTTACTGCTGATGCCCTGTCCAACGTGGCCAAGACATTGCCTTCCACATGCTGGTAGAGATCCAGAATGGCCTTCCATGAAAAGAAATGGAATTCGGGAACCTGCCACTGAGGTACCGCACATTCCACAAATTCACGAAAGGGGGCAGAGTCTACCACCTGAAAAGGCAGAAGTTGTAGTGCTAGCAATTTGGCCAAGATAGCATTCAGACGCTGAACATGTGGATGGCTGGGACTGAATTTCTTTTGATAGTTTAGCAACTGGGGTAGGGAAATTTGCCTGCTAAAATCCGATGTTGGTGTACCGCTAGCAGATTGGCCGCAATTACTTGGGACACCTATTTGTATACCATCATTCCTCTTAGTGCAGGTTTCTGAGAGGACTGGAGATATAGTGGGGTTGGAGATCCCAGATGATGAGGAACAAAGAGAGGTCTGTCCGCCTTGTTCTTTGATGTGGGTCTTTTAAGTGCTGTTGCCAACGGACTGCATGGGAGGTCGTCATATGTCTGGTCAAGCACTTGCTGCCTAAGTGGCTGCTGTTTTGGCCATGCTTGATATGCTTCACACATATGTTTCAAACAGCAACGGTGCAATCTGCTGCACACGTGTCAAAAAAGGCCCACACCAAAGAACTTTTCAAAATATGTGGGGAGTCAGCAGCGCCTGCACCTGCTTAGCTCTGCGGTGTGATGCAATAGGGTGGCTGCCCTTAAGCGGCCCACTGGAGGGCATCCTGCCTCGTTGGAGATGTGCCTGTGCCTCCTCCTCCTCCTTTCATCTATCAGGCACCCAAGTAGAGTCAGTGACCTCATCATCCCCTCCCTCCTCATCAGAGGAGCCAACTTGGCAATATGGTGCAGCTCGGGGAACATGAATGCCAGTTCTTGACCTTCTTGGGCACCCCCTCTCTCTAGGCTCACGTTACTCCTTTCCTCAACCTGGGTACCATCATCGGAGCCTTCAAAACGCTGCGCATCCTCCTGCAGTATGTACCCGACACTGTGGTCGAATAGTTTGGGGGACTTCTGCATGTTGTGGCTCAATAAAACGGCCAGCTGCAGATAAAGGGACAAACGTGCCCCATGGCCACATGCTGGGGGTGCACACAACCACTTTCGACTGTGGACAAAGAGCCTGCTTGCCCTCTTTTAGTGGCCTGTGAGCATCCTTGGTGGCTTTCCTGGACATGATGTAAATTTTGTTTAGCAAAACCACACTACACTGTATTATGTACGGTGTACACCACCAGAAAAGTAGTAGAAAGTGCACTAGGGGTGCATGGTACTGTGTACGCCAACATAAATGTAATAACAACTATGGGTGTACTGTATGTTTTGTGTACTGTGTACATCACCAGAAAAGTAGTAGCAACTACACTAGGGGTGCACGGTACAATGTACACTAACAGAAGTGTAATAACAACTATGGGTGTACTGTGTACACCACCAGAATAGTAGCAACTGCATTATGGGTGCACAATACTGTGTAAACTGCCTGAAGTATATTAGAAAAAGTACACTAGGAAGAGCCTGCCGTCAGATATAACTGGATACAGTGGAGATATATATGAGACTGTCTGTATGTATGGGTGTGTATATATATATATATATATATATATACATTTTTTTTTTTAAATACATTGCAGCTAACTGAATAACCTGTCTGCCAGAAGTATATTAGAAAGAGTACACCAGGAATGGCTTGCAGTCAGATATAGCTAAACTGGATTCAGTGGATATACACTGCAGCTAATTGAATAACCTGCCTGCAGTCAGATATAGCTAAATTGTGTGTGTGCGTATGTGTATGTATATATATGTATATATATATATATATATATATATATATATATATATATATATACAGTGACTACAAGTAGTATTCAACCCCCTGCAGATTTAGCAGGTTTGATAAGATTCAAATAAGTTAGAGCCAAACTTTAAACAAGAGCAGGATTTATTAACAGATGCATAAATCTTACAAACCAAAAAGTTATGTTGCTCAGTTAAATTTTAATAAATTTTAAACATAAAAGTGTGGGTCAATTATTATTCAACCCCTAGGTTTAATATTTTGTGGAATAACCCTTGTTTGCAATTACAGCTAATAATCGTCTTTTATAAGACCTGATCAGGCCGGCACAGGTCTCTGGAGTTATCTTGGCCCACTCCTCCATGCAGATCTTCTCCAAGTTATCTAGGTTCTTTGGGTGTCTCATGTGGACTTTAATCTTGAGCTCCTTCCACAAGTTTTCAATTGGGTTAAGGTCAGGAGACAGACTAGGCCACTGCAACACCTTGATTTTTTCCCTCTTGAACCAGGCCTTGGTTTTCTTGGCTGTGTGCTTTGGGTCGTTGTCTTGTTGGAAGATGAAATGACGACCCATCTTAAGGTCCTTGATGGAGGAGCAGAGGTTCTTGGCCAAAATCTCCAGGTAGGCCGTGCTATCCATCTTCCCATGGATGCGGACCAGATGGCCAGGCCCCTTGGCTGAGAAGCTGCCCCACAGCATGATGCTGCCACCACCATGCTTGACTGTAGGGATGGTATTCTTTGGGTCGTATGCAGTGCCATCCGGTCTCCAAACGTCATGTGTGTGGTTGGCACCAAAGATCTCGATCTTGGTCTCATCAGACCAGAGAACCTTGAACCAGTCTGTCTCAGAGTCCTCCAAGTGATCATCAGCAAACTGTAGACGAGCCTTGACATGACGCTTTGAAAGTAAAGGTACCTTACGGGCTCGTCTGGAACGGAGACCATTGCGGTGGAGTACGTTACTTATGGTATTGACTGGAACCAATGTCCCCACTGCCATGAGATCTTCCCGGAGCTCCTTCCTTGTTGTCCTTGGGTTAGCCTTGACTCTTCGGACAAGCCTGGCCTCGGCACGGGAGGAAACTTTCAAAGGCTGTCCAGCCCGTGGAAGGCTAACAGTAGTTCCATAAGCCTTCCACTTCCGGATGATGCTCCCAACAGTGGAGACAGGTAGGCCCAACTCCTTGGAAAGGGTTTTGTACCCCTTGCCAGCCTTGTGACCCTCCACGATCTTGTCTCTGATGGCCTTGGAATGCTCCTTTGTCTTTCCCATGTTGACCATGTATGAGTGCTGTTCACAAGTTTGGGGAGGGTCTTAAATAGTCAGAAAAGGCTGGAAAAACAGATAATTAATCCAAACATGTGAAGCTCATTGTTCTTTGTGCCTGAACTACTTCTTAATACTTTAGGGGAACCAAACAGAATTCTGTTGAATTTAGGCGTTGAATAATAATTGACCCTCTGAATAAACTTTTCACTATTTAAAAAAAAATTAAACAAAGAAATAACATTCTTTTTTGCTGCAGTGCATTTCACACTTCCAGGCTGATCTACAGTCCAAATGTCACAATGCCAAGTTAATTCCGAATGTGTAAACCTGCTAAATCTGCAGGGGGTTGAATACTACTTGTAGGCACTGTATATGAGACTGTGTGTGTGTGTGTATACTGTGTGTATATATATATATATATATATATATATATATATATATATATATATATATATATATACACACACACACATGTAGCACTGACCCCCGAAGGAGCGGCTGATTTAATTGGGCTTAACGTTACCTTCTTGATCTCGTGTACGTCTAGGGGTTTCCCCGAGGTAGATGACTCAAAGAACTGCAGAAACTGACACTGGATCCACTTTTAGTATATTTGCCAACAAGTAGACAGAACAGTCTCTCAATTAAGGGTATAGGGTTAGATAGGAAGTTCAGGTGCTCTTGGAACTGCAAAAGATAGGAAGTCTCTCACAATAGAAATCCAGAGAACTACTGCTCACAACTGGATTCTCACAGCTAGTTTTTGAATAAAGCGAAGCCTCTGCCACAGTCTTGCATATAGAACACTTGAACAAAGTCTCTGCCACAGACTTGGACATAGAACACTTGTGAACAAAGTCTCTGCCACAGACTTGGATGTAGAACACTTGTGAATAAAGTCTCTGCCACAGACTTGAATGTAACTGAAGGATGTAGATAAATTTAGAGAGCTATCATACGGTACCAGTATCTCACATCCATCATGGGTTACAGGACAGCCAATTGAGACATTTCAGCACATGGACAATTGGACACTCCCCCTAACTTATAAATAGCCCCGATCCGGCGGCCATTTTACATTCTTTTGTATGTCACTATAGGGAGAGGTTGCTGTGTGGAGCAGGGAGAGACTGCAGTGAGACAAATCGCTATCTATTAGGTCCACAAAAGTCCTTTTAAGGACTGGTATGGTATAGGTGTAGTACAGTATATAGGGTTCAGTGCACTGCTGTGCTTGTGATTGCAGCAGCCTGTCTTTTGTCAGTGCAGGGAGGGACAGGACGCTGTGTGTAGCAGGGACAGTCAGTTTAATCACTAGTTATTACTATTAGGTCCACAAAGGTCCTTTTAAGGACTGGTATGGTATAGGTGTAGTACAGTATATAAGGTTCAGTGCACTGCTGTGCTTGTGATTGCAGCCGCCTGTCTTTTGTGAGTGCAGGGAGGGACAGGACGCTATGTGTAGCAGGGACAGTCAGTTTATTCATTAGCTATTACTATTAGGTCCACAAAGGTCCTTTTAAGGATTGGTATGGCATAGGTGTAGTATAGTATATAGGGTTGTGCACATATAATATACTTTCTTCCAAATATAGAAAGAATATTATACTTGACTGCTGCCCTATTCTGCAGCAGTCCTTTATCAGTATAGGGACTGAGTTACAGTCTGCTAATCACTAGCTACTAGTTCCACAAAGGTCCTTATAAGGACTGGTATAGGTCCACAATATATAGGGTTGTGGTGCACTACTGCTGACTGATGCCCTATTCTGCAGCAGTCCTTTATCAGTGTAGGGACTGAGGTACAGTCTGCTAATCACTAGCTACTAGTTCCACAAAGGTCCTTGTAAGGACTGGTATAGGTGTACTATTTGGTGTGCAGTATATAGTTGTGTAATACACGTATAAAATACTTGCACATATAGAAAGCATAGTATAGTGTGTTTCCACTGTGCAGCATTGTGACTGCTGAGCGGTTCTGCAGCGATACTACAAAGAGTGACAAACGCAATAATAAAAAAAAAGTATTATAACTGGTGTGATAGACCAGTGGCCCCCAAAAACAACAGATTGAAGCGGGTGTTATATACCTTCTTCCGCATACATACTGCACTTCTCTAGAGACTTTTGTCATAGGGTCATTTAAAAAATGACAGGCAGAGGAAGAAGCAGGCCCTTCCGTAGGGGTGGTAGGGGTAGGGCAGGAGCAACAGACTTGAGCCAAAGTGGCAAATTGCAGAAGGTGCGTGCGATTATGTCAAAGGACGCACCTGACTTGGTTGAGTGGCTCACTCAGCCTTACTCTTCTGCACCCTCCTCATCCTCTCGATCTGGGAGAGGATGAGGGAGGTAGCAACAACCGCCACTCAGCAGTCTGACGACAGTACCCAGATCAGCCCAAGGAGGAGGTTGGTCTCCACTGTTGCTGCCTACTCTGAGATCTCTAATTATAGCGGTGGGGAAGGTGATGTCGATGATGACGTGTCTAGTGATGTCACGTGGGTGCCCACAAGAGAGGAAGAGGAGGAGAGTTCAGAGGGAGATATGGACCAGCAGATAGGGAGGAGAAGCAGGAAGAACTTAGATTGCACCGGAGGGACAAAGCAGAATGCGAATGTATCGGTAGCCAATCAACCATGTACGGTCACATCTGGCGCTCCCAGGACGCCGGCACATGGCTCCGCAGTGTGGGCTTTTTTTAACGTGTCCGCTGCTGACAATAGTGTTGCCATCTGCAATCTTTGCAGTCAACGCATAAGTCACGGTAAGC
This sequence comes from Lithobates pipiens, assembly GCF_037356315.1. Taxonomy (NCBI): domain Eukaryota; kingdom Metazoa; phylum Chordata; class Amphibia; order Anura; family Ranidae; genus Lithobates; species Lithobates pipiens. Next base: position 634,869,364 of record NW_027507758.1, read on the forward strand.
CCAACACTCAGCTAGGGACGACCGCCTTAAGAAGGCACATGAGCTGCCATCACCGAGCCCAGTGGGAGCAACGGCACACACAAAGCCACACTCCAGGCTCTCACCGTCCAGCCTCGTCTTCTACTTCTCCTTCTCCTCTCTCCTCACAACTGTCCTCCACCTTCCATCACGCCATCCTCACATTTTTCTGCAAAAGGACAGGCTTCCATGGGCCAAATGTTAGAGCGTAAAAAAAATGATGTTGCCAGATAACCCTCTTGCCCAACGGTTGACGGCTGGCTTGTCAGAACTCATAGCCCGCCAACTACTGCCATATAAACTGGTGCACTCGGAGGCCTTTCGAAAATTTGTGGCCATTGGAACACTACAATAGAAGGTCCCAGGAAGGAAATATTTCTCACAGAAGGGCATCCCAGAGCTATATGGCCATGTTCAGCGGCAAGTGAATGTATCTCTGGCACACAGTGTCGGTGCCAAGATACATCTGACCACAGACACGTGGTCTAACAAACACGGGCAGGGAAGGTATATCACTTTTACTGCCCACTGGGTGAACCTTCATCCTCCTCCCTCTCCTCCTCGGCTGACTCCTCCTTTTCCGCTGCTAGCGTCTCTTCCGCTGCGCCGCCCAAGCTCCCCAGAACCTATTCGACATGCCAGGTGAGACGTTGCCATGCTGTGCTGCGTCTGTTGTGCCTGGAAGCCAAAAGCTACACTGGCCCAGCACTCCTTTCAGCTTTGCGTTCACAGGCAGATCAGTGGCTAACACCGCTCAATTTGATAGTTGGTAAAGTGGTGTGTGACAATGATGGCAATCTGCTTAGCGCATTGAAACAGGGCAAAATTACGCACGTGCCATGCATGGCACACGTCTTAAACTTGGTCGTTCAGCGATTCGTGGTCCAATACCCTGGGGTCCAGGACATCTTGCGGCAGGCAAGGAAAATCTCGGCCCATTTCAGAAGATCTTACACGGACATGGCTCACCTTGCTGACATTCAGCAGCGACACAATCTGCCGGTCAGACGTCTTATTTGCGATTGCCCGACGCGATGGAACTCAACCTTCTATATGCTTGATAGGCTGCTCCAGCAGAAACGTGCTGCACCCTCTTCTTCAATCTCTTCTATGTGCACCCCTAAAGACACTGCCACCAACACCACCACCACCATATACCTTCCGCTTGAGTCACAGGAATTATTTTCCGATCCATATCAAGACATTTCCGATGCGCAGCCACTCTTGTCATTGGATCAGGAAGAGATCTACCTGTATGAACTCTGCGGCAGAACAGGTTCTGGGGAGCTGGGGTTTTTTTCCCACGCCAGTGGCTGCTCATGCGCTAGGCATGCAGACTTCTGCGGCCATTTGATGAGATCACCAAACTGGTCAGTCGCAGCCATGGCGCCATCAGTGACATGGTACCTTATGCCTTCTTTATAGAGAGTGCATTGCGTCGTGTCATTGATCAAGCTGTGGAGGAGCAGGAGCAGGAAGATGAGGAAGTCGCAATGCTGGATGAATTCCCAGGGGGGGGGCTACTCTATCTGAGACAAGTCAACAACAGGAGTCTGAAGAGGAGTCAGAGGAGGATGATGCCGGGGCGGATGAGGAGGAGCAAGAAGAGCATGCTTTAAACCTTTCTGGGATCCCTGTTGTTGTGCGGGGATGGGGAGAGTAGAACGAGGAGGACGACATTATCTTGGATGATGAGCAGGAGCCAGGCCACCACAACGCTTCCAGTTTAGTGCAAATGGTTGCCTTCATGCTCCAGTGTTTCAACAGGGACCCCTGTATAAAAAGTATAAGGGTCAAGGACCAGTACTGGGTGGCAATGTACTTAGACCCCGTTACAAACACAAAATGGCGGAAATGTATCAGTGCTGCTGTCAGTGCTCTCTATCTTACAGTGCTGGGGTCAGTGCTCTCCATCACGGTGCTGGTGTCAGTGCTCTGTATCACGGTGCTGGTGGCACTTACACCCCCTTCCCGCCCAGGACAATTTTCAGCTTTCAGCACTCTCACACTTTGAATGAAAATTGTGCGGTGATGTAACACTACCCAAACTAAATTTTGTATAATTTTTTTTCTTTTGGTGCTATTTAATCACTGTTAAGATTTACATTTTTTGCTAAAAAAACAAAAATAAGTATTTTTTTCCTTCACTGATGTGCGCTGATGGAGCTGAACTGATGGGCACTGATAGGCCGCACTGATAGGTGGTACTAATGGGCACTGATGAGGCGGCACTGATGAGGAGGCACTAATATGCTGCACTGATATGCGCACTGATAAGCAATAATAGGTGGCACTGGTGGGCAATGATAGGTAGCATGGATAGGCGGTACTGATGGGCGACACTGATGAGCAGGCACTGAAAGGCAGCACTGACTGCCATCACTGATGGGCACTGATTGGTGTCACTGATGGGCACTACTGGGGCTGTACTGTAATCGGGGCACTGATGATCAGTGCCCCGATTACCTGTGTAGCACCCTGGGTTTTAGTAAGGGATGTTTTTTTACAAATTTACTTGCCAGGAGTAGTTACTCTGGTAAATTGCTAGAGATCCATTGATTTTTCCCTAAGTTTGGCCTTCTTGTACTTTTCTCTTCTATCAGTAGGCGGCCGGGCGCTTGGTGGTACTAGATATGAGAAGGACAACTCAAGATCAGGTTATGGGTATATGGGGTATCTCAGCCAATGGCCAGGGTTTTTTTTTTGAGTCCCATGGCCTGCTGGGAGAGCATTTATATTTGGATGGAGTCAGGTGATCAGTGTTCTGTGCCACCTAGATGGCTGTCTGGGTGGATGTGTGTCATATGCCCCGGGCTGCAAGACCAGAGATTGGGCCTATCTCAGGGGTGTCTGGCTGCTAGGCTGTGTGAGGGCCTATCCAGAAGCAAGAACCAGCACAGGGATGGGATTGCGGCTTGCAGTCCAACCAGAAGTGACGGTTCTGTCGGCCAGAGAACCTGTCAGTGGTCAGAGGTAGAAGGGAAGCTGTCGCCACAAAGGGCCCAACCACCGTATTGCCACGGACCAAAGTGAGTAACTGAAGAAAGTACATGAGCAGCATTCTCACCGAACAGGCACGGTGGAGAATTGGGAAACTTCAGGCGGTGATCAAGTCAGGGACCCAACCAGCAGAGGTGACACTTGCAGAGCAGCCTTGTGTCTCAAGCCAGGGACCATGTAGGCCAGTAGGGGCCTACTTAGAGGAGTATCTGGAGTGCCAAGCTAGGGACCCAGCAAGGAAGTGGGGTGACGCTTGAGGAAGATACCACCACAAATCTTGCAGGAGCTCAAGGGATTCAAAGTCAGTGAATCAGAGGGTCTAGTGAGAGACTGGGAGCTCAGAGTTGAAGAACTACAAGAGGCAGTTGTAGTGAAGTTGACGGAACTGTTATATTTGAGTTAAGAACTATTAAAGACTGTTGCCATTGGAGACAGCATTCCTGCATTTGCAGATGTGGCACCTTCCTGGAGCCTTTCCATACACAGCTGTCCTCCTATTGAAGTCTCAGTGTCTGCCAATTGAATCTGCAAACACTTAAGGGTGTACTGGCCCTAACTCTCTTTCCCCTCAACATATAAAAAGGACTGTTAAGAGAAATAAAATCTCTTTTACAGAAGTGTCCGGCGCCCAATAACTTTATGCACCTTGCACCCACTATGCCTCACAACCCACCTCATACAGAAGGATGTCAGCTATCTTTGGCCTGGAAAGATCTCATTAGACTGGACAAAGCCAGAGACCTTGCTACACCTGTACTGGTCTTCCCTGCGAGGAGATGCCGCTGATTGGCTCTCCTGAGCACACACTCTGTCATTGTGAGCCGAGGAGAGCTGATAAATTTCACTTCCTTGTTTACATGTGATCGGCTGTGATTGGACACAGCTGATCACATGAGTAAAGAGCTGCATCACTGGCTCTTTACCGAGATTGGGGTCACGCTGTGTCCTAGGAATACGACCTGACCATGATCGCCGAGCTTTGCGCCCCCATGGGCGCACGAGAGCAGCAGTTCTAGGGCACCGCCATATGACATCCCAGAACAGAGTACATTCAGCCCACTGTCATTTTACTATATTAAGGGTGGGAAGTAGTTAAGGTAAAGTCATGCTCTCTTATGCCGCGTACACGCGACCGGACTATTTGACAGCAAAGGTCAGACGGAACGAATCCGTCAGACAATTCAATCGTGTGAGGGCTCCATCAGACCTTTGCTGTCCAAAAATCTGACGGACTTTAGAAATAGAACATGTTTCAAATTTTTCCTCCGGACCCAGTTCCTATGGAGAAATCCGCTCGTCTGTATGCTGGTCCGGACGAAAACTGACACTAGGGCAGCTATTGGCTACTGGCTATGAACTTCCTTATTCTAGTCTGGTCGTACGTCATCACGTTCGAATCCGTTGGACTTTGGTGTGATTGTGTGTGGCCAAGTCCATTCATTCAGAAAGTACGTCGGAACTCCGCCGAAAGTCTGTCGGGAAGACAGCCGGACCTAGTCTGCCGGAAAGTCCGGTCATGTGTACGCGGCATTAGAAGACCCCTGTGTGTGCTCTCACACCTCATACCAAGAACAATTTTGTTCCTTATTAATATATCTTTTAGCCCTTGTACACACGGTCGGACATTCCGACCACAAAATCCATTGGATTTTTTCCGACGGATTTTGGCCGAAACTGGTGTTGCATACACACAGTCGGACAAAGTTGTCAGAAAATCCAATCGTTCGGAACGTGATGACGTTCGTTTGTTACGACGGGACTACGTTCAGGCTAGTAGCCAATAGCTTTGGTCTCCTAATTTGATCTGAGCATGCGTGGCACTTTGTCCAATCGGAATTCTCTACAAACGATCGGACAAAGTCCAATAGGATCATGTTGTCGGAAAATTTTATATCCAGCTCTCAAACATTGGTTGGTCGGACATTCCGATGGAAAAAGTCAGATGGAGCCCACACACGGTCGGATTATCCGACAACACGGTCCGATCGGACATTTTCTGTCGGAATTTCTGACCGTGTGTACAAGGGCTTAGAGTACCAGATTCTTGAAAGGTGTTTATTTATGAATTTTTCATAGAGTACCATATTCTGAAGTTGCTGCCTTTTCTGTCAGGCGTGTAACAAAGTTATCAATAAATTCTTCTTGTTTGCAGCATCCAAACACATATCTTTCATCAATGACATTTTTAGTAGGTTTGAAATAAGCTTCTAGGTCATCTAATATGGCTGTAACATTCTCTGGCTGCTCTGAAGTGAGGATCAGATTGTACCTATACACATGTAGCGCCCTGCTCCTGATGAGCAGACACTATTTTTGTTTTCAAATTTAATTATCTGAAGCTGCTGTTTGGCTCAGACTAATTTCTCTAAAAGTTCTGGTTTCTATACCAGTCCAGTTGGGTTGAACTGGTTCCCACCTGACTGTAGGTGTCGCTGTCACCGTTGGTGGGTGTGGAACAGCAGCAGGCTGGATGTATTGAATACCGCCTCTTGCTCCGAAATGGTTCAGTGGGTGTGGTTTTCCGTCTGTGCATTCTGGGAGAGGGTATTTAAGGTACAGACGCAATCTTCTTGGGTTTGTTTTCCGGGGTCCATGATCCCAACCCTAGGGCCCTCCTGGCCTGGGGTCTGTGTCGCATGGTCTTGCGCCTCGGGGCTGGCTGGCCTGAGGCTTCGCAGCTGAGAGTGTAGGCCCAGGAATGTCTTGGGGCCTGCTGATCCAGGGGTGGTCCTTTGCTGTCTCGTCTTTGGGAGAAGCCAAGGAAAGCTGGAGGATCCAAGTGAGAGGGACTTTTCCAGTGGAGGGCCGAGCGGAAGGCTGGTATCTCTGAAGGAGCCTGGAAACTCAGTTTGAGGACGCATCCCAGATCAATATCCTTACAGTATCGCCGGGTCGGCCGAAAGAAACTGGTACTGTATGGTAGTTCTTCCTAAAAACTCTCAAGAATCTCTAAGTTTGGTTAACAAGTCTGTGGCAGAGACTTTGTTGCGCATCTACTTTCAAGAACCACTAAGTTTAATTACCAAGTCTGTGGCAGAGACTTTGTTTGGCATATCATCGGCTGCTAGGTCAAGTGAGAGGGGCCTATCTGGTGACTGCTGGATCCAGTCTGTGGAGTTGTTTGTCCTCTGAATCTGACTGATACCTCTAACCCGCAATTACTAGGTGCCTGAACTCCCCTTATCCTCTAACCCTCTATTGAAGGACTGTGTCTTGTGTCTTTCTTTGGTGTTACCCCTAAATAAATCCTCAAAAAGGACCACGTGTCTGATATATTTTTATTTGGGCTACTTTCCAAGGGACCTCCCTAGGATGAGGAGGCGAGCAGAAGAGGGAACGGTATTCCTAAATAAAACCAGCAGCTCCTTCGGGGGTTAGTGCTACACACATGTCTGTAATCTCTGCTGTGATGATCAGATTGTACATATAGACGTCTGTATTCTCTGCTGTGATGATCAGATTGTACCTATACACACGTCTGTATTCTCTGACCATGACTCTTCTCAGAATTGCTGTCTGCAGTGCTGTGGGTTTCTCATACAACCCTGTAACCAGGGAATAATCCTCAAACTCAGCTCTGAACGTTTCTCAGTTGGTGCTCCAATCTCCCCCCATTGTCATCCCCTCAGGGGTAGGAATATAATTTATGGCAGCCATATAGTTAAGTCTCAAAATTCTCACATATCAGAAAAGGCACTTAACTCACAAAACAGAACTTTATCACAAAGCTGCTGCATTCCAAACAAAAAGAGAAACGCGGAGTAAAGTAGAATAAACAAAATAAATGAAAGCTGAGATTCGGGGGGAATCATGGAATTACGCAAGGTGCAACTTCGGACTCTGCAATCATTGTTGGGTAAGTTGAACTATGCGTGTTGCATTCTACCGATGGGGAGGGTATTTTGCAGATGGCTGTTGGCAAGTAAGGCAGGGCTTACGTCCCCCGCTCACTATGTGCACTTGGTGCGGGCACATAGGGAGGATCTCATGGTGTGGCACGCGTTCCTGGCTAATTTCAACGGCAGGGCGCTGTGGATGTCACAGCCTGTTAGCAATTTCGATTTGGAACTTTACGCAGATGCGGCTGGCTCGGCGGGTTTTGGAGCCTTTTTTCAAGGTAAGTGGAGTGCGCTGTCTGCAGCTGAATGTATTTATTTATGTTGTCCACCTCCCGGGAGTGGAAACCGTCATTGCTGATGCTTTGTCTCGCTTTCAGTGGGACAGATTCCGGGAGTTGCTACCGGAGGCGGAGCAGTGTGGGGTCTCTTGTCCCAAGTGGCTGTGGAAAATTGCCTTGGACGAGTATCCGGATGGATCAGACAGTCGGTGAGCGCTGCGACATGGTCAGCATATAACAGGGTATGGTGGGAATGGTTGTCCCTGGCGCAGCAGGTTACGGATGGGCAGGAAGGGCAGGATTTCAGGTTGCTTGCTTCGCGTAATTTGGAAGCTGGAGTGTCGATGTCTGGGTTAGAGAAGAAGTTGGTGGGGGTTAGCATTTTGGTTTAAATTTCAGGGCTGCCCAGATAATTGAAGGGTTATCATCGTTCTAAACTGTACAGGGACTCCAGGAGCCCTGTTTTGTTTGAGCTATTGGGAAGGATAGTGGCCCAGTTAGGTATTATGTGCTCATCACAGTATGAGGTGGTGTTGTTTAAAGCGGCATTCACCCTGGCATTCTTTGGGGCCTTTTCGGATTAGTGAGTTAGTTAGCCCTCTAAGAAGTTGAATGGGGGCATAGGGGTGGCAGAGGTCAGCTGTGGTGTAGATTAGTTGTCCATATTGGTGGGCAGTAGTGATGGCCGAACGGTTCGCCCGGCGGTCGTTTCGCGGCGAATTTCGGTCGTTCGCGGTCCGCTCGTTCGGCGGACTATTGGCGTCGTTCACCCGGCGGACTTACGTGTTTAATGTGTAAAATAACTTTGACCTATGATGACACATCCATCATGGGGTACAGGACAGCCAATTGAGACATGACAGCACATGGACACTTGGACATTCCCCCTAACTTATAAATACACCCGATCCGGCGGCCATTTTACATTCTTTCTTCTGTCACTATAGGGAAAGGTTGCTGTTTGGAGCAAGGACAGATAAACCACTAGCTATTTGGTACACAAAAGTTCTTTTCAGGACTGGTATAGGTGTTAGGTGTATATAGGTTTGCTGTGCTACTGATTGTTGCAGCAGCCTGAGTGTCTTTTGTCAGTTTAGATAAAGGGACAGAGCGCTGTGTCTGCTGCTATTTTAGGGACAGCCAGATTAGTCATCATCATCATCATCATCATTAGCTGTTACTATCAGGTCCACAAAAGAGCTATTCGAGTAACCAGTAATTGTTCCAGTCTCCTCTGTTTTGCCAGTTTGTATAGGGAAAGGAAGGAAGCAGTGTGTCAGGCAGTGAGGGTCAGTTTAAACAGTTGCTGTTACTATTAGTTCCACAAAGGTTCTTTTCAGGACTGGTATCAGTGGTATGGTAATAGGCTTGTACACGTATAATATTATTTCTTCCAAATATAGAAATAATATTATACTTGACTGCTGCCCTTCTGCTGCAGTCTGCTAATCAGTCACAACTCACTTGTTCCACAAAGCTCTTTATCAGGACTGGTAACTTGGTCTGTGTAGGGTGCTACAGTACATAGGGTTGAGTGCGGTACAGTCTGCTGTTCTGTAAGGACCGCTATAGGTCCACAATAGATAGGGTTGAGGTGCACCACTGCTGACCGCTGCCCTATACTGCAGCAGTCCTTCAGCAGTATAGGGACTGACGTACAGTCTGCTAATCAGTCACACACAACCTACTTGTTCCACAAAGGTCCTTATAAGGACTGGTAACTTGGTGAAGGGTGCTACAGTACATAGGGTTGAGTGAGGTACAGTCTGCTGTTCTGTAAGGACCGGTATCGGTCCACAATAGATAGGGTTGAGGTGCACCACTGCTGACCGCTGCCCTATACTGCAGCAGTCCTTCAGCAGTATAGGGACTGACGTACAGTCTGCTAATCAGTCACACACAACCTACTTGGTCCACAAAGGTCCTTATAAGGACTGGTAACTTGGTGAAGGGTGCTACAGTACATAGGGTTGAGTGAGGTACAGTCTGCTGTTCTGTAAGGACCGCTATCGGTCCACAATAGATAGGGTTGAGGTGCACCACTGCTGACCGCTGCCCTATACTGCAGCAGTCCTTCAGCAGTATAGGGACTGACGTACAGTCTGCTAATCAGTCACACACAACCTACTTGGTCCACAAAGGTCCTTATAAGGACTGGTAACTTGGTGAAGGGTGCTACAGTACATAGGGTTGAGTGAGGTACAGTCTGCTGTTCTGTAAGGACCGCTATCGGTCCACAATAGATAGGGTTGAGGTGCACCACTGCTGACCGCTGCCCTATACTGCAGCAGTCCTTCAGCAGTATAGGGACTGACGTACAGTCTGCTAATCAGTCACACACAACCTACTTGGTCCACAAAGGTCCTTATAAGGACTGGTAACTTGGTGAAGGGTGCTACAGTACATAGGGTTGAGTGCGGTACAGTCTGCTGTTCTGTAAGGACCGCTATCGGTCCACAATAGATAGGGTTGAGGTGCACCACTGCTGACCGCTGCCCTATACTGCAGCAGTCCTTCATCGGTATAGGGACTAAGAGTTTTGTCACAGGGTGATTTAAAAAATGACAGGCAGAGGAAGAGGCAGGCCCTTCCGCAGGGGTGGTAGGAGTAGGGCAGGAGCACCAGCCTTGAGCCAAAGTGGGAAGTTGCAGAAGGTGCGTTCAATTACTTTAAAGGACTCACCAGACTTGGTTGAGTGGCTCACTCAGCCTTACTCTTCTGCACCCTCCTCATCCTCTCGATCTGCACCCTCTTCGTCACTCTCTGCTATGTGCACCCCCAAAGACACTACCACCAACAACACCGCCACCACCACCACATACCTTCCGCTTGAGTCACAGGAATTATTTTCCGATCCATATCAAAAGGACATTTCTGATGCACAGCCACTCTTGGTATTGGATCAGGAAGAGGAGGTAGCAACAGCCGCTACTCAGCAGTCTGACGACAGTACCCAGATCAGCCCAAGGAGGAGGTTGGTCCCCGGTGTTGCTGCCTACTCCGAGATCTCTACTTATACCGGTGGGGAAGGTGACGTTGATGATGACGTGTCTAGTGATGTCACGTGGGTGCCCACAAGAGAGGAAGAGGAGGGGAGTTCAGAGGGAGATATGGACCAGCAGATAGGGAGGAGAAGCAGGAATAACTTACATTGCACAGGAGGGACAAAGCAGACTGCAAATGTATCAGGAGCGAGTCATCGACCATGTACGGTGACATCTGGCGCTCCCAGGACACCGGCACATGGCTCCGCAGTGTGCTTTTTTTTTAACGTGTCCGCTGCTGACAATAGCGTTGCCATCTGCAATCTTTGCAGTCAACGCATTAGTCGCGGTAAGCCCAACACTCACCTAGGGACGACCGCCTTAAGAAGGCACATGGGCAGCCATCACCGAGCCGAGTGGGAGCAACGGAACACACAAAGCCACACTGCAGGCTCTCACCGTCCAGCCTCGTCTTCTACTTCTCCTTCTCCTCTCTCCTCACAATTGTCCTCCACTCCACCTTCCATCACGCCAAGCTCACATTTTTCTGCAAAAAGGCAGGCTTCCGTGGGCCTAATGTTCGAGCGTAAAAAAAATGATGACGCCGGATAACCGTCTTGCCCAATGATTGACGGCTGGCTTGTCAGAACTCATAGCCCGCCAACTACTGCCATATAAACTGGTGGACTCGGAGGCCTTTCGCAAATTTGTGGCCATTGGAACACCACAATGGAAGGTCCCAGGAAGGAAGTATTTCTCAGAGAAGGGCATCCCAGAGCTATATGGCCATGTTCAGCGGCAAGTGAATGTATCTCTGGCACACAGTGTCGGTGCCAAGATACATCTGACCACAGACACGTGGTCTAGCAAACACGGGCAGGGAAGGTATATCACTTTTACTGCCCACTGGGTGAACCTTCTGACGGCCGTCAAGCATGTAACCCGTGGCACCCGTGTAGATTTGGTTTTACCGCCATGGATTGCATGCAGGCCTGACTCTTCTTCTCCTCCTCCTCCTACTCCATCCTCCTCCCTCTCCTCCTCAGCTGCCTCCTCCTTTTCTGCTGCTAGCGTCTCTTCCGCTGCACCGCCCAAGCTCCTCAGAACCTATTCCACATGCCAGGTGAGACGTTGCCATGCCGTGCTGCGTCTGTTGTGCCTGGAAGCCAAGAGCCACACTGGCCCGGCACTCCTTTCAGCTTTGCGTTCACAGGCAGATCAGTGGCTAACACCGCTCAATTTGACAGTTGGTAAAGTGGTGTGTGACAACGGTGCCAATCTGCTTAGTGCATTGAAACAGGGCAAAATCACGCACGTGCCATGCATGGCACACGTCTTAAACTTGGTCGTGCAGCGATTCGTTGTCAAATACCCTGGGGTCCAGGACATCTTGCGGCAGGCAAGGAAAATCTCGGCCCATTTCAGAAGATCTTACACGGCCATGGCTCGCCTTGCTGACATTCAGCGGCGACACAATCTGCCGGTCAGACGTCTTATTTGCGATTGCCCGACGCGATGGAACTCAACCTTCTATATGCTTGATAGGCTGCTCCAGCAGAAACGTGCAGTTAACGTCTACCTGTATGAACTCTGCGGCAGAAACGGTTCTGGGGAGCCGGGTTTTTTTTCACCGCGTCAGTGGCTGTTCATGCGCGACACATGCAGACTTCTGCGGCCATTTGAGGAGCTCACCAAACTGGTCAGTCGCAGCCATGGCGCCATCAGTGACATGGTACCTTATGCCTTCTTTATGGAGCGTGCATTGCGTCGTGTCATTGATCAGGCTGTGGAGGAGCAGGAGCGGGAAGATGAGGAAGTCGCAATGCTGGATGAATTCCCAGGGGGGGCTACTCTATCTGAGACAAGTCAACAACAGGAGTCTGAAGAGGAGTCAGAGGAGGATGGTGCCGGGGCGGATGAGGAGGAGCAAGAAGAGCATGCTTTAAACCTTTCTGGGATCCCTGTTGTGCGTGGATGGGGAGAGGAGAATGAAGAGGACGACATTATCCTGGATGATGAGCAGGAGCCAGGCCACCACACCGCTTCCACTTTAGTGCAAATGGGGGCCTTCATGCTCCAGTGTTTTAATAGGGACCCCAGTATAAAAAGCATAAGGGTCAAGGACCAGTACTGGGTGGCAACGTACTTAGACCCCCGGTACAAACACAAAATGGCGGAAATGTTACCGCCGTCGCAGAGGGCTGTCAGAATGCAGCACTTCCAGGCCTTGCTTCGAGAAATGCTGCATTCTGCTTTTGTGTGCGCTGGCAGAGGAGCAATTCCCACTCCCAGAGAAGGATTTGCGGGTACCAATCCAACAGCGCCTGCAAGAAGAGGCCGGTTTGAAGATGTGTTGGTGACTTCGGATATGAGGTCATTCTTTCAGCTGACCCATCGACAGGTGTCATCCGGATCCAGCATCAGGGAACGCCTAGACCATCAGGTGTCCGACTACATTGGGTTAACGGCCGATGTGGACGCTCTGAGGAGTGATGAACCCCTGGACTACTGGGTGGGCAGGCTTGACCTCTGGCCAGAGCTTGCCCAATTTTCAATCGAACTGTTGGCTTGCCCCTCATCCAGTGTCCTGTCCGAAAGGACGTTCAGCGCAGCAGGGGGGATCGTGACCAATAAGCGTACTCGCCTAGCTCACGACAGTGTTAACTACCTCACATTTCTAAAAATGAATGAGGCATGGATCTCGGAGGAATTCAACACATGTGACCAGTAGACCATGTATATGTCTATAAACAATTTTTTTAATCAAGCACACAGACCTTCTTTCTTCATTTGGCTCACTTCCTTGTCCCAAAAAAGCACACCGTACTATATGCCCCTACCCTCCTCTTTGAAGAGGTTGAGCGGTGTCATATTTCTACTGGGGCTGCATATGAGGGGATCACACCATCCCTGTGCTGTGCTGACTTCCTCCTGGGGGTTCTTATTATGAGGGGATCACACCATCCCTGTGCTGTGCGGAGTTTCTCCTGGGCCTGCTTATTATGAGGGGATCACACCATCCCTGTGCTGTGCTGAGTTTCTCCTGGGCCTGCTTATTATGAGGGGATCACACCATCCCTGTGCTGTGCTGAGTTTCTCCTGGGCCTGCTTATTATGAGGGGATCACACCATCCCTGTGCTGTGCTGAGTTTCTCCTGGGCCTGCTTATTATGAGGGGATCACACCATCCCTGTGCTGTGCTGAGTTTCTCCTGGGCCTGCTTATTATGAGGGGATCACACCATCCCTGTGCTGTGCTGAGTTTCTCCTGGGCCTGCTTATTATGAGGGGATCACACCATCCCTGTGCTGTGCTGAGTTTCTCCTGGGCCTGCTTATTATGAGGGGATCACACCATCCCTGTGCTGTGCTGAGTTTCTCCTGGGCCTGCTTATTATGAGGGGATCACACCATCCCTGTGCTGTGCTGACTTCCTCCTGGGGGTTCTTATTATGAGGGGATCACACCATCCCTGTGCTGTGCTGACTTCCTCCTGGGGGTTCTTATTATGAGGGGATCACACCATCCCTGTGCTGTGCTGAGTTTCTCCTGGGCCTGCTTATTATGAGGGGATCACACCATCCCTGTGCTGTGCTGAGTTTCTCCTGGGCCTGCTTATTATGAGGGGATCACACCATCCCTGTGCTGTGCTGACTTCCTCCTGGGGGTTCTTATTATGAGGGGATCACACCATCCCTGTGCTGTGCTGACTTCCTCCTGGGGGTTCTTATTATGAGGGGATCACACCATCCCTGTGCTGTGCTGACTTCCTCCTGGGGGTTCTTATTATGAGGGGATCACACCATCCCTGTGCTGTGCTGACTTCCTCCTGGGGCTGCTTACGGTGCTGCTGTCAGTGCTGTATATCACGGTGCTGATGTCAGTGCTGTATGTCATGCTTCTGATGTCAGTGCTCTCTATCACGGTGTTGCTGTCAATGCTGTATGTCACGGTGCTGGTGCTAATGCTTTATGTCACGCTGCTGCTGTCAGTGCCCTCTATCACGGTGCTGTTGTCAGATGCCTCTATCACGGTGCATGTGTCATTGCTGTATGTCACGCTGCTGGTGATCATCTCCTGCACCCTCTTGTTTGCCTACCCTGGTCCCTGACCTTCCCTCTCCTCCATTGCCTTCATGCGCTCCACAGTCCTGAATTGTCAGAACAATTTCCCATATAAAAAAAGAATGCTTGTAGTTATCGATCCCAAATTCACCTCATACATGTGTTATGTCATTGGCCGTGTGGTGGGACTATGTTTGCCCAGCTAATAATTATCTTGTGGCTGCAAATTTGACCTAAAGGTTTGCGAAGTTCGCCTCCCATTGAAGTCAATGGGGCCCGCCGCGAATGTTCGGTTTCGCGAACGATCGGCCTCGTTCGCGGTCCGCGTTCGCGAAACGTCCCGTCGGAAGTTCGTCCATCACTAGTGGGCAGATCGAAAACAGACAAGCGGGGCAGGGGTAGGATGGTGCAGGTTTTCTCGCTGTCAGGTTCGCCCTTGTGTCCAGTAGAATTGGTAAGGAGGTTCCTCGCAATACACCCGGAGGTGGCGGGGTCCTGACCAGTGTAGCCTGAATATTCTCCCCTCTTGTACCCCTATCATCAATACATTGCCCTTCCCCTTTTACCTTCCCTCTTAAAGATGAGACCACACCTTTTAATGTTTGGAGTAAACTGACCACAACAGCCTTTATTAACACAACTTAAACTCACTCCAACAAAATATCTATTCTGGCAGTGAACATAACAGTATTCCATCCACCGTTCTGGAATACACCAGAGGGGCCGATCTTTTGATGAGCCCCCCACACCTTCAGATCACTTCTGATTAAACGTCTACCATCAGAAACCACCAGAACCACCGCCCCAATCCTCTGGAACCACTCTGCTGTCGTGATGACCTGCGACCGATACCTGAAAAAGAATAAAAGAAACAACAAAGCGCCAACAACCAGTCAAACCATGTTATCTAGGGAGGGAGGGTGGGAAAAACTGCCTCCTCTATCCACTTCCTTTTCCGAGTGCCTATCTCGCTCCTCCCACTCCCTTTATAAGGCCCCTCCCCTTCCTCCTCCAGTTAATTCTGATACCCTCCCACCTTTCCTGCTCTGCTCCACCCCTAGTTTCTCCATTAACCCTATGGCTCCTCAGTCATCCCTGTCATGTCCAGCACTCCATTAACCCTTTCAGTCGGCATTCCGTGCTTCTCTTTCCTGGTGCACCGGGACAGTCATTCCTTGTCACGGTTTCAATTCATTGCAGTTTTTCGAAAATGTTTGGAGGCATTGGGTTTGGGGGATCAGAAATTTTCTTCTCATTCGTTTCGCCTTGGGGCGGCTATGGAGGCAGTTAGATGGGGGTTGGACGAGGCCGCGGTAAAATATATTGGGAGATGGGAATTGCGGAGGTTCAAATCGTATATCCGTCCCCGCTTGTCTGTTTAACAGGTTAGGTGGTTATGAGGGATGTGTGGGGCATCAATATATCTGTTTTAAGATGAACATTTATTGTTATGGGGATTGATTTTTCTTCTCTTTCAGGAAGAACCCAAGGCCTGGTCTGGATAGTGGGCCATTCATATGTTTGTTGGGGAGCAAGGAGGGCATATGTGCGGCACGATGGGAGGCAATTGGGAATTTGCAGACAGGAAGCCTGTATTAGGTGGTTGGGTGTGTCTAGGATGCTTTGGGACAGGACAGTTCCAGAAGTGCGCAGATTTGTGCATTTGGATAGGCCGCCTGATGTTTTAGTGTTGCACGTGGGCAGTAACGACTTGGGGCTCAGGTCGATGTTGGACTTGGTGCGAGATGTCAAGTTCGACTTCTTGCGACTCCACGCGGCCTTTCCAGAAATGCTAATAGTGTGGTCTGACTTTGTAGCGCGGACCACTTGGTGGTTGGCTAGGTCAGTGGAGAAGATTAATAGGGCCAGGAAGAAGGTGAACGGGGAGGTTAGTAGATTTGTTGTCAGGAATGGGGGGGTTGGCTATTAGACACTTGGAGCTGGAAGTGGATACCTGGCGTTATCTGCGGGGGGAGGGGGTACACCTTAATGCTGTGGGGATCGACATGTGGGCTTTGGGTTTACGGGATGGGATCCAGAGAGCGTTGAGGGTGTGGCAGGGCACACAAGGGTAAGATGTTCCCCTGGTGTGTTCTGTGGCGGGTCTTTGCGGGTGAAGGAAGAAACCGCGGATATGGAAGATCGGTGGTATGGGTCCCCTTGGTGGTATTCCAGCTAACGTTGGTTTAGCTGGAATTTGGTTAACGGATGCACTGCAGTCCGTGGTTTGTTGTCTCTGAGCTAGTATGTCAGCTGGAGGCCTAGTTCAGTTTAAGTTACGTGAGTGCTGGAGTGGATCGAGTGGCAAGGTTGGGTTTTTTTTCCTGCAAAGACCAACGTGAGTATTTAACTGATGGGGTGGTTCTAACAGATGTTGATTTTATTTGTGTGTTAATAAAATGGCTGCTACGGGCAATATTTACTCCAGCTTGGTGTGGTCTCAGTTTTCGGGTAAAATCTATGGGGAAGTAGTAGCTGGGGGGTTGGTCTGGCAGTAGACAGTAAGCAGGGAACATCTGTTATACAATAGTCAGGCTCCGTCCCGATTCCAGTCACTTCTGACACCATGTTTCATGTATAGAACAGAAGACACTGGAAGCTGTTTGAGGAGTCGTGTTGTATTGAATAACAGGAACAGGAAACACAGAACAGGAAACAGGAAGTACAAGCAATGCAATATTACCATAGAGTATATTACCATAGAGTCATTGTGTTTGTATAAGAATTCCATAACCAAGGCCTTGTGCTGTGTGTATGTACTGTATATCCTTCCCCTTTCTCTCCTCACTGAGCGTGTATGAAGAGGCGGAGCTCTGAGTGTGTATGAAGAGGCGGAGCTCTGAGTGTGTATGAAGAGGAGGAGCTCTGAGCGTGTATGAAGAGGCGGAGCTCCTGCTGGAACAACAGTTGGAGGAGGAGGAGTCTAGGAGTGAGATGACAGAAAGTGCAGCAGTCTTGCAGGAGTGAGCGAGGAGGATCCGGTTCCTTTGCCATCAGAGGTGAGGAGAGTGTGAAGGATGTTGGTGACTCTGGTAGATGAAAAGCTGGGAGTCATATTGCTCTGGTGAGTGGGGAAGCACCACTAAGGGGGCGCCCTCCTCACTATCACGTGTGTAAGAGGTGGAAGAAGGCGTGGTTACACTACAGCTGCCACAGTTTGGGGCACCGAGAACTTTACACCTTATCAACTTTTCACTGATTGGTGGATTTGTTTTCATTGAAGTAAATGCAAAGTGGAAGCAGTGGACTTGCAGAGAACACTATATTCAGCACAAAATATTGTATGATTACATGAATTTGCACAGATTTATAGCTTTTTTTTAATATAGCCGCAAATATGATAAGATTAAAGAAGTAGGTGCAAAGTGGAAGCAGTGGATCTGCAGTGAACAGCATCTTGAGCACAAAGCACTTTATGTTGTATATAAATTTGCACATGGATCAGTTTACTTTATTTATTGATAAACACCATAAGATCAGTGAAGTAGGTGTAAAGTGGAAGCAGTAGATCCGCAGAGAATATTATTTGAGCCCCTAGCACTTTATATATGAATGTCTCTACATATTTTAGTGTATTTGTGATGATTTATGTGCACACACAATAGGACAGCGCTGTGACACATAATGCTCTTCTAGTTGATAAAGGGAACACTTACCTTTGTTACAGCAGCAGTCCGGTATAAGTTATTTCTGTAGGTATTTGAGTTGTTACACATAGCGCGGGTTTTATTCTATTTATATTGGGGACATAATTGCCCAAATCTGGGGATCAGGAGCCATTTCCACCCTTTACTCTCGGCTGGGGCTCTTTGTATCCATATAACAGATGTTCTACATGACTAAATCTGACATCAATTTTACTGCAAAATCAAAAGGGGCCAAAATGTCTCCCCCCCCCGAGCAGTAATATATTTCTATCCCCCTTGGTGGGAGTGGAGATGACCCATCTATAAGGATATACAGTACATACACACACACACAGCACAAGGCCGGGTTCACACTATGAGATGTGTCTCAGGACTGCAGTTCCTCTGAGCTCCACAAGGTGGTGATCTCACCTCTCCCCAGACAGGAAGTCTCTATGGAAGACAGGAAGTGATGTCAGATAGAGACGTGAGTTCCATAGGAAGTAGAGAGAAGACGTTGCTGGAAGAGGCAGCAGAGGAGGTAATAAGATCTTATTTTCTATTTACACCCAGTAACCCCCCCGTCATGTCTGTCCTCTTCCTCCATAGTCACTGTGATGTCTTTTATCTCCAGCAGATGATGATACACAGACATATAGTGTGGAAATGTAGAATATCCCCGTATATTACAATGAGGGAATTTCTGGTCTGTACCACGAGGGGAGTTATTGATGTCAGTAAATGTCGGTTGCAGACATTGTATGTGGGGGGAATGAAATGATACTAAAGGTCGGGATTAGGGAAGATTTCTGTAAGATTTTACACAGGAATGATCAGCGATCCCTCCAGAGACACTATGATGAGTCTCACAATAGGGGTCTGAAAGGGACGGGATTTTGGGGGGATGGGATGGTGAACCCGGAGTGGGGGAGGGGCAATTTTATTTTATCAGCTGAATACAATTGTACCCCAGGAGTTGTCTGACACTTTGTTATCAGAAAGTTTTATTGGAACGATTGTATTGTGGCTTCAGATATTTTATCCATAGTGGAAGCTCTGCCCAAATATTTATTATTTGTAGATTAACCCCTTCAAGGTCAGAACATTTCCCCATTTATGGGGCCAGAATATTAAATTATAAAAATGCGTGTTGCTGTGTTCCCCGGTCACCTCGACACAAGTTATTGTGTCCCCCGATCACCTCCACACCAGTTATTGTGTCATCGATCACCTCCACACCAGTTATTGTGTCCCCGATCACCTCCACACCAGTTATTGTGTCCCCCCCGATCACCTCCACACCAGTTATCGTGTCATCGATCACCTCCACACCAGTTATTGTGTCATCGATCACCTCCACACCAGTTATTGTGTCATCGATCACCTCCACACCAGTTATTGTGTCATCGATCACCTCCACACCAGTTATTGTGTCATCGATCACCTCCACACCAGTTATTGTGTCATCGATCACCTCCACACCAGTTATCGTGTCCCCCCGATCACCTCCACACCAGTTATTGTGTCCCCCGATCACCTCCACACCAGTTATTGTGTGTCCCCCCGATCACCTCCACACCAGTTATTGTGTGTCCCCCCGATCACCTCCACACCAGTTATTGTGTGTCCCCCCGATCACCTCCACACCAGTTATTGTGTGTCCCCCCGATCACCTCCACACCAGTTACTGTGTGTCCCAGATCACCGCCACACCAGTTACTGTGTGTCCCAGATCACCGCCACACCAGTTACTGTGTGTCCCAGATCACCGCCACACCAGTTATCGTGTCCCCCCGATCACCTCCACACCGGTTATCGTGTCCCCCCGATCACCTCCACACCGGTTATCGTGTCCCCCCGATCACCTCCACACCGGTTATCGTGTCCCCCCGATCACCTCCACACCGGTTATCGTGTCCCCCCGATCACCTCCACACCGGTTATCGTGTCCCCCCGATCACCTCCACACGGGTTATCGTGTCCCCCCCGATCACCTCCACACCATTTATTGTGAGCACAGAGTCGGTCAAAGAGGAGGTGGCCTAGTAGTGATCTACAAATCTCACCTCACGTTCACAAAGCCAACTTTATAGATCTCACTGCCAGTCATGGAAACACTCACACTTCAATGTCAAACAACATCCCAGGACACCTTTCACATACTACTGTGCTACAGACCACCAGGACCAAAGACACACTTCCTTGCACCTTTTAGCAAATTCATCTCCACATACACCTTGAAAACCAAAAATCTCCTGCTACTTGGGGACTTTAATCTCTGGGCAAATTCCTCCCAGGACTCCATCGCTATAGCTTGCATCAAGCAACTGGAAGCACTTGGCCTGCAGCAACTGATAAATGCTCCCACGCATGCTTCGGGCCATACCCTCAACCTCATCTTCAAACAAAACATGGATATTAACACACTTGATAACATGCCACTGCCTTGGACTGACCACCACATGATCAAATTCAAAATAAACATCACTTACCAAATACCACCACACTCAACAACAATACACTGGACAAGATCACAGAAGAAACTATACTCACAACTCTTCAAAACTACACTATCCAACAAAATAGTGGTGTTAACCCAAAACTACTCCCTTAACACAGCATTATTACAGACAGCAGAAATAGTCGCACCAATACGCAGAGCACCCACCCGCAAAAACAATTCTGTCTGGTTCAATGACTCTCTTACATCACTGAAACAAGAACGCAGAAGAGCTGAAGGAGCTTGGAGAAGGATCCCAACAATGGAAAACCACACAAATTACAAATCACTCACCACAAGAATGCAAAGCCACCTTCATAGCAAAAAAAAAAGAACCTTTCTCTAAAGCCATAAACCACCCTCGAGCACTCTTCAAACTAGTTGCCCAGACTTTGAACCCCACCTGTTTAGAATCTCCAGCAAACTAAACACAAACATTTTTCAATGAGTTATCTGATTTTTTTTCATTGACAAAATCACAACCATTCTGGGAATAATTCAGCAGAACATAGCAAATAACCCCACTTGGCAAGAACAAGAAAAAAAAAAAACACACCACAAAGGTTCTTGGGATGCACCGAAATTTAGGCCACCGAAACATATTAGCCGAAAATGGCCTTTTCGGCATTTTTCCAAAAAGAGAATTCTTGCCGAAAATCGCACATGCACAGTAGTGGTGGGAAAATCAGCGGGTGAATCACTCGTTGTGAGGGTGGTGTGCACGTTCCTCGCGGTTAAGACGCTGCACTGGTAAGCACGTTCCCTGCTGAGATGCTGGCACCTTCCTCGCGGACACTCCTCGTGCTTGAGAGCCACTGCTGGGACCCGAGAGACGCTGCTGGGACCCGAGAGACGGCTTCATAGAGGGCTGCATACTCAAGTACGAGAGTGGGCATTGTCCCTCCTGGATGGCTACCATTACTACTATTCGCCGGTGAGCATTGCCTTTTGCCTTACTTAAACTGACAGAAACAATCCAACTAGTAGTATTATTTATTTTACTATAGTACTGAAACTGAAATTATGATCTTTCTGTCTATAGCACTCAAACAACATGTATTACTACTTGGCCTTTATCAAACATCAAGCCACTCTTGTAGAGGTCGACCGATATGGGTTTTTCTCTGGCCGATGCCGATGCCGATATTTAGAAATCATGGTGGCCGATAGCCGATATATAATGCCGATTTTTTTGGGGCCGATATGTTAGGCCGATTTTATTTTATTTTATTTTATTTATTTATTTTTAATCCCCCTTGATCTAACACACCTTTCCCACTGGGGCGTTTTTTAAGGCGCTTTTGGGCTAAAAATAGCGCCTGTAAAGTGCCTGCAAAATGGCTCCCCTGCAGTCTGTGTGAAAGACAGAGTGCTTTCACACTGAGGCGATGCGCTGGCAGGATCTTAAAAAAAAAAGTCCTCCAAGCAGCACGTTTGGAGTGGTGTATACCGCTCCTCCACCACTCCTGCCCATTGATATGAATGGGCACCACTGCCGAAGCGGTGCTTCATGGGCGCATTTAACCTCTTCCTTGGCCGCTAGCTGGGTTATATGTGCCCCACTAGCAGCCAAATAGCACCGCTAAAATGATGGTAAAGCGCCGCTAAAACTTGCGTTTTACCATCAACGCCTGCCCGCTCCAGTGTGAAAGCAGCCTTCATTAGTGATACAGAAAATTTCTTACACTTAAACATTTATTAAACAAAACAAACCTCCAATCAGTTTACTTGTATGTATGATCTAGATTAAAAAAAAAAAAAAAAAACCTATATATTAAATAAAAACGGGTAGTCAAAACTTTGACAAAAAAAAAAAAAATGGACTAAGGGTCCTTTCACACGGGGCGGATCAGTTCTGATCCGCCCCGTGGATATCCGTTTGCTCAGCGGGGATCACTCCGCCGATCCCCGCTGAGCAGGGAGATGACAGGTCCGTCTCTGCACACTGCGCAGGGACGGACCTGTCACAGCGCCGCTCTCCCCTATGGGAGATCGGATGGCGACGGACCGCAGTGCCCGTCGTCACCCGATCCGATCCGCAGACGGATGGAAAAATAGCTTTTTCCTCCGTTACACTTTTTCGGATCGGAGCGGGTCGGATGTCAGCGGACATGTCACCGCTGACATCCGACGCTCCATAGACCTCTATGGAGCACCCGTTCAGGTCCGCCTGACAAACTGACAGGCAGGCCTGAACGGGACATCAGTGTGAAAGAGGCCTAACTTTACTGTTTTTATTTTATTTTTATTTTTTAAATGGTGTATTTTTTTCCCAAAAAAATGCATTTGAAAGACCTCTGTGCAAATGCCGTGTGACATAAAATATTGCAACAACCGCTATTTTATTCCCTAGGATCTCTGCTAAAAAAAAATATATATAATTTTTGGGGGGTCTAAGTGATTTTCTGGCAGAAAATACAGGATTTTTACTTGTAAGCAACAAGTGTAAGAAAAGTATTTAAATGGTTAAACTGAGAACTTCTACACAGAGATGACTTCATTCATTCAGTGTAAACATTGTAACATTTAGTTCTTTTCTTGGCAGTCTGCCCAGAGAGGAGGAAAGTGTTGCTATGACAACTCAGCAACTCACACTGACTTCTTTCAAAGTCCCGCTGTAGAATCGGCTTTTTATCAGCAGAATCGGCCGATGCCGATTATTAAAAAAACGGCAAATATCGGCCGATATATCGGCCGGCCGATATATCGGTCGACCTCTACACTCTTGCCATGCAGTATAGTATTTAACCACATAAGCCCCGGGCCATTTTGCTGGCCAAAGACCAGACCGCTTTTTGCGATTCGGCACTGTGTCACTTTAACTGACAATTGCGCGGTCGTGCGACATGGCTCCCAAACAAAATTGACGTCCTTCTTTTCCCACAAATAGAGCTTTTTTTTTGGTGGTATTTGATCATCTCTGCCGTTTTTACTTTTTGCGCTATAAACAAAAAAAGTGACAATTTTGAAGAAAAAAAGCATTATTTTTTGCTGTAATAAATATTCCCCAAATATGTATAAAAAATGTATTTTTCCTCAGTTTAGGCCGATATGTATTGTTCTACATATTTTTGGTTAAAAAAATCGCAATAAGCGATTATCGATCGGTTTCCGCAAAAGTTATAGCGTTTGCAAAATAGGGGATCGTTTTATGGCATTTTTATTAATCATATATATATATATATATATATATATATATATATGTGTGTAATTTTTTACTAGTAATAGCGGCGATAATCAATTTTTATTGTGACTGCGACGTTATGGCAAACACATTGGACATTTTTGCGACCATTGTCATTTATACAGCAATCAGTGCTATACAAATGCACTTATTCCTGGCAGTGAAGGGGTTAACCACTAGGGGGCAGTGTAGGGGTTAAGTGTGTCCTAGGGGCGTGTTGCTAACTGCAGGGTGCGTGGCTGTGTTTTACACATCACTGATCTCTGCTCCAATCACAGGGAGCAGAGATCAGTGTCACTGTTGCTAGGCAGAACAGGGAGATGCTTGTTTACTTTAGCATATCCCCGTTCTTCCTCCCCGTGAGACGATCACGGGTATGCCCACTGCGATTGAGTCCACGGAACCCGCGATCGGACTCACGGAGGTCCCGACCGGCGCGCACGTGATGGCATGGTGGCAAATTTAAAGGGATGTACCTGTACGCCCATTTGCCTGTCCATGCCTTTCTGCCGACGTACATCAGTGTGCGCCGGTTGAGAAGTAGCTAAATGTCTGTCTTTCTGCACTGCAGTACATCTGACTTGTAGCAAAAATATTTTATATAATTGAACTTTAAATATGATTTGAAATTGAATGGCATGCTATTTATTTTTTGAGTTATTCTGTAGTATACTACAAAATGTATTCCCTTGTTGTCATTGAATTTGTCACTTTGTCAGCATAGTATAGTTATACTACAGTACACACTGACATGACAGCAAGCACATTAATTTTTTTAAACATGACAGTACGCAATAAATATAATATATATTGTATTTATTTTGTAATGTCATGTTTAAAAAAAATCATGTGCTTGCTGTCATGTCAGAATGGCTCAAAAAAAATAAAATAGCATGCAATTGCAATTTGCAAGCAATTCATTCCATTTCAAATCAAATTTAATCAGTGCAATTATCTTTTTGGTACAAGTCAGATGTACTGCAGTGCAGCCATAACTGCCTTGCATGGCAAGAGCTGCATTGTAAAAGAAAAAAGGAATTTTTTTTTTTTTAATTTTTAAAGCTGCCTCCCGGGGTTTAGCTTTTAAATTGATTTCACTCCCACTATAAAAAAAACATTCTATACTATTATTCAGCAAAGGTGGACCATGTCTGCAGTGTGGAAATATTTAAAAGTTTCTGATAAAGACACCAAATTTGCAATCTGTAGCCTTTGCTCAGCAGAAATTTCAAGAGGGGGTACAGTGCCAAGGCTTTCTTCTACAACAGGTTTGATACACCACCTGAAAATGTCATCCAGTTCAGAATTCAGATTACAAGAAAACAGTGCCCCTTCCAAAAAGTGCCTCAGGCTCAACACCATCTGTGGCCACAGTCTTTGAAAATGTTAAAAAATTTGCAAGTGACAGTCCCAAAGCTCGTGCCATTACAGAAATGTATGGAATTTATTGCATTAAACGACCATTCATTCTCTGTTGTGGAGGACATTGGATTCTGCAGGCTCATGCAACATATTGAGCCACGTTACTCACTACTAAGCAGATGCTACTTTGCAGATACCAGTCTACATGAATTGTTTAGCAGTGTTAGGAAACATGTTCACGAGCTCATGACTACCAACCTCATAGCAATCAGTTTTACTACCGACATTTGGAGTTCAGACGTCAGTCCAACGAGCATGCTTAGCCTGACAGCACAGTGCATAGATGACAAATTTCAATTGCAAAACATCCTACTTAACGCATGCAAGTTTGTTGGATCACATACTGCAGCAGCAATACCTGACGCTTTAAAAACCACGCTTGACACTTGGCACATTGAGAAGTCTAAAGTGCGTTTGATTGTCCGAGATAATGCGCAGAACATGGCAAAGGCAATGGAGGACAGTGAACTTAAAAGCATACTGTGTATGGCACACACGCTGCAATTAGCTGTGAATGAAGGATTGCTGAGTCAGAGCACCATATCTGATATTGTATCAAAAGGAAGAAAAATTGTGGGTCACTTTAAGCATTCTCCGTTTGCTTATTCCAGATTACAAGCTTTGCCGATGCAATTTGGAATACCACCGAAACAACTGCAGTAAGATGTAGCCACTCGTTGGAACAGCACCTAATATATGCTGCAAAGTCTTTTTGAACAAAAGTGTGTTTTAGCTGCATACATTGCAGATTACGAGCTGCCGGCAACACTGAGCGCACATCAGTGGATGTTAGTGGAAAATAGTTTGTCTCTTCTATCTCCATTTGGACAGTTAACAAAAGAAATAAGCTCAACCAATGCTTCCATTTCTGAAGTTATTCCCTTGATTGCTGCACTGAAGCGTCTGCTAGGAAAAGAGATAGAAACAGACCATGGCATAAAAACGGCTAAAACCACTCTACTGAAGGCTATCACCAACCGGTTTCAAGACACCGAGTCCTCCCCTTTGTACTGCATTGCAACAGTTCTAGATCCTCAATTTAAAGAGCATTATTTTCTCCAGCCATCTTCCAGGATGGCACACCTGAGAGATGACTGGTCACACCTGACAGGAAACACAATCAACAACAGAGTTTAAAAGTCCCCGCCCCTTCCTCCGACCCTCAGTTATTAATTGTGTTTCCCACAGATGGCATCAAAACCTTTTTTTGTTTTATTCTAAGGACTAAAAGGTCGGAGACTTTGGTCACCCACCGGGGGAAAGAGACCCAGAGCAGCCAGTGGTGACTGCAGGGGTCTAGGGGGCATTGCCCTCCCAGGGCGATGTGCTAGCCAGAGAGTTATTTCTGTGCTATGGATGGGTTATCTTGTACCAGGGGCTGAGTGCAGGAAACCTTGTATTACTGTGCAAGGGGACAGGGGAGATGTCTCTATTCACAGTGCCCCGGTGTTTCCCAGGTGCTGGGAGGAAGCTCTGCCTGTATATGCTCCCAGGAGGAGAGCTAGGACATGCTGATGGGCGCAGTGCCTGACCGGCGTTGGCGACCGCTACTGTGCATATCCAGAAGTCTCCTCGTGCCCCTGTGAGCTCATTTCCGGTGATTTGAGCATCACCAAAATGACGTCGAGCTGCAGCAGCGGAGGTGCTGTTTGCAGCCAGAGCAAGGTAATCGGACGCCGGGTTATAGCGGAGCACGATACCGGCAGAACACCAGCAAAACACCGGGTGGGGAAAGCGGTAGCAGAGGGGGAAACGGAAGGTCCCATCTGGTCTAAGACGTACTCCAGCCTGCTGGGCAGACACAAGAGTATGGAGAATTAGGAGGGACCTGACCAAGCAGCTACTGAGGTTGCCGCAGGGGTTGAGTACACCTGCTGCAAAGGAGGGGGGAACGGAGTGGGGGTGGCCCTATTTCCCTCTTCCCCAAAAAGACACTGGGTAGCTTATGCAGTGTTATATTGCCATTCATAGGTCCTGAATGCCCTGCCCAGGGATCGACCAGTAGGTCCTAACCCAAAGCTACTTCCAAGTCTAGGCACTGTGGGTATTGTAATGATAAGCTTTTGCAAAGCCATAGCAAGCCTTTTTGTGGAAAATGCATCTTTAAGCTGGCAGACAAGGAGACAGCACAAGTTGTGAAGGAATGCCGGGCGCTGCAGTAAGAGATGCTAGCAACCCTTCAGCCCTTTAGGACAATGTTTGAAAAACATCAGACCCCATCAGGAAGGGACAGCGCCCTCTCACAGCAGGATATCTCCACCAGTTATACGGGGGGGTCCCAGGAACCTACCCTGTACCATTCAGATGAGGAAGAGGGTCAGGCTTCCGACAGGAGTTCCCGTAAGGAGGGGGAAGACTCTGATCAGGACAGCCAGGTGGAGGCTAGGCCTGGGGGACACTTCTTCTAAGTGGAGGACATGGAGGGTCTTGTTAAAGCTATTTGTGCATCAGAGGACATTCAGATGCCCTCTGCCCAGGTGTCCGCTCAGGATAGGATGTATAGAGGGTTGGGTAAGTTGCAAGCTAGATCCTTCCTGGTACACCAGTCCCTTAAAGACATAATTCAAAGGGAATGGAAAGAACCTGAGCGCAAGCTTCTAAGACTGAAGACCTGGAAGCGTAGATGCCCCTTTAAGGAGGAGGAGGAAGAGAAATTCTTTAAGATCCCTCGCTTGGAGGCATCTCTGGCGCAGGTTTCCAAGAGGTCGGACCTGTCCTTCGATAACTTGGGCAACATTCAGGATCAGATGGACAAGAAATCAGAGACCTTGTTACGTAGAGCCTGGGAGGCCAATGCCGCAGCTATGGGCCCCGATTTGGCCTCAGCCTGTGTGGCCAGAAACGCAGACGCTTGGGTTAATAGGTTAATGGACCACATCTCGCATAGAAAAGAGTCCAAGGAAGTGCTTGACTCCTTGGAGGTAGTCGGAAGAGCAGTAGCCTATTTGGCAGACGCAGCAGTGGAGACCGTGAGAACGACTGCTAAGTCAGCGGCTTTACTACACTCCACTAGGAGGGCCCTATGGGTCAAAACTTTACCTCCAAATCCCGGCTGTGTGGTATCCCCTTCGAGGGCTCCCTGATGTTTGGTTCGGGGCTTGAGCAAGTACTTTCCCGATCCACAGAGAAGGGTAAGAAATCCCCTACAAAGCCAAAGAAAGAGAAAGGGAAGAAATTTTTTTGAGGCCCCTTGGCAAAAGGTCAGTCTAGGGGTAAAAGTGACCAGAGGAAGAAGTGGGGACTTGGCAAGGACAAGAAAATGAGCGGGAATCCTTTTTTTCTGGCCATGGACCTTCCAGCAAAGAAACTAAATGACGCCAACATAAAGGTTGGCGCACGGCTCTTGTGGTTCATGCCGCAATGGGAGAGAATGACACAGAGTCCTTATATGCTAAATCTCATAAGAGAAGGATAAGGGTTGGAATTTCTGGGGACCACCCCTCAGAATTTTCTGGTTACCTGTCTTCCCAAGGGCCCACTCAGGGTGAGGGGCCTCTTGGGGAGTATTTGAGAACTCGCAGAGCAGGAAGTAATTATTCCGGTTCCAGTGAGTCAGCGGGCGCTCGGGTTTTATTCCCATATTTTCGTGGTCCCGAAGCCTAATCATAAATTTGAGGATGTTAAACCGGTACTTGCTATACAAAAAGTTCAGGATGGAGAGTATTTACTCGGTAAGAAAACATCTCCAGAAAGGGGTCTTTATGATCACGTTAGATCTGAAAGATGTGTACTTGCATGTATCCGTTTGCCCCGGAACACCAGAAGTACCTGCGTTTCGCGGTACGCACAGAGTGGGAGGTAGAACATTGGCAATTCAGGGCCCTCCCCTTTATCCTTGCGGCCAGTCCGAGGATCTTTACCAAGGTTATCGCCGAAGTGGTATCTTTCCTACACCTCCAGGGGATAGCTCTGATAGCTTACTTAGACGATATGCTGATCTACAACCTGAGCCGGAAAACAGCTGCTGTTAGACAGGGACAGAGTGCTGGCCACCCTGGAGTCCTTGGGTTGGATGATGAGCCGGGAGAAGTCCTCCCTGGATCCATCGCCGTCCAAGGTGTACTTGGGGTACCAGATAGACTCGACGGCCCAAAAAATATTTCTTCCCACAGAAAAGATTTAGAAGGTTCAGGGAGCAGTACTGACTCTCCTCGAATCCGGGGAGGCCTCGTTAAGGAACATCATGAGAGTTCTGGGGCTCATGACTTCCTGTATCCTGGCCGTCACTTGGGCCCAGCTCCATTCCCGGGAACTCCAGGCTTCTCTTCTCTCCTCTTGGGACAGCAGAAGAGAGGCCCTGGAGGAAAGAGTGTGGCTCGGAAAGGGGGTAGTACACTCCCTACACTGGTGGCTCAACCCGAACAATCTATCGGGAGGTCGAGCCTGGTCACAATTAGATCTTGTAGCCATAACTACGGACGCAAGCGCCTGGGGTTGCGGTGCTCACTTGGGAGACCAATATGTCCAGGGGCCGTGAAACCGCAGCCAGAGAAGTGCTTCATCCAACTTCAGGGAACTGTCAGTTGGAAAGGTGCTAAGCTTTTTCAAGAAGCAGGTCAGAGGCAGGGAGGTGCAAGTATTTTCGGACAACCTGGTAACAGTATCCTACCTGAACCACCAAGGGGGAACAAGGTCGGCAGGTTGAGGAGGTTAACTCAAGAAATCCTGGAGGAAGCAGAGAAGAATATTCTCTCGCTTTCAGCAACCCACATAAAAGGATCACTCAACCTTCAGGCAGATTTCCTCAGCAGGCGGCCCGTTCTTCAGGGAGAGTGGCAACTGAACAAGGAAGTGTTCGCTCTGGTAAGGCGTCATTTCGGCAAGGCAGAGATTTGTTTGCCCGTCAGGAAAACACAAAGGTTCGGAGATTCTTTTCCATCACCAGGGAGCAGGGATACTTGGGGGTGGATGCCTTCGCTCAGAACTGGTATTTTGTTCTGGCGTATGCTTTCCCTCCCCTAATGCTCATTCCTAGGGTGTTGCAGAAGCTCTCGCAGTCAAAAGGAGACCTCATTCTGATCACACCCTGGTGGCCGAAGAGGGCCTGGTTCCCCACCATATGGAGATGGTCGGTTGTTCCTCTGCTGAGTCTTTCAGTTCAGCGAGATCTCCTTTGCCAGGGCCCAATTGTTCATCCCGACCTGGGGTTTCTCTCTCTGACAGGCTGCCTTTTGAGAGGGAAATCCTCACGGATAGGGGATGCTCGGAGAAGGTGATTGATACACTCTTAGGCCGCGTACACACGCGCGGACTGTTTGCCCAACCTTGTTCGTCAAACAGTTTCGGCAAACAGTCCGCTCAAAATTTGCATGAGCGGACTTGCCCACACACGAGCGGACTGTTTCAGCGAACTGTTTGCCAAACAGTTCGCTCAACTTTTGAAATGAACGGACTCGCCCACGTAAGGAGGCAAATCCGCCCATTTCGAGCGCGTGTACAGGTAGGCGGGGCCCGCGAAGGAGACGTCGCGGGCTCCGCCGCCTGGAATGGGCTTAAAGGGGAACCCCAACGCCGAAAAAAATCGGCGTGGGGGTTCCCCCAAAGTCCACACCAGACCCTTGTCCGAGCACGCTACCCAGCCGGCCAGGAAAGGGGGGCGAGCGAGCGCGCCCCCCCTCCTGAGCCGTACCAGGCCGCGTGCCCTCAACATGGGGGGTGCCTTGGGGAAGGGGGGGCCGCGCGGCCCCCCCACCCCAAAGCACCTTGTCCCCATGTTGATGAGGACAAGGGCCTCTTCCCGACAACCCTGGCCGTTGGTTGTCGGGATCTGCGGGCGGGGGGCTTATCGGAATCCGGGAGCCCCCTTTAAGAAGGGGGCCCCCGGATACCGGCCCCCCACCCTATGTGAATGAGTATGGGGTACAATGTACCCCTACCCATTCACCTGTGAAAGTACAAAAAAAAACACAACACAGGGAAAAAATATTTTATTGCACAGCTCCGGGGGTCTTCCGTCTTCGGGGGTCTTCTCGCCGGACTCCTCCGCTATCTGTGTGTAGCTCTTTTACTAGCGGAGGAGTCCGGCTTTCTTCCTCCCCGCCGCCGGCCTCTTCTCCCGACTTCGGGGGTCTTGTCCCCCTCTTCGGTTCTTCTGCCGGGCCACCGCGCCTTCTTGTAGCTCTTTTGCAGGCGGTGGCCCGGTCTTCTGTCGCCGCTGCCTTCCGTTCTTCTGTCGCCGCCTTCGGTTCTTCTGCTCGGCCACCGCGCTTTCTTGTAGCTCTTTTACAGGCGGTGGCCCGGTCTTCTGTCGCCGCTGTCGTCGCCGCCGCCTTCCGTTCTTGTTCTTCTTCTTGTTCTTCTTCTTCTTCTCCTGGAGATGTTGACTCGACGAGCTCTCCGGCCGGAATGCCAGAGCCGCGCTGTGCGGTCACTTATATAGTGACAATGGGGCGGTGTCACATGGTATATGTCACATGGGTTGGTCACATGGGTTGATGTCACATGGGGACTATGACATCGTAAGGGGGCGGGGTCACCATGTGACCAACCCATGTGACATATACCATGTGACACCGCCCCATTGTCACTATATAAGTGACCGCACAGCGCGGCTCTGGCATTCCGGCCGGAGAGCTCGTCGAGGCACCCCCCCATGTTGAGGGCACGCGGCCTGGTACGGCTCAGGAGGGGGGGCGCGCTCGCTCGCCCCCCTTTCCTGGCCGGCTGGGTAGCGTGCTCGGACAAGGGTCTGGTGTGGACTTTGGGGGAACCCCCACGCCGATTTTTTTCGGCGTTGGGGTTCCCCTTTAAGCCCATTCCAGGCGGCGGAGCCCGCGACGTCTCCCTCGCGGGCCCCGCCTACCTGTACACGCGCTCGAAATGGGCGGACTTTCCGAGCGGGAACAGTTTGCTCATTTCGAAAGTAGCCTACACACGGGCGGACTGTTCGCTCAAACACAGTTTCAGCGGACAGTTTTTCGGAATTTCCGAAAGACTTTGTCCGTCCAACTGTCCGCTGAAACTGTCCGCTGAAAGCCCACACACGGGCGGACTGTCCGCCCAAACACTGTTCAGCGGACAAGGTTGGGCGAACAGTCCGCCCGTGTGTACGCGGCCTTACTCAGTAGAAAGAGGATTACCAGACAGATCTACGCAAAGGTCTGGAAGGTTTTCTCCAGTTGGCTTCAGTCAAAGGAGGGATCCCTCCAACCGGTTCCAACCCTTCTAGATTTCCTTCAGGATGGGGTGGACCAGGGGTTAGCGGTTAGCACCCTTAGGGTACTGGTTGCGGCCCTGTCTGTATTTTTTGACAGAAGGCTGGCTCGAGACCCCCTTGTTGAAAGATTTTTGTTGGCCAGGGAGAGGTTAACCCCGGTAAGGACAATTAGGTTCCCACCGTGGGATTTATCCCTGGTATTGGATGCCCTGACGAAAGGGCCTTTTGAGCCGGTAGCTCAAGTTTCCTTTAAATTTCTTTCATTTAAGATGGCTTTCCTTCTGCCCATTACCACAGCCAGAAGGATTGGCAACCTACAAGCTCTGACGATTAAAGAGCCGTTTTTGCTAATCCTGGAGGATAGGGTAATCTTCAGACAGGATCCTCTATATTTACCAAAATATGTCTTCTGGGTTTCATAGATCACAGGAGATTATCCTTCCGTCCTTCTGCCAGAATCCGAGAAGTGAGAAGGAAGAAAGGTTCCACCTCTTATGCCACGTACATACGAGCGTACTTTTCGACGAACTAGGTCCGACGGACTTTTGGCGGATTTCCGACTGACTTTCCGAATGAACGGACTTGGCCACACACAATCACACCAAAGTCCAACGGATTCGAAACGTGATGACGTACGACCGGACTAGAATAAGGAAGTTCATAGCCAGTAGCCAATCTCTGCCCTAACGTCGGGTTTTCATCCGTCAGACTAGCATACACACGAGCGGATTTCTTGATAGGAACTGGGTCAGGCGGCGTAAGCCAGTACCAGTCCACCTTAGAGAGCACTCAACTAGATCTCTGGCGACCTCCTGGGCAGAGAGGGCAGGCGCTTAGATTGATCAGATCTGCAAGGCAGCAACATGGACGAGTCAAAAGACATTTCTGAGGCACTACAGAGTGGAGATGTTGTCCCCTCAGGACTTGGCGTTTGGCAGGAAGGTCCTACAGGCGGTGGTCCCACCCTAAGGTAGGCCTGAACTTGTTGCTCATCATCTCAGGTGTGCCGTCCTGGAAGATGACTGGAGAAAATTATCAGTTACACTTACAGGTAACGGGTTTTCTGGGAAATCTTTCAGGGCGGCAGGCCTACTTCCCTACCCTTAATTTTGGTGATGTTTTTCATTCTTCACAGAATGTTCCCTCTGACACTGGTGTGGGACTATACTTTGTCATAACTGAGGGTCGGAGGGAAGGGCGGGGACTTTTAAAATCTGTTGTTGATTGTGTTTCCTGTCAGGTGTGACCGGTCATCTCTCAGGTGTGCCGTCCTGGAAGTTTTCTCAGAAAACCCGTTACCGGTAAGTGTAACTGGTAATTTTAATATTGACAAAAAGCAGCGTGCACGGGAAATGATACAGGCACAAATGGAGGTGGTGGAAGCATCTGGTGAAGGAGTTTTGAGGTGTAGCACCGAGGAAAGTGAGAAGAAACGGTTGCATACAAGTGAAGAGGAACACGCTCCCTCCATATCTGATATGATTGAAGAAATTTTACATTAATGCACCCCAGTCCATAGCAGTGCCACAACAAGTGCAGCTACCCAACAGCTGGACATTTATTTAGCTGAACAGCCTATCGCCAGAAGCGACAATCCCCTTGAGTACTGGTGCATCAACAAACAACGTTTTCCTTTGCTTGCACAGATTGCACGCAGATATTTATCTGCCCCAAGCACTAGTACAGAGAGTTGGGGACTATTCAGTCTAGCATCTCATATTCTTGATGATAAGAGAAACTGTCTCTCCTGTGAGAAAGCTGAACAACTTTTGTTCTTAAAGCGAAATCTGCCACTTTTACTGAAATAGATTTATAAATCCGTAGCATAGACCAATTCATTTACCATGTTGAACATAGTAAATTAATTTGTATTGGACTGTGCTATTGGAAAATTGGAACATACAACATAGTATGACTGACTATCAGTATGTTCCAATTGTCTAGTTGCGCCATTTGTTGGTTGTTCATTGTAGTTCTTCTACAGTTTTTTGCATGTCTTCAATTTAAGAGAGAACTCCAGCTTTTGAACTACTGTACAACTACTGTACATACATAGTTTGTTGCTGTTGGTCCAAACTATGTCTGTCCGCAAGCTGTCATCCTGTTGCATGTGCAAAGGCAAAACTGTATGTTCTGTATCTGTGGCTGTCTACATACTCCAGTACTATACACTATGCCACACTGTGTTCCGGATATGGATGGAGACTTCCAGAAACACAGACTAGTCTATATTGCTTGCTGTGATTGGCTGAGCACCGCTGCTGTAGACTAGTCTGTCTTCCGGGAAGTCTCCGCTCATACTCGGGGGCCGGAACACAGTGCGGTCTACTGTATGACTATGTATGTAACCCGCAGCTACATACATACATTTTTATTGTACATGCAGCCGCTGACACCTTAAGGAGAAAGAACTGAATTACTAGTTCTGATTTAAGTTGAAAATTAATAAAATAAAAATAAAGTCTTCTTAGACTTAGTCTTGGGCATGCTATTTTTATATTATTTATAATTTTTTTATGCCTTTTTTTTATTATTATTTTTTTTTTTTTTTATGGTTCAATGTGCACTGACTGCAGTCTGAACTGCAGGGCATGCTGTAGTTACTTTAATTTATTATAATTTTGTATTTTATTTTTATTAAAGTACTTATTTCCATTACTGGATTGTACTATTCTATTATTCATAAAATAAATGATTACGTTGAATATGAATAATACAATGAATATAACACAATTTGATATATCAAATTTTTTGTTTTGTTTAATAGATATAAAAATAAATTTTCGGTATTGGTGCCGTTTCGGTATCGGTTTCAGTTTTCGGTATCGGTGTGTATCTATATATATCCGATAGTTTGTGGACTATAGCTTTCCTACAGACTAAACAATATACACTGATTTGAGTTGTTTTTTTGTTTTTACCAAGGAAATGTAACAGAATACCGTTTGGCTTAAATTTATGAAGATAATTTATTTTCAATATTTTAAAACAGAAAAATGTGTGTATTTTTTTTAAAATTTATATGGCAAAAAATGTCAAACTTAGTGGGGTTAAATCAGAACAAAGCTCTCTGTATAAAAATGTAATTTGGATACAGTGTTACATGAATGAGTAATTGTTATTCAAAGTATGAGAGCGCTGAAAGCGGAAAGTTGGCCTGGGCAGGAAGGGAATAAAAGTGTCCGCTATTGAGGTGGTTAAATGTACAGCAACCCTCCTATTACCCCCCCCCCCCCCCCCTCACATCCACATCCTATTATTGTGTGACCATTACCATCCAAATAATTTTTAATTTCATTTCCCAAAGTTATCCGTCTACAAGGAGACCTGTATAGATCAAATGACGGCACCAATGAGGATGGAGGAGGACCGGAGTCACATGACTGAGAAGATACTAAACCTCACCCTGGAGATCATCTACCTGCTGACCGGAGAGGTGAGGAGGATTCTGGGAGGTCACATGACATCACTCTTATCTCTATTAATAAAACACAGACCTGACCGGAGAGGTGAGGAGGATTCTGGGTTTCTAACAACATGATATTCCTATTGGTTCCTCAATACAGAGATTTCCCCTTGTGAAGTCAGGTGATCATATGACCATCACAGTGCCTCCATGTGACTCCCTAAAACCTGAGAGACACA
The DNA here is from genome assembly GCF_037356315.1 of Lithobates pipiens. Classification (NCBI taxonomy): domain Eukaryota; kingdom Metazoa; phylum Chordata; class Amphibia; order Anura; family Ranidae; genus Lithobates; species Lithobates pipiens. The sequence continues at coordinate 634,905,078 of NW_027507758.1, forward strand.
ACATGCAGAAGATTCTAGAAGTCACCAAGAAGATGATGGAGCTGCTGACAGGAGAGGTGAGGAGGATACTGGGAATTCTGGGACATTATCCAGTAACAGACAAGGGATGTGTCTGGATGGTGACTGTATCATTGTGTGTGTCAGGTTCCTATAAGGTGTCAGGATGTCACTATCTATTTCTCCATGGAGGAGTGGGAGTATTTAGAAGGACACAAGGATCTCTACAAGGACATCATGATGGACAATCAGCCGCCCCTCACATCACCGGGTAAGAGGAGACTTTATTGTAAAGGAGAGAGCAGTACGGAGGCTCCACCTAGATCCCCCATCATCTGATAAACACATAGAAACAATGTATTCAGTCAGTGTGTGTGTTTCCTACAGATGGATCCAGTAATGGGAACCCACCAGAGAGATGTCCCCGTCCTCTGTATTCCCAGGATTCCACACAGGAAGGTCACACCATCCCCCACCATCATCAGGTAGATGGGAAACAATCAGTGATAGTTAAAACTTAGAGAAGCATTTTGTGTTAAAATTAATGTTTTATTTTATATGCAGAGTGGAAACCTTGGGGATTATAATGTTGTTGGTAAAGAAGTGTATGAAGAGGATGAGGAGTATGAAGTGATGGAGCCACCTAATACCAGGAACCCACCAGAGAGATCCCCCCGTCCTCTGTATTCCCAGGATTACACACAGGAAGATTACACCATCCCTCACTGTTACAAGGTTAATGGAATGGAGCTTATAAAACGCAGATTGTTTATGTGAGATTATATTTTACAGATGATATTCATTATCATTTTATTGATTTAGAGTGGAGATCCAATTGATAAAGAATTTGAGGTTCAAGCAGAAGAGGAAGAGAGGAGTGTGAGGGATGATCAGCAGTCTATGGAGGAGGATGGAATAACGGGGACATTTATAGAGGAGGACACTCCTACAGAGATCAGCACAGGTGGGTCATTAACACTAAATACATTCCTTCACCCATACTGCTCACTGATTGGCCCAGAGTAGGGCGGGGACTGGATGATATCTGCTTGTAATACCCTGGTCACTTTCCTGAGTAGGGATGAGCTGCCTATTCAAGTCAATCCCATCTTCGACTCGAACATCGTCTGTTCGGCGAAATCCATAATTTACTGCGGCATCACAGCATTGCTGGCTGATGATTGGCCAAGCATGCACTATGACCCGCATGCTTGGCCAATCACATCGCTGTCAGCATAGAAAGCGATAATTGGCCATAGGCAGGATGCCTGTGGCCAATTATGGCTCAGGGGGTTTAGTACACGCCCCACACTATATAAGGCCGCCTGCGCAGAGGCCTTGTGTAGTGTTTTGCGTCAGCTAAGAAAGAGAGATAGACAGAGAGACAATGTCTGAATTACCTTTGAAGCTGTTGTAATTACAGTGGACCTTTTTTGAGACGAGTGCATCAGATTGCACCGCTGCTATTTGCAACATATGTCTCAAGCGTGTCTCACGTGGCCAAAACATCAGCCACTTGGGCACCACATGCTTGACCAGACATATGTTGACCTGCCATGCAGTCCATTGGCAAGCGTACCTAAAAGACCCACACCAAAGAACAAAGCGGACCTCTCCTTGCTCCTCATCAGCTGGGATCTCCAACCCCACTAGACCTTCATTCCTCTCTGAAACCTGCACTGAGAGGAATGAAGGTGTAGAATTAGGTGTGTCACAGCCAAGTACTTGCAGGCAATCTGCTAGCAGTACACCGACGTCCGATTGTACCAGGCAAATTTCTCTGCCTCAGCTGCTGGACCGTCAAAAGAAGTTCACTCCCAGCCATCCAGATGCCGGTGGTTAAATGCTAGCCTGACTAAATTGCTAGCACTTCAACTGCTGCCTGGAAGGTGATTCCGGCTCTCTACCGGCACGTGGAAGGCAATGTCCTTGCCTCGCTGGACAGGGCGGTCAGTGGTAAGGTGCGTATTACTGCTGTCTCATGGTCCAGCAGGCATTGACAGGGACGTTGCCTATCTTTCACGGCACATTGGGTGACTCTTCTGGCATCTGGGAAGAATGTAGGACAAGGTGCAGTAGTGTTGGAGGTTGTTCCTCCACCACGCCTCCAAAATGTTACTACTGGTTGTGACACACCTCTCTCCTCCACCCCCTCCTCTTCTACTTCCTCCATGGCCTCTTCCTGTGCTTTGTCCTCAGAACCAGTGGTGCTCTATAGGGGTTCAAGAGGCTACGCAAATACGCAGGCAAAAAGATGTCATGCCGTGCTTGCGCTGGTGTGCTTGGGGAAAATGTCAGGGTGTGAAGTGTGAGCGCTAAGAGGAGCGCTACTAAGTGCTACTTAGCGCTCACACTTCACACCCTGACATTTTCCCTAGCTAAAAGAAAAATCCCAGTTTTAGCGTGTTGGCAGCTTTGCATTTCTCTTTGATTGTGGCATTGCGCAGTGTTTTTTGTTTGCATAAAGTTTCCACTGGTGTGCTTGGGGGACAGGAGCCACACTGGGGCAGATATTTTGTCAGCTCTGCAGGGGCAGGCTGAGAGGTAGTTGACGCCACGCCAGCTTAAGCCAGAAATGGTGGTTTGCGACAATGGCACCAACCTCCTCTTCGCCCTCCGACAGGGACAACTGACCCATGTTCCCTGTGTGGCTCATGTCTTTAACTTGGTGGTGCAGCGGTTCTTGGGCAGGTATCCAGGCTTACAGAATGTCCTCAGGCAGTCCAGGAAAGTCTGTGTGCATTTCCGCCAGTCATATAATGCCAGTGCTCGGTTGGCTGACCTCCAAAATGAATTGAACCTGCCCAAGAACCGCCTAATCTGTGACATGCCCACCAAGTGGAACTCAACGTTGGCTATGCTGCAGTGGCTGCAAACGCAGCAGAGGGTCATCAATGAGTACCTGTGCGACTACGGCACCAGGACAGGGTCAGGGGAGCTCGGTTTTTTTTCCCCATGCCAGTGGGCCATTATCAGGGATGCATGCACTGTCCTGTCACCATTTGAGGAGGCCACAAGGATGGTGAGCAGTGAAAGTGCATGCATCAGTGACACTGTCCCTCTTGTCCACCTGTTGGAGCATACGTTGCGTGGAATAATGGACAGGGCACTTGAGGCAGGAAGAGGAGGACTTCCTTGCCTCTCAAGGAAATGCAATTGACCTACTGGCCTGTCCTGCATCCAGCGTTCTTTTGGAACGCACATTCAGTGCTGCTGGAGGCTTTGTAACCGATCACAGGGTGCGCCTGTCCACTGACTCGATTGATCGACTGACCTTCATAAAGATGAATCAGTCTTGGATCACCACCAGCTACCAAGCACCTGAAGCTGATGTAACCAAATTTTTTTTTATTTTTTTAAATGTCAGATCCCTTCAAGACTGCCTATGCTGATGCTAAGTGACTATGCTGTTATGCTGACTGACTATCTTCTTCCTCCTCAGTGATCCTGTTGATAGCTTGGAAGAACATTTTTGGTTCTGGGTGTTGCCACCAGTGGCTAAGGCACACTTTTTCAGCCTCTGTTTAACAGGAGCGCGTAACTACAATTCTTGATGCAATACTTTACAGCAGGGCTCATTCCTGCACTCCAACTAGAGTATCTGTGATGGGTTGCAGTGTCGTGGCAACAGCACCAGTGCCTAAGGCCCAATTTTTCAGCCCCTGTTTAACAGGGGTGTGTAATTACAATTTTTGATGCAATACTTTGCAGCAGGCCTGTGCTCCAACTAGATTATCTGTGAGGTGTTGTGGCACCAGTGCCTAAGGCCCAATTTTTCTGCCCCTGTTCAACAGGTGCATGTAATTACAATATAATATTTCACAGCAGGGCCCGTTCCAGCGCCCACCAAGAGTAACTGTGATGACTTAGTGTTGTGGCACCTGTACCACCACAACCACCAAAGGCCCAATTTTTCTACCACTGTTCAACAATGGCATGTAATTACAATTTTTGATATAATAGTTCACAGCAGGGCGTTCCAGCGCCCAGCAAGAGTAACTTTGAGGACTTACAGTGCAGGCCCCTATTTTCAAAAATCCAACTTACAAACGTATCCTACTTGCAAACAAAAGGAGACAACAGGAAGTGAGATGAAATCTACAGGGGTGATAACCCTTCCCCATGTTTTCCAAAAAGCTTAAAAATAGCTTTTTTGACTGGAGCTACACTTTAAAAATGTACCAGTTCAAAATTACAAACAGATTCTACTTAACAACAAACCTACACAGTCCCTGTCTTGTTTGCATTGCCTGTATACTGCTGTTCAGAGTATATAGGGCCTGGGGACCCCACACCTTTCTTTTTTAAATTTGGGTATGGGGTTCCGCTTAATATCCACACAAGACCCAAAGGGGCTGGTAATGGGCGGGGGGGGGGGGTGCCCATGCCATTTTTCTCAATGATTTTCATCCATATTGCTGGAACCAGACATTACATTAATACCGCAAGCAGTTTTAACCACTTCCTGGCACGGGCAGGCATAAGGGCTTACATGTACGTCCTTGCCTGCCCGCCGGTCGGGGGCCCGATCGGGCCCCCGCCCGGTGCCTGCGGCGGTCGGTATTCGTTCGGGAGCGATCCCGGACGAGGGGACGGCCATTCATTCATGGCCACCCCCTCGCGATCACTCCCGACGAATGAAAATGTCCGGTGACATCATTTCCTCTCCTGTAATGTAAACACAGGAGAGGAAGTGATGTATTCTCTCCTCCGTGTCGGTATTTTTCGTTCCGGCACCGAGGAGAGAGGTTCGGTGAGTTGCACCAATACACCACACATACAGTAGAACATGCCAGGCACACTCACACCCCCCCTTTACCCCCCGATCACCCCCCAATTACCCCTGCCCCCCCAGTCACAGTGACACCAATTGCTTTTTTTTTTTTTTTTTTTTTTTTGCATTGGTGTCATTTGTGACTGTAATAACTGTTAGGGCAGTTAGGGTTAGCCCCCTTTAGTTCTAATGTGCCCCCCTAACCCCCCCAATAAAGTTTTAACCCCGTGATCACCCCCCGTCGCCAGTGTCACTAAGGCTGGGTTCACATTGCAGCGGTTTATGAGAACGAATGTGATTCTCACCGCACTGCAGTGCAAATCACATCCGATCTCTGTGCGATTCGAGTTCAGCCATACAGATAGTATGGCTGAATTCGTGTCGTACCCGCCGCACCCGCCGCAAATTCGCACGGGACCCTTTTTTTGGCCCGCAGCAGAATCGGATCGCATGGGTGTTCACACCATGCGATCCGAGTTTGCAGATCGCACTGCGATATGCGAACTCATCTGGGGGTGTCATCATTTCACTGACAATCCCAGCAGTTCGCATAGGGCAGTGTGAACTGCCGCCGGGAGGCATGCGATGCGGGAACCCGCCGCGGATTCGTGGCGTTCCCGCATCGCTCCAGTGTGAACCCAGCCTAATAAGCGATCGTTTTTCTGATCGCTGTATTAGTGTCACAGGTGACGCTAGTTAGGCAGGTAGGTATTTAGGTTCGCCGCAGCTTTTTATAGCGCCAGGGACCCCCATATACTACCGCATAAAGCCCCCTGATTGCCCCCTAGTTAACCCTTTCACCAGTGATCTCCATATAACTGTTACAGGTGACGCTGGTTGGTTAGTTATTTTTTTATAGTTTCAGGGCACCCGCCATTTATTACCGAATAAAGGTTTAACCCCCTGATCACCCGGCGGGTGTCATTTGTGACTGTAATAACTGTTAGGGCAGTTAGGGTTAGCCCCCTTTAGTTCTAAGGTACCCCCCTAACCCCCCCAATAAAGGTTTAACCCCGTGATCACCCCCCGTCGCCAGTGTCACTAAGGCTGGGTTCACATTGCAGCGGTTTATGAGAACGGATGTGATTCACACCGCACTGCAGTGCAAATCACATCCGATCTCTGTGCGATTTGAGTTCAGCCATTCGCCGCACCCGCCGCAAATTCGCACGGGACCCTTTTTTTGGTCCGCAGCAGAATCGGATCGCATGGGTGTTCACACCATGCGATCCGAGTTTGCAGATCGCACTGCGATATGCGAACTGATCTGGGGGTGTCATTAACATTTCACTGACACTCCCAGCAGTTCGCATAGGGCAGTGTGAACTGCCGCCGGGAGGCATGCGATGCGGGAACCCGCCGCGGATTCGTGGCGTTCCCGCATCAATCCAGTGTGAACCCAGCCTAATAAGCGATCGTTTTTCTGATCGCTGTATTAGTGTCACAGGTGACACTAGTTAGGCAGGTAGGTATTTAGGTTCGCCGCAGCTTTTTATAGCGCCAGGGACCCCCATATACTACCGCATAAAGCCCCCTGATTGCCCCCTAGTTAACCCTTTCACCAGTGATCACCATATAACTGTTACAGGTGACGCTGGTTGGTTAGTTATTTTTTTTATAGTTTCAGGGCACCCGCCATTTATTACCTAGTCTCACTAGTGTACCCCTAAATTTAGGGGTGTCTACTTTCCAAAATGGGGTCATTTGGGGGGGGTTTGTGCCATCTTGGCATTTTATGGCCTTCAAAACTGTAACGCCCTTAGAAAGCCTGAAGGCGGTGCTTGGTTTTCGGGGCCCCGTACGCGGCTAGGCTCCCAAAAAGTCCCACATATGTGGTATCCCCGTACTCAGGAGAAGCAGCAGAATTTATTTTGGGGTGTCATTTCACATATGCCCATAGCATGTGTGAGCAATATATCATTTAGTGACAACTTTGTGTAAAAAAAAAAAAAGAAAAAAAAAAAAAAAAATTTTTTTTTTGTCATTATTCAATCGCTTGAGGCAAAAAAATAAAATATTCAATGGGCTCAACATGCCTCTTATCAATTTCCTTAGGGGGTCTACTTTCCAAAATGGGGTCATTTGGGGGGGTTTTGTACTGCCCTGACATTTTAGCACCTCAAGAAATGAGATAGGCAGTCGTAAACTAAAAGCTGCGTAAATTCCAGAAAACGTACCTTAGTTTTTAGATGTGACAACTTTTGCGCAAACCAATAAATATACAATTATTGACTTTTTTTTTTACCAAAGACATGTGGCTGAATACATTTTGGCCTAAATGTATGACTAAAATTGAGTTTATTGGATTTTTCTAATAACAAAAAGTAGAAAATATCATTTTTTTTCAAAATTTGCGGTCTTTTTACGTTTATATCGCAAAAAATAAAAATCGCAGAGGCAATCAAATACCATCAAAAGAAAGCTCTATTTGTGGGAAGAAAAGGACGCAAATTTTGTTTGGGTACAACATTGCATGACCGCGCAATTACCAGTTAAAGCAGCGCAGTGCCAAATTGTAAAAAGACCTCTGGTCATTTACCAGCAAAATGGTCCGGTCTGAAGGTGGTTAAATTACTTTTTTCCTTTAGAAATGTCATTTTGTGCAGGGGATGTTCTAAACACGGGAAGCACGTGCCACTTCACCGGCATACTATAGACACCCCCAGGCATGATATATAAAGGGATATTTCACTTTTTTATTTCACTTTCAGCATCATTAACCACTTTACGACCGGCGCACGGCGATGTACGTCCATTTTTTGAAGAGGGATATCTTGGTAACGGCAGCAGCTGCTGCCACAACTGAGATATCCATCTTTTCAGGCGCCAGTTGTGTGTACGATAATGGTGTTCTCCGTGGCGGGTTCGCCGTGATATCACCGTTATTGGCAGCGGGAGAGGTGTCGCCAATCCCTGCGCCCTCCGCTGCTTACTGGAGCCGTCAGTAGTGGCAGAGGAGATCCTTTCCTATGCTGGGTATGGAGATGAGTAAGGCTAAGATGGCCCCCACTCATCTCTATACCATAGGAGGGTGGAAGCGACGTCAAAACATCACTTCAGCCCATACCTCTTAAAGGAACATTTTTTCAAAGTAATTTTTTCAAATTAAATTTTTTTATTGCATTTAAGTCCAAATATGAGATCTGAGGACTTTTTGACCCCAGATCTCATATTTAAGAGGACCTGTCGTGCATTTTTCTATTACAAGGGATGTTTACATTCCTTGTAATAGGAATAAAAGTGATCCACTTTTTTTTAAAACCGTGTAAAAATAAATAAAATCAAAATAGTAAAATAAATAAGAATTTTTTTTTTTAAACACCCCGTCCCGATGAGCTCGCGCACAGAAGTAAACGCATACCTCAGTAGCGCCCACATATGAAAACGGTAGTCAAACCACACATGTGAGGTATAGCCGCAATTGGTAGAGCGAGAGCAATAATTCTAGCCATAGACTTCCTCTGTAACGCAAAACATGCAACCTGTAGAATTTTTTAAATGTCGCTTATGGAGATTTTTGAGGGTAAAAGTTTGTCACCATTCCACAAGCAGGTACAATTTTGAAGCGTGACATGTTGGGTATCAATTTACTCGGCATAACATTATCTTTCACAATATAAAAATAATTTGGCTAATTTTTACTGTTGTATTATTTTTTTTATTAAAAATAAATAAATTTTTCCCAAAAAAAGTGCGCTTGTAAGACCGCTGCACAACTATGGTGTGAAAAAAAGTATTGCAATGACCACTATTTTATTCTCTAGGGTGTTAGAAAAAAAACAATATATAATGTTTGGGGGTTCTAAGTAATTTTTCTAGCAAAAAAAAAAAGTTTTAAACATGTAAACACTGAGTCTGAAAAAGAGGAGCGGTCCTTAAGTGGTTAAAATCAGTGCTCCCGAAAGAACGGCCATTTTATAACTTTTTTTTTTGCATTGATACATGTCCCCTGAGGCAGGAGCTGGGTCCCCAAACCCTTTTTAGGACAATAATGTGCACATTAGCCTTTAAAATTAGCACTTTTTGATTTTGAACGTTTGAGTCCCATAGACTTTAATGGGGTTCTAAAGTTCGCGCAAATCTGGTGCGAACCGAACTGGGGGGTGTTAGGCTCATCCCTATTCCTGAGCTGTGTCCCCATCCTGTATTTCTCTCGGATAATCTTCCTTCTCTGTGCTGCAGACACAATTTATGTCTCTAGACTGGATTTATGGAGATTCTGGGGTTCAGCTGGCGGCAAAATGTTCATTTTCAGCATAGGCATTGACCTGGGACATGTTTTTGGATCTTCTGCCTCATACCCGGGTCTAGTAAGATCTCTGAAGCCCCATACAAATGTAGCACTAACCCCCGAAGGAGCTGCTGGTCATTTTTGGGCTTACAGTTACCTTCCGTTCTCCTTGTGACACGTCTAGTGGATGTCCCGTGGTAGATGATCCAGTAACTTGAGACTGACAATAGATCCAATTGAATGGATTTTATTTGCAAAAACTCGAGCCATTGAACAGTCTTCCAACTTGGGATCAGAGGATTGGGAAGGAAAGTTCAGGTCCTCTCAATGTCAAAGTCTATGAACGTTACAGAACTTGCTTTCTTTGACTGCATCCAGAGAATAGCCATTCGCAGCTGGATGATCACTCAGGTTGGACAGTCCTTCTCTCACAAGGACTAGCAGCCAACAAGGTGCTTACTCAGGAACAAAGTCTTTGTCACAGACGTTGTTGCAGAACACGTAGGGAAACTAAGCTGTAGAACACTTGTAGGATACCTGGATCTTTCAGCCTGCTTGGCGATATCCACAAGACCAGATTCTCTTGGTTCCTTCAGCCCTTCCAGGCTCTTGTTAAGAAAACCAAACTCACACGTGATATTCTTCTAAAGAGTCCTCCCCTGGAATGCTTGAAGTACTCTGGGTCTCTCCCGAACCGGAGACGGCACCCAACCCCCTCGGAATCCTCCTTTAGTTTACCTGCCTTGGGCTAGCCAGCCCCAAGGCATCAAAGTCGGGTGGATCCGCACCCCAGGCCATTGCCTTCCTGGGGGCTGGTCAGGAGGACCAGGACCAAGTAGTCAGCACATCATACTGGATCGGAACCCCGAACCACGTGACGTCCATATCTTAAATACCCTCTCCCAGAGGGCACAGCGAGAGGGTCACTCCCACTGACCCGGCTCAGAAAAAGAGTAACTTAAGCACCTGACCAGACCATATTTCCACGCCTGCCACAAGAGACAGTGCCCCCCTGTGGCCAGGCTGAACATCTCATAGCTCAGTCAGGCTGACACAGAAGTCAAATTTAGTCAAATAGACCCAAACCAAACTGTAGCTTGGGTAAAGTTTTAACTTTGAAAAACGCATAGTGCGTGCTCTTCAGGAGCCCGCCGCTACACACACTATCAGGTTTTCTGCTGATTTTTGCCTTCAGATTTACCAAAACCATATAGTGCAAGGGTCTGCCTGATTGCATACAAATTGAAACTCCTAAAGTTTGACCTCATATTATATGGTTTTGGTAAATCTGAAGGAAAAACTCTGCAGAAAATCTGATGGTGTGTATGGGGCTTAACAGAACAATTCTCCCAGGATTACTTGCTCTGTTGTCTGTGTCGGGTGGAGGGATATGTCTGTATAGTCTCAGACCCAAGTCACTGAGTGCAGTCTCAGGAGATAGGAGGCAGCGGTGTGGGACCTCTGCAACTTGTCTCATGTAAACATTTCATCTTCCACTGATTACTGAATACCAATATTATGAGTCCTGACCCTTACACTGTATAATTTATATTGTACATTACATACTCCTGACCCCTGCAATATATACTCTATGTTGTAGATTACATCATTCTGATAATATATAGCCCTAACTGTTGTATCTTTTATAATACACTACATTGGACTTATTTTGCACCTATCTTCTACCAGCTGGACATTTTATATCTGATGATTTGATTGGAGCACAGACTTTTATATGTTGATAATAATGTGATAACATCCTTAAACTTAGGAACCTTAAACAGAAAGTTATAATGAGGGAGGAGTCGATAACCCAATGATGGTGGTCTGAAAGTGTTACTAAACCTAAAAATTCTTTTCTACCTTAATGATTTGTTTGCATTAAGGTAAAAAATGTCCCTGTGCCCCTCCCCTCCCTGTATGAAGGGGAAGAGAGGGGAGAATAGATCAGCGCTGTGCAGGGCTGCAACTTTTCTCCCTTTACTTCCCCTTCACACAGCATTCAAGCAGAAGCAGGAGTCATTGGCTCTCGCTGCTATCAATCAGATTTTAATAAAAAAAAAAAAAAAGGTTTTGACTTTAGTAACACTTTAGGTATCAGTCCAGTCTTCATCTTGGTTGTTCTCCCCTCATCCTCACTCTCTGACCTCTGGTGGGGCTCAGCCCCGCTGTTATTCATGACTAAATCATGGACTAAATAAGGAAGTACAGGACTTCTTGTGTTGGGAAGATGACAATGAGTGATCGAGGGGGAGGGGACACTCGTCCTATAATCCCCTCATCACTGTCACTCCTATAAAAGACAGTTCTCGTTGTTTCCTCACTCTCTGACTAAGGTCCATGAATAAAGAAATGATCTGGTAGGAGATCAGAGGACCCATTTACTAGTTACCTTGAGGGGGGAATTGTAAGATCCTCAGAGACAAAGCTGCCTGATGTGGGCGGAGTCCTGGTTTAGGGGAACCAATCAGCTCATGTCTAGTAATAATCTTTGTATTTCTATTTTAGTAGATGGACGGGAGATGAGGAAAACCTCAGAGGATTGTCTCACTTTGTCTCCAGACTGTAAAGTAGAAGATGAGGACATCACACAGTATAGTCCAGGAGAAAACCCGACTACCTCAAATGTCCATCCGGCACCACACAGTGTAGATGGACCATCGTATTCCTCTTATCCTGAGGAACCTCAGACTGTGCGGGACGGTGCCGGACCATCCTATTCCTCTTATCCTGAGGAACCTCAGACTGTGAGGGATGGTGCCAGACCGTCGTATTCCTCTTATCCTGAGGAAGCTCAGACTGTGAGGGACGGGGCCGTCCTACCAACAGATAAGAAGTTTTCATGTACTGAGTGTGGGAAGGGTTTCCACTTTAAATCCAATCTTGATGTGCATAAAAGATCTCATACGGTGGAGAAACGGTATTCCTGTATGGGAAAAAAAACATATCCCTGTTCTGAGTGTGGGAAATCTTTTTCAGCAAAGTATGATCTTTGCAGACATCAGAGAACTCACACAGGGGAGAAGCCATATTCCTGTCCTGAGTGTGGGAAATCTTTTTCAGACAATTCCCATCTTTTAACACATATGAAAGTTCACATTGGTGAAAAGCCACATTCCTGTCCTGAGTGTGGGAAATGTTTTCTTTCTCAATCCAAACTTCGTGTGCATATACGATGTCACACGGGGGAGAAGCTGTATTACTGTTCTGAGTGCGGAAAAGGTTTTTCAGAGAAGTCCAGTCTTTGCACGCATCAGCGAACTCACACAGGGGAAAAACCATATTCATGTTCTGAGTGCGGGAAAAGTTTTTCATCGCAGGCCTATCTTTACGTACATCAGAGATCTCACACAGGGGAGAAGCCGTATTCCTGTCTTACGTGTGGGAAATGTTTTGCTTATAAATCAGTCCTTGCTGCACATCAGAGATCTCACACAGGGGAGAAGCCGCATTCCTGTCCTGAGTGTGGGAAATGTTTTTCAGTGAAATCCAATCTTAACAAACATCAGAGATCTCACACGGAGGAGAAGCCACTTTCCTGTCCTGAGTGAGGGAATTGTTCCTCACTGAAGTCCTGTCTTCCTGTACATCAGGGATCCCACACAACCCTCGAGGTGTATTAGTGCCTTGAGTGTGGGAAATGTCTTCTATATGAATGTTGCTGGACATCACAGCTCTCATGTGGGGAAGAAGCACACCCTGATATACACCTCAGATATACTCCAAGGCCGATCTCCATCATGTAAGAAACAGTTGATAAGGAGATCAGAGGTCACCAAAGACATGGATGAAGTGTTGTACTGTGTTGGCCATTGATAGCAGTAGAAAAATAAAAATGGAGTCATTACCTTTCATTGGCTGAGTACATTTTGTGATGTAAGATTTTTTAAGCATTTAAAGGTAATTTTTTTAAAATAATTTTTAGACAAATGTTACACGCATTAATCGGGCCATTATGAATTTATATATTCATGCTCAATTCCTTATTAACATAACTAACCTCCAGCAGCTGGATCAACTTCTCCCCCCAGACAATTAAGATAAAACAGAAATCTATATTCCCAGCGCTATAAACCTCCAACGATAAATAATCAAATAATAATCTCTATTATCTGTCATATATCCTCCAACAAATTGTCTGATGCGGCGTACACACGATCGGAATTCTCGTTGGAAAAAGCTCTGATGGTTTTCCCGACGGAATTCCGCTCAAGCTGTCTTGCCTACACACGGTCACATCAAATTCCGATCATTTATAACGCAGTGACGTACAACACGTACGACGGGATTAGAAAAAGGAAGTTCAATAGCCAGTAGCCAATAGCTTCCGTCTCGTAGTTGAATCTGAGCATGTGTGATTTTTGGCGTGTCAGAATTGCATACACATGATCGGAATTACCGATAGAAAGTTTTTCTGTCTGGAAAATTGAGAACATGCTATCAATTTTTGGCTGGCGGAAATTCGGACAGCTAAATTCCGATGGAGCGTACACACGGTCGCATTTTCCGATGAAAAGCTCTCATCTGTCTTTTTCTGTCCGGAATTCCGATCGTGTGTACGCGGCATGAGTGTCCACAAAATGGTGCACTCCAAATCATCCATTGTCCCAGTGCAAATATCTCTTCCAATCACTCGCCAACCCCTCCGTGAAATATACTCAAATATAAATTGAACTGTCAGCAAATGATCAGACCGTTATCAATGAATGGGTCATATCAAGCACGATGTCCTACAGAACATTGGCCTCCAGGTGTATCCCTCCTTCATCCAGATATAGAAGTCATATAGTCCTCTCTGCTTTCATTTATTCCAAGAAGGATTATAAAAAAAAAAGAACCGAATTTCATAGGGTAGTATTTTAAGCAATAAAAATGGTAAGTATAGAATTATGCTTACATAAATGCAATATCCCAAATATCCATAAAATTAGCCGGATGGGCCACCGATTCTCCCCATCAATCACACACTACTGTGTAGGACTCGCATGCAGATGGACTCTCACCAGACAATGCAACCCTCGGATCTCCTAGGATCATACAGGGCATGTTGTGATAAACCATAGTCGCCACATATACTTCTCAGTCCCCAGAATTGGTATTCAGACCACCATAGGCACGTCAGATAGCTCCAGAGAGTATTATAAAGAAGGCAATACGCATTGGGATTCTCATTCATGTAGAGTGAGGGTTTTCGGGGGTAATCTGGTAAAATGTGTAAAAACTTACTTTCAGTTTTAAAAGGTGCCACAGTCACCCACCTGGCTCCCCATAACTCCCCACCTGTCCTCCATTCCCCACATTTTGAAGCCCTCCACCATTGCATTCCCTGGTGGTGAAGACCTCAGTGGGAGGCAGATCACTGGCACTGAGATTATGTGGTCTGTGTGTGGGCGCCAGGGAGCTGCCTCCTACTGAAGGCTTCACCACCTCCTCCCCAGCAATCTGAGCCTGCATGTGGATTCACTACATGGTTGTCGCCACGCGCCACTCTCCCTTGTCTTGGTGGGCATGGTACAGTCCCACTGAAGACAAAAGATGCGCTCCCTGTGTGTGGCCAAAGCAGAGGGAGCAGGGCTGGTTCTCAAGGCAACCAGACACTAGACCTTGTGTTGCCTGGCGATGGTATAATGTCCAGCACTGGAGATAAATACTGGAGCGGGGCCCAGGCACCCTCAGTCTCCCTGCTCACTCTCCCCCTCATTCTGCTAACATGCTGTGAAAGGTCCTGTGCTATGGACAGCCCCTTTGATTGATTGGACTCGAGTTGGCTGACACCTCACTCCAATTAGCTCTTGGAGATCTCATTAGTGTAGGGGTTCACATACTTTTCCCACTTGCACTGTGAATGTTTACATGGTATGTTCAATAAAAACATGGTAGCATTTAATTCTTTGTGTGTTATTAGTTTAAGCAGACTGTGATTGTCTATTTTTGTGACTTAGATGAAGATCGGATCACATTTTTTTATTGCAACTGTATATGTTACTGAAGATGTTTTGTCCTCTTTGTCCTCAGCCTTGGTGGCGTTAGAAGAAAGGTTAGCTGCTTTAATCCAATCTTCTTCCCAGAGTGGGAGAAAATGCGATAGATCACCCTCCCCCAGCCCCGGGCCCTCTAACAAGGGAGCAGTGGGCAGAGGAGGATGATTCACCCTCAGGGGACCAGGAAGAGGGACAGACTGATGATTTTTCTTCTGAGGAATCGGCTGTAGAAGAACCCTTTTCAGCCTCGCAAATCTGAGAAATTGCTGGTGCAATCCCTTACAGAAATCTTCCATTCTGTGTTCAAACTGCCCTTAACTGAGTCAGCTGAAAGGCCCGTTTCTTCTTTGGGTTCTCTAAAACCCCCTCAGGCTCTGCATGCCTTTTCTGTCCATCCATTGCTGGAGCAACTTATATATGCTGAGTGGGATCACCCAGATAGGCATTATCTCCCTCCTAAAAAGTTTTCAGCACTTTATCCCATGGAGGAAAAATTCACCAACAATGGAGTATAACAGCAGTTGATGCTGCTTATATCCAGTGTGACTAAAATATCCAATGGTTAAAAGATTGGAATTCTTGTTGAAAACCTCCTTTTTCCTTGGCAGGTGCAGTAACTCGGCCTGCAGATGCAGCATTAGGCATTTGTTAATCCCTAAAAGACCAGTTGAAACAGGTTCTCAAGGTCAGTGGTCATCAATCCTGTCCTCAGGGCCCACTAACAGGCCAGGTTGTATGTAGGGATGAACCGAACACCCCCCGGTTCAATTCGTGGCAGAACATGCGAACAGGTAAAAAAATTGTGCGAACACCGTTAAAGTCTATGGGACTCGAATGTGAAAAATCTAAAGTGCTAATTTTAAAGGCTAATATGCAAATTATTGTCATAAAAAGTGTTTGGGGACCTGGGTCCTGCCACGGGGGACATGTATCAATGCAAAAAAATGTTTTAAAATGCCTGTTTTTTCAGGAGCAGTGATTTTAATAATGCTTAAAGTCAAACAATAAAAGTGAAATATTCCTTTAAATATCGTGCCCGGGGGGGGAGGGGGGGGTGACTATAGTATGCCTGTAAAGTGGCACATTTGTCCTGTGTTTAGAACACTCCCTCCACAAAATGAAAGGAATAAAAGTCATTTAAAACTGCTTGCGGCTGTAATGTAATGTTGCCCCCCCAGCCCATTTGGGTCTGATATGGATATTAAGGGGAACCCTGCATCCAAAAAAAAAAAAAAAAGAATGGGGCCCCCAGGCCCTATATACTCTGAACAGCAACAGTATACAAGCGGTCCCTGGTTTACAAACAAGACAGGGACTGTAGGTGTTATATCCTCTGTGTTGTGAGAGACACAAGACTCTGGTCTGGAACAATGGAAGTTTATTTCCAGTACTCAGTGTACACTGCAACATGCATCTCAGGACAGTACATCTTATTAGGCTCTTACATGTGTCCAAGATGGCTACTACACCCCTTGACCCTTGGCATCACTCCTGGGTGGAGCCAGCCTTAAAGTGACAGTACAAGTGGAACCCTTCAGGTATAACACCTTCCATCCATCCCTAAAAAAAACAAAACAAAAAAAAAAAAAAAAAACATAACGAGAAAAGGCACAAAACATTAACTAATAACCGTCCAATAACAGTCCTCCAAACACAGGAGATGTACAGGACTTTTCCTGCATCCAAATGTGAGAGCAAGATTCCAGGGACAGTTGCGGGGATACAATGTCATTGGATCACTTTCGGTGGCCCCGTCGAAAGTCTCGTAATCGGTCTTGAAGCTGAAACCGGTCAGGAGGGCGACAGTGTCGTTGAGGGCGGGCACCCATCGACTCGGGATCGGAGGGAACAGGGTCGACTGGAATGGGCACTGGCGGTGCCAAGAAGGGATCCCCCAGCTCAGTGGGTGAACCAACCTCCGGACCAGGGCTGGAGGGCTCTGTTGGAGCGGAGTTCAAAAGATCAGAGTCCCCCCAATCATCAGTTCCCATGCATCCTGATTCGCTGGGAGTAGTTCCTTGCAACACTGGTGGTTCAGCCGGCGTCAGGGATTCATGCAGTTGAAAACGAGGGCGCAGTTGGTCCGCATGCCTTCTGCAAATGGAACCATCTTCCAGGCAGACCCTATACATCTTGGGTCCCAAAGTCTCTGCAATGACAGCAGGAAGCCAACGGGTGTTGGAAGCCCCATAAGATCGGGCCCATACCTTTTGTTGGGCTGTGAATCGGGGGATCTCATGGTGTTTGACCATCTTGTCTTGGGACTGCAGTACATGTTCCTGGACTGTTTGTGGGCGGAGCATGTCCAAAACAGTCCATGGCTGCCGACCCAGAAGGAGTTCTGCTGGAGTTTTCCCGGTGGTTGCATGCGGTGTGTTTCTGTAAGCAGAAAGGAAGGAGTCCAGCTGCTGGGGTGACAGGGACTGCTGTTTACTTGTAGCCACTGTAGCTTTGAAATAGCGTTTAAAAGTCTGCACAAACCGCTCTGCTTGACCATTTATAGCTGGGTGGTAAGGTGCGGTCAACTTGTGCTTGATGTTGTGGGCAGTCAAGAAACGCTGAAACTCCTGACTGGTGAATTGTGCACCATTGTCTGTGACGATTTCTCTGGGGTATCCAAATGTAGCAGCGAGATGTAACAGTATGGAAACTGTTGCCTTAGTTGTTGGCTGAGTAACAGGAATTACCTCAGGCCACTTTGAATGGGCGTCCACTATGATCAAGAAGGTGTGTCCTCTGATCGGACCTGCAAAGTCCAAGTGTAGTCGAAACCAAGGAACCGTGGGCCAAGTCCAGGGCTGGACGCACCCTCGAGGAGGGTCTCTTGCAGTTTGTGCACATCCAGCACAAGCATTCACATATGTTGTGATATCCGAGTCTAAGTTTGGCCACCACACATAGCCTCGGGCCTTTTGTTTCATACGTGTGCCCCCGGGATGACCAGTATGTAGCAAGTCCAGAATGTGTCTCCGGAGGGTCTGTGGAATGATCACTCGGTCTCCCCATAAAACACAGTTACCAGCCACAGTTAATTCCATACGCCTACGGAAATAAGGTTCATAATCCTGTGTGACGGTTGCAGGCCAACCGGACCGTACCCAGGAGAGTATTGTTTTCAGAAAGGTATCCTTGGCTGTATGGGCTGCTATCTCCCCAGAAGACAAGAAGGACAGGCTGGTGTAACAACAACTCTTGACCGGTGGAGAGGAGTCCATTGACCTCCCTGTCAGTCGGGACATTGCGTCCGCATTAGCATTGGCATCATGACCGCGATACTGGATTTTATAACTGTACGCTCCCAAGAACAGGGCATAGCGTTGGAGGCGGGCCGCAGTAGTCTGAGAGATGCCTTTGTCAGGGCTAAAGATCTGAAGGAGTGGTTTATGGTCTGTCAGTATGGTGAATTCCCTACCATACAGGTAAAGATGAAACTTCTTAATTGCCCATATCAGCGCAAGAGCCTCTTTGTCAATGTGAGAGTAATTGCTTTCTGCTTTTGTCAAAGACCTGGAGGCAAATGCCACTGGTTTTTCTGACCCATCAGGTAGGATGTGAGACAGTACAGCCCCCAGACCATAGGGTGAGGCATCACAAGCCAAGGTCAGAGGCTTCTGGAGGTCATAGTGAACAAGCATGCGTGACGCCAACAGCTTCCGCTTAGAGACTTCAAAAGCGCGTTGGCATGCAGCCGACCAGTCCCATCTGGAGTGTTTCTCCAAAAGCTTGTTCAACGGAAACAAGGTGTGTGCCAGATCTGGCAGAAATTTGTGGTAATAGTTCAGCAAGCCAAGGTATGATCGCAGCTGCTGGACATTGGTTGGGGCAGGAGCTTTGACTAAGGCATCAACCTTGGCTTCTGTGGTGTGTATACCGGTTTGTTCTTTCGTTGAAACTGTTTGTAATTCAGAACAGGTACATTTCTCCAAAGCTTTTTGGATAACATAGGGAAGGGTCATCGGCCCTGTAACATTTGTTTTGTGTCCCTGTTCAGAAAATTTCACCTCACTTTCTGTCCCAATGACAATTGCATTTTGAAAAATGTGGGTTATTCGGGAAACAAGGATTGGTGATCAAGCATCAGTGGAGACACCTTTTTCCCATATTAACTTTTACAGGAGAGAATTTCCCTTCCTAGGGCTAGATTTCCTCTCGCTTCCTGTTGTCTCCCTCCCTTTCTAAGTAAGAGTCATTTGTAAGTCGGATGTTTGAAAATAGGGGGCCGTCTGTATATACTATACGGCCTGCCCTATACACTCTGTGGAAAATTGGGCCTTAGGTGTTGGTGATACCAGAACACAACTCCATGGATTTCTGGGGACTGCAAACGATCCCTTGAAGACTTTTGCTGATGCGGAGTGTTATCCTCCACCTCCCTGCTGACACAATCCTCCTCCTCCTCTTCTTCCTGTGTGATCGGCGGACCTGCAGGAATACTAGTATCTGGATAAAGGGGGCCTTGAGAGGTAAGGATGTCCTCCTCCTCTTCCTACCGCTGTTCTGCCTCAAGTGCCCTGTCCATTATTCCACGAAGACTGTGCTCCAACAGGAAGACAAGAGGGACAGTATCACTGATGCATGCACTGTCACTGCTCACCATCCTTGTGGCCTCCTCAAATGGTGACAGGACAGTGCATGCATCCTTGATCAGTAGCCACTGGCATGGCAAAAAAAAAAGCCAAGCTCCCCTGACCCTGTCCTGGTACCATATTCACACAGGGTCATTGATGGCCCTCTGCTGCACGTGCAGCCGCTGCAGCATTGTCAATGTTGAGTTCCACCTGGTGGGCATGTCACAAATGAGGCGGTTCTTGGGCAGGTTGCATTCACTTTGAATGTCAGCCAGCCGAGCATTGGCATTATGACCGGCAGAAATGACTACTTTCCTGGCCTGCCTCAGGAGATCCTGTAAGCCCGGGTACCTGCTCAAGAACCACTGCACCACCAAATTCAGGACGTGAGCAAAATATGGAACATGGGTCAAGTGTCCCTGTCGGGAGAGCGGTGAGGAGGTTGGTGCCATTGTCGCATACAGCCATTCCTGGCTTAAGCTGGCATGGTGTCAACCACCTCTGAGCCTTTCCCTGCAGAGCTGACAGAATCTCTGGCCCAGTGTGGCTCCTATCCCCTAAGCAGACCAACTCAAGCACTGCATGACATATTTTTGTCTGAGTGCTTGCGTAGCCCTTTGAATGCCTACGGAGTACTGCTTGTTCAGAGGAGAAATCTGCAGAGGAAGAATAAGAGGAGGGGGTGGAGGAGAGAGCTGTGGCAGAATCAACACTAGTATTTTGGAGGTGCGGTGGCGGAACAAGCTCCAGCAATACTGAACCCTGTCCTGCATCCTTCCCAGCTGCCAACAGAGGTACCCAGTGTGCCGTGAAAGAAAGGTAACATCCCTGTCCATGCCTGCTGGACCATAAGTCAGCAGTAATATGCACCTTACTGCTGATGCCCTGTCCAACGTGGCTAAGACATTGCCTTCCACATGCTGGTAGAGACCCAGAATGGCCTTCCATGAAAAGAAATGGAATTTGGGAACCTGCCACTAAGGTACCGCACATTCCACAAATTCACGAAAGAGGGCAGAGTCTACCAGCTGAAAAGGCAGCAGTTGTAGTGCATTCAGACGCTGAACATGTGGATGGCTGGGACCGAATTTCTTTTGATAGTTTAGCAACTGGGGTAGGGAAATTTGCCTGCTAAAATCCGATGTTGGTGTACCGCTAGCAGATTGGCCGCAATTACTTGGGACACCTATTTCTATACCATCATTCCTCTCAGTGCAGGTTTCTGAGAGGACTGGAGGTATAGTGGGGTTGGAGATCCCAGATGATGAGGAACAAAGAGAGGTCTGTCCGCCTTGTTCTTTGATGTACGGTCACATGTCTGGTCAAGCACTTGCTGCCTAAGTGGCTGCTGTTTTGGCCATGCTTGATATGCTTCACACATATGTTTCAAACAGCAACGGTACAATCTGCTGCACACGTGTCAAAAAAGGCCCACACCAAAAAACTTGTCAAAATATGTGGGGAGTCAGCAGCGCCTGCACCTGCTTAGCTCTGTGGTGTGATGCAATAGGGTGGCTGCCCTAAAGCGGCCCCCTGGAGGGCATCCTGCCTCGTTGGAGATGTGCCTCCTCCTCCTTCTTTCATCTATCAGGCACCCAAGTAGAGTCAGTGACCTCATCATCCCCTCCCTCCTCATCACAGGAGCCAACTTGGCAATATGGTGCAGCTCGGGGAACATGAATGCCAGTTTCTTGACCTTCTTGGGCACCCCCTCTCTCTAGGCTCACGTTACTCCTTTCCTCAACCTGGGTACCATCATCGGAGCCTTCAAAACGCTGCGCATCCTCCTGCAGCATGTACCCGACACTGTGGTCGAATAGTTCGGGGGACTTCTGCATGTTGTGGCTCAATAACACGGCCAGCTGCAGATAAAGGGACAAGCGTGCCCCATGGCCACATGCTGGGGGTGCACTGTGTCCACAACCACTTTCGACTGTGGACAAAGAGCCTGCTTGCCCTCTTTTAGTGGCCTGTGAGCATCCTTGGTGGCTTTCCTGGACATGATGTAAATTTTGTTTAGCAAAACCACACTACACTGTATTATGTACAGTGTACACCACCAGAAAAGTAGTAGAAAGTGCACTAGGGGTGCATGGTACTGTATACACCAACATAAATGTAATAACTATGGGTGTACTGTATGTATTGTGTACTGTGTACATCACCAGAAAAGTAGTAGCAACTGCACTAGGGGTGCACGGTACAATGTACACTAACAGAAGTGTAATAACTATGGGTGTACTGTGTACACCACCAGAATAGTAGCAACTGCACAATACTGTGTAAACTGCCTGAAGTATATTAGAAAAAGTACACTAGGAAGAGCCTGCCGTCAGATATAGCTAAACTGGATACAGTGGAGATATATATGAGACTGTCTGTATGTGTGTGTGTGTGTGTGTGTGTGTGTATGTATATATATATATATATATATATATATATATATTATATACTTTTTTTTTTTTAAATACATTGCAGCTAACTGAATAACCTGTCTGCCAGAAGTATATTAGAAAGAGTACACCAGGAATGGCTTGCAGTTAGGTATAGCTAAACTGGATTCAGTGGATATACACTGCAGCTAATTTAATAACCTGCCTGCCCTGCAGTCAGATATAGCTAAATTGTGTGTGTGTGTGTGTGTGTGTGTATGTGTGTGTGTGTATATATATATATATATATATATATATATATATATATATATATATATATATATATATATATATATATATATATATATATACACACACATGTAGCACTGACCCCCGAAGGAGCGGCTGGTTTAATTGGGCTTAACGTTACCTTCTTGATCTCGTGTACGTCTAGGGGTTTCCCCGAGGTAGGTGACTCAAAGAACTGCAGAAACTGACACTGGATCCACTTTTAGTATATTTGACAACAAGTAGACAGAACAGTCTCTCAATGAAGGGTATAGGGTTAGGTAGGAAGTTCAGGTACTCTTGGAACTGCAAAAGATAGTCTCTCACAATAGAAATCCAGAGAACTACTGCTCACAATTGGATTCTCACAGCTAGTTTTTGAATAAAGCGAAGCCTCTGCCACAGTCTTGCATATAGAACACTTGAACAAAGTCTCTGCCACAGACTTGGACATAGAACATTTGTGAAGAAAGTCTCTGCCACAGACTTGGATGTAGAACACTTGTGAATAAAGTCTCTGCCACAGACTTGAATGTAACTGAAGGATGTAGATAAATTTAGAGAGCTATCATATGGTACCAGTATCTCACATCCATCATGGGGTACAGGACAGCCAATTGAGACATTTCAGCACATGGACAATTGGACACTCCCCCTAACTTATAAATAGCCCCTATCCGGCGCCCATTTTACATTCTTTCGTATGTCACTATAGGGAGAAGTTGCTGTGTGGAGCAGGGAGAGACTGCAGTGAGACAAATCGCTATCTATTAGGTCCACAAACGTCCTTTTAAGGACTGGTATGGTATAGGTCAGGGGTGTCCAAACTTTTTTCAAAGAGGGCCAGATTTGATGAAGTGAACATGCACGAGGGCCGACCATTTTGCCTGACATTCTTTGAACCATTAAAAATCGGTCTAAGTGTGTTCGTTCGAACACTAATACATGGCCCAACAAGAATTCTCTTGCCTTTGTGGCTGTGTGTGTTGAAGAGATGAGCTCGGGCGTGTTATTTGGATATACCGTATTTATTGGCGAATAAGAGGGAAGTTTCAGAAAAAAAAACTTAAAATTTTAAATAAAAAACTCTGAAGCAAAATAAGGGTCAGTGCCCATCTGCGCTCCCACCATTGCCAGGAATGCACCCACCATTGCCAGGAATGCACCCACCATTAGCCAGGAATGCACCCACCATTAGCCAGAAATGCACCCACCATTAGCCAGAAATGCACCCACCATTAGCCAGGAATGCAGCCACCATTAGCCAGGATTTCAGCCACCATTAGCCAGGATTTTAGCCACCATTAGCCAGGATTTCAGCCACCACTGCCAGGATTTCACTCACTATTAGCCAGGAATGCAGCCACCATTAGCCAGGAATGCAGCCACCATTAGCCAGGATTTCACTCACTATTGCCAGGAATGCAGCCACCATTGCCAGGATTTCACTCACTATTGCCAGGATTTCACTCACTATTAGCCAGGAATGCAGCCACCATTGCCAGGATTTCACTCACTATTGCCAGAAATGCAGCCACCATTGCCAGGATTTCACATACTATTGCCAGAAATGCAGCCACCATTGCCAGGATTTCACCTACTATTGCCAGGAATGCAGCCACCATTGCCAGGATTTCACTTACTATTGCCAGGAATGCACCCACCATTGCCAGGATTTCACTCACTATTGCCAGGAATGCAGCCACCATTGCCAGGATTTCACATACTATTGCCAGAAATGCAGCCACCATTGCCAGGATTTCACTCACTATTAGCCAGGAATGCAGCCACCATTGCCAGGATTTCACTCACTATTGCCAGGAATGCAGCCACAATTAGCCAGGATTTCACATACTATTGCCAGAAATGCAGCCACCATTGCCAGGATTTCACTTACTATTGCCAGGAATGCACCCACCATTGCCAGGATTTCACTCACTATTGCCAGGAATGCAGCCACCATTGCCAGGATTTCACTTACTATTGCCAGGAATGCACCCACCATTGCCAGGATTTCACTCACTATTGCCAGAAATGCAGCCACCATTGCCAGGATTTCACTTACTATTGCCAGGAATGCACCCACCATTGCCAGGATTTCACTCACTATTGTCAGAAATGCAGCCACCATTGCCAGGATTTCACATACTATTGCCAGAAATGCAGCCACCATTGCCAGGATTTCACTTACTATTGCCAGGAATGCACCCACCATTGCCAGGATTTCACTCACTATTGCCAGGAATGCAGCCACCATTGCCAGGATTTCACATACTATTGCCAGGAATGCAGCCACCATTGCCAGGATTTCACTTACTATTGCCAGGAATGCAGCCACCATTGCCAGGATTTCACTCACTATTAGCCAGGAATGTACTTACCATTGCCATCAGTGCAGCCTTGGAGGGGACATGGAGGGGTCTGGACGAGCGCCAAAGAACAGGAGAATCTCCTGTTTTCACAGCGGCCTCTTTAAGAGAAAGTCCCGCCTCCTTTGATGGACAGAACAGTCGTCCAATGGCGGAGATGGGACTTCCTATTACAGAGGCTGCAGTGTAAACAGGAAATACTCCTGTGTGCACAGCGCTCGTACAGCCTCCTATCTCCAATGCAGCCAGACTATATATCTTTTGTGGCCCCGGCGCTGGGAGATCGTCGGGGGCCACAAAAGATATATATATTTAGATTACCAGGCGGGCCGCTCAAAAACGGGCCGCGGGCCGCGATTGGCCCGCGGGCCGGACTTTGGACATGCCTGGTATAGGTGTTGTACAGTATATAGGGTTCAGTGCACTGCTGTGCTTGTGATTGCAGCAGCCTGTATTTTGTCAGTGCAGGGAGGAACAGGATACTGTGTGTAGCAGGGACAGTCAGTTTAATCACTAGCTATTACTATTAGGTCCACAAAGGTCCTTTTAAGGACTGGTATGGTATAGGTGTAGTACAGTATATAAGGTTCAGTGCACTGCTGTGCTTGTGATTGCAGCCGCCTGTCTTTTGTGAGTGCAGGGAGGGACAGGACGCTATGTGTAGCAGGGACAGTCAGTTTAATCATTACCTATTACTATTAGGTCCACAAAGGTCCTTTTAAGGATTGGTATGGCATAGGTGTAGTATAGTATATAGGGTTGTGCACATATAATATACTTTCTTCCAAATATAGAAAAAATATTATACTTGACTGCTGCCCTATTCTGCATCAGTCCTTTATCAGTGTAGGGACTGAGGTACAGTCTGCTAATCACTAGCTACTAGTTCCACAAAGGTCCTTATAAGGACTGGTATAGGTCCACAATATATAGGGTTGTGGTGCACTACTGCTGCCCTATTCTGCAGCAGTCCTTTATCAGTGTAGGGACTGAGGTACAGTCTGCTAATCACTAGCTACTAGTTCCACAAAGTGCCTTGTAAGGACTGGTATAGGTCCACAATATATAGGGTTGTGGTGCACTGCTGCAGATTGCTGCCCTATTCTGCAGCAGTCCTTTATCAGTGTAGGGACTGAGGTACAGTCTGCTAATCACTAGCTACTAGTTCCACAAAGGTCCTTATAAGGACTGGTATAGGTTCACAATATATAGGGTTGTGGTGCACTACTGCTGCCCTATTCTGCAGCAGTCCTTTATCAGTGTAGGGACTGAGGTACAGTCTGCTAATCACTAGCTACTAGTTCCACAAAGTGCCTTGTAAGGACTGGTATAGGTCCACAATATATAGGGTTGTGGTGCACTGCTGCAGATTGCTGCCCTATTCTGCAGCAGTCCTTTATCAGTGTAGGGACTGAGGTAAGTCTGCTAATCACTAGCTACTAGTTCCACAAAGGTCCTTGTAAGGACTGGTATAGGTGTACTATTTGGTGTGCAGTATATAGTTGTGTAATACACGTATAAAATACTTGCACATATAGAAAGCATAGTATAGTGCGTTTCTACTGTGCAGCATTGTGACTGCTGAGCGGTTCTGCAGCGATACTACAAAGAGTGACAAACGCAATAAAAAAAAGTATTATAACTGGTGTGATAGACCAGTGGCCCCCAAAAACAACAGATTGAAGCGGGGTGTTATATACCTTCTTCCGCATACATACTGCACTTCTCTAGAGACTTTTGTCACAGGGTCATTTAAAAATGACAGGCAGAGGAAGAGGCAGGCCCTTCCGTAGGGGTGGTAGGGGTAGGGCAGGAGCAACAGACTTGAGCCAAAGTGGCAAATTGCAGAAGGTGCGTGCGATTATGTCAAAGGACGCACCAGACTTGGTTGAGTGGCTCACTCAGCCTTACTCTTCTGCACCCTCCTCATCCTCTCGATCTGCACCCTCTTCTTCACTCTCTTCTATGTGCACCCCTAAAGACACTACCACCAACACCACCATATACCTTCCGCTTGAGTCACAGGAATTATTTTCCGAACCATATCAAGACATTTCCGATGCGCAGCCACTTGGCATTGGATCAGGAAGAGGAGGTAGCAACAACCGCCACTCAGCAGTCTGACGACAGTACCCAGATCAGCCCAAGGAGGAGGTTGGTCTCCACTGTTGCTGCCTACTCTGAGATCTCTAATTGTAGCGGTGGGGAAGGTGACGTCGATGATGACATGTCTAGTGATGTCACGTGGGTGCCCACAAGAGAGGAAGAGGAGGAGAGTTCAGAGGGAGATATGGACCAGCAGATAGGGAGGAGAAGCAGGAAGAACTTAGATTGCACAGGAGGAACAAAGCAGAATGCGAATGTATCAGGAGCCAATCTACCATGTACGGTCACATCTGGCGCTCCCAGGACGCCGGCACATGGCTCCGCAGTGTGGGCTTTTTTTAACATGTCAGCTGCTGACAATAGTGTTGCCATCTGCAATCTTTGCAGTCAACGCATAAGTCACGGTAAGCCCAACATTCAAGTAAGGGACGACCGCCTTAAGAAGGCACATGAGCTGCCATCACCGAGCCGAGTGGGAGCAACGGAACACACAAAGCCACACTCCAGGCTCTCACCGTCCAGCCTCGTCTTCTACTTCTCCTTCTCCTCTCTCCTCACAACTGTCCTCCACCTTCCATCACGCCATCCTCACATTTTTATGCAAAAAGACAGGCTTCCATGGGCCAAATGTTAGAGCGTAAAAAAATGATGACGCCAGATAACCCTCTTGCCCAACGGTTGACGGCTGGCTTGTCAGAACTCATAGCCCGCCAACTACTGCCATATAAACTGGTGCACTCGGAGGCCTTTCGAAAATTTGTGACCATTGGAACACCACAATAAAAGGTTCCAGGAAGGAAGTATTTCTCACAGAAGGGCATCCCAGAGCTATATGGCCATGTTCAGCGGCAAGTGAATGTATCTCTGGCACACAGTGTCGGTGCCAAGATACATCTGACCACAAACACGGGCAGGGAAGGTATATCACTTTTACTGCCCACTGGGTGAACCTTCTGACGGCCGTCAAGCATGTAACCCGTGGCACCCGTGTAGATTTGGTTTTACCGCCACGGATTGCATGCAGGCCTGCCTCTTCTTCTCCCCCTCCTACTCAATCCTCCTCCCTCTCTTCCTCGGCTGACTCCTCCTTTTCCGCTGCTAGCGTCTCTTCCGCTGCGCCGCCCAAGCTCCCCAGAACCTATTCGACATGCCAGGTGAGACGTTGCCATGCCGTGCTGCGTCTGTTGTGCCTGGAACCCAAAATCCACACTAGCCTGGCACTCCTTTCAGCTTTGCGTTCACAGGCAGATCAGTGGCTAACACCGCTCAATTTGACAGTTGGAAAGTGGTGTGTGACAACGGTGCCAATCTGCTTAGCGCATTGAAACAGGGCAAAATTACGCACGTGCCATGCATGGCACACGTCTTAAACTTGGTCGTGCAGCGATTCGTGGTCCAATACCCTGGGGTCCAGGACATATTGCGGCAGGCAAGGAAAATCTCGGCCCATTTCAGAAGATCTTACACGGACATGGCTCGCCTTGCTGACATTTAGCGGCGACACAATCTGCCGGTCAGACGTCTTATTTGCGATTGCCCGACGCAATGTAACTCAACCTATATGCTTGATAGGCTGCTCCAGCAGAAACGTGCAGTTAACATCTACCTGTATGAACTCTGCGGCAGAACAGGTTCTGGGGAGCTGGGTTTTTTTTCCCGCGCCAGTGGCTGCTCATGCGCTACGCATGCAGACTTCTGCGGCCATTTAATGAGATCACCAAACTGGTCAGTCGCAGCCATGGCGCCATCAGTGATATGGTACCTTATGCCTTCTTTATGGAGCGTGCATTGCGTCGTGTCATTGATCAAGCTGTGGAGGAGCAGGAGCAGGAAGATGAGGAAGTCGCAATGCTGGATGAATTCCCAGGGGGGCTACTCTATCTGAGTAGTCAACAACAGGAGTCTGAAGTGGAGTCAGAGGAGTATGGTGCCGGGGCGGATGAGGAGGAGCAAGAAGAGCATGCTTTAAATCTTTCTGGGATCCCTGTTGTTGTGCGTGGATGGGGAAAGTAGAACGAGGAGGACGACATTATCCTGGATGATGAGCAGGAGCCAGGCCACCACAACGCTTCCAGTTTAGTGCAAATGGTTGCCTTCATGCTCCAGTGTTTCAACAGGGACCCCTGTATAAAAAGTATAAGGGTCAAGGACCAGTACTGGGTGGCAATGTACTTAGACCCCGTTACAAACACAAAATGGTGGAAATGTTACCGCCGTCACAGAGGGCTATCAGAATGGAGCACTTCCAGGCCTTGCTTTGAGAAATGCTGCATACTGCTTTTGCATGCGCTGGCAGAGGAGCAATTCCCAATTCCAGAGAAGGAGTTGCGGGTGTCGACAGGTGTCATCCGGATCCAGCATCAGGGAACACCTAGACTGACAGGTGTCTGACTACATCGGGTAAACGGCCGATGTGGACGCTCTGAGGAGTGATGAACCCCTGGACTACTGGGTGGGCAGGCTTGACCTCTGGCCAGAGCTTGCCCAATTTGCAATGGAACTGTTGGCTTGCCCCTCGTTCAGTGTCCTGTCCAAAAGGACGTTCAGCGCAGCAGGGGGGATCGTGACCGATAAGCTCACTCGCCTAGCTCACGACAGTGTTGACTATATCACATTTCTAAAAATGAATGAGGCATGGATCTCGGAGGAATTCAACACATGTGACCAGTAGACCATGTATATCTCTATAAACGATTTATTTAATCGAGCACACAGACCTTTTTTCTACATTTGGCTCACTTCCTTGTACAAAAAAAGCACACTGTACTATATGCCCGTACCCTCCTGTTTGAAGAGGTTGAGTGGTGTCATATTTTTGGGGCCCAGCAGCGAGTTGCTGGTATCAGTGCTGCTGTCAGTGCTCTCTATCTCACGGTGCTGGTGTCAGTGCTCTATATCACGGTGCTGGTGTCAGTGCACTCTATCTCGGTGCTGGTGTCAGTGCTCTCTATCACAGTGCTGGTGTCAGTGCTCTGTATCACGGTGCTGGTGTCAGTGCACTCTATCACGGTGCTGGTGTCAGTGCTCTATATCACGGTGCTGGTGTCAGTGCTCTATATCACAGTGCTGGTATCAGTGCTCTATATCACGGTGCTGGTGTCAGTGCACTCTATCATGGTGCTGGTGTCAGTGCTCTATATCACGGTGCTGGTGTCAGTGCTCTATATCTCGGTGCTGGTGATCATCTCCTGCACTCTCTTCATAGCCTACCCTGACCTTTCCTTTCCTCCCTTGCCTTCTTGCGCTCCTGAGTCCTGAATTGTCAGAATTTCACATATAAAAAAAATGCTTGTAGTTGTCGATCCCAGATTCACTTCACACATGTGTTATGTCAGTGGCCATGTGGTGGGACTATGTGTGCACAGCTAATAATTATTTTGTGGCTGGAAATATGACCTGTGGGCTTTTAAAATTCACCTGCCATTGAAGTCAATGGGGCCCGCTGCAAACTTTGCGGTTTGCGAACTTTCGGCCGCGTTTGCAGTTCACGTTCGGAAACGTCCCATCGGAAGTTCGTCCATCTCTATTCACCTGCTGCTGTAGCTCTGCTAAGAGCATCATTAATGTACATTTCAGGTCCAGGTTTATAGACAACATTCAGGCAATAGTTTTGTATTGTTAGCAACGTGTTCTGTAGGTGTTTGGGTGCACACAAAAGTGGTTTCTTGAAAATAGATATCAGAGGCTTATGGTCAGTTTCTGCCGGGATCTCTTCACGACCATAGAGGTAGTGATGAAAGCGCTGGAGGGCAAACACAATACTCAGACATTCCTTTTCAATTTGTGTGTAGTTTTGCTCAGTAAGGGTCAGTGCCCTTGAAGCAAATGAGATCAGATGGCCAGCTTACAATAGGCGACACCCGAGTCCACTTTTTCTTGCATCATTTTGAACAGTTACAGGTTCTGTAACATCATAGTACTTACAGTGGGGTGCCCCCTAAAAAAAAAAAAAAAAAATTAAAAGCCAGCAGCTGCAAATACTGCAGCTACTGACTTTTAATAATCGGACACTTACCTGTCCCAGGGTCCAGCGAAACGGGAGAACGAAGCCCCCCCCCCGCCCTGTTCCCCCGCTCCGCTTGCAGTGCCGACATTCGTACTGTAGGCATCCACTGTGTATGCGTGAGCGGCGCCAGGCACTGTGATACGCCACACAGTCATCTGGGACACGTGACAGATCCCAGATGAATGTGCGGCGTGAGGGGAAGTGATGTCATCAGCCCGGGCATTGAAGAAGGCAGACCACGGGGGGTTTTTATGAATTTTAAGCTTTTTTTTTTTTTTTTTTTTTGGTGGCAACACCACTTTAGGTACAGGTGTATCTGTGACCAAACGTTTGATTTACTGCACTGCATTATCTTGCTTAGGAAGCCAATGCCAAACCACATCCTTGTCCAGAAGCCTTCTCAATGGCTCACAGACATCTGAGAGATGTGGTAGGAATTTTGCTAAATAGGTAAAAAAAATCCTATGAAGTGCTGCAGAGATTTCACGTTAGATGGCTGTGGCAGATCAAGTTTAGCCCTTATTTTTTTCTGGGTCAGCCTTCAAACCCCCCCAAAGATAGTATATAGTATGTGCATGGACGTTGACCTCATTGACCTTGAATTGCATTTTTTTCATGCCAAGACTTAGTTTCACCTGCCTACAATGATTCATCAATTTCAGCAGTTTGCCATCATGATCTTGCTCTGCTTCTCCATCCGTATCCCCATAGCCTACCACAAGTATGTCATCAGCAGTTGGTTCAATACCATTGAGTCCAGCCAATAGTTCACGTTGTTTGTGTTGATACCCCTCTGGTGCAACTGAATCTCCAAAAGGCAATTTGCTCTTCCACAAGACCTACAAGACTTCCCATAAGCTGGGCACTGCTCCTTAGTTCTTTGATGCACAGTCCCACAATATTTGCATGCTGTAGGGTTGGCAGCATTTGTTCTGGATGGGCGGCATTGTTGCTGCTGTTTGCCCATGTGGTGTTGCTGCATTGCAATGTTTATGCTGTCGGTCTGCTGTCTGTCCTGTTCCAGAACTTTTAGGCGTCTGTCAGTGAGCTCTGCTGTACGGCACATTTCAGTGGCTGTGTTTAACCCCTTCAGTACAGGGCACTTACACCCCCTTCCCGCCCAGGACAATTTTCAGCTTTCAGCACTCTCACACTTTGAATGAAAATTGTGCGGTGATGTAACACTACCCAAACTAAATTTTGTATAATTTTTTTTAAAGTAGAGCTTTCTTTTGGTGCTATTTAATCACTGTTAAGATTTACATTTTTTGCTAAAAAAACAAAAATAAGTATTTTTTTCCTTCACTGATGTGCGCTGATGGAGCTGAACTGATGGGCACTGATAGGCCGCACTGATAGGTGGTACTAATGGGCACTGATGAGGGAGCACTGATGAAGCGGCACTGATGAGGAGGCACTAATATGCTGCACTGATATGCGCACTGATAAGCAATAATAGGTGGCACTGGTGGGCAATGATAGGTAGCATGGATAGGCGGTACTGATGGGCGACACTGATGAGCAGGCACTGAAAGGCAGCACTGACTGCCATCACTGATGGGCACTGATTGGTGTCACTGATGGGCACTACTGGGGCTGTACTGTAATCGGGGCACTGATGATCAGTGCCCCGATTACCTGTGTAGCACCCTGGGTTTTAGTAAGGGATGTTCCTCACAAATTTACTTGCCAGGAGTAGTTACTCTGGTCAATTGCTAGAGATCCATTGATTTTTCCCTAAGTTTGGCCTTCTTGTACTTTTCTCTTCTATCAGTAGGCGGCCGGGCGCTTGGTGGTACTAGATATGAGAAGGACAACTCAAGATCAGGTTATGGGTATATGGGGTATCTCAGCCAATGGCCAGGGTTTTTTTTTTGAGTCCCATGGCCTGCTGGGAGAGCATTTATATTTGGGTGGAGTCAGGTGATCAGTGTTCTGTGCCACCTAGATGGCTGTCTGGGTGGATGTGTGTCATATGCCCCGGGCTGCAAGACCAGAGATTGGGCCTATCTCAGGGGTGTCTGGCTGCTAGGCTGTGTGAGGGCCTATCCAGAAGCAAGAACCAGCACAGGGATGGGATTGCGGCTTGCAGTCCAACCAGAAGTGACGGTTCTGTCGGCCAGAGAACCTGTCAGTGGTCAGAGGTAGAAGGGAAGCTGTCGCCACAAAGGGCCCAACCACCGTATTGCCACGGACCACAGTGAGTAACTGAAGAAAGTACATGAGCAGCATTCTCACCGAACAGGCACGGTGGAGAATTGGGAAACTTCAGGCGGTGATCATGTCAGGGACCCAACCAGCAGAGGTGACACTTGCAGAGCAGCCTTGTGTCTCAAGCCAGGGACCAAGTAGGCCAGTAGGGGCCTACTTAGAGGAGTATCTGGAGTGCCAAGCTAGGGACCCAGCAAGGAAGCGGGGGTGACGCTTGAGGAAGATACCACCACAAACCTTGGAGGAGCTCAAGGGATTCAAAGTTAGTGAATCAGAGGGTCTAGTGAGAGACTGGGAGCTCAGAGTTGAAGAACTACAAGAGGCAGTTGTAGTGAAGTTGACGGAACTGTTATGTTTGAGTTAAGAACTATTAAAGACTGTTGCCATAGGAGACAGCATTCCTGCATTTGCAGATGTGGCACCTTCCTGGAGCC
This sequence comes from Lithobates pipiens, assembly GCF_037356315.1. Taxonomy (NCBI): domain Eukaryota; kingdom Metazoa; phylum Chordata; class Amphibia; order Anura; family Ranidae; genus Lithobates; species Lithobates pipiens. The sequence continues at coordinate 634,938,415 of NW_027507758.1, forward strand.
TTTCCATACACAGCTGTCCTCCTATTGAAGTCTTAGGCCGCGTACACACGCGGGGACTGTTCGCTCAACTTTGTCCGCTGAACAGTGTTTCAGCGGACAGTCCGCTCGTGTGTGGGCTTTCAGCGGACAGTTTCAGCGAACAGTCTGCTGAACAAGGTTTTTCGGAATTTCTGAAAATCTGTCCGCTGAAACCTTGTTTCAGCGAACAGTCCCCTCGTGTGTAGGCTTGTTCGTCAAACAAAGTTCCGCGCATGCTCAGAAAGAATTTATACGCCGAAGGTTGCATTGCAGTGTATAGGACGTCGTTTTCTAGTCCCGTCGTACGTGCCGTTCACGTCATCGCGCACGGTTTCAGCAAACTGTTCGTTCGTCGTGTGTGGCCATGTCCGTCCATGCTAATTTTGAGCGGACTGTCCGCTGAAACTGTTTGACGAACAAAGTTGAGCGAACAGTCCCCGCGTGTGTACGCGGCCTCAGAGTCTGCCAATTGAATCGAATCCTTAAGGGTGTACTGGCCCTAACCCACTTTCCCCTCAACATATAAAAAGGACTGTTAAGAGAAATAAAACCTCTTTTACAGAAGTGTCCGGCGCCCAATAACTTTATGCACCTTGCACCCACTATGCCTCACAACCCACCACATACAGAAGGATGTCAGCTATCTTTGGCCTGGAAAGATCTCATTAGACTGGACAAATCCAGAGACCTTGCTACACCTGTACTGGTCTTCCCTGCGAGGAGATGCCGCTGATTGGCTCTCCTCACCACACACTCTGTCATTGTGAGCCGAGGAGAGCCGATAAATTTCACTTCCTTGTTTACATGTGATCGGCTGTGATTGGACACAGCTGATCACATGAGTAAACAGCTGCATCACTGGCTCTTTACCGAGATTGGGGTCACGCTGTGTCCTAGGAATACGGCCTGACCATGATCGCCGAGCTTTGCGCCCCCATGGGCGCACGAGAGCAGCAGTTCTAGGGCACCGCCATATGACGTCCTAGAACAGAGTACATTCAGCCCACTGTCATTTTACTATATTAAGGGTGGGAAGTAGTCAAGGTAAAGTCGTGCTCTCTTATGCCGCGTACACGCGACCGGACTATTTGACAGCAAAGGTCTGACGGAACGAATCCGTCGGACAATTCAATCGTGTGAGGGCTCCATCAGACCTTTGCTGTCCAAAAATCTGACGGACTTTAGAAATAGAACATGTTTAAAATTTTTCCTCCGGACCCAGTTCCTATGGAGAAATCCGCTTGTCTGTATGCTGGTCCGGACGAAAACTGACACTAGAGCAGCTATTGGCTACTGGCTATGAACTTCCTTATTCTAGCCTGGTCGTACGTCATCACGTTCGAATCCGTCGGACTTTGGTGTGATTGTGTGTGGCCAAGTCCATTCATTCAGAAAGTACGTCGGAACTCCGCTAAAAGTCTGTCGGGAAGACAGCCGGACCTAGTCTGCCGGAAAGTCCGGTCATGTGTACGCGGCATTAGAAGACCCCTGTGTGTGCTCTCACACCTCATACCAAGAACAATTTTGTTCCTTATTAATATATCTTTTAGCCCTTTTACAAACGGTCGGACATTCCGACCACAAAATCCATTGGATTTTTTCCGACGGATCTTGTCCGAAACTGGTGTTGCATACACACAGTCGGACAAAGTTGTCGGAAAATCCAATCGTTCGGATCTTGATGACGTTCGTTTGTTACGACGGGACTACGTTCAGGCTAGTAGCCAATAGCTTTGGTCTAATTTGATCTGAGCATGCGTGGCACTTTGTCTGATCGGAATTCTCTACAAACGGATCGGACAAAGTCCGATCGGATCATGTTGTCGGAAAATTTTATATCCAGCTCTCAAACATTGGTTGGTCGGACATTCTGATGGAAAAAGTCAGATGGAGCCCACATACGATCGGATTATCCGACAACACGGTCCGATCGGACATTTTCTGTCGGAATTTCTGACCGTGTGTACAAGGGCTTAGAGTACCAGATTCTTGAAAGGTGTTTATTTATGAATTTTTCATAGAGTACCATATTCTGAAGTTGCTGCCTTTTCTGTCAGGCGTGTAACAAAGTTATCAATAAATTCTTCTTGTTTGCAGCATCCAAACACATATCTTTCATCAATGACATTTTTAGTAGGTTTGAAATAAGCTTCTAGGTCATCTAATATGGCTGTAACATTCTCTGGCTGCTCTGATGTGAGGTTTAGATTGTACCTATACACATGTCTGCATTCTCTCCTGTGATGATCAGATTGTCCCTATACACATGTAGCGCCCTGATGAGCAGACACTATTTTTGTTTTCAAATTTAATTATCTGAAGCTGCAGTTTGGCTCAGACTAATTTCTCTAAAAGTTCTCGTTTCTATACCAGTCCAGTTGGGTTGAACTGGTTCCCACCTGACCCTAGGTGTCGCTGTCACCATCGGTGGGTGTGGAACAGCAGCAGGCTGGATGTATTGAATACCGCCTCTTGCTCCGAAATGGTTCAGTGGGTGTGGTTTGCCGTCTGTGTATTCTGGGAGAGGGTATTTAAGATACAGACGCAATCTTCTTGGGTTTGTTTTCCGGGGTCCATGATTCCAACCCTAGGGCCCTCCTGGCCTGGGGTCTGTGTCGCATGGTCTTGCACCTCGGGGCTGGCTGGCCCGAGGCTTCGCAGAGTGTAGGTCCAGGAATGTCTTGGGGCCTGCAGCCAAGGAAAGCTGGAGGATCCAAGTGAGAGGGACTTTTCCAGTGGAGGACCGAGCGGAAGGCTGGTATCTCTAGAGGAGCCCGGAAACTCAGTTTGAGGACGCATCCTGGATCAATATACTTACAGTATCGCCGGGTCGGCTGAAAGAAACTGGTACTGTATGGTAGTTCTTCCTAAAAACTCTCAAGAATCTCTAAGTTCGGTTAACAAGTCTGTGGCAGAGACTTTGTTGCGCATCTACTCTCAAGAACCACTAAGTTTAATTACCAAGTCTGTGGCAGAGACTTTGTTTGGCATATCATCGGCTGCTAGGTCAAGTGAGAGGGGCCTATCCGGTGACTGCTGGATCCAGTCTGTGGAGTTGTTTGTCCTCTGGATCTGACTGATACCTCTAACCCGCAATTACTAGGTGCCTGAACTCCCCTTATCCTCTAAACCTCTATTGAAGGACTGTGTCTTGTGTCTTTCTTTGGTGTTACCCCTAAATAAATCTTCAAAAAGGACCATGTGTCTGATATATCTTTATTTGAGCAAATTTCCACGGGACCTCCCTAGGATGAGGAGGCGAGCAGAAGAGGTAACGGTAAGCCCGAATAAAACCAGCAGCTCCTTCGGGGGTTAGTGCTACACACATGTCTGTATTCTCTGCTGTGATGATCAGATTGTCCCTATACACACGTCTGTATTCTCTGCTGTGATGATCAGATTGTACCTATACACACGTCTGTATTCTCTGCTGTGATGATCAGATTGTACCTATACACATGTCTGTAATCTCTGGCCATGACTCTTCTCAGAATTGCTGTCTGCAGTGCTGTGGGTTTCTCATACAACCCTGTAACCAGGGAATAATCCTCAAACTCAGCTCTGAACGTTTCCCAGTTGGTGCTCCAATCCCCCCCCATTGTCATCCCCTCCGGGGTAGGAATATCATTTATGGCAGCCATATAGTTAAGTCTCAAAATTCTCACATATCAGAAAAGGCCCTTAACTCACAAAACAGAACTTTATCACAAAGCTGCTGCATTCTAAACAAGAAGAGAAACGCGGAGTAAAGTAGAATAAACAAAATGAAAGAAAGCTGAGATTCGGGGGGAATCATGGAATTACGCAAGGTGCAACTTCAGACTCTGCAGTCATTGTTGGGTAAGTTGAACTATGCGTGTTGCATTCTACTGATGGGGAGGGTATTTTGCAGATGGCTGTTGGCAAGTAAGGCGGGGATTACGTCCCCCGCTCACTATGTGCACTTGGTGCGGGCACATAGGGAGGATCTCATGGTGTGGCACGCGTTCCTGGCTAATTTCAATGGCAGGGCGCTGTGGATGTCACGGCCTGTTAGCAACTTCGATTTGAAACTTTACGCAGATGCGGCTGGCTCGGCGGGTTTTGGAGCCTTTTTTCAAGGTAAGTGGAGTGCGCTGTCTGCAGCTGAATGTATTTATTTATGTTGTCCACCTCCCGGGAGTGGAAACCGTCATTGCTGATGCTTTGTCTCGCTTTCAGTGGGACAGATTCCGGGAGTTGCTACCGGAGGCGGAGCAGTGTGGGGTCTCTTGTCCCAAGTGGCTGTGGAAAATTGCCTTGGACGAGTATCCAGATGGATCAGACAGTCGGTGAGCGCTGCGACATGGTCAGCATATAACAGGGTATGTTGCGAATGGTTGTCCCTGGTGCAGCTTGTCATGGATGGGAAGGAAGGGCAGGATTTCAGGTTGCTTGTTCAGTACTTTGTTTTGCGTAATTTGGAAGCTGGTGTGTCTGGGTTAGAGAAGAAGTTAATGGGCTAGCATTTTGGTTTAAATTTCAGGGCTGCCCAGATTTCACTAAGGATTTTTGGGTGCAACAAGCATTGAAGGGTTATCGTTGTTCTAACCTGTGCAGGGACTCCAGGAGCCCTGTTTTGTTTGAGCTATTGGGAAGGATAGTGGCCCAGTTAGGTATTATGTGCTCATCACAGTATGAGGTGGTGTTGTTTAAAGCGGCATTCACCCTGGCATTCTTTGGGGCCTTTTCGGATTAGTGAGTTAGTTATCCCTCTAAGAAGTTGAATGGGGGCATAGGGGTGGCAGAGGTCAGCTGTGGTGTAGATAAGTTGTCCATATTGGTGGGCAGATCGGAAACAGACAAGCGTGGCAGGGGTAGGACGGTGCAGGTTTTCTCGCTGTCAGGTTCGCCCCTGTTGTGTCCAGTAGAATTGGTGCGGGGGTTCCTCGCAATACACCCGGAAGTGGCGGGGTCCTGACCAGTGTAGCCTGAATGTTCTCCCCTCTTGTACCCCTATCATCAATACATTGCCCTTCCCCCTTAAAGATGAGACCACACCTTTTATTGTTTGGAGTAAACTGGCCACAACAGCCTTTATTAACACAACTTAAAGAGGAAGTAAACCCTGATGGGTTTACTTCCTCTTTTTTTCCCTGCAAAGGTAAAGCATAATGGACTACTATGCATCGAATAGTAGCTCATTATGTGTCACTTACCTGACACAGGAGCCAGCGAAGTCACCGCTGTCCCCTGTAGTCCGCCGCATCCATGTTGCTTGTGGTGTCTCGCAGCTCCGACGAATCACAGCGGCGCAACCGCGATGACGTCACTCCTGCGCATGCGCACGGGAGTCGCGTCTCGCAGCTCCGCCGCTGCCATACGGCGAAGCCGCGATGACGTCACTCCCGCGCATGCGCACGGGAGTTGACAAATTAGGCAAATCCATTCTTGGATTTGCCGCATTTAGTGCGCCTGCGCGCCGCTGTCTACGGCGCATGCGCCGTAGACAGCGGTGCCCATTTTCGGGCAAATATCTCCTAAACCATATAGGTTTAGGAGATATTGCTTGGACCTACAGGTAAGCCTTAATCTAGGCTTACCTATAGGTCCAAGTTGTTTGGAAGGGTTTACTTCCTCTTTAAACTCACTCCAACAAAATATATATATCAATAAATATATATAAACAACCTGTAATATAAACAACATAACCTGCCCAGTCTGGTGATCTCTGACGGTGACCCACACTTATACCAAAAACACCAAAAAGCACTGCGGTACACATGTATAACTTTCCCCAGGCCTCCACCTGTGACCGGTCGGAGACAACTTCTGGCAGTGAACATAACAGTATTCCATCCACCGTTCTGGAATACACCAGAGGGGCCGATCATTCGATGAGCCCCCCACACCTTCAGATCACTTCTGATTAAACGTCTACCGTCAGAAACCACCAGAACCACCGCCCCAATCCTCTGAAACCACTCTGCTATCGTGACGACCTGCGACCGATACCTGAAAAAGAATAAAAGAAACAACAAAGCGCCAACAACCAGTCAAACCATGTTATCTGAAGAGGCGGAGCTCTGAGTACGTATGAAGGGGCGGAACCCTGAGTGCGTATGAAGAGGCGGAGCTCTGAGTGCGTGTGAAGAGGCGGAGATCTGAGTACGTATGAAGAGGCGGAGCTCTGAGTGTGTATGAAGACGCAGGGCTCTGAGTTTGTATGAAGGGGCGGAGCTCTGAGTGTGTATGAAGCAGAGGAGCTCTGAGTTTGTATGAAGAGGCGGAGCCCTGAGCGCGTATGAAGAGGCGGAGCTCTGAGTGCGTTTGAAGAGGCAGAGCTCTGTGTATGAAGAGGCGGAGCTCTGAGCGTGTATGAAGAGGCGGAGCTCCTGCAGGAACAGCGGTCGGAGGGGGAGGAGTCTAGGAGGGAGATGACAGAAAGCAAAGCAGTCTTGCAGGAGTGAGCGAGGAGGATCCGGTTCCTTTGCCATCGGAGGTGAGGAGAGTGTGAAGGATGTTGGTGACTCTGGTAGATGAAAAGCTGGGAGTCATATTGCTCTGGTGAGTGGGGAAGCACCACTAAGTGGGCGCCCTCACCATCACGTGTGTAAGAGGAGGAAGAAGGCGTGGCTACACTACAGCTGCCACAGTTTGGAGCACCGAGAACTTTACGCCTTATCAACTTTTCATTGATTGGTGGATTTATTTTTAGCAAAATTAATTCATTGAAGTAGATGCAAAGTGGAAACAGTGGACTTGCAGAGAACACTATATTCAGCACAAAATATTGTATGATTACATGAATTTGCACAGGTTTATAGCTTTTTTTTTAAATATAGCAGCAAATATGATAAGATTAAAGAAGTAGGTGCAAAGTGGAAGCAGTGGATCTGTAGGGAACAGCATCTTGAGCACAAAGCACGTTTGTGTTGTATATGAATTTGCACATGGATCAGTTTACTTCATTTATTGATGAACACCATAAGATCAGTGAAGTAGGTGTAAAGTGGAAGCAGTAGATCTGCAGAGAATATTATTTGAGCCCCTAGCACTTTATATATGAATGTCTCTACATATTGTAGTGTATTTGTGATGATTTATGTGCACACACAATAGGACAGCGCTGTGACACATAATGCTCTTCTAGTTGATAAAGGGAACACTTACCTTTGTTACAGCAGCAGTCCGGTATAAGTTATTTCTGTAGGTATTTGAGTTGTTACACATAGCGCGGGTTTTATTCTATTTATATTGGGGACATAATTGCCCAAATCTGGGGATCAGGAGCCATTTCCACCCTTTACTCTCGGCTGGGGCTCTTTGTATCCATATAACAGATGTTCTACATGACTAAATCTGACATCAATTTTACTGCAAAATCAAAGGGGCCAAAATGTTTCCCCCCCCGAGCAGTAATATATTTCTATCCCCCTTGGTGGGAGTGGAGATGACACATCTATAAGGATATACAGTACATACACACACACACAGCACAAGGCCGGGTTCACACTAAACAGACAATTCTGCAGTTCCTCTGAACTACACAAGGTGGTGATCTCACCTCTACCCAGACAGGAAGTCTCTATGGAAGACAGGAAGTGATGTCAGATACAGACGGGCCGTTCCATAGGAAGTAGAGAGAAGACGTTGCTGGAAGGGGCAGCAGAGGAGGTAATAAGATCTTATTTTCTATTTACACCCAGTAACCCCCCGTCATGTCCGTCCTCTTCCTCCATAGTCACTGTGATGTCTTTTATCTCCAGCAGATGATGACACACACATATATAGTGTGGAAATGTAGAATATCCCTGTATATTACAATGAGGGGATTTCTGGTCTGTACCACGAGGGGAGTTATTGATGTCAGTAAATGTCGGTTGCAGACATTGTATGTGGGGGGAATGAAATGATAATAAAGGTCGGGATTAGGGAAGATTTCTGTAAGATTTTACACAGGAATGATCAGCGATCCCTCCAGAGACACTATGATGAGTCTCACAATAGGGGTCTGAAAGGGACGGGGTTTTGGGGGGATGGGATGGTGAACCCGGAGTGGGGGAGGGGCAATTTTATCAAAAAGACGATTTGTTAATGGATTTATCAGCTGAATACAATTGTACGATAGAACTACAGAGCCCAGCACACCCAGTCATCCTACCAGCCGGGGTATTTCTGAGTAAGTGCTGCCAGGTTACCCCAGGAGTTGTCTGACACTTTGTTATCAGAAAGTTTTATTGGAACGATCGTGTTGTGGATTCAGACATTTTGTCCATAGTGCAAGCTCTGCCCGAATATTTATGATTTGTAGATTAACCCCTTCAGGGTCAGAACATTTAGCCATTTATGGGGCCAGAATACCTCCACACGAGTTATTGTGTCCCCCGATCACCTTCACACCAGTTACTGTGTCCCCCGATCACCTCCACACAGTTATTGTGTCCCCCGATCACCTCCACACCAGTTATTGTGTCCCCCCGATCACCTCCACACCAGTTATTGTGTCCCCGATCACCTCCACACAGTTATTGTGTCCCCCGATCACCTCCACACAGTTATTGTGTCCCCCGATCACCTCCACACCAGTTATTGTGTCCCCCCGATCACCTCCACACCAGTTATTGTGTCCCCCCGATCACCTCCACACCAGTTATTGTGTCCCCCCGATCACCTCCACACCAGTTATTGTGTCCCCCGATCACCTCCACACCAGTTATTGTGTCCCCCGATCACCTCCACACCAGTTATTGTGTCCCCCCGATCACCTCCACACCAGTTATTGTGTCCCCCGATCACCTCCACACAGTTATTGTGTCCCCCGATCACATCCACACCAGTTATTGTGTCCCCCGATCACCTTCACACCAGTTACTGTGTCCCCCGATCACCTCCACACAGTTATTGTGTCCCCCCGATAACCTTCACACCAGTTACTGTGTCCCCCTATCACCTCCACACCAGTTATTGTGTCCCCCGATCACCTCCACACCAGTTATTGTGTCCCCCGATCACCTCCACACCAGTTATTGTGTCCCCCGATCACCTCCACACCAGTTACTGTGTCCCCTGATCACCTCCACACCAGTTATTGTGTCCCCCCCGATCACCTCCACACCAGTTATTGTGTCCCCCCAGATCACCTCCACACCAGTTATTGTGTCCCCCCCGATCACCTCCACACCAGTTATTGTGTCCCCCCCGATCACCTCCACACCAGTAATTGTGTCCCCCCCGATCACCTCCACACCAGTTATTGTGTCCCCCCGATCACCTCCACACCAGTTATTGTGTCCCCCGATCACCTCCACACCAGTAATTGTGTCCCCCCCGATCACCTCCACACCAGTTATTGTGTCCCCCCCCCCATCACCTCCACACCAGTTATTGTGTCCCCCCGATCACCTCCACACCAGTTATTGTGTCCCCCGATCACCTCCACATCAGTAATTGTGTCCCCCCCGATCACCTCCACACCAGTTATTGTGTCCCCCCGATCACCTCCACACCAGTTATTGTCCCCCCCCCCGATCACCTCCACACCATTTATTGTGCCCCCCCCCGATCACCTCCACACCATTTATTGTGCCCCCACCCCGATCACCTCCACACCAGTTATTGTGCCCCCCCCGATCACCTCCACACCAGTTACTGTGTCCCCCACCCCCGATCACCTCCACATCAGGTACTGTTGCCCCCCCCCCCCTGATCACCTCCACATCAGTTACTGTGTCCCCCCCCGATCACCTCCACATCAGTTACTGTGTCCCCAATCACCTCCACACCAGTCGGTCAAAGAGGAGGTGGCCTAGTAGTGATCTACAAATCTCACCTCACGTTCACAAAGCCAACTTTATAGAGCTCACTGCCAGTCATGGAAACACTCACACTTCAATGTCAAACAACACCCCAGGACACCTTTCACATACTACTGTGCTACAGACCACCAGGACCAAAGACACACTTCCTTGCACCTTTTAGCAAATTCATCTCCACATACACCTTGAAAACCAAAAATCTCCTGCTACTCGGGGACTTTAGTCTCTGGGCAAATTCCTCCCAGGACTCCATCACTATAGCTTGCATCAACCAACTAGAAGCACTTGGCCTGCAGCAACTGATAAATGCTCCCATGCATGCTTCGGGCCATACCCTCAACCTCATCTTCAAACAAAACATGGATATTAATACACTTGATAACATGCCACTGCCTTGGACTGACCACCACGTGATCAAATTCAAAATAAACATCACTTACCAAATACCACCACACTCAACAACAATACACTGGACAAGATCACAGAAGAAACTATACTCACAACTCTTCAAAACTACACTATCCAACAAAATAGTGGTGTTACCCAAAACTACTCCCTTAACACAGCATTATTACAGACAGCAGATATAGTCGCACCAATACGCAGAGCACCCACCCGCAAAAACAATTCTGTCTGGTTCAATGACTCTCTTACATCACTGAATCAAGAATGCAGAAGAGCTGAAGGAGCTTGGAGAAGGATCCACAATGGAAAACCACACAAATTACAAATCACTCACCACAAGAACGCAAAGCCACCTTCATAGAAAAAAAAAAAGAACATTTCTCCAAAGCCATCTCTTAAGCCATAAACCACCCTCGAGCACTCTTCAAACTAGTCGCCCAGACTTTGAACCCCACCTGTTTAGAATCTCCAGCAAACGAAACACAAGAATTTTTCAATGAGTTATCAGATTTTTTTTCATTGACAAAATCGCAACCATTCTGGGAATAATTCAGCAGAACATAGCAAATAACCCCACTTGGCAAGAACAAGAAAAAAAAAAACACGCAATGTTTCTTGGGATGCACCGAAATTTCGGCCATCGAAACATATTAGCCGAAAATGGCCTTTTCGGCATTTTTCCAAAAAGAGAATTCTTGCCGAAAATCGCACATGCACAGTAGTGGTGGGAAAATCAGCGGGTGAATCACTCGTTGTGAGGGTGGCGGGGGCACGTTCCTCGCGGTTAAGACGCTGCACTCGTAAGCACGTTCCCTGCTGAGATGCTGGCACCTTCCTCGCGGACACTCCTCGTGCTTGAGAGACGCTGCTGGGACCCGAGAGACGCTGCTGGGACCCGAGAGACGGCTTCATAGAGGGCTGCATACTCAAGTACAAGAGTGGGCATTGTCCCTCCTGGATGGCTACCATTACTACTATTCGCCGGTGAGCATTGCCTTTTGCCTTACTTAAACTGACAGAAACAATCCAACTAGTAGTATTATTTATTTTACTATAGTACTGAAACTGAAATTATAATCTTTCTGTCTATAGCAGTCAAACAACATGTATTACTACTTGGCCTTTATCAAACATCAAGCCACTCTTGCCATGCAGTATAGTATTTAACCACATAAGCCCCGGGCCATTTTGCTGGCCAAAGACCAGACCGCTTTTTGCGATTCGGCACTGCGTCACTTTAACTGACAATTGCGCGGTCGTGCGACATGGCTCCCAAACAAAATTGACATCCTTCTTTTCCCACAAATAGAGATTTTTTTTAGTGGTATTTGATCACCTCTGCTGTTTTTACTTTTTGTGCTATAAACAAAAAAAGAGTGACAATTTTTAAGAAAAAAGGCATTATTTTTTACTTTTTGCTGTAATAAATATTCCCCAAATATGTATAAAAAATGTATTTTTCCTCAGTTTAGGCTGATATGTATTCTTCTATATATTTTTGGTTAAAAATATCGCAATAAGCGATTATCGATCGGTTTCCGCAAAAGTTATAGCGTTTACAAAATAGGGGATAGTTTTATGGCATTTTTATTAATAAATAAATATATATATATATATATATATATATATATATATATATATAAAAAGTAGTACAAACAATTCAGTATATATCTGAGAATATCAGTATTAAAACAGCGCTTTAAAGAGAGTCCTTTACAGAAGCAATAATGTACGAAAAATCACTAGAAAGTTCTTAGTGTGCAGATAAGGTGTCTATAGTGATCTAATCAGCGTTGCTAGGTGATCAAAGTGCTGTCAACCTTTCTTCCACCATAAACTGGGAGTGCTTCACCACATGCGATGTGTACCCCCTCGGGGGTTAAACTCACCAGACACTGCTGATAAAGCCAGCCTTAAGGAGTAGTCACTTCATTGGGTATAGTAAAATTCCTATATATCACCTTAGCGTTGCAGTCCCAAGCAGTCCTCCAAGTTTATCATAAAAATAAAACAAAGTGTGCACATTGCATAATACTGTTTTATTTTTAAAAAGGTTCACACAAAACAATAAAATCACCCACTCAAATATATGCGTACATTATCTAAAACAACGCCAGCATTTCAAAACCGTGTACTTCACCGAGTTTGCAGATCTCAGAGCCATTCGCCAGTGTTCCGCTGTGTACACTGTGTATAACTTCCTGGTCTGTGGTCAGCGGTGGAGCGCACACCTCACTTCGTCGTGTAGGCCACGCCTTGACGCGTTTCGTCACTTCCGACTTCAACCGTGGGCGTGGCTACACGACGCCAGCGGCCAATATATATACACAACAATCCCACACCCCGTCAGCCAATCATAAAGCAAGACAATGTCCGGCCCACACGACACGGCTGCACACCGTCATGGAAACCGGACACAATCAGCCTGACCGACAATGCAGGGAGGAGATGTACATATAAGCACAAATGATCGCCGAATTCATAGCGACCTAATAATCACACAAACATAGCGGACATTATGCCACAAGCAGCACATGAAAGACAAAAATGTAAACTACAAAATTTAAATTAAAATTAAAATTAACCTCAATCCATACATAACTGCAGAAATAACCTCAAGTAAAGATAACAGAGGAAGATGGTAAGCAAATCCAGAATCATCACATAATCCCTGTATGTGTGTATAATACACAAACAGGGACTTATATACACATTAAAAGTCTACAAGCTATCTCTCTAAAAGAAAGACCCTATTTAAACAAGGCCAGTATATATGTTTTGTGCATCCACCAAAATACATATATATATATATACACAACATTAATGCGTACACAACCTGCATCCCATATCACCCTGAGATGTGCGTCTCAGTGAACCTGGAATAATAGTTAAATTATATGGAACCACCACCCCCAGGGATTTTATTCTCTCTATGAGGTGCCATTCCAGGTGGGATATATTTTAGGGGCTTCTTACTAATTGGACTACTTTAACACAGAAAAAAATCGCAGGCGAAAAAGGAACGTAGACACTAAAAATATTTAAAATATTACGAATATTAAAAATACTATAAATATTGTAAGTTCACACCTATTTGAAAATGATCATTCTATAATAGCCAAAATAGTCATACTCATCAGCTCATATCAAAAATGAATAATACATAGTGTATCAGCCATAGGATACTTGTGGTTACCAGACACCCACCGGAGTCCGTAAACTTCTATGTGCATATGACAATTATATGTAGAAGTTGGTATAGGTAAGTATAGACCCTTCATAGAGGTTATGTAACGGTGCAAACGTAAAACTTCCATACCATGGATGTCTTCATTAATCCATTCACTATAAATCATACCTAACCACCCAACTAGATATTGCTCAAAAATTAATACTTAAAAAATTAGATTTAAAATATTTAAACATTACGAGGCAGGGGCCCAATCCAAAATTTAATAATCACTAATAAAACAATTAATATCTAGGTCCACATTTAACCCCTTTGATGTTAAAGTGTCAACCAAATATATCCATTCCGTTTCGCGTTTGGATAACTCTCGTACCAAATTTGACCCTCTCCAGGAGGGTTTCATATGATCTACCCCCCAAAATCTGAGTCCAGAAGGATCTTGATTATGGTAAATCTTAAAGTGTAGGGACACATTATGGTCCTTAAAACCCAATTTGATATTAGCCACATGTTCCGCTATTCTTATCCTTAAAAGTCTTTTAGTCCGGCCTATATATATCAACCCACATGGGCATTGTAAAGCGTACACAACATACGATGTATTGCAGGTAATAAACCCTTTAATTGTGAATTCTTTATTATTCCCAGTTGTTATAAACCGTTCCATTGCTCTTATTGGTGCGTTTACTTCTTTACAAGCCCTGCACCGTCTACAGGCAAAAAAACCCTCTTTTTCCCAGAAAGTGGGAGGATGGGTGGGAGGGTCTATCACTTTTTTAACTATCTTATCAGCATAATTGGGAGCTCTTCTATAAATAAACCCAGGTTTTGCAGGTAACACTGGTTGTAGTGTTTTATCCATCAAAAGGATATGCCAGTGTGATAAAAATATATTCTCCACCTCTCTATATTGTGAATGATATCCTGAGATGAAATTCCATTCATGACTCTTGGAAGTGTGATTAACCTTATTATTATTCAAGAGATTATCTCTTGATGTGGATGCTACTCCTTCAATCACTTTGTCCAATTGTTTATCACAATAGCCCTTTTCCAGAAATTTTTCTTTAATCATATTCGCCTGGGAGTAGAAGTCATTGTCGTTAGAACAGTTTCTTCTGATCGTGGTCACTTGACCCTTAGGGATGTTCTTTAACCAGACCGGATGATGTCCACTCTGCATTGGTAGATAGCTATTTGCATCTGTAGGTTTAAATGAATTTTTTAATGGGGTGGGTTTTAAATTGCAGGATTTTAGTTTTAAAGAGGAAACATAGGAAGATGGTGAAATTAGAGGCAAGAATTAATGAGTTAAAAACACAACTAGACCCTATCAAAGATTCACAACAATTGACAGATTTTAATACACGCATTAAAAAGAAATTGGAGAAAGTAGACAAGGATACACAAAGAAAGAAAACAAAGAAATTCCACAGAGATTTGGGGGATTTCCAAACGAATTCCATCTACGTTTGGCAGCAGACGAGTGGATGTCCACTAGAGGAAAATAAAGAAATAATTAGACAGGATGAACATCCACAGATGGAATTTCAACACGTGGATAGTAATAACCAGACCACTAGAACTCGCCCAACTAATGGTGGACCTTTGCACCAACCGGTATACCAATCTACGCCAGTTAGGAAGGTAAACAACAATGGGAGAGGTCAGAATGTAAGAGGAAAATCCCTAAATCCTCAAAGACCATCAATAAAGAGTAATCACTACCATGTCCCTGTCCATAACAGGTATAATCCATTACAATATGAAAATGATGAATATCAACAGTCACCACGTCCTTTTTTAGGGAGAGGAAGGGGATGGCAGAAGCGGGGACGGGGTCGTGGGTACCCCAGAAGGGGGAGACCCCCGATGCAGACCTATCCATCACAAGACCCTCATTGGAGGGAACAGACACAATGGGAAAGGAATCAAACATATTCTCCAGACCACAGGAGAAACGAACGAGAGGCTGCAGAGCAGGACGAAGGGTCCAGGAAAAGAAGACGAGAAAAGGACTAGGAGGGATTTTCAACTTAGCAGGAGCCTCTCTGACACATAAAGAATTCAATATATTAAATTTGGGATTAAAATGCGGCCTGAAGAGACCATTAAACAAATTTAATGTATTTATAGATGTACATACCGTAAATATATGAGGAAAATTAATATGAAAAAATATTTTTTGAATAAAAATTCCCAACCTGTTACTGCGACCTCATCAGTGCAGACTGATAGTGGTCTACGGAATAAGTCACTATTTAATCCTGCTAATAGTGCTAATCAACAAATAGATGTTTTTAAGAATCTGGTGTTACGTGATTTGGAAACTCTAATACCCCAAAAAAATGCTAATCCACGATATATTCATGAAGGCATTAAGAGTTTGGAAAAAAGAAAGGAGCTGATCATAAGACCCAGGGCCGCTGTTAGAAGTCATGGGGCCCCATACAGCCTACCTGATGGGGCCCCCTTTGACCCCGCCCCCCTCCCCAAAAGTTGAGAGGGGGATATGATACAACAGTTGTGGAAGTGAAAGGTGTCTTCAGAACTGTTTGCATCACTTCAACATGAAACTTGACAGTTGCTTTTACAAATATACACACACTCCTAGCTGCTGACCACAGCTTGAAATGCATGTATGTGTTTGAAAAAGACGTGCTTGCAACAAGGCCCCAGCTCTGATATAAAATGCCATGGTTAAAGGGAAATGGTTGGAGGCTGTAAAAATGTAGCTCAGCTGTGCATTTTTACTGCTCCAAAACACAAGTGTACAGTAGCATCTCACAGTGCCTTGTGATCTTTAGGCCTCATGCACACATTTTTTTACTGCTTCCAAGCACCCCTTCCTGTTATCCTATGTGTCTATGCACACATAGAATTTTTGAATTTTTTGTGGCAGGGGTGTTTACAAGCAGGAAAAAAAAACATGGCCAGTGCATCCAGGAGCAGCAGTATTTTTGACCAAAAAAATGCTTGATAAATGCAAATGCTCCTAAACGCATGTTACCATTAGGCACGTTTACTGCTTGAGCGATAATTCATTTAATTGACCAGAATAACTTATTATTTTGGCCAAATTGAAGTGTTTTATGCCTGTAAACGCTTACACATTTTGGCATTTTTTCTGGCAAAAGACTGCTGCCAAGAGGAGGATTGTTTTTAAAGCATCCTGTGTGCATGAGGTCTTATAGCATTAGGATAATCATTCACACAGCACAATAGGTGCTCTATAGCACTTTCAAAGTGTGTCACATGCTGTTCGGTGCTGACTTTGCTATGGCTGTACAGACAGTGGTACAATCTGTAACACACAGTACAGCCATAAAGTAACAAAGTCAGCCCACAACAGCAGGTGACACACTCTGACAGAGCCATAGAGCACCTCCTGTGCCAATGATTATCCTATGCTGAGAATCATAAGGCACTGTGAGGATGTGGATGATTCTATTACAATGGGTGTTGTAACACCTCAACTCACCGTGTGCAGATGGTGATGCTGATGTCCTCTGCTGCCGCTGCTCGTCTGAGTCGCCTTACTGCTACTTCTCACACGAAGAGGCAGGAAGGAATCACTCCGCGGCGCCAGGGGGAAGGCACTACAGAGGACGCACTGGCCGGGACTTAAGCCAGCACGAGGAGCGGGCACGGAAGAGGCACTCTTCCGCACCCGAAATACAAGAAATAGTTCCTCCCCTCCTGCCTTGGTGTTTCGCTGGAGGATTTTTTTTAAATGACATATCTGTTCAGGTTGCGGGCCCCTCTGCTGGCCGGGCCCGGTATAGCAGGGCCAGCTGTACTGGCCTATCAGCGGCCCTGATAAGACCCGCTGACAAAGGGGGCGGGGTTGTTTTACTGACTAAAGAATTTTATCACAACCAACTAACAGAAATGTTGATGGAAGAAGATACGTATAAGAAACTTGATAAAGACCCTACTAAACAATATGAGTCGGAGCTGAAGGCATTAGTGAATTTCGGCGTCTCAACTGGGGTTCTAACTAACAAAGAGATTAAGTATTTGACCCCTAGTAGTAGTAGGATTCCTACTATCTATACTTTGCCGAAAATCCACAAGAGTATACAATGTCCACCTGGCAGACCAATTGTTAATGGGATAGGGTCCATCACATCCAGAATGGACCAGTATCTTGACTTATATCTGCAAAAAAGTGTAGTACAAACAAAAGCATATTTGCAGGATACTAAAAATCTTTTACAAATATTGGAAGAGGTGGACCTAGCTGGCAAAGAAGAGGTATACTTAGTCACAGCGGATGTTGCGTCTCTATATACCATCATCCAACACGATGATGCGATTTTGGCTCTGAATTGGGCACTTAGTCAGAGAGATGATTTGACACATAACCAAAAAGTCTTTTTAAGAAATGCCCTCGATTTCTGCTTAGGACATAACTATTTTTGGTATGGCGGAAAATTCTACTCCCAAAAACGCGGCGTTGCAATGGGTGCCAAGTTCGCACCTAGCATAGCGAACCTTTTTATGGGTGAGTGGGAAGACAAGAAGATCTTCTCTGTTAAGAGACAAGAATTACTGATATACAGACGGTATATAGATGACCTGATCTTTATCTGGTCTGGAACAAGATCTTCCCTTACTGATTTCCTTGCAGAATTGAATAATAATACTAGCCATATTAAATTGACGAGTGAAATAAGCACTGAAAGCATCAATTTTTTGGATGTTAACATCTACAGACATGGAGAAAGACTGGGGACCAAGGCTTATTTTAAACCTACAGATGCAAATAGCTATCTACCAATGCAGAGTGGACATCATCCGGTCTGGTTAAAGAACATCCCTAAGGGTCAAGTGACCAGGATCAGAAGAAACTGTTCTAACGACAATGACTTCTACTCCCAGGCGAATATGATTAAAGAAAAATTTCTGGAAAAGGGCTATTGTGATAAACAATTGGACAAAGTGATTGAAGGAGTAGCATCCACATCAAGAGATAATCTCTTGAATAATAATAAGGTTAATCACACTTCCAAGAGTCATGAATGGAATTTCATCTCAGGATATCATTCACAATATAGAGAGGTGGAGAATATATTTTTATCACACTGGCATATCCTTTTGATGGATAAAACACTACAACCAGTGTTACCTGCAAAACCTGGGTTTATTTATAGAAGAGCTCCCAATTATGCTGATAAGATAGTTAAAAAAGTGATAGACCCTCCCACCCATCCTCCCACTTTCTGGGAAAAAGAGGGTTTTTTTGCCTGTAGACGGTGCAGGGCTTGTAAAGAAGTAAACGCACCAATAAGAGCAATGGAACGGTTTATAACAACTGGGAATAATAAAGAATTCACAATTAAAGGGTTTATTACCTGCAATACATCGTATGTTGTGTACGCTTTACAATGCCCATGTGGGTTGATATATATAGGCCGGACTAAAAGACTTTTAAGGATAAGAATAGCGGAACATGTGGCTAATATCAAATTGGGTTTTAAGGACCATAATGTGTCCCTACACTTTAAGATTTACCATAATCAAGATCCTTCTGGACTCAGATTTTGGGGGGTAGATCATATGAAACCCTCCTGGAGAGGGTCAAATTTGGTACGAGAGTTATCCAAACGCGAAACGGAATGGATATATTTGGTTGACACTTTAACATCAAAGGGGTTAAATGTGGACCTAGATATTAATTGTTTTATTAGTGATTATTAAATTTTGGATTGGGCCCCTGCCTCGTAATGTTTAAATATTTTAAATCTAATTTTTTAAGTATTAATTTTTGAGCAATATCTAGTTGGGTGGTTAGGTATGATTTATAGTGAATGGATTAATGAAGACATCCATGGTATGGAAGTTTTACGTTTGCACCGTTACATAACCTCTATGAAGGGTCTATACTTACCTATACCAACTTCTACATATAATTGTCATATGCACATAGAAGTTTACGGACTCCGGTGGGTGTCTGGTAACCACAAGTATCCTATGGCTGATACACTATGTATTATTCATTTTTGATATGAGCTGATGAGTATGACTATTTTGGCTATTATAGAATGATCATTTTCAAATAGGTGTGAACTTACAATATTTATAGTATTTTTAATATTCGTAATATTTTAAATATTTTTAGTGTCTACGTTCCTTTTTCGCCTGCGATTTTTTTCTGTGTTAAAGTAGTCCAATTAGTAAGAAGCCCCTAAAATATATCCCACCTGGAATGGCACCTCATAGAGAGAATAAAAACCCTGGGGGTGGTGGTTCCATATAATTTAACTATTATTCCAGGTTCACTGAGACGCACATCTCAGGGTGATATGGGATGCAGGTTGTGTACGCATTAATGTTGTGTATATATATATATATGTATTTTGGTGGATGCACAAAACATATATACTGGCCTTGTTTAAATAGGGTCTATCTTTTAGAGAGATAGCTTGTAGACTTTTAATGTGTATATAAGTCCCTGTTTGTGTATTATACACACATACAGGGATTATGTGATGATTCTGGATTTGCTTACCATCTTCCTCTGTTATCTTTACTTGAGGTTATTTCTGCAGTTATGTATGGATTGAGGTTAATTTTAATTTAAATTTTGTAGTTTACATTTTTGTCTTTCATGTGCTGCTTGTGGCATAATGTCCGCTATGTTTGTGTGATTATTAGGTCGCTATGAATTCGGCGATCGTTTGTGCTTATATGTACATCTCCTCCCTGCATTGTCGGTCAGGCTGATTGTGTCCGGTTTCCATGACGGTGTGCAGCCGTGTCGTGTGGGCCGGACATTGTCTTGCTTTATGATTGGCTGACGGGGTGTGGGATTGTTGTGTGTATATATATTGGCCGCTGGCGTCGTGTAGCCACGCCCACGGTTGAAGTCGGAAGTGACGAAACGCGTCAGCGTGGCCTACACGACGCTACCGGAAGTGAGGTGTGCGCTCCACCGCTGACCACAGACCAGGAAGTTATACACAGTGTACACAGCGGAACACTGGCGAATGGCTCTGAGATCTGCAAACTCGGTGAAGTACACGGTTTTGAAATGCTGGCGTTGTTTTAGATAATGTACGCATATATTTGAGTGGGTGATTTTATTGTTTTGTGTGAACCTTTTTAAAAATAAAACAGTATTATGCAATGTGCACACTTTGTTTTATTTTTATGATAAACTTGGAGGACTGCTTGGGACTGCAACGCTAAGGTGATATATAGGAATTTTACTATACCCAATGAAGTGACTACTCCTTAAGGCTGGCTTTATCAGCAGTGTCTGGTGAGTTTAACCCACGAGGGGGTACACATCGCATGTGGTGAAGCACTCCCAGTTTATGGTGGAAGAAAGGTTGACAGCACTTTGATCACCTAGCAACGCTGATTAGATCACTATAGACACCTTATCTGCACACTAAGAACTTTCTAGTGATTTTTCGTACATTATTGCTTCTGTAAAGGACTCTCTTTAAAGCGCTGTTTTAATACTGATATTCTCAGATATATACTGAATTGTTTGTACTACTTTTTTATATATTTTTACTATAACTTTTAAACGGCTGCTATTACTATCCGTATTGCTTGGTTTTAATATACCTAGCAGTTATTATTTAGTATACTTTGGTTCTATTATTATTATCATTATATATGCAGGCATCTGCACATAAAAAAAATATTTTTTTCATTTATGTGTGTGCGTGCACCATATAGGTGAGTGCATATACGTAAGTATATATAATTTTGGGAGGTGTGTGAAGGTCCTAGTTTGGCGCAGAGAGGTATATGATAGGCCGTTTTCTAAAATATACCTGTTGTTTTATATATATATATATATATATATATATTTTTTTTTTTACTAGTAATAGCAGCGATAATCGATTTTTATTCTGACTGCGACGTTATGGCAAACACATCGGACATTTTTGACACATTTTTGGGACCATTGTCATTTATACAGCAATCAGTGCTATACAAATGCACTGATTCCTGTGTAAATGACACTGGCAGTGAAGGGGTTAACCACTAGGGGGTAGTGTAGTGGTTAAGTGTGTCCTAAGGGCGTGTTGTTAACTGCAGGGTGCGTGGCTGTGTTTTACACATCACTGATCTCTGCTCCAATCACAGGGAGCAGTGATCAGTGTCACTGTTGCTAGGCAGAACAGGGAGATGCTTGTTTACTTTAGCATCTCCCCGTTCTTCCTTCCCATGAGACAATCACAGGTATCCCCACTGCAATTGAGTCCACGGAACCCGCGATCAGACTCACGGAGGTCCCGACCGGCGCGCACGTGATGGCATGGGGGCAAATTTAAAGGGACGTACCTGTACGCCCATTTGCCTGTCCGTGCCATTCTGCCGACGTACATTGGCGTGCGCCGGTTGGGAAGTGGCTAAATGTCTGTCTTTCTGCACTGCAGTACATCTGACTTGTAGCAAAAATATTTTATATAATTGAACTGATTAAATATGATTTGAAATGGAATAGCATGCTATTTATTTTTTGAGCTATTCTGTAGTATACTACAAAATGTATTCCCTTGTTGTCATTGAATTTGTCACTTTGTCAGCATAGTATAGTTATACTACAGTACACACTGACATGACAGCAAGCACATACATTTTTTAAACATGACAGTACGCAATAAATAGAATATATATTTAATAAATATATATTGTATTTATTGCGTAATGTCATGTTTAAAAAAATCATGTGCTTGCTGTCATGTCAGTGTAGTATAACTGTATAACTTATAATACTACGCTGACAAAGTGACAAATTCAATGACAACAAGCGCATGAAGTTTATATATTATAGTATACTACAGAATGGCACAAAAAAATAAAATAGCATGCAATTGCAATTTGCAAGCAATCCATTCCATTTCAAATCAAATTTAATCAGTGCAATTATCTTTTTGGTACAAGTCAGATGTACTGCAGTGCAGCCATAACTACCTTGCATGGCAAGAGCCGCATCGTAAAAGAAAAAAAAGAGGAATTGGTTAGTTTTTTTAATTTTTAAAGCTGCCTCCTGGGGTTTAGCTTTTAAATTGATTTCACTCCCACTAAAAAAAAACATTCTATGCTATTATTCTGCGCTACCAGCAAAGGTGGACCATGTCTGCAGTGTAGAAATATTTTAACGTTTCTGATAAAGACACCAAATTTGCAATCTGTAGCCTTTGCTCAGCAGAAATTTCAAGAGGGGGTACAGTGCCAAGGCTTTTTTCTACAACAGGTTTGATACACCGCCTGAAAACATCATCCAGTTCAGAATTCAGATTACAAGAAAACAGTGCCCCTGCCAAAAAGTGTCTCAGGCTCAACACCATCTGTGGCCACAGTCTTGGAAAATATAAAAAAATGTGCAAGTGACAGTCCCAAAGCTCGTGCCATTACAGAAAATTATGGAATTTATTGCATTAAACGACCATTCATTCTCTGTTGTGGAGGACATTGGATTCTGCAGGCTCATGTAACATATTGAGCCACGTTACTCACTACTAATCAGACGCTACTTTGCAGATACCAGTCTACATGAATTGTTTAGCAGTGTTGGGAAACACGTTCATGAGCTCATAACTACCAACATCATAGCAATCAGTTTTACTACCGACATTTGGAGTTCAGACGTCAGTCCAACAAGCATGCTTAGCCTGACAGCACAGTGCATAGATGACAAATTTCAATTGCAAAACATCCTACTTAACGCATGCAAGTTTGTTGGATCACATACTGCAGCAGCAATAGCTGACACTTTAAAAACCACGCTTGACACTTGGCACATTGAGAAGTCTAAAGTGCGTTTGATTGTCCGAGATAATGCACAGAACATGTCAAAGGCAATGGTGGACTGTGAATTTAAAAGCATACTGTGCATGGCACACACGCTGCAATTAGCTGTGAATGAAGGATTGTGAGTCACTTTAAGCATTCTCCGTTTTTGCTTATTCCTGATTACAAGCTTTGCAGATGCAAAGTCTTTTTGAACAAAAGCGTGTTTTAGCTGCATACATTGCAGATTACGAGCTGCCGGCAACACTGAGCGCACATCAGTGGATGTTAGTTGAAAATAGTTTGTCTCTTCTATCTCCATTTGAACAGTTAACAAAAGAAATAAGCTCAACCAATGCTTCCATTTCTGAAGTTATTCCCTTGATTGCTGCACTGAAGCGTCTGCTAGGAAAAGAGATAGAAACAGACCATGGCATAAAAACGGCTAAAACCACTCTACTGGAGGGTATCACCAAGACACTGAGTCCATCCCTTTGTACTGCATTGCAACAGTTCTATATCCTCGATTTAAAGAGCATTATTTTCTCCAGCCATCTTCCAGGATGGCACGCCTGACAGGAAACACAATCAACAACAGAGTTTAAAAGTCCCCGCCCCTCCCTCCGACCCTCAGTTATTGATTGTATTTCCCACAGATGGCAGCAAAACCGTTTTTTGTTTTCTTCTAAGGACTAAAAGGTCGGGGACCTTGGTCACCCACCAGGGGAAAGAGACCCAGAGCAGCCAGTGGTGACTGCAGGGGTCTAGGGGGCATTGCCCTCCCAGGGGGACGTGCTAGCCAGAGACTTATTTCTGTGCTATGGTTGGGTTATCCTGTACCAGGGGCTGAGTGCAGGAAACCTTGTATTACTGTGCAAGGGGACAGGGGAGATGTCTCTATTCACAGTGCCCCCAGAGAGTCTGCTTGCCCTCATACCTGACGGTGGTGGATGGTGGTGAGGGACCACTCCAGTGTTTCCCAGGTGCTGGGAGGAAGCTCTGCCTGTGTATGCTCCCAGGAGGAGAGCTAGGACTTGCCAATGGGCGCAGTGCCCGAGTTGCGTTGGCAGCCGCTACTGCGCATATCCGGAAGTCACCTCGTGCCCTTGTGAGCTCATTTCCGGTGATTTGAGCTTCACCAAAATGGCGCCGAGCGGCGGCAGCGGAGGTGCCGTTTGCAGTCAGAGCAAGGTAATCGGACGCCGGGTTATAGCGGAGCACAATACCGGCAGAACACCGGCAAAATACCGGGTGGGGAAAGCGGTAGCAGAGGGGGAAACGGAAGGTCCCATCTGCTCTAAGAAGTACTCCAGCCTGCTGGGCAGACACAAGAGTATGGAGAATTAGGAGGGACCTGACCAAGCAGCTACTGAGGTTGCCACAGGAGGTGAGTAAACCTGCTGAAAAGGAGGGGGGAAGGGAGTGGGGTTGGTCCTATTTCCCTCTTCCCCAAAAAGACACTGGGTAGCTTATGCAGTGTTATATTGCCATTCATAGGTCCTGAATGCCCTGCCCAGGGGTCGACCAGTAGGTCCAAACCCAAAGCTACTTCCAAGTCTAGGCAATGTGGGTATTGCAATGATAAGCTTTCGCAAAGCCACAGCACGCCTTTTTGTGACAAATGCATCTTTAAGCTGGCAGACAAGGAGACAGCACAAGTTGTGAAGGAATGCCGGGCGCTGCAGTCAGAGATGCTAGCAACCCTTCAGTCCTTTAGGACAATGTTTGAAAAACATCAGACCCCATCAGGAGGGGACAGCACCCTCTCACAGGATGATATTTCTACCAGTTATACAGGGGGGGGGGGGTCCCAGGAACCTACCCTGTAGCCAGGTGGAGGCTAAGCCTGGGGGACACCTCTTCTCAGCGGAGGACATGGAGGGTCTTGTTAAAGCTATTTATGCTTTAGAGGACATTCAGATGCCCTCTGCCCAGGTGTCTACTCAGGATAGGGTGTATAGAGGGTTGGGTAAGTTGCAAGCTAGATCCTTCCTGGTACACCAGTCCCTTAAAGACATAATTCTAAGGGAATGGAAAGAACCTGAGCGCAAGCTTCTAAGACTGAAGACCTGGAAGCGTAGATGCCCCTTTGAGGGGGAGGAAGAGAAATTCTTGAAGGTCCCTCGCTTGGAGGCATCTTTGGCGCAGGTTTCCAGGTGGTCAGACCTGTCCTTCGAGGACGCATGCAACATTCAGGTTCAGATGGACAAGAAATCGGAGACCTTGTTACGTAGAGCCTGGGAGGCCAATGCCGCGGCTATGGGCCCCGCTTTGGCCTCAGCCTGTGTGGCCAGAAATGCAGACGCTTGGCTTAATAGGTTAATGGACCACATCTCACGTGGAAAAGAGTCCAAGGAAGTGCTTGACTCCTTGGAGGTAGTCGGAAGAGCAGTAGCCTATTTGGCAGACGCAGCGGTGGAGACAGTGAGAACGACTGCTAAGTCAACGGCTTTACTAAACACCGCTAGGAGTGCCCTATGGGTCAAAACTTTACCTCCAAATCCCGGCTGTGTGGTATCCCCTTCGAGGGCTCCCTGATGTTTGGTTCGTGGCTTCAGCAAGTACTTTCCCAATCCACAGAGAAGGGTAAGAAATTCCCTACAAAGCCAAAGAAATTTTTTCGAGACCCCTTGGCAAAAGGTCAGTCTAGGGGTAAAAGTGACCAGAGAAAGAAGTGGGGACTTGGCAAGGAAAAAAGCGGGCTCTTTTTTTGACCTTCCAACAAAGAAACCAAATGACGCCAACATATAGGTTGGCGCATGGCTCTTATGGTTCATCCCGCAATGGGAGAGAATCACACACACTACTTTATATGTTAAATCTCGTAAGAGAAGGATACAGGTTGGAATTTCAGGCGACCCCCTCAGAGCAGGAAGTAATTATTTCGGTTCCAGCGAGTCAGCGGGCGCTCGGGTTTTATTCCCATATTTTCGTGGTCCCGAAGCCATCGGGCAAGTTTCGGTTAATCATAAATTTGAGGATGTTAAACCGGTATTTTCTATACAAAAAGTTCAGGATGGAGAGTATTTTCTCGCTAAGAAAACATCTCCAGAAAGGGGTCTTTATCATCGCGTTAGATCTGAAAAATGCGTACTTCCATGTACCCGTTGCCCCGGAACACCAGAAGTACCTGCGTTTCGTGGTACGCACAGAGCGGTGGGTAGAACATTGGCAGTTCAGGGCCCTCCCCTTTATCCTTGCGGCCAGTCCGAGGATCTTTACCAAGGTTATCGCCGAAGTGGTATCTTTCCTACACCTCCAGGGGATAGCTCTGATGCTTTACTTAGACGATATGCTGATCTACAACCCGAGCCAGAAAACAGTTGCTGTTAGACGGGGACAGAGTACTGGCCACCCTGGAGTCCTTGGGTTGGATGATGAGCCGGGAGAAGTCCTCTCTGGATCCATCGCAGTCCAAGGTGTACTTAGGGTACTAGATAGACTCGACGGCCCAAAAAAAAAATTTTTTCCCACAGAAAAGATTTTGAAGGTTCAGGGAGCAGTACTGACTCTCCTCGAATCGGGGGAGGCCTCGCTAAGGAACATCATGAGAGTTCTGGGACTCGTGACTTCCTTTATCCCGGCCGTCACTTGGGCCCAGCTCCATTGCCGGGAACTCCAGGCTTCTCTTCTCTCCTCTTGGGGAGGCAGAAGAGAGGCCCTGGAGGAAAGAGTGCGGCCCAGAGAGGGGGTAGTACACTCCCTACACTGGTGGCTCAACCCAAACAATCTATCGGGAGGTCGAGCCTGGTCACAATTAGATCCAGTAGCCATAACTACAGACGCAAGCGCCTGGGGTTGGGGTGCTCACTTGGGAGACCAATACATCCAGGTTCCGTGAAACCACAGCCACAGAAGTGCTTCGTCCAACTTCAGGGAACTCCTGTCAGTTGGAAAGGCGCTAAGCTTTTTCAAGAAGCAGGTCCGAGGCAGGGAGGTGCAAGTATTTTCGGACAACCTGGTAACAGTATCCTACCTGAACCACCAAGGGGGGACAAGGTCGGGCAGGTTGAGGAGATTAACTCAAGAAATCCTGGAGGAAGCAGAGAAGAATATTCTCTTGCTTTCAGCAACCCACATAAAAGGATCACTCAACCTTCAGACAGATTTCCTCAGCAGGCGGCCCGTTCTTCAGGGAGAGTGGCAACTGAACAAGGAAGTGTTCGCTCTGGTAAGCCGTCGATTCGGCAAGCCAGAGATTTGTTTGCCCATCAGGAAAACACAAAGGTTCAGAGATTCTTTTCCCTCACCAGGGAGCAGGGATCCTTGGGGTGGATGCCTTTGCTCAGAACTTGTTCTGTTTTGTTCTGGCGTATGCTTTCCCTCCCCTAATGCTCATTCCCAGGGTGTTTCAGAAGCTCTCGCAGTCAAAAGGAGACCTCATTCTGATCACACCCTGGTGGCCGAAGAGGGCCTGGTTACCCACCATATGGAGATGGTCGGTTGTTCCTCTGCTGCGTCTTTCAGTTCAGCGAGATTTCCTTTGCCAGGGCCCAATTGTTCATCCCGACCTGGGGTTTCTCTCTCTGACCGCCTGGCTTTTGAGAGGGAAATCCACAGGGATAGGGGATGCTCGGAGAAGGTGATTGATACACTATTACTCAGTAGAAAGAGGGTTACCAGACAGATCTACGCAAAGGTCTGGAAGGTTTTCTCCAGTTGGCTTCAGTCAAAGGAGGGATCCCTCCAAACGGTTCCAACCCTTCTAGATTTCCTTCAGGATGGGGTGGACCAGGGGTTAACGGTTAGCACCCTTAGGGTACAGGTTGCGGCCCTGTCTGTATTTTTTTGACAGAAGGCTGGCTCGAGACCCCCTTGTTAAAAGATTTTTGTTGACCAGGGAGAGGTTAGCCCCAGTAAGGACAATTAGGTTCCCACCGTGGGATTTATCCCTGGTATTGGATGCCCTGACGAAAGGGCCTTTTGAGCCGGTGGCTCAAGTTTCCTTTAAATTTCTTTAATTTAAGATGGCTTTCCTTCTGCCCATTACCACAACCAGAAGGATTGGCGACCTACAAGCTCTGACGATCAAAGAGCTGTTTTTGCTAATCCTGGAGGATAGGGTAATCTTCAGACAGGATCCTCTATATTTACCAAAATATGTCTTCTGGGTTTCATAGATCACAGGAGATTATCCTTCCGTCCTTCTGCCAGAATCCAAGAAGTGAGAAGGAAGAAAGGTTCCACCTCTTATGCCGCGTACACACGAGTGGACTTTTCGACTAACTAGGTCCAACGGTCTTTCTGACGCACTTTCTGCGGAGTTCCAAACTGAGTTTCCGAATGAACGGACTTGGCCATACACAATCACACGAAAGTCCAACGGATTCGAACGTGATGACGTACGACCGGACTAGAATAAGGAAGTTCATAGCCAGTAGCCAATTGCTGCCCTAGCGTCGGGTTTTCATCCGTCAGACTAGCATACACATGAGCGGATTTCTCGATAGGAACTGGGTCAGGCGGCGTTCCGGTGAAAAAATTTGAAACATGTTCTATTTCTAAAGTCTGTCAGATTTTTGGACAGTAAAGGTCCGATAGAGCCCACACACATTCGAATTGTTTGAAGGATTCACTCTGTCGGACCTTTGCTGTCAAAGTCCAGTCGCGTGTACGTGGCATTAGACGTTAGGCGCTGTCTCCTAGCCTATCTAGAAAAGGTGAGAGAATTTAGGAGATCAAACCATCTACTGATCATCTTTTCTGGCCAAAGAAAGGGTTTGCAGGCCTCCAAACCAACAATAGCTAGGTGGCTCAAACAGACCATAGCAATAGCTTATAGGCTTTTCAGGTAAGCCAGTACCAGTCCACCTTAGAGAGCACTCAACTAGATCTCTGGCGACCTCCTGGGCAGAGAGGGCAATTGATCAGATCTGCAAGGCAGCAACATTGACGAGTCAAATGACATTTCTGAGGCACTACAGAGTGAAGCTGTTGTCCCCTCAGGACTTGGCGTTTGGCAGGAAGGTCCTACAGGCGGCGGTCCCACCCTAAGGTAGGCCTGAACTTGTTGCTCATCGTCTCAGGTGTGCCGTCCTGGAAGATGACTGGAGAAAATTACCAGTTACACTTACAGGTAACGGGTTTTCTGGGAAATCTTTCAGGGCGGCAGGCCTACTTCCCTACCCTTAATTGTTGGTGATGTTTTTCAGTCTTCACAGAATGTTCCCTCTGACACTGGTGTGGGACTATACTTTGTCATAACTGAGGGTCGGAGGGAAGGGCGGGGACTTTTAAAATCTGTTGTTGATTGTGTTTCCTGTCAGGTGTGACCGGTCATCTCTTAGGTGTGCCATCCTGGAAGTTTTCTCAGAAAACCCGTTACCGGTAAGTGTAACTGGTAATCTTATTATTGAGAAAAAGCAGCGTGCACGGGAAATTATACAGGCACAAATGGAGGTGGTGGAAGCATCTGGTGAAGGAGTTTTGAGGTGTAGCACAGAGGAAAGTGAGAAGAAACGGTTGCATACAAGTGAAGAGGAGCACGCTCCCTCCATATCTGATATGTTTGAAGAAATTTTACATTAATGCACCCCGGTCCATAGCAGTGCCACAACAAGTGCAGCTACCCAACAGCTGGACATTTATTTAGCTGAACGGCCTATCGCCAGAAGCGACAATCCCCTTGAGTACTGGTGCATCAACAAACGTTTTCCTTTGCTTGCACAGATTGCACGCAGATATTTATCTGCCCCAAGCACCAGTAAAGAGAGTGAGAGACTATTCAGTCTAGCATCTCATATTCTTGATGAGAAGAGAAACTGTCTCTCCTGTGAGAAAGCTGAACAACTTTTGTTCTTAAAGCGAAATCTGCCACTTTTACTGAAATAGATTTATAAATCCGTAGCATAGACCAATTCATTTACCATGTTGAGCATAGTAAATTAATTGGTATTGGACTGTGCTATTGGACAATTGAAACATACAACATAGTATGACTGACTATCAGTATGTTCCAATTGTCTAGTTGTGCCATTTGTTGGTTGTTCATTGTAGTTCTACAGTTTTTTGCACTTCTTCAATTTAAGAGAGAACTCCAGCTTTTGAACTACTGTACAACTACTGTACATACATAGTTTGTTGCTGTTGGTCCAAACTATGTCTGTCCGCAAGCTGTCATCCTGTTGCATGTGCAAATGCAAAACTGTATGTTCTGTATCTGTGGCTGTCCACATACTCCAGTACTATACACTATGCCACACTGTGTTCCGGATATGGGTGGAGACTTCCAGAAACACAGACTAGTCTATATTGCTTACTGTGATTGGCTGAGCACCGCTGCTGTAGACTAGTCTGTCTTCCGGGAAGTCTCCGCTCATACTCGGGGGCCGGAACACAGTGCGGTCTACTGTATGACTATGTATGTAACCCGCAGCTACATACATACATTTTTATTGCACATGCAGCCGCTGACACCTTAAGGAGAAAATTAATAAAATAAAAATAAAGTCTTCTTAGACTTAGTCTTGGGCATGCTATTTTTATATTATATATAATTTTTTTATGCCTGTTTTTTTATTATTATTATTTTTTTTTTTGTTATGGTTTTATTTTTACACTGACTGCAGTCTGAACTGCAGGGTATGCTGTAGTTGCTTTAATTTATTATAATTTTGTATTTTATTTTTATTAAAGTACTTATTTCCATTACTGGATTGTACTATTCTTTTATTCATAAAATAAATGATTACGTTGAATATGAATAATATAATGAATATAACACAATTTGATATATCAAATATTTTTTTTGTTTAATAGATATAAAAATACATTTTCGGTATCTGTTTTAGTTTTCGGTATCGGTGTGTATCTATATATATCTGATAGTTTGTGGACTATAGTTTTCCTACAGACTAAACAATATACTCTGATTTGAGTTGTTTTTTTGTTTTTTACCAAGGAAATGTAACAGAATACCGTTTGGCTTAAATTTATGAAGATAATTTATTTTCAATATTTTAAAACAGAAAAATGTGTGTTTTTTTTTTTTCAAAATGTGTGTATTTTTTTTAAATTTATATGGCAAAAAATGTAAAACTTAGTGGGGTTAAATACCACCAGAAGAAAGCTCTATCTGTATAAAACAAAATTATAAAAATGTAATTTGGATACAGTGTTACATGAATGAGTAATTGTTATTCAAGGTGTGAGAGCACTGAAAGCGGAAAGTTGGCCTGGGCAGGAATGGAATAAAAGTGTCCGCTATTGAGGTGGTTAAATGTACAGCAACCCTCCTATTACCCCCCCCCCCCCCCCTCACATCCACATCCTATTATTGTGTGACCATTACCATCCAAATAATTCTTAATTTCATTTCCCAAAGTTATCCGTCTACAAGGAGACCTGTATAGATCAAATGACGGCACCAATGAGGATGGAGGAGGACCGGAGTCACATGACTGAGAAGATACTAAACCTCACCCTGGAGATCATCTACCTGCTGACCGGAGAGGTGAGGAGGATTCTGGGAGGTCACATGACATCACTCTTATCTCTATTAATAAAACACAGACCTGACCGGAGAGGTGAGGAGGATTCTGGGATTCTAACTTGATATTCCTATTGGTTCCTCAATACAGAGATTTCCTCTTGTGAAGTCAGGTGATCATATGACCATCACAGTGCCTCCATGTGACTCCCTAACACCTGAGAGACACAACATGCAGAAGATTCTAGAAGTCGCCAAGAAGATGATGGAGCTGCTGACAGGAGAGGTGAGGAGGATTCTGGGAATTCTGGGACATTATCCAGTAACAGACAAGGGATGTGTCTGGATGGTGACTGTATCATTGTGTGTGTCAGGTTCCTATAAGGTGTCAGGATGTCACTGTCTATTTCTCCATGGAGGAGTGGGAGTATTTAGAAGGACACAAGGATCTCTACAAGGACGTCATGATGGACAATCAGCCGCCCCTCACATCACCGGGTAAGAGGAGACTTTATTGTAAAGGAGAGAGCAGTACGGAGGCTCCACCTAGATCCCCCATCATCTGATAAACACATAGAAACAATGTATTCAGTCAGTGTGTGTGTTTCCTACAGATGGATCCAGTAATGGGAACCCACCAGAGAGATGTCCCCGTCCTCTGTATTCCCGGGATTCCACACAGGAGGGTCACACCATCCCCGACCATCATCAGGTAGATGAGGAACAATCACTGATAGTTAAAACTTAGAGAAGCATTTTTGTGCTCAAATTAATGTTTTATTTTATATGCAGAGTGGAAACCTTGGGGATTATAATATTGTTGGTAAAGAAGTGTATGAAGAGGATGAGGAGTATGAAGTGATGGAGCCACCTAATACCAGGAACCCACCAGAGAGATGTCCCCGTCCTCTGTATTCCCAGGATTACACACAGGAAGATCACACCATCCCTCACTGTTACAAGGTTAATGGAATGGAGCTTATAAAACACAGATTGTTTATGTGAGATTATATTTTACAGATGATATTCATTATCATTTTATTGATTTAGAGTGGAGATCCAATTGATATAGAATTTGAGGTTCAAGCAGAAGAGGAAGAGAGGAGTGTGAGGGATGATCAGCAGTCTATGGAGGATGGAATAACTGGGACATTTATAGAGGAGGACACTCCTACAGAGATCAGCACAGGTGGGTCATTAACACTAAATACATTCCTCCCCCCATACTGCTCACTGATTGGTCCAGAGTAGGGCGGGGACTGGATGATATCTGCTTGTAATATCCTGGTCACTTTCCTGAGTAGGGATGAGCTGCCTATTCAAGTCAAACCCATCTTCGACTCGAACATCATCTGTTTGGCAAAATCCATAATTCACTGCGGCATCACAGCATTGCTGGCTGATGATTGGCCAAGCATGCACTATGACCCGCATGCTTGGCCAATCACATCGCTGTCAGCGTAGAGAGCCATAATTGGCCATAGGCAGGATGCCTGTGGCCAATTATGGCTCAGGGGGTTTAGTACACACCCCACACTATATAAGGCCGCCTGCGTGGAGGCCTTGTGTAGTGTTTTGCGTCAGCAAAGAGAGAGAGAAATAGACAGAGAGACAATGTCTGAATTACCTTTGAAGCTGTTGTAATTACAGTGGACCTTTTTTGAGACGAGTGCATCAGATTGCACCGCTGCTATTTGCAACATATGTCTTAAGCGTGTCTCACGTGGCCAAAACATCAGCCACTTGGGCACCATATGCTTGACCAGACATATGTTGACCTGCCATGCAGTCCATTGGCAAGCGTACCTAAAAGATCCACACCAAAGAACAAAGCGGACCTCTCCTTGCTCCTCATCAGCTGGGATCTCCAACCCCACTAGACCTTCAGTCCTCTCTGAAACCTGCACTGAGAGGAATGAAGGTGTAGAATTAGGTGTGTCACAGCCAAGTACTTGCAGGCAATCTGCTAGCAGTACACCGACGTCCGATTGTACCAGGCAAATTTCTCTGCCTCAGCTGCTGGGCCGTCAAAAGAAGTTCACTCCCAGCCTTTCAGATGCCCGGTGGTTAAATGCTAGCCTGACTAAATTGCTAGCACTTTAACTGCTGCCTTTTCAGTTGGTAGACTCGGCCCCCTTCCGTGAGTTTTCACAATGTGCGATTCCTCAGTGGCAGGTTCCCAAACGCCACTTTTTCTCATGGAAGGTGATTCAAGCTCTCTACCGGCACGTGGAAGGCAATGTCCTTGCCTCGCTGGACAGGGCGGTCAGTGGTAAGGTGCATATTACCGCTGACTCATGGTCCAGCAGGCATGGACAGGGACGTTACCTATCTTTCACGGCACTTTGGGTGACTCTTCTGGCAGCTGGGAAGGATGTAGGACAAGGTGCAGTAGTGTTGGAGGTTGTTCCTCCACCACGCCTCCAAAATGCTACTACTGGTTGTGACACACCTCTCTCCTCCACCCCCTCCTCTTCTACTTCCTCCATGGCCTCTTCCTGTGCTTTGTCCTCAGAACCAGTCATGCTCTATAGGGGTTCAAGAGGCTACGCAAGTACGCAGGCAAAAAGATGCCATGCCGTGCTTGCGCTGGTGTGCTTGGGGGACAGGAGCCACACTGGGGCAGATATTTTGTCTAGAGGTCGACCGATATATCGGCCGGCCGATATTCGCCGTTTTTTAAATAATCGGCATCGGCCGATTGTTCTGATAAAAAGCCGATTTAGAACTACAGCGGGACTTTGAAATGACTTCTGTATAGAAGTCAGTGTGAGTTGCCTGAGTCGTCATAGCAACGTCTTTCCTCCTCTCTGGGCAGACTGCCAAGAAAAGAACAAAATGATACAATGTTTACACTTCTGAATGAATGAAGTCATCTCTGTGTAGAAGTTCTCAGTTTAACCATTTAAAGACTAAATCTTTTCTGACACTTGTTGCTTACAAGTAGAAATCCTGTATTTTCTGCCAGAAAATCACTTAGACCCCCCAAAAATTATATATATATTTTTAGCAGAGATCCTAGGGAATAAAATAGCGGTTGTTGCAATATTTTATGTCACACAGCATTTGCACAGAGGTCTTTCAAATGCATTTTTTGGGGAAAAAAATACACTATTTAAAAATAAAATAAAAACAGTAAAGTTAGCCCATTTTTTTTTTTCGTCCAAAAGTTTTGACTACCTGTTTTTATTTAATACATAGGGGTTTTTTTTTTTTTTTTTTTTATATATATATCTAAATCATACATACAAGTAAACTGATTGGAGGTTTATTTTGTTTAATAAATGTTTAAATGTAAGAAATTTTCTGTATCACTTATGAAGGCTGCTTTCACACTGGAGCGTTGATGGTAAAACGCAAGTTTTAGCGGCTCTTTACCATCATTTTAGCGGTGCTATTTGGCTGCTAGTGGGGCACATATAACCCAGCTAGCGGCCAAGGAAGAGGTTAAATGTGCCCATGAAGCACTGCTGCCAAATCGCATTGCATGCGCTGCGGCAGTGGTGCCCATTCATATCAATGGGCAGGAGTGGTGGAGGAGCGGTATACACCACTCCAAACGTGCTGCTTGCAGGACT
Organism: Lithobates pipiens; assembly: GCF_037356315.1. Taxonomy (NCBI): domain Eukaryota; kingdom Metazoa; phylum Chordata; class Amphibia; order Anura; family Ranidae; genus Lithobates; species Lithobates pipiens. Next base: position 634,973,569 of record NW_027507758.1, read on the forward strand.
TTTTTTTTAAGATCCTGCCAGCGCATCGCCTCAGTGTGAAAGCACTCTGTCTTTCACACAGACTGCAGGGGAGCCATTTTGCAGGCACTTTACAGGCGTTATTTTTAGCCCAAAAGCGCCTGAAAAACGCCCCAGTGGGAAAGGTGTGTTAGATCAAGGGGGATTAAAAAAAATAAATAAATAAATAAATAAAATCGGCCTAACATATCGGCCCAAAAAAAATCGGCATCATATATCGGCTATCAGCCGCCATGATTTCTAAATATCGGCATCGGCCAGAGAAAAACCCATATCGGTCAACCTCTAATTTTGTCAGCTGTGCAGGAGCAGGCTGAGAGGTTTTTGACGCCACGCCAGCTTAAGCCAGAAATGGTGGTTTGCGACAATGGCACCAACCTCCTCTTCGCCCTCCGACAGGGAATACTGACCCATGTGCCCTGTGTGGCTCATGTCTTTAACTTGGTGGTGCAGCGGTTCTTGGGCAGGTACCCGGGCTTACAGAATGTCCTCAGGCAGTCCAGAAAAAATCTGTGTGCATTTCCGCCAGTCATATAATGCCAGTGCTCGGTTGGCTGACCTCCAAAATGAATTTAACCTGCCCAAGAACCGCCTAATCTGTGACATGCCCACCAGGTGGAACTCAACATTGGCTATGCTGCAGTGGCTGCACACGCAGCAGAGGGTCATCAATGAGTACCTGTGCGACTACGGCACCAGGACAGGGTCAGGGGAGCTCGTTTTTTTTTCCCCATGCCAGTGGGCCATTATCAGGGATGCATGCACTGTCCTGTCACCATTTGAGGAGGCCACAAGGATGGTGAGCAGTGACAGTGCATGCATCAGTGACACTGTCCCTCTTGTCCACCTGTTGGAGCACACGCTGCGTGGAATAATGGACAGGGCACTTGAGGCAGGAAGAGGAGGACTTCCTTGCCTCTCAAGGAAATGCAATTGACCTACTGGCCTGTCCTGCATCCAGCGTTTTTTTGGAACGCACATTCAGTGCTGCTGGAGGCTTTGTAATCGATCATAGGGTGCGCCTGTCCACTGACTCGATTGATCGACTGACCTTCATAAAGATGAATCAGTCTTGGATCACCACCAGCTACCAAGCACCTCCTGAAGCTGATGTAACCGAATTTTTTTTTTTTTTTTTTAAATGTCAGATCCCTTCAAGACTGCCTATGCTGATGCTAAGTGACTATGCTGTTATGCTGACTGACTATCCTCTTCCTCCTCAATGATCCTGTTGATAGCTTGGAAGAACATTTTTGGTTCTGGGTGTTGCCACCAGTGGCTAAGGCACACTTTTTCAGCCTCTGTTTAACAGGAGCGTGTAACTACAATTCTTGATGCAATACTTTACAGCAGGGCTCATTGCTGCACTCCAACTAGAGTATCTGTGATGGGTTGCAGTGTCGTGGCAACAGCAACAGTGCCTAAGGCCCAATTTTTCAGCCCCTGTTTAACAGGGGCGTGTAATTACAATTTTTGATGCACTACTTTGCAGCAGGCCTGCGCTCCAACTAGATTATCTGTGAGGTGTTGTGGCACCAGTGCCTAAGGCCCAATTTTTCTGCCCCTGTTCAACAGGTGCATGTAATTACAATATAATATTTCACAGCAGGGCCCGTTCCAGCGCCCACCAAGAGTAACTGTGAGGACTTGCAGTGTTATGGCACCTGTACCACCACAACCACCAAAGGCCCAATTTTTCTACCACTGTTCAACAATGTCATGTAATTACAATCCTTGATATAATAGTTCACAGCAGGATGTTCCAGCACCCGCCAAGAGTCACTTTGAGGACTTACAGTGTTGTGGCAACACCAACACCTTAGGCCCAAATTTCTGCAGAGCATATGCCCCTACTTTCAAACATCCAACTTACAAACGTCTCCTACTTGCAAACCGAAGGAGACAACAGGAAGTGAGATTAAATCTACCCCTAAGAAGGGAAATTCTCTCCTGTAAGAGTTGATATGGGAAAAACGTGTCTCCTCTCCACTAATGCTTTATCCCAATCCTTGTTTTACTAAAAACCCCACATTTTCAAAAAACATTTGTCATTGGGACAGAGAGTGAGGTGACAGCTTCTGAAGAGGTGCACAGACAGCAAAAAAAATGTTACAGGGGTGATAACCCTTCCCCATGTTTTCCAAAAAGCTTAAAAATAGCTTTTTTGACTGGAGCTACACTTTAAAAATGTACCAGTTCAAAATTACAAACAGATTCTACTTAACAACAAACCTACACAGTCCCTGCCTTGTTTCCATTGCCTGTATACTGCTGTTCAGAGTATATAGGGCCTGGGGACCCCACGCCTTTCCTTTTTTAAATTTGGGTATGGGGTTCCGCTTAATATCCACACAAGACCCAAAGGGGCTGGTAATGGGCGGGGGGGGATACCCATGCCATTTTTCTCAATGATTTTCATCCGTATTGCTGGAACCAGACATTACATTAATACCGCAAGCAGTTTTAAATTACTTTTTTCCTTTAGAAATGTCATTTTGTGCAGGGGATGTTCTAAACATGGGAAACACGTGCCACTTCACCGGCATACTATAGACACCCCCCAGGCATGATATATAAAGGGATATTTCACTTTTTTTTTCACTTTCAGCGTCATTAACCACTTTACGACCGGCGCACGGCGATGTACATCCATTTTTTGAAGAGGGATATCTTGGTAACGGCAGCAGCTGCTGCCACAAACGAGATATCCATCTCTTCAGGCGCCGGTTGTGTGTACGATAATGGTGGTCTCCACGGTGGGTTCGCCGTGATATTACCATTATTGGCAGCGGGAGAGGTGTCGCCAATCTCCGCGCCCTCCGCTGCTTACCGGAGCCGTCAGTAGTGGCAGAGGAGATCGGGTCCTTTCCTATGCTGGGTATGGAGAAGAGTAAGGCTAAGATGGCTCCCACTCATCTCTATACCATAGGAGGGTGGAAGCGATGTCAAAACATCACTTCCGCCCATACCTCTTAAAGGAACATTTTTTCAAAGTAATTTTTTAAATTACATTTTTTTATTGCATTTAAGTCCAAATATAAGATCTGAGGACCTTTTGACCCCAGATCTCATATTTAAGAGGACCTGTCGTGCATTTTTCTATTACAAGGGATGTTTACATTCCTTGTAATAGGAATAAAAGTGATCCCCTTTTTATTTTTTTATTTTTATTTTTTTAGTTCCAAAAATATTTTATTGAAGTATACACGAGGTACAAAGATTGCTAGTACCGATATACAGCTGAATAAAATACATTGGATCAAGAACAGTGCTAACAAATGAAAATAACAAATTAACACAACATGTACAACAACTTGAAATGGATATCTGGCTGTAAATAAGCCATTTAGACTTGCCAAATATTATTTTAACTGAAAAACCCCAATTTATTCAGTAAATGTTAAGCTAGTTCTAAAGCCTTAATGGAGGACTTGGCAGAATCCTCGGGAAGATTGGTTAGAATAACGGCTTTAGAAGGGACCTACAGAAGGGGCAAGGGGGCATGGAGGGCAGTGACCACAGTGTCATAAGACGTAAGTGTAGAAGGCCTATAAGTGTTTCAGTTAGTAAGCATTAGGGTAAGGAAGGGATCAGGAAGAGCCCCCAAAGGGGGATACGTTAATGAGATAATTGGGTAACTAAATCTCTCGGTGGTGAGACTCCGGTTAAAAGTTGGTGACAGTCCGCTGAAGAGCGGAAGTGGTGCCAACACGCCCAAGTTGCCTAGTATTTAGAAGGGGCATCCTTGGCTTGACAGATTAAATTTTCCATTTCAGCTACATTTGAGACTCTGGTAATCCAATTAGTGATGGAGGGCGGTATAGTGGATTTCCATAATGCAGGAATACACATTTTGGCCCACTTTTTTTTAAAACTGTGTAAAAATAAATAAAATCAAAATAGTAAAATAAATAAGAATTTTTTTTTTAACCACTTCAGCTCCGGACCAATAAACACCTTAAGGACCAGAGGTCTTTTTGCAATTTCGCACTGCGCTGCTTTAACTGGCAATTGCGCGGTCATGCAATATTGCACCCAAACGAAATTTGCGTCCTTTTCTTCCCACAAATAGAGCTTTCTTTTGATGGTATTTGATTGCCTCTGCGATTTTTTTTTTTTTTGTGTTATAAATGGAAAAAAGAGCGAAAATTTTGAAAAAAAAAGATATTTTCTTCTTTTTGTTATAAGAAAAATCGAATAAACTAAATTTTAGTCATACATTGAGGGCAAAATTTATTCAGCCACATGTCTTTAGTAAAAAAAATGTCAATAAGCGTATATTTTTTGGTTTGCGCAAAAGTTATAGCGTCTACAAACTAGAGTACATTTTCTGGAATTTACACAGCATTTAATTTATGACTGCCGATCTCATTTCTTGAGGTGCTAAAATGGCAGGGCAGTACAAATCCCCCCCAAATGACCCCATTTTGGAAAGTAGACACCCCAAGAAAATTGCTGATGGGTATGTTGAGCCCATTGAATATTTTTTATTTTTTTTGTCCTAAGGGATTGAATAATGACAAAAAAAAAAAAAATATTTTTACAAAAAGTTGTCACTAAATGATATATTGCTCACACATGCCATGGTTATATGTGGAATTGCACCCCAAAATATATTCCGCTACTTCTCCCGAGTATGGGGATACCACATGTATGGGACTTTTTGGGAGTCTAGTCGCGCACGGCACCCCGAAAACCAATCACCACCTTCAGGATTTCTAAGGGTGCAAATTTTTGATTTAACTCCTCACTACCTATCACAGTTTCGAAGGCCATAAAATGCCAAAATAGCACAAAACCCCCCAAAATGACCCCATTTTGGAAAGTAGACACACCAAGCTATTTACTGAGAGGCATGTTGAGTCCATGGAATATTTTATATTTTGCCAAAAGTTGCGGGAATATTACAAACTTTTTTTTTTTTGCACAAAGTTGTCACTAAATGATATATTGCTCACACATGCTATGGGCAGAAGTCAAATTACACCCCAAAATAAATTCTGCTGCTTCTCCCGAGTACGGGGATACCACATGTGGGGGACTTTTTGGGAGCCTAGCCGCGTACGGGACCCCGAAAACCAAGCACTGCCTTCCGGATTTAAATATAAAATGCTACCAAAAAACCTGTTAGCGATGGCAGGGATCAGGCCTGACTCTGCGATCGCTGCAGTTATGTGTTTAGTGTTTTGTAAGTGACAGTGATCGATCGATACTGCACTTGGGTGGGCTGGGCAGAGGGGCAAAACGCAGGTGCTAGCAGGTATCTGGGCTGATCCCGCTAACAATGCGTTTTTTTGGAACCCTAAACTGCTGGGGACGCTAGTATAGATCTGATCAGATCAGATATTGATCTGTTCAGATTCTATACCACTACGGGAGGTTTATGCTTTGCGTGTGGGTGTTAGCGGTACTGGCACTAACCTAGCGCTGCCTGGGGCGACGCAGACCCTGACCCTAAAACCTAATTGATATCACCCGCCGGGTGATCAGGGGGTTAAACCTTTATTGGGTAATAAATGGTGGGTGCCCTGATGCTATAAAAAACAAACTAACCAGAGTCACCCGTAACACTTATACGGTGATCAGTGGTGAAAGGGTTAACTAGGGGCAATCAGGGGGTTCAAATTTTTATTAGGTAGTATATGGGGGTCCCTGGCGCTATATAAAAACCTGACGGGGAACCTAAATAACTAACTGGCTAACCAGCGTCACCAGTGACACTTATACTGTGATCGCTGGTGAAAGGGTTAACTAGCAGCAATCAGGGGGTTAAAACCATTATTGGGTAGTATATCGGGGTACCTAGCGCTATAAAAACCTGGCGGTGAACCTAAAAAAATAACTAGCTACCTAGCGACACTGATGCAGCGATCAGAAAAATTATCGCTTAGTGACACTGGCAAAAGGGGGTGAAAGGGTTAACTAGCGGCAATCAGGGGGTTAAAACCATTATTGGGTAGTATATCGGGGTACCTAGCGCTATAAAAACCTGGCGGTGAACCTAAAAAAATAACTAGCTACCTAGCGACTGTAGCGACACTAATGCAGCGATCAGAAAAACGATCGCTTAGTGACACTGGCAAAAGGGGGTGAAAGGGTTAACTAGCGGCAATCAGGGGGTTAAAACCATTATTTGGGTAGTATATCGGGGTACCTAGCGCTATAAAAACCTGGCGGTGAACCTAAAAAAATAACTAGCTACCTAGCGACTGTAGCGACACTAATGCAGCGATCAGAAAAACGATCGCTTAGTGACACTGGCAAAAGGGGGTGAAAGGGTTAACTAGCGGCAATCAGGGGGTTAAAACCATTATTGGGTAGTATATCGGGGTACCTAGCGCTATAAAAACCTGGCGGTGAACCTAAAAAAATAACTAGCTACCTAGCGACTGTAGCGACACTAATGCAGCGATCAGAAAAACGATCGCTTAGTGACACTGGCAAAAGGGGGTGAAAGGGTTAACTAGCGGCAATCAGGGGGTTAAAACCATTATTGGGTAGTATATCGGGGTACCTAGCGATATAAAAACCTGGCGGTGAACCTAAAAAAAAAACTAGCTACCTAGCGACACATGCAGCGATCAGAAAAATGATCGCTTAGTGACACTGGCAAAAGGGGGTGAAAGGGTTAACTCTAGGGGCAATCAGGGGGTTAAATCTTTATTGGGGGGTGATAGGGGGCTACCCTGGACCTAACACTAACTGTCCTGACAGTTTTTACTGTCACAACTGACACTGAATGCATTGATCAGTAAAGAAATTATCAATGCAATCAGTGACACTGTGACTGGGGGGGGGGGGGCGATCGGGGGGGGGGGGGGGGTTTGTGTGCCTGTGTGTACCTACATGTCAGTGTAGTGTTGGTGCACACTTACTATTAGTCTTCTCCTCGTAGTCTGGTCAAAAAGACCGCCCCGAGGAGAATGACATCACTTCCTCCTTCCTGTGTAAACAATACACAGTGGGAGGAAGCTTCTCATTGGCCAGGAGCGATCCAGAGGGGGTGGCCGAAAACCAACGGCCATCCCCTCATCACGGAGCGCTCCTGGAGCGAACCGGACCGTCGTATCCAACGGGAGGGGGTCCGATCGGACCCCCCACCCGCTGGAAGGCAGGCACGTACATCTACGTGATTGTGCCTGCCTGTGCCATTGTGTTCACGTACATTGGCAATACGGCGGTCCTGAAGTGGTTAAAACACCCCGTCCCGACGAGCTCGCGCACAGAAGTAAACGCATACCTCAGTAGCGCCCACATATGAAAACGGTAGTTAAACCACACATGTGAGGTATCACCGCTATTGGTAGAGGAAGAGCAATAATTCTAGCCATAGACCTCCTCTGTAACGCAAAACATGCAACCTGTAGAATTTTTTTAAATGTCGCTTATGGAGATTTTTGAGGGTAAACGTTTGACACCATTCCACAAGCAGGTACAATTTTGAAGCGTGACATGTTGGGTATCAATTTACTCGGCATAACATTATCTTTCACAATATAAAAATTATTTGGCTAATTTTTACTGTTATATTATTTTTTTATTCGAGAAAGTGCATTTTTTCCCAAAAAAGTGTGCTTGTAAGACTGCTGCGCAAATATGGTGTGAAAAAAAAGTATTGCAATGACCAACATTTTATTCTCTAGAGTGTTAGAAAAAAACACTGTATAATGTTTGGGGGTTCCAGGTAATTTTCTAGCAAAAAAAAATGTTTTAGACATGTAAACACTGAGTCTGAAAAAGAGGACCGGTCCTTAAGTGGTTAAAATCAGTGCTCCCGAAAAAAACGGCCATTTTTTTTTTTTTTGCATTGATAAATGTCCCCTGAGGCAGGAGCTGGGTCCCCCAACCCTTTTTAGGACAATAATGTGCACATTAGCCTTTAAAATTAGCACTTTTTGATTTTGAACGTTTGAGTCCCATAGACTTTACTGGGGTTCTAAAGTTCCCACAAATCTGGTGCGAACCGAACTGGGGGGTGTTCGGCTCATCCCTATTCCTGAGCTGTGTCCCCATCCTGTATTTCTCTCCGATAATCTTCCTTCTCTGTGCTGCAGACACAATTTATGTCTCTAGACTGGATTTATGGAGATTCTGGGGTTCAGCTGGCGGCAAAATGTTCATTTTCAGCATAGGCATTGACCTGGGACATGTTTTTGGATCTTCTGCCTCATACCCGGGTCTAGTAAGATCTCTGAAGCCCCATACAAATGTAGCACTAACCCCCGAAGGAGCTGCTGGTCATTTTTGGGCTTACAGTTACCTTCCGTTCTCCTTGTGACACGTCTAGTGGATGTCCCGTGGTAGATGATCCAGTAACTTGAGACTGACAATAGATCCAATTGAATGGATTTTATTTGCAAAAACTCGAGCCATTGAACGGTCTTCCAACTTGGGATCAGAGGGTTGGGAAGGAAAGTTCAGGTCCTCTCAATGTCAAAGTCTATGAACGTTAGAGAACTTGCTTTCTTTGACTGCATCCAGAGAATAGCCATTCACAGCTGGATGAACACTCGGGTTGGACAGTCCTTCTCTCACAAGGCCTAGCAGCCAACAAGGTGCTTACTCAGGAACAAAGTCTTTGTCACAGACGTTGTTGCAGAACACGTAGGGAAACTAAGCTGTGGAACACTTGTAGGATACCTGGATCTTTCAGCCAGCTTGGCGATATCCACAAGACCAGATTCTCTTGGTTCCTTCAGGCCTTCCAGGCTCTTGTTAAGAAAACCAAACTCACACGTGATATTCTTCTAAAGAGTCCTCCCCTGGAATGCTTGAAGTACTCTGGGTCTCTCCCGAACCGGAGACGGCACCCAACCCCCTCGGAATCCTCCTTTAGTTTACCTGCCTTGGGCTAGCCAGCCCCAAGGCTTTAAAGTCGGGTGGATCCGCACCTCAGGCCATTGCCTTCCTGGGGGCTGGTCAGGAGGACCAGGACCAAGTAGTCAGCACATCATACTGGATCGGAAACCCCGAACCACGTGATGTCCGTATCTTAACTACCCTCTCCCAGAGGGCACAGCGAGAGGGCCACTCCCACTGACCCGGCTCAGAAAAAGAGTAACTTAAGCACCTGACCAGACCATAGTTCCACGCCCGCCACAAGAGACAGTGCCCCCCTGTGGCCAGGCTGAACATCTCACAGCTCAGTCAGGCTGACACAGAAGTCAAATTTAGTCAAATAGACCCAAACCAAACTGTAGCTTGGGTAAAGTTTTAACTTTGAAAAACGCATAGCGTGTGCTCTTCAGGAGCCCGCCGCTACACACACTATCAGGTTTTCTGCTGATTTTTGCCTTCAGATTTACCAAAACCATATAGTGCAAGGGCCTGCCTGATTGCATACAAATTGAAACTCCTAAAGTTTGACCTCATATTGTTTGACCTCATGTGCAATATATACTCTATGTTGTAGATTACATCATTCTGATAATATATAGCCCTAACTGTTGTATCTTTTATAATACACTACATTGGACTTATTTTGCACCTATCTTCTACCAGCTGGGCATTTTATATCTGATGATTTGATTGGAGCACAGACTTTTATATGTTGATAATAATGTGATAACATCCTTAAACTTAGGAACCTTAAACAGAAAGTTATAATGAGGGAGGAGTCGATAACCCAATGATGGTGGTCTGAAAGTGTTACTAAACCTAAAAATTCTTTTTTACCTTAATGATTTGTTTGCATTAAGGTCAAAAATGTCCCTGTGCCCCCCCCCCCCCCCGTATGAAGGGGAAGAGAGGGGAGAATAGATCAGCGCTGTGCAGGGCTGCAACTTTTCTCCTATTGGCTCTTGCTACTATCAATCAGATTTTAATAAAAAAAAAAAGGTTTTGACTTTAGTAACACTTTAGGTATCAGTCCAGTCTTCATCTTGGTTGTTCTCCCCTCATCCTCACTCTCTGACCTCTGGTGGGGCTCAGCCCCGCTGTTATTCATGACTAAATCATGGACTAAATAAGGAAGTGCAGGACTTCTTGTCTTGGGAAGATGACAATGAGTGATAGAGGGGGAGGGGACACTCGTCCTATAATCCCCTCATCACTGTCACTCCTATAAAAGACAGTTCTCGTTGTTTCCTCACTCTCTGACTAAGGTCCATGAATAAAGAAATGATCTGGTAGGAGATCAGAGGACCCATTTACTAGTTACCTTGAGGGGGGAATTGTAAGATCCTCAGAGACAAAGCTGCCTGATGTGGGCGGAGTCCTGGTTTAGGGGAACCAATCAGCTCATGTCTAGTAATAATCTTTGTATTTCTATTTTAGTAGATGGACGGGAGATGAGGAAAACCTCAGAGGATTGTCTCACTTTGTCTCCAGACTGTAAAGTAGAAGATGAGGACATCACACAGTATAGTCCAGGAGAAAACCCGACTACCTCAAATGTCCATCCGGCACCACACAGTGTAGATGGACCATCGTATTCCTCTTATCCTGAGGAACCTCAGACTGTGAGGGACGGTGCCGGACCATCGTATTCCTCTTATCCTGAGGAACCTCAGACTGTGCGGGATGGTGCCGGACCATCGAATTCCTCTTATCCTGAGGAACCTCAGACTGTGAGGGACATTGCCGTCCTTCCAACAGATAAGAAGTTTTACTGTACTGAGTGTGGGAAGGGTTTCCATTTTAAATCCAATCTTGATGTGCATAAAAGATCTCATACGGTGGAGAAACGGTATTCCTATACGGGAAAAAAAACATATCCCTGTTCTGAGTGTGGGAAATCTTTTTCAGCAAAGTATGATCTTTGCAGACATCAGAGAACTCACACAGGGGAGAAGCCATATTCCTGTCCTGAGTGTGGGAAATCTTTTTCAGACAATTCCCATCTTTTAGCACATATGAAACTTCACACTGGTGAAAAGCCGCATTCCTGTCCTGAGTGCGGGAAATGTTACCCTTCTCAATCCAAACTTGGTGTGCATATACAATGTCACACGGGGGAGAAGCTGTATTACTGTTCTGAGTGCGGAAAAGGTTTTACAGCGAAGTCCAATCTTTGCAGGCATCAGCGAACTCACACAGGGGAAAAACCATATTCATGTTCTGAGTGTGGGAAAAGTTTTTCATCGCAGGCCTATCTTTACGTACATCAGAGATCTCACACAGGGGAGAAGCCATATTCCTGTCCTGAGTGTGGGAAATGCTTTTCACGGAAGTACCATCTTTACACACATCAGAGATCTCACACGGGGGAGAAGCCGTATTCCTGTCCTGAGTGTGGGAAATGCTTTTTACAGAAGTCCCATCTTTACATACATCAGAGATCTCACACGGGGGAGAAGCCATATTCCTGTCCTGAGTGTGGGAAATGCTTTTCACGGAATTGCCATCTTTACATACATCAGAGATCTCACACGGGGGAGAAGCCATATTCCTGTCCTGAGTGTGGGAAATGCTTTTCACGGAATTGCCATCTTTACATACATCAGAGATCTCACACGGGGGAGAAGCCATATTCCTGTCCTGAGTGTGGGAAATGTTTTTCACGGAAGTCCCTTCTTTCCAGACATCAGAGATATCACACGGGGGAGAAGCCGCATTCCTGTCCTGAGTGAGGGAATTGTTCCTCACTGAAGTCCTGCCTTCATGTACATCAGGGACCCCACACAACCCTCGAGGTGTATTAGTGTCTTGAGTGCGGGAAATGTCTTCTATATGAATGTTGCTGGACATCACAGCTCTCATGTGGGGAAGAAGCACACCCTGATATACACCTCAGATATACTCCATGGCTGATCTTCATCATGGAAGAAACAGTTGATAAGGAGATCAGAGATCACCAAAGACATGGATGAAGTGTTGTACTGTGTTGGCCATTGATAGCAGTAGAAAAATAAAAATGGAGTCATTACCTGTCATTGGATGAGTACATTTTGTGATGTAAGATTTTGTAAGCATTTAAAGGTAATTTTTTTAAATCATTTTTAGACAAATGTTACACGCATTGATCGGGCCATTATGAATTTATATATTCATGCTCAATTCCTTATTAACATAACTAACCTCCAGCAGCTGGATCAACTTCTCCCCCCAGACAATTAAGATAAAACAGAAATCTATATTCCCAGCACTATAAACCTCCAATGATAAATAATCAAATAATAATCTCCATTAGCTGTCATATATCCTCCAACAAATTGTCTGATGCGGCGTACACACGATCGGAATTCTCGTTGGAAAAAGCTCTGATGGTTTTCCTGACGGAATTCCGCTCAAGCTGTCTTGCCTACACACGGTCACATCAAATTCCGATCATTTATAACGCAGTGACGTACGACGTGATTAGAAAAAGGAAGTTCAGTAGCCAATAGCTTCCGTCTCGTAGTTGAATCTGAGCATGCGTGATATTTGGCGTTTCAGAATTGCATACACACGATCGGAATTACCGATAGAAAGTTTTTCCGTCGAGAAAATTGAGAACATGCTATCAATTTTTGGCTGGCGGAAATTCGGACAGCTAAATTCCGATGAAGCGTACACACGGTCGCATTTTCAGATGAAAAGCTTTCAACGGTCTTTTTCTGTCTGGAATTCCGATCGTGTGTACGCGTCATGAGTGTCCATAAAATGGTGCACTCCAAATCATCCATTGTCCCAGTGCAAAAATCTCTTCCAATCACTCGCCAACACCTCCGTGAAATATACTCAAATATAAATTGAACTGTCGGCAAATGATCAGACCGTTATCAATGAATGGGTCATATCAAGCACGATGTCCTACAGAACATTGGCCTCCAGGTGTATCTCTCCTTCATCCAGATATAGAAGTCATATAGTCCTCTGTTAGAAGTTTTTGAGTTAATTAATATTTTAAGTGATAAGGGTTTCTGAAAATATATGTTATATAAGTTTTATGTTCGGTGGTAAGTGATGGTTTCTGAAGGTCACACAACAGCAGATCTATAGATAGGAGTGGTTTTGCTGAGTAGGTATTTCTATTTTTGCGTTACTATGTCAGTACAATGGGTGGAGTTATGCTACTTATCTATAGACTGAACCATATTGGGTATATAAGCAAATGTGGGAGTTATTAGGATATGCTGACATAACATCATGAAAAGTATAAGAAGAGAGTTAGATTATGAGAGTGAAGGAGATCGGTGGGAAGAGAAGGACGCTATACTCTGAAAATGTAACACCAGAAGTACCACCTTAGAAGCCATCACCATGCCATATGTTACCAGATGTCAATCTTGTCTTAGCTTATCTCTTTCTGAACAATAAACCAACTATTGGACGAACGAAGGATTCTTCAATTTCTACTCCTGAAAGTACATTTGAAATGCCTTGGATGAAGACATTACATTGGTCCTCCAGCCACACATAGGAGGACTTCACATCTTTTACACTCACAAAGGAAGAGACATTACACTGCACACTACTGAAGACATCTTGTTTACTTTAGGCCTAAATACAGCCTACTTCACAAACAGCTGCTATTGCAGACACCTCTCTGACTACAGAGCAACACGAAGCTGAACTGAATCTTTTCTTATACTTTCTTTTAAGCTTTACATCTTTTTTTGTTTTATTATATCTAAGCTGTATGAAGTTTTATAACTTTGTATGTATTTTCAAGTTGATGCCAAGTGTGTCTGAATAAATTCACACTTTGATTTAACCACTTGCCGACCGCCGCACGCCGATGTACGTCGGCAGAATGGCACGGGCAGGCATAAGCACATACATGTACGTCCTTTGCCTCCCGCGGGTCGGGGGCCCGATCGGGCCCCCGCCCGGTGCCTGCGGCGGTCGGTTTTCGTTCGGGAGCGATCCCGGACGAGGGGACGGCCATTCATTCATGGCCACCCCCTCGCGATCGCTCCCGACGAATGGAAATCCCCGGTGACATCACTTCCTCTCCTGTAATGTAAACACAGGAGAGGAAGTGATGTATTCTCTCCTCCGTGTCGGTATTTTTCGTTCCGACACGGAGGAGAGCGGATCAGTGAGTTGCACCAACACATCCCACACACAGTAGAACATGCCAGGCACACTCACACCCCCCCTTTACCCCCCGATCACCCCCCCAATTACCCCTGCCCCCCAGTCACAGTGACACCAATGTCATTTTTTTTTTTTTTTTTTTTTTTTTTGCATTGGTGTCATTTGTGACTGTAATAACTGTTAGGGCAGTTAGGGTTAGCCCCCTTTAGTTCTAATGTACCCCCCTAACCCCCCCAATAAAGGTTTAACCCCGTGATCACCCCCCGTCGCCAGTGTCACTAAGGCTGGGTTCACATTGCAGCGGTTTATGAGAACGAATGTGATTCGCACCGCACTGCAGTGCAAATCACATCCGATCTCTGTGCGATTCGAGTTCAGCCATTCGCCGCACCCGCCGCAAATTCGCACGGGACCCTTTTTTTGGCCCGCAGCAGAATCGGATCGCATGGGTGTTCACACCATGCGATCCGAGTTTGCAGATCGCACTGCGATATGCGAACTGATCTGGGGGTGTCAGTAACATTTCACTGACACTCCCAGCAGTTCGCATAGGGCAGTGTGAACTGCCGCCGGGAGGCATGCGATGCGGGAACCCGCCGCGGATTCGCGGCGTTTCCGCATCGCTCCAGTGTGAACCCAGCCTAATAAGCGATCATTTTTCTGATCGCCGTATTAGTGTCACAGGTGACGCTAGTTAGGCAGGTAGGTATTTAGGTTCGCCGCAGCTTTTTATAGCGCTAGGGACCCCCATATACTACCGCATAAAGCCCCCTGATTGCCCCCTAGTTAACCCTTTCACCAGTGATCACCATATAACTGTTACAGGTGACGCTGGTTGGTTAGTTATTTTTTTATAGTTTCAGGGCACCCGCCATTTATTACCTAATAAAGGTTTAACCCCCTGATCACCCGGCAGGTGTCATTTGTGACTAATAACTGTTAGGGCAGTTAGGGTTAGCCCCCTTTAGTTCTAAGGTACCCCCCTAACCCCCCCAATAAAGGTTTAACCCCGTGATCACCCCCCGTCGCCAGTGTCACTAAGGCTGGGTTCACATTGCAGCGGTTTATGAGAACGGATGTGATTCGCACCGCACTGCAGTGCAAATCACATCCGATCTCTGTGCGATTCGAGTTCAGCTATACAGATAGTATGGCTGAATTCGTGTCGCACCCGCCGCACCCGCCGCAAACTCGCACGGGACCCTTTTTTTGGTCCGCAGCAGAATCGGATCGCATGGGTGTTCACACCATGCGATCCAAGTTTGCAGATCGCACTGCGATATGCGAACTGATCTGGGGGTGTCATTAACATTTCACTGACACTCCCAGCAGTTCGCATAGGGCAGTGTGAACTGCCGCCGGGAGGCATGCGATGCGGGAACCCGCCGCGCATTCGTGGCGTTCCCGCATCGCTCCAGTGTGAACCCAGCCTAATAAGCGATCGTTTTTCTGATCGCTGTATTAGTGTCACAGGTGACGCTAGTTAGGCAGGTAGGTATTTAGGTTCGCCGCAGCTTTTTATAGCGCCAGGGACCCCCATATACTACCGCATAAAGCCCCCTGATTGCCCCCTAGTTAACCCTTTCACCAGTGATCACCATATAACTGTTACAGGTGACGCTGGTTGGTTAGTTATTTTTTTATAGTTTCAGGGCACCCGCCATTTATTACCTAGTCTCACTAGTGTACCCCTAAATTTAGGGGTGTCTACTTTCTAAAATGGGGTCATTTGGGGGGGGGGGGGGGTTTGTGCCATCTTGGCATTTTATGGCCTTCAAAACTGTAACGCCCTTAGAAAGCCTGAAGGCGGTGCTTGGTTTTTGGGGCCCCGTACGCGGCTAGGCTCCCAAAAAGTCCCACATATGTGGTATCCCCGTACTCAGGAGAAGCAGCAGAATTTATTTTGGGGTGTCATTTCACATATGCCCATGGCATGCGTGAGCAATATATCATTTAGTGACAACTTTGTGAAAAAAAAAAAAAGTTTGTAATTTTCCCGCAACTTGTGGCAAAATATAAAATATTCCATGGACTCAACATGCCTCTCAGCAAATAGCTTGGGGTGTCTACTTTCTAAAATGGGGTCATTTGTGGGGGTTTTGTGCCATCTTGGCATTTTATGGCCTTCAAAACTGTAATAGGTAGTGAGAAGTGAACTCAAAAAATTACGCCCTTAGAAAGCCTGAAGGCGGTGCTTGGTTTTCGGGGCCCCGTACGCGGCTAGGCTCCCAAAAAGTCCCACATATGTGGTATCCCCGTACTCAGGAGAAGCAGCAGAATTTATTTTGGGGTGTCATTTCACATATGCCCATGGCATGCATGAGCAATATATCATTTAGTGACAACTTTGTGAAAAAAAAAAAAAAAAAAAAAAGTTTGTAATTTTCCCGCAACTTGTGGCAAAATATAAAATATTCCATGGACTCAACATGCCTCTCAGCAAATAGCTTGGGGTGTCTACTTTCTAAAATGGGGTCATTTGTGGGGGTTTTGTGCCATCTTGGCATTTTATGGCCTTCAAAACTGTAATAGGTAGTGAGGCGTGAAATCAAAAATTTACGCCCTTAGAAAGCCTGAAGGCGGTGCTTGGTTTTCGGGGCCCTGTACGCGGCTAGGCTCCCAAAAAGTCCCACATATGTGGTATCCCCGTACTCAGGAGAAGCAGCAGAATTTATTTTGGGGTGTCATTTCACATACGCCCATAGCATGTGTGAGCAATATATCATTTAGTGACAACTTTGTGTAAAAAAAAAAAAAAAATTTTTTTTTTGTCATTATTCAATCGCTTGAGGCAAAAAAATAAAATATTCAATGGGCTCAACATGCCTCTTATCAATTTCCTTAGGGGGTCTACTTTCCAAAATGGGGTCATTTGGGGGGGTTTTGTACTGCCCTGTCATTTTAGCACCTCAAGAAATGAGATAGGCAGTCGTAAACTAAAAGCTGCGTAAATTCCAGAAAACGTACCTTAGTTTGTAGATGTGACAACTTTTGCGCAAACCAATAAATATACAATTATTGACTTTTTTTTACCAAAGACATGTGGCTGAATACATTTTGGCCTAAATGTATGACTAAAATTGAGTTTATTGGATTTTTCTAATAACAAAAAGTAGAAAATATCATTTTTTTTCAAAATTTGCGGTCTTTTTACGTTTATATCGCAAAAAATAAAAATCGCAGAGGCAATCAAATACCATCAAAAGAAAGCTCTATTTGTGGGAAGAAAAGGACGCAAATTTTGTTTGGGTACAACATTGCATGACCGCGCAATTACCAGTTAAAGCAGCGCAGTGCCAAAGTGTAAAAAGACCTCTGGTCATTTACCAGCAAAATGGTCCGGTCTGAAAGTGGTTAAGATAGCCTGGCTAATTGAACTATTGAACAAAACACCTACTAAGACATTTGTTGACATAACACGTGTCTGTGAAAGAAGAGAACAGATTCTCTTACTTTTTTAACATCCTCTCTCCTTTAATTTCTTCCAAGAAGGATTATAAAAAAAAAAGAACCGAATTTCATAGGGTAGTATTTTAAGCAATAAAAATGGTAAGTATAGAATTATGCTTACATAAATGATAAATGCAATATCCCAAATAACCATAAAATTTGCCGGACGCGCCACCGATTCTCCCCATCAATCACACACTACTGTGTAGGACTCGCATGCAGATGGACTCTCACCAGACAATGAAACTCTCCGATCTCCTAGGATCATACAGGGCATGTTGTGATAAACCATAGTCCCCACATATCCTTCTCAGTCCCCAGAATTGGTATTCAGACCACCATAGGCACGTCAGATAGCTCCAGAGAGTATTATAAAGAAGGCAATACGCATTGGGATTCTCATTCATGTAGAGTGAGGGTTTTCGGGGGTAATCTGGTAAAATGTGTAAAAACTTACTTTCAGTTTTAAAAGGTGCCACAGTCACCCACCTGGCTCCCCATAACTCCCCACCTGTCCTCCATTCCCCACATTTTGAAGCCCTCCACCATTGCATTCCCTGGTGGTGAAGACCTCAGTAGGAGGCAGATCACTGGCACTGAGATTATGTGGTCTGTGTGTGGGCGCCAGGGAGCTGCCTCCTACTGAGGGCTTCACCACCTCCTCCCCAGCAATCTGCCTCCCCACTGAGCCTGCATGTGGATTCACTACATGGTTGTCGCCACGCGCCACTCTCCCTTGTCTTGGTGGGCATGGTACAGTCCCACTGAAGACAAAAGATGCGCTCCCTGTGTGTGGCCAAAGCAGAGGGAGCAGGGCTGGTTCTCAAGGCAACCAGGCACTAGGTATAATGTCCAGCACTGGAGATAAATACTGGAGCGGGGCCCAGGCACCCTCAGTCTCCCTGCTCGCTCTCCCCCTCATTCTGCTGCCATGCTGTGAAAGGTCCTGTGCTATGGACAGCCCCTTTGATTGATTGGACTCGAGTTGGCTGACACCTCACTCCAATTAGCTCTTGGAGATCTCATTAGTGTAGGGGTTCACATACTTTTCCCACCTGCACTGTGAATGTTTACATGGTATGTTCAATAAAAACATGGTAGCATTTAATTCTTTGTGTGTTATTAGTTTAAGCAGACTATGATTGTCTATTTTTGTGACTTAGATGAAGATCGGATCACATTTTTTTATTGCAACTGTATGTTACTGAAGATGTTTTGTCCTCAGCCTTGGTGGCGTTAGAAGAAAGGTTAGCTGCTTTAATCCAATCTTCTTCCCAGAGTGGGAGAAAATGCGATAGATCACCCAGCCCCGGGCCCTCTAACAAGGGAGCAGTGGGCAGAGGATGATTCACCCTCAGGGGACCGGGAAGAGGGACAGACTGATGATTCTTCTTCTGAGGAATCGGCTGTAGAAGAACCCTTTTCAGCCTCGCAAATCTGAAAAATTGCTGGTGCAATCCCTTACAGAAATGGTCCATTCTGTGTTCAAACTGCCCTTAACTGAGTCAGCTGAAAGGCCCGTTTCTTCTTTGGGTTCTCTAAAACCCCCCTCAGGCTCTGCATGCCTTTTCTGTCCATCCATTGCTGGAGCAACTTATATATGCTGAGTGGGATCACCCAGATAGGCATTATCTCCCTCCTAAAAAGTTTTCAGCACTTTATCCCATGGAGGAAAAATTCACCAAAAATGGAGTATACCAGCAGTTGATGCTGCTTATATCCTGTGTGACTAAAATATCCAATGGTTAAAAGAATGGAATTCTTGTTGAAACCCTCTTTTTCCTTGGCAGGTGCAGTAACTCGGCCTGCAGTTGCAGCATTAGGCATTTGTTAATCCCTAAAAGACCAATTGAAACAGGTTCTCAAGGTCAGTGGTCATCAATCCTGTCCTCAGGGCCCACTAACAGGCCAGGTTGTATGTAGGGATGAACCGAACACCCCCCGGTTCAATTCGCGGCAGAACATGCGAACAGGTAAAAGAATTGTGCGAACACCGTTAAAGTCTATGGGACTCGAATGTGAAAAATCTAAAGTGCTAATTTTAAAGGCTAATATGCAAGTTATTGTCATAAAAAGTGTTTGGGGACCTGGGTCCTGCCACAGGGGATATGTATCAATGCAAAAAAATGTTTTAAAATGCCTGTTTTTTCAGGAGCAGTGATTTTAATAATGCTTAAAGTGAAACAATAAAAGTAAAATATTCCTTTAAATATCATGCCTGGGGGGGTGACTATAGTATGCCTGTAAAGTGGCACATTTGTCCCGTGTTTAGAACACTCCCTCCACAAAATGAAAGGAATAAAAGTCATTTAAAACTGCTTGCGGCTGTAATGTAATGTTGCCCCCCCAGCCCATTTGGGTCTGATATGGATATTAAGGGGAACCCCGCATCCAAAAAAAAAAGAGTGGGGCCCCAGGCCCTATATACTCTGAACAGCAACAGTATACAAGCGGTCCCTGGTTTACAAACAAGACAGGGACTGTAGGTTTGTTCTTTCGTTGAAACTGTTTGTAATTTGGAACAGGTACATTTCTCCAAAGCTTTTTGGATAACATAGGGAAGGGTCATCGGCCCTGTAACATTTGTTTTGTGTCCCTGTTCAGAAAATTTCACCTCCCTTTCTGTCCCAATGACAATTGCATTTTGAAAAATGTGGGTTATTAGGGAAACAAGGATTGGTGATCAAGCATCAGTGGAGACACCTTTTTCCCATATTAACTTTTACAGGAGAGAATTTCCCTTCCTAGGGGTAGATTTCCTCTCGCTTCCTGTTGTCTCCCTCCCTTTCTAAATAAGAGTCATTTGTAAGTCGGATGTTTGAAAATAGGGGGCTGTCTGTATATACTATATGGCCTGCCCTATACACTCTGTGGAAATTTGGGCCTTAGGTGTTGGTGGTACCAGAACACAACTCCATGGGTTTCTGGGGACTGCAAACGATCTCTTGAAGACTTTTGCTGATGTGGAGTGTTATCCTCCACCTCCATGCTGACACAAACCTCCTCCTCCTCTTCTTTCTGTGTGATCGGCGGGCCTGCGGGAATACTAGTATCTGGATAAAGGGGGGCCTTGAGAGGTAAGGATGTCCTCCTCCTCTTCCTCCTGCTGTTCTGCCTCAAGTGCCCTGTCCATTATTCCACGAAGACTGTGCTCCAACAGGAAGACAAGAGGGACAGTATCACTGATGCATGCACTGTCACTGCTCACCATTTGAGGAGGCCACAAGGATGTATGCATCCTTGATCATGCATCCTTGATCAGTAGCCACTGGCATGGCAAAAAAAAAGCCAAGCTCCCCTGACCATGTCCTGGTACCATATTCACACAGGGTCATTGATGGCCCTCTGCTGCGCATGCAACCGCTGCAGCATTGTCAACGTTGAGTTCCACCTGGTGGGCATGTTACATATAAGGCGGTTCTTGGGCAGGTTCAACTCTTTTTGGAGCTCAGCCAGCCGAGCATTGGCATTATGACCGGCGGAAATGACTATAGACTTTCCTGGCCTGCCTCAGGAGATCCTGTAAGCCAGGGTACCTGCTCAAGAACCACTGCTCCACCAAATTCAGGACATGAGCCAAATAGGGAACATGGGTCAAGTGTCCCTGTCGGAGATCGGTGAGGAGGTTGGTGCCATTGTCGCATAAAGCCATTCCTGGCTTAAGCTGGCATGGTGTCAACCACCTCTGAGCCTTTCCCTGCAGAGCTGACAGAATCTCTGGCCCAGTGTGGCTCCTGTCCCCTAAGCAGACCAACTCAAGCACCGTATGACATATTTTTGTCTGAGTGCTTGCGTAGCCCCTTGAACGCCTACGGAGCACTGCTTGTTCAGAGGAGAAATCTGCAGAG
This sequence comes from Lithobates pipiens, assembly GCF_037356315.1. NCBI lineage: Eukaryota > Metazoa > Chordata > Amphibia > Anura > Ranidae > Lithobates > Lithobates pipiens. The sequence goes on from NW_027507758.1 coordinate 634,994,847, forward strand.
GAAGAAGAGGAGGAGGGGGTGGAGGAGAGAGCTGTGGCAGAATCAACACTAGCATTTTGGAGGTGTGGTGGCGGAACAAGCTGCAGCAATACTGAACCCTGTCCTGCATCCTTCCCAGCTGCCAGCAGAGGTACCCAGTGTGCCGTGAAAGAAAGGTAACATCCCTGTCCATGCCTGCTGGACCATAAGTCAGCAGTAATATGCACCTTACTGCTGATGCCCTGTCCAACGAGGCCAAGAAATTGCCTTCCACATGCTGATAGAGATCCGGAATGGCCTTCCATGAAAAGAAATGGAATTTGGGAACCTGACACTGAGGTACCGCACATTCCACAAATTCACGAAAGGGGGCAGAGTCTACCAGCTGAAAAGGCAGCAGTTGTAGTGCTAGCAATTTGGCCAAGATAAAAGCATTCAGGCGCTGAATATGTGGATGGCTGGGACCGAATTTCTTTTGATGGTTTAGCAACTGGGGTAGGGAAATTTGCCTGCTAAAATCCGATGTTGGTGTACCGCTAGCAGATTGGCCGCAAGTACTTGGGACACCTATTCCTGCCTCGTTGGAGATCTGCCTCCTCCTCCTCCTTTCTTCTATCAGGCACCCAAGTAGAGTCAGTGACCTCATCATCCCCTCCCTCCTCATCACAGGAGCCAACTTGACAATATGGTGCAGCTCGGGGAACATGACTGCCAGTTTCTTGACCTTCTTGGGCACCCCCTCTCTCTATGCTCACGTTACTCCCTTCCTCAACCTGGGTACCATCATCGGAGCCTTCAAAACGCTGCGCATCCTCCTGCAGCATGTACCCGACACTGTGGTCGAATCGTTCGGGGGGCTTCTGCATGTTGTGGCTCAATAACACGGCCAGCTGCAAATAAAAGGACAAGCGTGTCCCATGGCCCCATGGCCACATGCTGGGTGTGCACTGTGTCCACAACCACTTTCGACTGTGGCCAAAGAGCCTGCTTGCCCTCTTTTAGTGGCCCGTGAGCGCCCTTGGTGGCTTTCCTGGACATGATGTAAATTTTGTTTAGCAAAACCACACTACACTGTATTATGTACGGTGTACACCACCAGAAAAGTAGTAGAAAGTGCACTAGGGGTGCATGGTACTGTGTACACCAACATAAATGTAATAACAACTATGGGTGTACTGTATGTATTGTGTACTGTGTACATCACCAGAAAAGTAGTAGCAACTGCACTAGGGGTGCATGGTACAATGTACACTAACAGAAGTGTAATAACAGCTATGAGTGTACTGTGTACACCACCAGAATAGCAGCAACTTCATTATGGGTGCACAATACTGTGTAAACTGCCTGAAGTATATTAGAAAAAGTACACTAGGAAGGGCCTGCCGTCAGATATAGCTAAACTGGATACAGTGGAGATATATATGAGACTGTCTATATGTATGTGTGTGTATATATATATAATATATATATATATATATATATATATATATATAATTTTATTTATGTTTTTTAAATACATTGCAGCTAACTGAATAACCTGTCTGCCAGAAGTATATTAGAAAAAGTACACCAGGAATGGCTTGCAGTCAGATATAGCTAAACTGGATTCAGTGGATATATAAATATATATACGAGACTGTCTGTATGTCTGTATATATGTATGTATATATATATATATATATGTGTGTGTGTGTGTATGTATATGTGTATATATATATATATATATATGTGTGTGTGTGTATATATATATATATATATATATATATATATATATAAAATACACTGCAGCTAAATGAATATCCTGCCTGCCCTGTAGTCAGATATAGCTAAATTGTGTGTGTATGTATGTATGTATGTATGTATGTATATATATATATATATGAGACTGTGTGTGTGTATATACCTGTATATATACACATGTAGCACTGACCCCCGAAGGAGCGGCTGGTTTAATTGGGCTTAACGTTACCTTCTTGACCTCGTGCTCGTCTAGGGGTTTCCCCGAGGTAGATGGCTCAAAGAACTAAAGAAACTGACACTGGATCCACTTTTAGTATATTTGACAACAAGTAGACAGAACAGTCTCTCAATGAAGGGTATAGGGTTAGGTAGGAAGTTCAGGTACTCTTGGAACTGCAAAAGATAGGAAGTCTCTCAATATAGAAATCCAGAGAACTACTGCTCACAACTGGATTCTCACAGCTATCGGCTACACCTCCTCTCACTAGGCCCAGCAGCCGATAGTGTTTGAATAAAGCGAAGCCTCTGCCACAGTCTTGCATATAGAGGGCCGTGGGGGCTGGTCAGGAGGATCAGGACCAAACAGACAGAAAGATCTTCTGGACCTGAACCCAGAAGCACGTAATCTCAGTACCTTAAGTACGTTCTCCCAGAATGCACAGCAAGATGACACTCCCACTGGGCTGGTTCCAAGAAAGAATGGTACTCAATGCGCCTAGCTAAACTGCATTCTCACACTTGCCAGTAGTAACAGCGCTACCTGTGGCCAAGCAGAACCCAGTGCAATTCCAGCTAGACTGGTACTGAAACCATAATTTGGTATAATTGACCCTAAAACCCAACTGTGGTTTTAGGAATTTTAAATAGAGAAAAACACATAGCGCTTGCTCTTCAGGAGCCAGCGCTACATATAATATTAAATACACTGCAGCAAACTGAATAACCTGCCTGCCTGCTCAATCTAAATGACACGCTCTCTCCGTCCACGCCAACAACTGGACTTAGTCCCCCTGAGCCATGATTGGCAAATGGCACCTTGCCTTTGGCCTCTCTTAGCTGAGGGTGCTGGGATTGGCCAAAGCATGCAGGTCATGGTGCATGCTTTGGCCAATCATCATACAGCAATGCACTAAGCTCCTGCAGTGCATTATGGGCCGCTCTAATTTGGCGCAAACGGCCCATAATGTTAGGTTTTTGACGACTGGGCAAACAGCCAATGTTCGAGTCAAACTCATTTTCGACCCGAATAGAAAGCTCATCCTTATTTTTTGTATTACCTTGGGGAGATTCAGGCTAGAATACTGTAATCACTGAGCAGCAAATGATATCACTTATGATGTATTTCAGTTATCTTGCAAACCTGGTCTGTTAATGGTCCCTGAGGACAGGGTTGATGACCACTGCTCAAGGTTGTCCCTGCTCAGCAGGACCAAGACTTATCTGAGCTGCCAAGGGCATTATGTTTTGCAATTGACGCTATTAAGGATTCTATTCATCAGGCATCACGCTTTACGCTCTTGCTGGTGCATATGGGTAGGGATCCTGTTGTTGAAAAATTCGTCAGCCGAGGCGCCATGCAAAAAACTTTTGGCTGGTTTTCCATTTCACCGGGAACAGCTATTCGGGGATGATTTGGACTAATACATCCCCAAAAAATTTTAAGTGGGAAAAATACCCTTTTAAACAGGCTTCATTTAAACAGGCTGAAGCCAAGGCCAGGTGCAACAGCCTCTAGGCAGTTGCAATGGCCTCCGCTGCCAGGTTCAAGAGGTAAACCTCAAGGTCAAGCCCAGGGACAGAAGAAGTCCTGGGGCGGAAACCTACAAAACAGAATTCTAAGGCCTCCTTATGAAAGGGCGACCCTGTTCGCTCAGGTGGGGGGAAGACTTCTGCAGTTCTCAGAGGTTTGTCAGGAAGAGATTCAGGACAGATGGGTCATCTCCACAATAGCTCTAGGTTACAAACTAGAGTTTCCATCACTTCATTTTCTGAAGTCAAACGTTCCCAAAGATCCAGGGAAAAGGAAATCTCTGTTCCTAGCAAAAGACCGGTTGATGTCTCAAGGGGTGATCATGGAAATTCCCATGGAAGAGCAGGGGTTGGGGTTTTATTTAAACCTCTTCACAGTGCCAAAACCAAATGGAGATGTCAGACCCATTCTAGATCTCAATAATCTAAATCAATTTCTGAATAGCCACTCCTTTCGCATGGAGTCAATATGGTCAGTAGTTTCCATCCTACAAGGAGGGTAACTTCTAGTGTCAATAGACATCAAGGATGCCTACTTGCATGTGCCTATTTTCCCCGCTCACCAGAAATTTCTGCGATTCGAGGTAGAGTGACACCATTTTCAGTTTGTAGCCTTGCCCTTTGGTCTAGTTACTGCACTCTGGGTATTTACAAAGGTTCTGGCCAGACTAAGGGCTCAGGGTATAACAGTTATGACATACCTGGATGACCTGCTGCTGGTATACCAGTCGGTAGCCCGCTTGGACTAAAGCGTGGTCAGCACAGTCAACTACCTGGAATACCTAGCTTGGATTCTCAACCTAGAGAAATCCTCTTTAAGACCACCTACCTTGCATCTTATATGGACACTACTTATCTTTTTTGCTGTCACCTATAAGAACATTTGCAGCATATACCTATATGGGGAAACTTTTTTGTATGCTTTTATATGCCATTTAGGAATTTATGTATTCTTTCAGGATTTAATGCAATTGTAGGGCACCCTCTTTTGAGCACCATTTTTTCACTTCATTTGTACACCATATGGATATATTTCCTATCACTGTTCTATGAAGAATAATTTGGGTGGCCTAGGAGGGATGGCCGAACGGTTCGCCCGGTGGTCGGTTCACGGCGAATTTTGTCTGTTCGCGATTTGCCTGATCGGCGGACTTATGTGTTTACAGTGTGAAAGAACTTTGACCCATGATGACACATCCATCATGGGGTACAGGACAGCCAATTGAGACATTTCAGCACATGGACAATTGGACACTCCCCCTAACTTATAAGTAGACCTGATCCGGCGGCCATTTTACATTCTTTAGTATGTCACTATAGGGAGAGGTTGCTGTGTGGAGCAGGGAGAGACTGCAGTGACACAAATCGCTAGCTATTAGGTCCACAAAAGTCCTTTTAAGGACTGGTATGGTATAGGTGTAGTACAGTATATAGGGTTCAGTACACTGCTGTGCTTGTGATTGCAGCAGCCTGTCTTTTGTCAGTGCAGGGAGGGACAGGACGCTATGTGTAGCAGGGACAGTCAATTTAATCACTAGCTATTACTATTAGGTCCACAAAGGTCCTTTTAAGGACTGGTATGGTATAGGTGTAGTACAGAATATAAGGTTCAGTGCACTGCTGTGCTTGTGATTGCAGCTGCCTGTCTTTTGTGAGTGCAGGGAGGGACAGGACGCTGTGTGTAGCAGGGACAGTCAGTTTAATAATTAGCTATCACTATTAGGTCCACAAAGGTCCTTTTAAGGACTGGTATGGCATATGTGTAGTACAGTATATAGGGTTGTGCACGTATAATATACTTTCTGCCAAATATAGAAAGAATATTATACTTGACTGCTGCCCTATTCTGCAGCAGTCCTTTATCAGTGTAGGGACTGAGGTACAGTCTGCTAATCACTAGCTACTAGTTCCACAAAGGTCCTTATAAGGACTGGTATAGGTCCACAATATATAGAGTTGTGGTGCACTACTGCTGACTGCTGCCCTATTCTGCAGCAGTCCTTTATCAGTGTAGGGACTAAGGTACAGTCTGCTAATCACTAGCTACTACAGTGGTGTGAAAAAGTGTTTGCCCCCTTCCTCATTTCCTGTTCCTTTGCATGTTTGTCACACTTAAGTGTTTCGGAACATCAAACCAATTTAAACAATAGTCAAGGACAACACAAGTAAACACAAAATGCAATTTGTAAATGAAGGTGTTTATTATTAAAGGTGAAAAAAAATCCAAACCATCATGGCCCTGTGTGAAAAAGTGATTGCCCCCCTTGTTAAAACATACTATAACTGTGGTTGTCCACACCTGAGTTCAATTTCTCTAGCCACACCCAGGCCTGATTATTGCCACACCTGTTCACAATCAAGGCATCACTTAAATAGGAGCTACTTGACACAGTAAGGTCCACCAGAAGATCCTTAAAAGCTACACATCGTGCCGAGACCCAAAGAAATTCAGGAACAATTGAGAAAGAAAGTAATTGAGATCTATCAGTCTGGAAAGGGTTATAAAGCCATTTCCAAAGCTTTGGGAATCCAGCGAACCACAGTGAGAGCCATTATCCACAAATGGCGAAGACATGGAACAGTGGTGAACCTTCCCAGGAGTGGCCGGCCGCCCAAAATTACCCCAAGAGCGCAGCGACGACTCATCCAAGAGGTCACAAAAGACCCCACAACAACGTCCAAGGAACTGCAGGCCTCACTTGCCTCAGTTAAGGTCAGCGTTCATGCCTCCACCATCAGGAAAAGACTGGGCAAAAATGGCCTGCATGGCAGAGTTCAAAGGAGAAAACCACTGCTGAGCAAAAAGAACACCAAAGCTCGTCTCAATTTCTCCACAACACATCTTGATGATCCCCAAGACTTTTGGGACAACATTCTGTGGACCGATGAGACAAAAGTGGAACTCTTTGGAAGGTGTGTGTCCAAGTATATCTGGCGTTGAAGGAACACTGCATTTCATAAAAAGAACATTATACCAACAGTAAAATATGGTGGTGGTAGTGTGATGGTCTGGGGCTGTTTTGCTGCTTCAGGACCTGGAAGACTTGCCGTGATAAAAGGAACTATGAATTCTGCTGTCTACCAAGAGATCCTGAAGGAGAATGTCCGACCATCTGTTCGTGTACTCAAGCTGAAACGAACTTGGGTTCTGCAGCAGGACAATGATCCTAAACACACCAGCAAGTCCACCACCGAATGGCTGAAGAAAAACAAAATGAAGACTTTGGAGTGGCCTAGCCAAAGTCCTGACCTGAATCCTATTGAGATGTTGTGGTATGACCTTAAAAAGGCCGTTCATGCTCGAAAACCCTCTAATGTAACTGAATTAGGACAATTCTGCAAAGATGAGTGGGCCAAAATTCCTCCAGGACGCTGTAAAAGCCTCATTGCACGTTATCGCAAACGCTTGGTTGCAGTTGTTGCTGCTAAGGGTGGCCCAACCAGTTATTAGGTTTAGGGGGCAATCACTTTTTCACACAGGGCCATGATGGTTTGGATTTTTTTTCACCTTTAATAATAAACACCTTCATTTACAAATTGCATTTTGTGTTTACTTGTGTTGTCCTTGACTATTGTTTAAATTGGTTTGATGTTCCGAAACACTTAAGTGTGACAAACATGCAAAGGAACAGGGAATGAGGAAGGGGGCAAACACTTTTTCACACCACTGTAGGTCCACAAAGGTCCTTATAAGGACTGGTATAGGTCCACAATATATATGGTTGTGGTGCCTTACTGCTGACTGCTGCCCTATTCTGCAGCAGTCCTTTCTCAGTGTATGGACTGAGGTACAGTCTGCTAATCACTAGCTACTAGTTCCACAAAGGTCCTTGTAAAAACTGGTATAGGTGTACTATTTGGCGTGCAGTATATAGTTGTGTAATACACGTATAAAATACATGCACACATAGAAAGCATAGTATAGTGCATTTCCACTGTGCAGCATTGTGACTGCTGAGCGGTTCTGCAGCGATACTACAAAGAATGACAAACGCAATAAAAAAAAAGTATTATAACTGGTGTGATAGACCAGTGGCCCCCAAAAACAACAGATTGAAGCAGGGTGTTGTATACCTTCTTCCACATACATACTGCACTTCTCTAGAGACTTTTGTCCCAGGGTCATTTAAAAAATGACAGGCAGAGGAAGAGGCAGGGCCTTCCGTAGGGGTGGTAGGGGTAGGGCAGGAGCAACAGACTTGAGCCAAAGTGGCAAATTGCAAAAGGTGCAAGCAATTACGTCAAAGGACACACAAGACTTGGTTGAGTGGCTCACTCAGCCTTACTCTTCTGCACCCTCCTCATCCTCTCGATCTGCACCCTCTTCTTCACTCTCTTCTATGTGCACCCCCAAAGACACTACCACCAACACCACCATATACCTTCCGCTTGAGTCACAGGAATTATTTTCTGATCCATATCAAGACATTTCTGATGCGCAGCCACTCTTGGCATTGGATCAGGAAGAGGAGGTAGCAACAACCGCCACTCAGCAGTCTGACGACAGTACCCAGATCAGCCCAAGGAGGAGGTTGGTCCCAACTGTTGCTGCCTACTCCGAGATCTCTAATTATAGCGGTGGGGAAGGTGACGTCGATGATGACGTGCTATGTGATGTCACGTGGGTGCCCACAAGAGAAGAAGAGGAGGGGAGTTCAGAGGGTGATATGGACCAGCAGATAGGGAGGAGAAGCAGGAAGAACTTAGATTGCACAGGAGGGACAAAGCAGACTGCGACTGTATCCGGTCACATCTGGCGCTCCCAGGACGCCGGCACATGGCTCCGCAGCGTGGGATTTTTTTAACGTGTCCGCTGCTGACAATAGTGTTGCCATCTGCAATCTTTGCAGTCAACGCATAAGTTGCGGTAAGCCCAACACTCAGCTAGGGATGACCGCCTTAAGAAGGCACATGAGCTGCCATCACTGAGCCCAGTGGGAGCAATGGAACACACAAAGCCACACTCCAGGCTCTCACCGTCCAGCCTCGTCTTCTACTTCTCCTTCTCCTCTCTCCTCACAATTGTCCTCCACTCCACCTTCCATCACGCCATCCTCATGTTTTTCTGCAAAAAGGCAGGCTTCCGTGGGCCAAATGTTCGAGCGTAAAAAAATGATGACGCCGGATAACCCTCTTGCCTAACGGTTGACGGCTGGCTTGTCAGAAGTGATAGCCCGCCAACTACTGCCATATAAACTGGTGGACTCGGAGGCCTTTCGAAAATTTGTGTATTTCTCAGAGAAGGGCATCCCAGAGCTATATGGCCATGTTTAGCGGCAAGTGAATGTATCTCTGGCACACAGTGTCGGTGCCAAGATACATCTGACCACAGACACGTGGTCTAGCAAACACAGGCAGGGAAGGTATATCACTTTTACTGCCCACTGGGTGAACCTTCTGACAGCCGTCAAGCATGTAACCCGTGGCACCAGTGTAGATATGATTTACCGCCACGGATTGCATGCAGGCCTGCCTCTTCTTCTCCTCCTCCTCCTACTCCATCCTCCTCCCTCTCCTCCTCGGCTGACTCCTCCTTTTCCGCTGCTAGCGTCTCTTCCGCTGCGCCGCCCAAGCTCCCCAGAACCTATTCGACATGCCAGGTGAGACGTTGCCATGCCGTGCTGCGTCTGTTGTGCCTGGAAGCCAAGAGCCACACTGGCCCGGCACTCCTTTCAGCTTTGCGTTCACAGGCAGATCAGTGGCTAACACCGCTCAATTTGATAGTTGGTAAAGTGGTGTGTGACAACGGTGCCATTCTGCTTAGCGCATTGAAACAGGGCAAAATTACGCATGTGCCATGCATGGCACATGTCTTAAACTTGGTCGTGCAGCGATTCGTTGTCAAATACCCTGTGGTCCAGGACATTTTGCGGCAGGCAAGGAAAATCTCGGCCCATTTCAGAAGATCTTACACGACCATGGCTCGCCTTGCTGACATTCAGCAGCGACACAATCTGCCGGTCAGACGTCTTATTTGCGATTGCCCGACGCGATGGAACTCCACCTTCTATATGCTTGATAGGCTGCTTCAGCAGAAACGTGCAGTTAACGTCTACCCGTATGAACTCTGCGGCAGAACAGGTTCTGGGGAGCTGGGTGAAAAAATTCCTAAACTCCTAAACTTGGGGTGCGTTTTATACGCTGATAAATACGGTAGATTCACCTGCCTACAATGATTCATCAATTCCAGCAGTTTGCCATCATGATCTTGCTCTGCTTCTCCATCCGTATCCCCATAGCCTACCACAAGTATGTCATCGGCAGTTGGTTCAATACCATTAAGTCCAGCCAATAGTTCATGTTGTTTGTGTTGATACCCCTCTGGTGCAACTGAATCTCCAAAAGGCAATTTGAGCCACCTTTTCCTGCCCCAGGGAGTCCAGAAAGTTGTCATGTAGCTTCTTGCAGTATCAAACTTACATTGCGAAAAATGCATCCCGGGTATCAACAAGCGTGAACATTCATGCCTTTGGCAGCTTGTACAAAACATCCTCCAGAGTTGACATGATATAATGAGATCACCTCAGTGCCTGATTCAAGAATGTGGGATCTTCTTAGCTTATCTTTACAATCACCATGTTACTTATCCAATCAGTTGGTTCAGTCACTGGTGCTGAATGACCATCAGCCTCATACTGGTCAAGCTTTGCCTTGACTGCCTCTTTTAGGGCCACTGGTACATTGCGTGGTACACATTGGACTGGAGGAAACTTGTGTCAAAGTGGAAATGAACTTCCCCTGGGACAGATTCTACAGGCCCAGTAAAAACATCACTAAATTCCTATAATAGTTGTCGTTTTGTCAAGGGCCCTTTGAATTGATTGTCCATCATGTGGAGCTCTGCGGGGATGGAGAAATGCATCAGCCCTAGACGCTCACGGGTTGAGCCGGATAACAGTGGCTTTTGGCAGGCTTACACAATTTCAAACTCTAACTTGTGTGTCAGTCCACAAATGACACATTCAGTCCTGAAGAGTCCTAAAGATTTCATAATCTCACCCGAGTATAACTTCAGTTTGGTGTCACTTGGCATTAGACGTGCTTCAGGTGCTAACATAAATTTGTCTCTCAAGCACATTACATCGTACGTCTCTCCTGAATCGAGCTGGCAGGATTGAGGCTTATTATTTCATTTTAAAGTGACAAACCATTTCTTCCATCTGGATTGCACGGCGCCGATCATATCACTTCTGTATATCACTTCACTGGGGTGTGACTCTTCCTCACATGTAGATGTGTCCTCCATGGTGTGTAATTTTCCTATTGACGGCTGTTTCTTACTTGACTAACAAACATTAGCAAAATGATTTGCTCTTCCACAAATCCTACAAGACTTCCCATAAGCTGGGCACTGCTCTTTAGTTCTTTGATGCACAGACCCACAATATTTGCATGCCACCATTCTGAAAACCCAATCTCCTCCACCATTCTGACAACCCAATCTTCCCCTCCCCCAGCTTGCAGTGTCTGGAGGAAAAGCCAACACAGGCTTTGAATGCTGCAGAGTCATGGGAAGAGGGGGGATCTGAGAACACGGGAGGATGTCAAAGCCCACAGAGAACTGCAGAGGAGAGAGGAAAGAAAGTGTGGCGCAAAACACCGGACATCAGAGGAGAGGAAAGAAAGTGCGGCGCAAAACACCGGACAGCAGAGAAGAGAGGAAAGAAAGTGCGGCGCACAACACCGGACAGCAGAGGGGAGAGGAAAGGGCGCGACACACAACACCGGAAAGCAGAGGAAAGAGGAAAGAAAGTGCGGCACACAACACCAGACAGCACAGCTGCTAGAGATGAGGAGAGTGCAAAGCTTTTCATGCTTCCTCACTTCCTGATTATAATGTGATGTGAGGTTGCTATGGAGACCTTTGAAAAGTGTGCACGCACTAAATCACTGCCGAAGTCTGTGTACATATGCCAAGCATGTCCAAAGGAAGAAGTGACTGAAAGAGGTGGTGGATTGCTGGAGTTGTATCCACCCCCTAAAAACTTTCCAACCTAGAATAGACCGTTAGAAGCTTCCGCCAGACACTTCAATTACATGTAATGCACACACTAGAGGAAGGGAAGGAAGGCGTGGTAGCATTAGCATAATGCAGTATGTACTATTTATTTCTTTATCGTACATCACGGGACACAGAACAGCATAGTAATTACTATGTGGGTTATAGGCCTCCTTCAAGTGATTCCCTCCCTATTTAACCGCTCCCATACAGGAAGTACCTCCGTTTTTTCGCCAGTGTCTAAGGTGTTGGTCGTGGTTAAAGAAGTGCTAAGAAGAGCTCAAAGGGGAGGATCCTTACTGGAGCAGCGTTTGCAAACCGAATCTATTCAAAGTGCCACTGAGGCCAAAGTGGATGGTACCTGGGCCTCATAAAAGAAGAATGAGGTTTTGCCTGTAACGCTTCTCTTGGAGGGCTGGACCCTGGGACCCAATTTTTTGGTCATGCATTTAATACCAAAGTTTTTTCTGGCAGGGTGCTATACAGAGCCAAGGGAGTGGACCCCCAATAAAAAGGGACCCGGTCCTTGAAGGTTTTTTTTAAAAATAGCCCGCCGTGATGGGTGAAAGTTGGATCTGTCTGGTTGCCAGTAGAATCCTGCGCCGGGAAAAGTCAAGTGAAGATTCCTAAGGAACTCCAAGTTCACTTATGGATTTCTTCCTTGAATAAATGTTGTCATGCCTAAATTTCAACACTAGAGGGTGTGAAATCACATACCTGTACCATGCTCCTCAGTATCTTGCTCTGTGTCAGCAGGAAACAGCCATCTCAGCCACCAGGAAGATATTGGAGGGGGGATTCTCTGGTGTTCCTTGAAGAGGCCCCAGGGGCAATGCGGCTTTCTTTACAACCTGGGAGCAAGGGAGATGGAGGCTACAGTCAATAGACTAAGCACCCCCCCTCGGGGGTCACGGCGGCTCCTTTTTCTTCCTCCTCCTTCCTCCCCCTCCCCCACACCAGATCCATTCCGAGCGGCGGATCCGAACGGCGCCCACGGAAATTATTTGGGAGAGGAAGAGGGGCATGGCTTAGCATGGCGGCATGTAGGCATTCCCAGGATACATTTACTCACCATCAGGCTGAACATTAATAGCAGCACTTAATTTGCTGGACTATAGCTCAGAAGTTTTTTTTTTATTAGTACCTTTTGTTTTTGTGGTTTGTTACCCCCTTCTTGGAAGGCATAGTCCTAACACCTCAAAGAAGGGACCAAAGGCATCATCTTTGGGCTTTGAAGATCCTAGTCATCCCTCCACAGTGCCATCCTCCCCAGAAAGACCAGAAGTGGCTGGCCAGGGTGAGCCATTGAGACTGTTAGGTGTTGCAGCTGTTGCCAACATTTCAGCCCCTGTACAGTTGCAATAAAAAGTGTGTGAACCCCTTTGGAATGATATGGATTTCTGCACAAATTTGTCATAAAATGTGATCTGATCTTCATCTAAGTTACAACAATAGACAATCACAGTCTGCTTAAACTAATAACACACAAAGTATTAAATGTTACCATGTTTTATTGAACATACCATGTAAATATTCACAGTGCAGGTGGGAAAAGTATGTGAACACCTAGACTATTGAGATCTCCAAGAGCTAATTGGAGTGAGGTGTCAGCCAACTGGAGTCCAATCAATGAGAGGAGATTGGAGGTGTTGGTTACAGCTGCCATGTTCTATAAAAAAAACACACACCAATTCTGGGTTTGCTTTTCACGAGAAGCATTGCCTGATGTGAATGATGCCTTGCACAAAAGAGCTCTCAGAAAACCTACGATTAAGAATTGTTGACTTGAATAAAGCTGGAAAGGGTTATAAAAGTATCTCCAAAAGCCTTGCTGTTCATCAGTCCACAGTAAGACAAATTGTCTATAAATGGAGAAAGTTCAGCACTGCTGCTCCTCTCCCTAGGAGTGGGCGTCCTGTAAAGTTGACTGCAAGAGCACAGCAAAGACTGCTCAATGAGGTGAAGAAGAATCCTAGAGTGTCAGCTAAAGACTTACAAAAGTCTCTGGCATATGCTAACATCCCTGTTAGCGAATCTAAAATACATAAAACACTAAACAAGAATGGATTTCATGGGAGGATACCACAGAGGAAGCCACTGCTGTCCAAAAAAAACAATGCTGCACGTTTACAATTTGCACAAGAGCACCTGGATGGTCCACAGCAGTACTGGCAAAATATTCTGTGGACAGATGAAACCAAAGTTGAGTTGTTTGGAAGAAGCACACAACACTATGTGTGGAGAAAAAGAGGCACAGCACACCAACATCAAAACCTCATCCCAACTATGAAGTATGGCAGTGGGGGCATCATGGTTTGGGGTTGCTTTGCTGCGTCAGGGCCTGGACGGATTGCTATCATTGAAGAAAAAATGCATTCCCAAGTTTATCAAGACATTTTGCAGGAGAACGTAAAGTGGTTGTAAACCCTTACAACACACTTTGACCTACAGGTAAGCCTAGGTTAAGGCTTACCTGTAGGTCTAAGAAATATCTCCTAAACCTACACGGTTTAGGAGATATTTGCCGAAAGACAGGCACCGCTGTCTATGGCGCATGCGCCCTTAGACAGCAGCGCGCAGGTGCACTGAGCGTGCCACAGTTAACGGTGATATGCCGTGAGTGGCGGCTCCCGTGCGCATGCGGGGGAGTGAGGTCATCGTGGCTCCGACGAATGACATCACCGGAGTAGCGAGACCCAAGAAGATGGAGGCTCCAGACTACAGGAGACAGCGGTGACTTTGCTGTCTCCTGTGTCAGGTAAGTGACACATAATGGACTACTATGTGATGCATTAGTCCATTATGCTTTACCTTTGCAGGGAATCAAAGAGGAAGTAAACCCATCAGGGTTTACTTCCTCTTTAAGGCCATCTGTCCACCAGCTGAAGCTCAACAGAAGATGGGTGTTGCAATAGGACAACTGTGAAATATTATATCAAGAATTGTAATTATGTGCCCCTGTTAAACAGGGGCATAAAAATTGGGCCTTAGGCGGTGGTGGTGGTGATGGTGGCACAACACTTTAAAGCCTCACAGATACTTTTGTTGAGCGCAGGAACAGGCCCTGTTGTGAAATATTAGATCAAAAATTGTAATTACACGCCCCTGTTAAACAAGGGCATAAAAATTGGGCCTTAGGCGGTGGTGGTACAACACTTTAAAGCCTCACAGATACTTTTGTTGAGCGCAGGAACAGGCCCTGTTTTGAAATATTAGATCAAAAATTATAATTACACGCTCCAGTTAAACAGGGGCAAAAAAATTGGGCCTTGGGCAGTGGTGGTGGTGCCCTGAACCAAAAATATTCCTAGAAACTATCATCATGAAGATTGAGGAGGAATAATAGGCATAATAGGATAGTCACTCAGCATATGCAGTCTTCAAGGGATCCCACATCCATAGAAAAATCAATCGGTTACATCAGCATCAGGTGCTTGGTAGCTGGTGATCCAAGACTGATTAATTTTTATGAATGTGAGCCGATCAACAGAGTCTGTGGACAGACGCACTCTGTGATCAGTTTCAAAGCCTCCAGCAGCACTGAATGTGCGTTCAGAAAGAACGCTGGATGCAGGACAGGCCAGTAGCTCAATTGCATATTGAGCAAGCTCTGGCCAGTGGTCCATCCTCAAGACCCAGTAACCCAGTGGATGTTCTGGTGGGAAGGTCTCCAAGTCTGATCTTGCCCCTAGGTATTCCTGCACCATGTAATTCAGACGCTGGTGATGGTTGCTGGAACCGATCAGACCTGGGCGCTGAGGACTGAAGAATTGTCTGAAGGCATCGGTCAGCCGGCCACCTTCTCCCCCGCTTTTTCTGTGACTGAACGAAGCCTCAGCAACACGTTGCCCAGCACCAGGAAATTGTAACCTCCCAGGTTCTGGAAACGCATTGCACAAAACTTTCTGCAAGGCCTCCCGAAGATGTTTCATCCTCTGCTCCCTCTGCGAAGGCTGGATAAGTTCTGCAACCTTACCCTTGTAACGTGGATCAAGAAGGGTTGCCAGCCAGTAATGATCCCTCTCCTTGATACCACGAATCCTAGGATCCTTTCACAGGCTTTGCATGATCAGGGAGGCCATGCAGCGTAAGTTTGCAAAGGCATTCGATCCTGAGTTCTCCGGGTCACTAAGGATTACATGATTCTCAACCACCTCCCCCCAGGCACGTACAACTCCATGGGTTTCTGGGGACTGCAAACGATCCCTTGAAGACTTTTGCTGATGGGGAGTGTTATCCTCCACCTCCATGCTGACACAATCCTCCTCCTCCTTTTCTTTCTGTGTGATCGGCGGGCCTGCAGGAATACTAGTATCTGGATAAAGGGGGCCTTGAGAGGTAAGGATGTCCTCCTCTTCCTCCCGCTGTTCTGCCTCACGTGCCCTGTCCATTATTCAACGAAGCGTGTGATCCAACAGGAAGACAAGAGAGACAGTATCACTGATGCATGCACTGTCACTGCTCACCATCCTTGTGGCCTCCTCAAATGGTGACAGGACAGTGCATGCATCCTTGATCAGTAGCCACTGGCATGGCGAAAAAAAAGCCAAGCTCCCCTGACCCTGTCCTGGTACCATATTCACACAGGGTCATTGATGGCCCTCTGCTGCGCGTGCAGCCGCTGCAGCATTGTCAACGTTGAGTGCCACCTGGTGGGCATGTCACAAATGAGGCGGTTCTTGGGCAGGTCACATTCACTTTGAATGTCAGCCAGCTGAGCATTGGCATTATATGACTGGTGGAAATGACTACAGACTTTCCTGGCCTGCCTCAGGAGATCCTGTAAGCCAGGGTACCTGCTTAAGAACCGCTGCACCACCAAATTCAGGACGTGAGTCAAATAGGGAACATGGGTCAAGTGTCCCTGTCAGAGAGCGGTGAGGAGGTTGGTGCCATTGTCACAAACCACCATTCCTAGCTTAAGCTGGCATGGTGTCGACCACCTCTGAGCTTTCCCCT
This sequence comes from Lithobates pipiens, assembly GCF_037356315.1. NCBI lineage: Eukaryota > Metazoa > Chordata > Amphibia > Anura > Ranidae > Lithobates > Lithobates pipiens. The sequence continues at coordinate 635,011,273 of NW_027507758.1, forward strand.
GCATAGCTGACAGAATCTCTGGCCCAGTGTGGCTCCTGTCCCCTAAGCAGACCAACTCAAGCACCGCATGACGTATTTTTGTCTGAGTACTTGCGTAGCCCCTTGAACACCTAAAAGGCAGCAGTTGTAGTGCTAGCAATTTGGCCAAGATAGCATCCAGACGCTGAACATGTGGATGGCTGGGACAGAATTTCTTTTGATGGTTTAGCAACTGGGGTAGGGAAATTTGCCTGCTAAAATCTGATGTTTGTGTACCGCTAGCAGATTGGTGGCAAGTACTTGGGGCACCTATTTCTATACCATCATTCCTCTCAGTGCAGGTTTCTGAGAGGACTGGAGGTATAGTGGGGTTGGAGATCCCAGATGATGAGGAGCAAACAGAGGTCTGTCCGCCTTGTTCTTTGATGTGGGTCTTTTAAGTGCTGTTGCCAACGGACTGCATGGGAGGTCGTCATATGTCTGGTCAAGCATTTGCTGCCCAAGTGGCTTCTGTTTTGGCCATGCTTGATATGCTTCAGACATATGTTGCAAACAGCAACGGTGCAATCTGCTGCACACGTGTCAAAAAAGGCCCACACCAAAGAACTTTCCAAAATATGTGGGGAGTCAGCAGCGCCTGCACCTGCTTAGCTCTGCGGTGTGATGCAATTGGATGGCTGCCCTTAAGCGGCCCCCTGGAGGGCATCCTGCCTCATTGGAGATGTGCCTCTTCCTCCTTTCTTCTATCAGGCACCCAAGTAGAGTCAGTGATCTCATCATCCCTTCCCTCCTCATCACAGGAGCCAACTTGGCAATATGGTGCAGCTCAGGGGAACATGACTGCCAGTTTCTTGACCTTCTTCTCAACCTGGGTACCATCATCGGAGCCTTCAAAATGCTGTACATCCTCCTGCAGCGTGTACCCGGCACTGTGGTCGAATAGTTCGGGGGACTCCTCCATGCATGATGGTGGGGCTAGGGAAGGAGTGACTGTTGACATGGAGCCGATGGAATAGGCCGCTTTGGCAGCTGCATTGGCAGGCAAACTACTCTGAGCCTGGGTGACAGAGGATGAGAATGAGGAGGGCTTTGTTACCCATTCCACCAACTCTTCAGCATGTTGTGGTTCAATAACACGGCCAGCTGCAGAAAAAAGGACAAGCGTGCCCCACAGCCACATGCTGGGGATGCACTGTGTCCACAACCACTTTTGACTGTGGACACAGAGACTGCTTGCCCTTTTGTAGTGGCCTGTGAGCATCCTTGGTGGCTTTCCTGGACATGTTGTAAATTTTGTTTAGCAAAACCACACTACACTGTATTATGTACGGTGTACACCACCAGAAAAGTAGTAGCAACTGCACTAGGATTACACGGTACTGTGTACACCAACAGAAGTGTAATAACAACTATGGATATACTGTATTGTATACACCACAAGAAAAGTAGTAGCAACTGCACTAAGGGTGCAC